>NC_139420.1:7712142-8354821 GCF_905368555.1 Meleagris gallopavo
CTCTTATACACCTGAGGCAAAATATAAACAACAACTTCTAGTGTGGTAACATGCACAAACCTAAGCAGAACAAGTACCCAAATCCCTTCAGAGGCTTCAGTCTGTAGATCAACAAGCCCACTGCACTCACCCTCCTGGAAAAGCTGCCTTCATTTCTCAGGTCAATAGAATACACACTTAGAACTTATATATAGCTGGTTACATGGTGTGATTTTATAAAACATGAATTCACAGAAGTCACAGTAAATTTTTAATTGGTGAAATGCAGATACTTATTTTATACAAATTTTAGATTTTCCTATTTTATTAAGCAGCAAATATACATAAGCAACATATATACAAATGCTTTAAAATATCTGTAGCTCCAGAAATGATTAATCACTTTAATTAATAGCTTTGAGCATTCTGAAGAGCAATTTTTATTGTTGGCACTTCAGAGAGGTGTTGTTTGTTTGGGGTTTTTTTTGATGGGTCTAATTTATATGATGAGACAGGAGGAACAAAAAGAAGAGAAACATTTAGGGGGAGAAACTGTGTAGGAGTGTAAGAGACAATGGATGTGTCTGAGCCAAAGCTGGCTCGCTGCTTTGGATCATTAACTAATAGCTCTGATTCTTACTGCTCCTCTCCAGACAGACTTCAGAATCGGCCCCATTTCTCAAAGCACCTCGGGTGTGAGACAAAGCAGAACAAGCACAGGACTGAATGAAATTATACAGAATGCAGATTTCTTTTTTATTCTTCAGAAAATTAATTTAGATCTCTAAAAGCTATATTTACTATCCATGCTCCTCTCATTCGCATTCATTTTTCTGCTGTATTCTCTGCCTTCTTACAGCTTTCCAAACTCTTAATGATCATACACTGCAATACCAGGCATTTCCTTCTGTGATTAAGCGCACAAATTTTTCTGCCCTCTGAGGTTCAGTGCTATGGCTGTCCTTTATTTCAAAACAGTCACAGAACCCATTATTTCCAGGCACATTTCTGTACTGCAACCAAATCTAAGAAGCTGACATTTTTTATTTAGTACTCCTGTGCTATGATCATGAAAAATTTACTCCCTGAAACACAGTTGCATGCATTTCCTTTCTGCTGCACTCATGATAAAATGTAATTTCCTTGAATGCACTGGTAACAAAGGTAACGGTGACACATATCAACACAAAGTAAACACCAGCATGTGGCACATCCCAATTCTCTGGAGTCAAACTACTGCTCTACCTTCCTAGCAAAGATGTGAACCAGCCAGAGCCAACACATCTCCAAAGGCAAGGGAGAGAATTCAGGGAAAACGCCATTCAGCCAAATTGCAATTAGCAACTCAAGCTTCCAAGTGCAGTATGGCTCACTAATGGTGACCTATCAAGGGCATCCTTTTTTTTTTTTTTGCCAAAGTAATGAAATATTAAAGATGATCAAGAACCTTATGTGCGTTGTGTGTTAGCTGAAGAGCGCTAAAGGTTACATTCAGAAACTGCCTTGTGACAACACAAAGGAACAATGATACCCTTCATACCTTCTATCCCAGTTACCAAAAAATTAGATGTTATTCTACTATTTTTTTTTAATTATTATTCTTACCTTGAATAGAACTGTCTTCTACAAAGTGCAGCAGTGTTTAAGGCACACGTTCGCTTTTTTTTTTTGTTGTTAAAAGCTACCTGCTCTTAGATATGTGCAATCCAAGAAAGTTAAAATACACAGAGCTAATTTCCCATTATTTTCAAGCTCATTATTTCACAGCCTTGAAATACAAGTTGTACACTGCAAATGCCCCATTCAAGCCATCTAAAATCTTGGCACAAATAAACCAAATACACCATCTGATTTTAGGAATTCACAGGCTCAGTATGCAGGGAGACTAATGAGTCTTAGATCCTATTCTTGGGCCTGCCAGGAACCAGCTGGATGGCCTACAGCAAATCTCTGTCTCTCCATCCATAAAATGTGAGCAGTAAAGCCAGTGTTTTAAAATGTCCTTGATTTTTCCTAACGAAATTTCGTCACTAACAACTTCAGGTTATGGCAAGCTCTTTCTTCAAAGCTCACTAAGCATGCACTGGCTAAACAGTTAGTTTTAATTCTGTTATTTTCCAGGTCCTAAATATCTAGCTAAAGAAGAAGTAAAAGAGAAAGAGAAATTGTCCAGCATTCCTGTTCTGAAGCATTCCAGAAGTCCAGTGAGTGACGCAGGCAGACCCCTGCTGATACCCATCCAATCCACAGGGGAGCTGTCCAGCAAAACACAATCTGAAAGTCACCATGATAACAGCAATAAAACTAAATTCAAGCCTTTTTTGTCCACGCAACACTTAGAAAAAATATTAAACTCTTGTGGTTCCATGGAACAAATGGACTCATGAATAATTAACTCGTTGAAGAGAAGTCCATCAGTGATAAGAAAAACACGACAGCTCAAATGAAACCTTCAGGTCAGAAGGTCTCTGAATCACTTTGACAGTGCTCAGAAGAAATGTTTGCCAGGGAAAGGCTCACCCAGCACATCCTGCTTCCTTCAACACCTCGTAGCGGGCATCATTTAAACGTGATACTCCAACTCCATTACGTAGACCTTCAGTCCGATCCCACGTGGCAGTTCTGACAGAAAAGCTGACATTCACCATCTATCAGCTTTACCCAAAGGGAACAGCAGATTCAAAGAGACAAAAGCAGCCTTATTCCACCCTTCACTGACCACCCCCAACAGTTCTCCTTAAAAAGCTGCTCTTGTTATTACCAGTATTTATTCTTTTCTAAAGAGAATAAAAATAAAAGATGACAAAGTGAATCCTGTAAGAGCAGCTTAGATCAAACTGATGTTAGCATTGGCAGTCACACTTCCCATGTTCTCAGCAGGATTTTAAAAGTAACTCTCAGAGATCTGCCTACTTTTGCTATGATCATAGAAAGAACTACTGTCTTCAGTTAGAATAATCATGAAGGACTGCTTTTGAAGCAGACGAGCTCTGCAAGTGCTGTGAAAGCAAAAATCCATCGTGTTTGTCTTCTACTTTGCTTTATGACCTCATTTTAACTCAGAAAGAAACAGCATAAGTTTAGCTACACATCAAAAGGCAGCACAAGCAAGGTCAGCAACACAAGGTAGGAGTATTCAGAACTTGAGATGTACTGGGCACTTAATGCCAAGCAACAATTTTAAGCAAAATGATACAGCTATAACCACTCATTGCAGAGATATTAAGTTCAGCTGAAATGTGCATGAACAAAATTATCGGAGTATACAGCAGAACAAGAGATAAAAGAATAACACAGATAAATAAAGAACACTGGTTTCCATTACTTCTCTTAGCAGTAACACTGACCACGAGGTCTGCAGTCCAATGGAACACAGCATAGGTCAGCCCAAGACTGACAGCAACAGCCCAGATCTGACCAACACTAGGATTAACAACACACTTGCAGCACACTGTATATGCAGTTCCTTCTCCAAAACTGGATGTACATTTCAAATGAACATAGAAATGGGTCAACGGAAAGCAATTTTGCCTAAGGATTATGGAAAATGAAGCAAGAAAGTGTTTGAAGGAAGGAAACACCCCATAACAACTACTGACTCCTAAGGCATACAGAAGGTCTGCCCAAAGACTTTTTCATTGCTGCCAGTTGAAAGGAACCGAAGACACAGAGAAGAGACCAGACGAGAAGCATCCTTTACCCTATCCTTTCACACAAAAGCACTGACAAACAACCTGGATACATGCCTGCACGCTTGTGGGTTTAAACAAAAATTACATCGCCTAAATCTTTTGTATGATACTCCATGTTTCCCTTCTGTCGTTCTTTTTTGCATTTTGTTTGTGAAGGAAAAAAAGCCTGCAAACAGACAGCAGTGACTAAAACACAAGCTGTATAACCCACGGCAAAAAAATAAATCTCTTTTTTCACTCTGAATGATGGAAGACTATGAATTATTTAATGCAATGTTTCAGGAAGGTTCCTTTCCATCTCCCATGTGAGATGAGGTTCAGTTAACAAAAGGTTTCAAAGAACATTCTCTCTCTGTTAACATCCAGGATTACTTGGCTTTATTAGCTATATCAAACAAAAAATAAATGTTACAGGCCAATCAAGTACACTAACCATGACTATTACTTATGCCCAATGCTCAAGCATAAGAAAATCCATCAAGCACTCGGTGTGATGAAGGTATTTTAATATACTGGAACAAAAAGGATGCTTTTCTTTTACATTGTTACACACCAACATTCAAGTTCTCTCTCTCTCTCTTTTTTTTTTTTTTTTTTTTTTAAAGCTGGACCCAAGACAACAGCTTTAGAATGAGAAAAGCAATACAGGAATTTGCATACCACTGCCAACTTCTGGAAAAGCCATAAGAAATTATAAAAATAACTGCACTCCACAGCTTTCAAGTCTTGTATTTCATGTTTAGGGTCTTATAGTAGTTCTCTCAACTTCTACAGAGATTCAGTTGACTTCAGAAGGCAAACTTGGCATTCAAGAGGGAAGGGAAAGAAGGTAAGAGTTCAAAACTAACTTAAATCCAGACAACAAAAGCAAACTGGAATATATATTAACTATATGTCAGAAAGCATAGTAGCATAGTATTACTCAATCTTGTTTATTGACTTCTCCAACTTCAGGGGTAAATTCTCTACTGGTGGATAATAGCCAAATGCTTCGTAAATTATTTCTGCTGTTCCACGTAGCAGGAGAACCTTTATCATTTGCCCTTTGAAGCAAAGGAGAAAACATGCACAAAGACAGTTGTGGCCAGAGGAAGACACTATCTGCTTTGTATAAAAGTTCATACTAGGATTGAGACCTAAGCGCTTTCAGGGTTGGGGTGGAGGAAACAATCATTTTTAGAGAAAAAAAAAAAAAAAAAAAGATGTATTTACAGAAATAATAAGAATTGATATGAAAATTTCCTCCCTAGTTCATCTGAAGCATCACTGTGCTTTTGAGTCAGACAGTGCCTAAGCTTAATGCAGCAGTTACCCCTGTTCTGCCTTCCCTACCTTTGCATTATCACAAACACAGCACATCCTACTTGCTACAGGGAAACAAGACAGTAGGAATAGTTTCCTGAACAAAACCCTGGTGTGCTGAAAGGCCAGTAAGTCAAAATCGTTATACCACGCAATACCCTCAGTTGTTAAGTAGTTCTCAGCAAGCCTCACTGCCAATTATTTGGGTTTTCTTGATCTTGGCTCAGAGCACCGTGCCATACACACTGTATATACACTTAGTGCTTCCTTCTGACTCATCAGTCAAGGTAATTTCCTACTTTCTCAATTTTTAGGGTTTTCTGTTGGCTACTTGTTTCCTCAAATTCTCCATTTCATTTAATTTCCTCAGAGATTGGTTGGGGTAGCAGGTCTGCAATGAGGACTCAGCAGTGTCAAGACACGCCATGATGCAATCAGACTGTAAACCCAAACAAGAAATGCAGGTTTCTAAGGGTATTCCTGTCTATTTCAGGAGTACCCAGACTGATCATCCTCCTGTTCTTTACTGCCAGACAACCACCTACCAGCAGATCTCAAAAAATAAGTCACACTACAGTCCTTTTCACCCATGGTGTCTACAAAAGACTTCCTAGTGCTGCTTAAACCCTTTCTGGTGGTCACAGCCACATCACAAATCACTATAAAGTCACTATAAATGCACAATGCCAGCCTGCAAAAACACATCTATCCACCATATGAAAAAAATAAATTAAAAAAACTGAGATGCAGCTTTCTGTGACTTGATTAATCATAGTAGGAAATAGCATAAATACAGTAAAAAGTAGCAATAAATCATACTAAGAGGGCCTAGGGACACCACAAAGAAAATTAAGTGTGTACACCTAATGTAAATTTTAAAGAAAACCATTCTAGAAAGCATACATAAGACATGGGTGACCCCCTTCCACTCCTCATACATTACTGTCACATGTTACAACTCCAGGAAGCCCAGTTTACCAGGACATGCATACTGGTCACATCCAGATCCAAGTCAAGGAAAAATAAAAAGCATTATGAACAGCATACACTTCAGAAAATAAACATATCTTAGAAACATCTAAAAACGTGAATATCTGTTCCCAAGTTAGATCCTAGAGGCATTACTACGTATGCAAGGAGTGCCCTCTCATGTGTGCTTTGCTCATTGCAGTTCTTCACAATTCTTCAACTCGCAGGCTATGAATAACCATTACCATAACATTTCTAAAAAAATTAATCCCCAAGGATTGCAACATCTATGCTGAGGAAAAAAAAAAAAAAAAAACAGGAATAGTTGTCTCATTTCTAAGAATAAACTGAAAAAACAAACCACTGGAGAGCAAGCAGCTGATCAGAAAAGTTACGTAGCACTACCTCCGGGTTAAGGTTTTAGTCTACAAATTCAGGTTACAAGATCCAGTACCACATAAGTAGATGAAGACAATCCAAGTGTCTTAAAATGACACCCAGTGGCTCTAACTCTCAATGAACAAGTAAGAAGATATTTTTTCTTAACTCTTTTTGGTATATGTTCTTCTCAAAAAGACAACTGTTAAATAACTCTTGGAAATTATTTATTTGTTTTTACAATGTATATAATCACAGTGAGGAGGGTTGTTGTTGTTGTTTTTATCCCTCCACTACGTTGTATTACTGCTATTCTGTGATTTTAAGAACTTCGGGAAAGGGAAATATAAGCAGTATATGCACACTACAGTTTTCCCCTAGCAATACCACAACCTTCACTTCTGCTGCAGAGACATTAACAGAATAATTCCACTGGACTGAACTGTAAGAAAAACGTAACTCCACAAAGCTGCCAAACTACTATATGATACTCATTATTACAGTATCTTATTAGGGAAAAAAAAATTGATGCAGAAAATGACAACCTAGTGACCAGAACATAGGTTATACTAAATATATTTCACAGACTCCCCAACCTGACATTTAAAAGATTGTTTAAAGCATGCCTACTTGTCCTAGGTCCAGAACCGAGGGCAATATAGCCACATCCACGTGATCTAAAGCTCAAGGGCAGATATTTCAGTGTGGGAGACAGAAGTGCAGTCATGCAGCTATCACAGCCTTCAGATCTATGCCAACATGTTATGTGGATGCAACAGGGCTTGGCTCTATCACATGGGTGACTAAACAACAGAACAGATACATTCTTTGCCTCTCAACTTCCAATTGGTAAAATAAGAACTACCCTGCCTGCATTATAGACAGTAAGAACACTGAATGTTATACAAAATGCCAGAAAAAAAAAAATTATATATATCACATCCTATTATAAAGGGTACACAAACTTGCCATTATATTCAAGAGAATTGTCAAGAAGCAGTACTAAGAATGGGAGGAATGGGAACAGAGAAAGTTGAGATAACTGCAACTCCTTAGTAACAATAAAAGCCATGCTCTATTAATTTGAACACATATCCCAACAAGGATATAAAGTTAAAAAACCCACAAGTACAAATGCCTTAATGTAATTAGCAAAAAAAAAAAAAAAAAATCACTCAAAAAGGAGAAAGGGAAAAGGATTTGAAGAAGGCACTACGTACAGCAACACCACCACCACCACAAGTAAATATATATATTTATATTTATATATTTATATAGTATTTAAGATAAGAACATACGTGGAATGCTGTGACTAATTCTGGGCACAAGAAAGAGAGACAAACAGAACCAAATCTAGCAAAAGGCCTCGAAGATGAGTGAGGGACTGGCCTGCTGGTCATACAAATAGAGGCTGATTCCTTCCATTGTTAGACCTAGAGAAGGCACAGTAGAAAACTGAACCTTACTAATGTGTATGAACACCCAACAATAAAGAAATGGAACCAGGCTCTTCTCACTGGTACCAGCAAATGGACCAGACGCAACAGGTACAAACTTCAACGTAAGAAACTCTATTTAAATATAAGACAATTTTTTGTGCATGAAGGTGGTCAAACACTGGTTGCCCAGACAAGCTGCAGAGACTCCATCCTTGGAGGTATTCAGAACCCAAGTGGGCAATGTCCTGGACAAGTGGCTCTAGATGGACCTGTCTTCAGCAGTAGGGGCAGGACTAGATGACCTCCAGAGGCCCCTTCCAGCTTCAACTCTGCTGTGATTCTGTGACATGGAAAGACAGCAACAAACACACGAGTCTCAGGATAACGTAACACATCAAGTCTACTAAAGCCAAAAAAAAATCTGCTCAACAGTTTTATGCTTGAAAAACTGGAATGCATCTTTCTGTAAATTAAGGACAGATTGTAAGCAGGAGAAAAGGACTGGAAAGTTCCTTGCTCATCAAATTAAAAACAAGAGGCCTATTCATGAGAAACATTATGTGGTCAAGTCACATTCTTTTCTTAGAAGTTCTACACATAAGGGAGGATGGGCATTTTACTTGCAATTCTTGGAGAAAATTTTAGGTTGTTATGGATTACTACAGCACATGTGGATAGATACCTAAAGATATGCAAGCAGTCAGAAGTACAAGAGGATGAGCAAATGTCCTTTTGCTTTTTTAACAGGTCTGATCACACGATTAACAGCTGGAGTGAATTAAGAAAATACCCATGCAAGCTATTTCACTGAATTCCCTCACAGTTACACGACAACATCTAAATCTCTCCTGGCATTTCATACACAAATGCCTCATGGCTCAAAATCCCCTTCTCTTTCTGTTCTTTCTTTCAGATTTCTTCATCATCTGCATAGACAAAGCCACATTTTTAAATGAAGCAGAGGAAATGGACAACGATCAGTAAGAGAAACCTGCACTGATGTGAAATGGGAGTCATTCATTCCAGTTACTTTTAGTTTATACACACGTAGAGATTCTTTTTCCATCAGCTAAACTCTTCAGAGCTCCTCTTTGTAGTTCCTGCTTGAACATTAGACTTTGGTTTGAACATCCTTGTAGCCAAACGCGCTCCAGTCTGACAAATCATTTCATCCTTGTTAGCAAAAGCTTTTCTGATGGGATATTAAGGCCGTAAATCAATACAAGAAAACAGTTAATTATTCTCACCCAAATACTGTCTGCTCTTTTGCACAGATCAAGTCTTAGATAACAAGAAGTTGGGTACTCTAAAATAGAATTTCACCGGACAGCCCACATTTGTACCCTAATTGCTGGTTATCACTCAAGACTTTCCCCTCAGAGAACCCGAGGACAGGGTGGGAAGCACTGCCTCAGTATTTCTGAATTTGAATAGTACAAAACATTTACCAAATGCCTCAAAGCCGTGTAGAATTTAACCATGACTAAGAAAGGAATACAAACACAGCTAATACAAGCTATAAAAGGCAGCAAAATTGCATGCTTAGGCATTAGAACTAAGGAAATCCAATGCATTTTTCTAGTTTGTTCAACGTTCAATTAACTTTTTTTTTGTACAATGTTGAAAAGGAGTTTGGATTTTCCATTTGTTTGTTTTCCATTTCTGATGTTTGTATACTAAAATAAATCAAGCTGTTGTCATGGGCCTGTTCAAACCATTTCCACTTCTGAAAGGACCTGTTTCTCCTCACACTCAAAGTGATTATCAGCTCTGCCCTCAAAGCTGTAGTTCCTAGTTAGAAAATGCTTCGTTCCCCTGCTGGGAAGGCTGCTCACCTCACAGCCATGAGCTCATCACACTGGGACCAGCTATTTCTCTATATCTGAGGGATGAATTTGCAACAGTTACTGAAACCTACACTTTAACACAAAATTAGACCCAAATTTAAACCATTTAAGCCACAGTATATTTTTCCAGTAATTTGAGGACAAAAACCAAACAAAACCTACACCCAAAACATCAGCAAGAACCAAGAGACCGTTCAGACGTCAGACATAGAATGTATCCCTCATTTTTGCTCACCATGCCAAGGATTCTCTTCACAGCCACGCAGCCTGCACAACTGAATAGAACTTTGCTAGAGCCAGATCAACAGCAAAACAAAAAGAGCTGCTTGGCAGGAAATCAAAAGAGCTAAATGAGCCTGATCTGATTTGCCTGGAGGGAATTCCCAAAATATAATTTAATTCCTGAAACATCCTTTTATCTTTGAACTTCTCAGTGACAATCACACAAAATATTTTGAATAGCACAACTGATGAGCCATCCTGCCAAACAAACACTGCAAACGTGAGTTTCACGTGGTGGTGGTGGAAAAAACACCGCAGCCACATAATGAGACCCACACTAAGTTACTCTGATCTGTTACAGATCAGAGTATTTCTTACTGTAATCATATACTCATTACCCATGTTTGGTTTAAAGTTGCAGTAGATAAGCAGATGTATTTGTGTAAATGTACTTGCTTATTAATAAACAACCAATGTTTAAAAGACCGATTTAAAAGATGGAGGAAGCAAGCTCTGTTAAAAGAAAGACTTTCAGGCACAGCTTTTTGTAATACAGCCTCTTTTCTTTTCTATGAAGTTGAGAAGAAGATGACTGTAATGGGAGCATGTACTCTAAGAGCTCATCTGGGCATAGAGCACACAGGGTCTCAGTGGTGCAGAAGGACGGGAAACAAAGTTACGTTGCATTACAGAAACATTGCTCAGGCTTCACAGTATTCTAAATGAACTCCTATTGCTACGACCTCACAAGAAAGAACTTGGGAGAACTGTGAGTGGTTAATTCAACCAAAGTTTGAATTAACTCAGGGTCTGAATGGAAATAAAAGCTGTATTAAAATCCAGAGTGATACATAACTGTGTTTGAAATCAAGAACAAACCTTCCCTGCTTTCTGTGCTGTCTCATTTCACAGCTTTAGTTCATAACGCTTCTTGGTTTTTGTTTGCCATCCTCTGAAGTATGGATCAGCTTAATGCACTGGCTTGATTACAGAGTGGAAATGCATTTATTCCAAACACATGCAAGATCTCAGCTGTGATATTCCCTATGAGCATTGTAGATGCTGGTGACAAAAATAAATGTATTTTTACATAACAAAACATATACCAAGATAAAGGCTGATAAAGAAGCGTACATCTAGTAACTTTAATCTCAGAAAACCTGGATTCAAAAACCATTCATTTTTCTATTGCTGAAGTAAAAACTTCAGTATTTAAGAACTCAGATTTTTTTGCAAGAAATTACAAGCCACATCTGTTAAGCTCCCTCTTCTGGTTCATCAGCAATATGGATTAGGTTTTTAGATGCATGAATTTCAAACTTTCCCAGGTGCATTCTATCAGTAAGATCCAAATGGATTTTTTAAATAATTATAAAGGAGCTTCTGATATTGAAATATGCAACAAAAGTTTTCAACTTCAGACAGAATCACAGAATGGCCTGGGTTGGAAGGGACCTCAAGGATCATGAATCTCCAACCCCTGCCATATGCAGGGCCACCAGCCTCCCCATTTAATACCATACCAGGCTGCCCAGGGCCCCATCCAACCTGGCCTTCAACACCTCCAGGGACGGGGCATCCACAGCCTCTCTGGGCAGCACCTCACCACTCTCTCTATAAAGAATTTCCCCAGTGCCCTCCTGCTGCTTCCCACTGACAAGCTGTACCTAAGAAGTCCAGTTACTAAGAAGGGACACCACCGTCATGTGAACGTGGCTACCAACCCTCCACCAAGATCTCTAAGAACTTTATAAGCACCATCATCTATTTGCTATTTCTATATCCAATCCAACCTGAAATTTCTGTGCTCAAAAAATATCGGGGTTGTTAATAAATCCTCAAAGTACATTTTTCCTCTTTTTTAAATCTAAGATGGCTTAAAACAAACTGCATTTAAATGAGGAAAACGTACCACACAGATTTAAGTGCCTCCTTTCCAGGATCTCTCATCTCTGCTGTGACTTCCAAAGCACTTCAGTTGGGTAAGAACTGCTCTCAGTAATCAGAAACAGTTGAGGAAGCACACCAATGCTACCTAGCATTCCTGCTGTTACCACCGAAACACAGAGGAGTGGCATTTCACATAACAGTCTCAGAGGAGAGGAGCTGCATGCAGTAGAAAGGGAAGCCACCACACTTATTAACCAGTAAAACGGGAAGAGGAATAAAAAAAAAAAAACCCACAAAAAAACCAACCAACAACCAAACAAGAAACCAACAAAACAAACAACTCAGGAGCCAGGAGCATGCAACTTCGCCTCTGCTTCATCTGACCAAAAGTTGTTTTCCAGTTCAGCCAGAAAGCTCATTTATATTTCTGTTCTTTAACTAAATAAAAAAAAGAAACAAAGACTCCTCTGTGATTTTTCCATAAAGGAGAGTTGCCCAAGAGCTCCAGCTTCTGCAAACACCAAATCCCTCTGCTTTAGCAGCAGTTTTCAGTCTCCATTCCAGAGAAATGCAAAAGAAAAAAAAAAAAAACAGAAAAAAAGTTCAAATATCTGTAAAATAGAGTTCATTTTGGAGAGATGCAGAATTCCAGCAGACAAAGCACCATCTCGCAGTGGTAAAGTAATCAGAGCTCATTAGTGTTTATATTTTGCACTGACTGTTAGTAACACTAAGACAACTGCTGCAGCTGCTGTGCTGCAAGCAGACAGAACTGCTCTGTCTCAGGTAACAGCCCCAGAAATTAGCAGAGCTTAGCTGATAGCTGTGGGTTTCAACATTAATGGTGGTGCACTTTTAACACAACATTCATCTGACCCTTCTACACACTTTCCTTGTCCTTACCAGTATTTTATGGAAACAGAATTACAATGAATACTCTTTAAACAGGAAACTCTCACTGACAGACTCTGTTTCAGCTCTGAAGCTCTTTCCCTGGGCTGTGCTCTTCTTTTTGTGACTGCGAGCAGGCAGAACTTTAGGAAACACTTTCGATAACATTTTTAAAGCAGTTTTCTGGTCTTAATAAACAAATAAACTTAGAGTTTAAAATTACACTTTTGTCTTCAAATGTTCCATAGATGAGATATCCAATTTCGAGCAAAAGACTGGGGGGGAGGAGAAAAGAGGGAAGACATGACAATCTTTTCTCCTTCAGAGGGATCCATCAAAACCCTGCTGGATCCACTCTCCTAGGGAGGGAACCACTGCAGGAAGCCCAGCCTAGCAGACAAGCTGTCACAGCACGCCCGTGGTCAAAGGCTGAGACAAAAGCGATGCTGTGAAGAGATTGTACTGATGAAAAGATAACATTCTTCCTTTGTCTTTAAACACGTTCATACATTGCAAGCCCTGTCATTCCTTCCGAGGCAGACACATACCTCAGTAAGTAAGGTGATGCCTCCGGAGCTGCAGAAACAGTAGAAGCTTTCTCAGGACTGAATCCTCAAACCATACACGTTTATCTAGGAACAGTTCTAACTAGAAAGAATGCCATTTTATAAAAATATAGGAAGCTAGATGATAAATCTGGCCTTAAATGGTATCATTAACTAAAGTGACTGGTAAGACTATGCGAGCAATGGACAGGAAACTGCAATCTGGAGTACATTCTATTAAAATGGATTAGCATGTAAAGGGCAGACCCTGAGTTAGCTAGCTAGACAGTCAGAGTCACTGAAGCAATCAAAATCAGCCAGTGGGAAACAATCCCGGAAGGAACAGGTAATCAACACCATCTACTCTTTACAAAACATTTCCTTGCATGGTCAGACTTTGCCAAGTACACTGAGGTGCACATTTCTTAAAGTGTTTATCCATCACATACACAAAAACTCTTAGAACACTATTGCAAAGATTTTATTGCTCCATTATTACTAATGACCTCCGTGCCACATTGCAACAGAATGCTCCTGGATGCAACTTACAGCTAAGTTACTGTTAAAAGATGCCTGGTCTTCACAACTCAGAAACGATGCTGGTTTAAAGTAGTAAGACAGTATTGCACCTCACACAAAAAAAGTTTAATAACCCAGCAGGAAATTCAAGTTAAACAACTTTTGAACACAAAAAGTTATCTACAGCTTTTAGTAAAAGCAGACGTTAACCCAGAAATATTTGCAGTTCTCTACATTAGGTTATTAGTATGAGAAATAATCCTGATGAAGTTCCTCTTGATAGAGTGATACACTTTCTTACCTTTGGCCATTTAGGATTTAGAAGTCTTGCTTTGATGGCATCATCCAGGGCCTTGTCATACTGCTGGATTTTCATGTAGGCTGCTGAACGGTTACTGTACAGAATGCAGTTCTGAGGATCAACTCCCAAGGCCTCATTGTACAACACGATTGCTGTGTGGAAGTCACCATCGTGGCAAGCCTGGTTGCTCTGTCGAACTTTCTCAACAAATTCTGCTTTGCTCAACATGGGGCTGTCAGGACTTCTTCTTCCAACAGCTTTGGATCCAAAGAAAGAAATCTGTGGGGGACAGGGAGGAATTCCAGATTAATGATACGAAATGCTATTTAAAAAACAAAAAAAAAAAAAAAACCACGAAAAATATGAGAATACTAGACCCTATAGCAGAAATTGAAGTCATCAGCATTAACGTATAATAAATTTTAAGTTCAGAATCACATTCTTTAAAAATTAGTTATTATTTTCCCAGTACATAAGCAACAATAAAGAGCTTCAAAAAGCATCGTGTTCTGTATGAATGCTATCTTCCAGACACTGCTTTTTTTAGGCATGAGATGTCTGGTTTAGTTTCTGAAGTCCACATATTCAAAGCATTTTCTGCTCACCTATATTACCGGATTCTACAAGACCAAGCACAGTCCCAAGGTAAAGAAGATTACCAGAATGCATGGCAGGTATGAACGATGAGATGATGCTGGTGTATCTAAAGTCCAATAGATCACAGAGAAGCACCTGCGTGCACAGACAGTAGAAGAACTTATAAATTCTCCTCAAACCAAAGAACTGTCACTGGTACACGGGCTCACAAACTTCTACATCCAGGCAACTGCAGGCTGCAAATTGCTCATAAATCAGAAGAGAAGAACAAGTCTGGGTATACTCGCAGAAATTAGCGGGGCACACAGGGCTGTTGGTTTATATTACCAACAGCCAGCATTGCAGAGCCACTTCCTGAACTGCTGAATTCAAGTAAAACAAAATAAAGGAGAATGGGCTTAAGACTTTTAATTAAAAAAAACTCTAAAGACATACAGTTCTAGTTCCACTGATTCCAGTATATCCTTCCTCCACGCTTCATTTTCAACATCCCTTATTTTCCTCAACCAGTCATTAGCAGTCAATAACAGGTTTTGTCATGTATTCCCTTTTGTCTCTCAAAGAGCCTTAAAAAAAAAATAAAACAACAACTCAGCAGCAATACCTCTGTACAACTCCGACAAAAGACCCTTGTAAATTGTGCAGTAACTGTACTTGGCAACAGACAACATGTACATACAGAACGTGCCTGGAAACAGTCATGAAAGAATAAGACAGTACTATAATTGAAATTGGTATTATCCATTTTCAGTTCAGCAGACAGAAAAAGGTTAAGAATATCACATGTTGTTACCACAACACAATCACAGGGCTTAAATACATTACCAGAGTCAGCTGAGTCATATTTTTAGGTGCAAGGGGAAGCAAAGTGCAAATTGGCATCCTGCCTTAAGCATCAAAAAGAGTCTATTTTTTTTTTCCCCAAGTCAAAAAACAATAACAACAAAACCATTACATTTGAAACCAACAATATCTTCCTTACGATCTTTTCCCTCCTAATCAAGTTTTTCTGACAGGTATTTGTCTAAACTCTTTCTACTCAAGGTGGCTCCATGCTTTCCTTGAGTAATTCAATTCAATCAGTTCATGATTTTCATCATGAAAATGTTTTTCATGATATCCACCCTACCCACCCCAAATCTCCATAGCATTTCTTCCTTCTACAGCAGAGCCCCAAACTTTCTTCCTCATCTCTGCAGTTTCCCCTTATATAGTATTCTGGATAGTACGTAGCTTGAACTTTGTGTTTATCTATTATTGGGAATAACATCCTAAAAAGCAAATTTCTGCATACGTGAAAATTAGCACAATATGCAGTTCATCTTCAAAGGTACCAGCATGCTTATCTGCTCTTAACCAAGCACAAGCAGAACTCCCTACTAACAGCTACAGCACAAGGATCTGAGCAGAACACATCTCTTTACACCAACCAGTGCAATAACTCACATTTCTAGGCGCACGTGACCACAAACTTCATCATGTGGTCAGTTTAATATAAGCTGAGAAGCTGCAAGGACAGAATGTGAAGATTTAGCAACTATTACACGTGGGGAGATGCTGAAAGCCACAGATTAGGCAAAGTCTGAGAAGAACAGCCAGTCACCAGAAGGCCACAGGTGGCTGGATGCACCGCAGAGACACAGGGCTGGTAAGGCTCAAGTACCTACATAGAGACACAATGCCTTCCATGGAGAATTGATTCTGTTAATTTTATAGTAACTTAGAACTGACACTTCATAGACACTACAGGGGGGAAAAAAAAAAAAAAAAAAAAAAAAAAAAAAAATCACAGAGTTACCAAAATTCTCACTGTTAATAAAGACTACAGAGCATTTTAACCTGAGTAATAATCCCCTCAAAAGACTGTATAATCTCTAACACGAGACCTAAAGAGAGGAGAGTTTGCATCAGTTGATAAGGGAATAGTGATCGATGTCACATAATAGTAAGACAACTCTGCAGGGCCTCTGATGTGGTCCTACCAGTTACTGATCTCTCAACTGGACAGATAAGGATTTGAAAGGTGGACTGCTCAATTAATTAGGAAGTGGTTGGATGGCTGCAACAGAGGGCTGTGGTGAGCAGCTCCATACTCAGGTGAAGGCAGTACAAGTGGTGTCTCCACGGGTCTGCCTTTGGACCAGGACTCTACCACCTGTTTTAGTGACACTGACAGAGAGATCAGGTGCACCCTGAGCAAGTTTGCAGATGACACCAAGCTGAGTGGTGCAGCTGATGACAGAAGGAAGGGACGCCATCCAGAGGGACCTGGAGCTTGTAAACAACATGGAAACTGACTTTTTACACGGTATGATGTGCCGGGACAAGAAAGAATGGCTTTAAACTAAAAAGAGGGGAGATTTAGATGAGGAAATTCATTATTATGAGAGCACTGAGGCCCTGGCACAGGCAGCCCAGAGCTGCGGGTGCCCTATTCCTGCAGGTGCTCAGAGCCATGGATGGGGTCCCAGGCTGCCTGAACTGGTGGGCAACAGGGTTGGGGCTGGGGAGGTTGCAAGGTCCCCTCCAACCCAATCATGTTGTGATTCTGTGAACTGTGTATGAGCATGCTGAAAGGCTAAAACAAAATCAAAAGTGCAAATTTTATAGGTCTTTACTAATCTCATTAGAGTCACCTCTCAGGGACAATCCCCCTCAGCATCAACATGAAGTATGTTTATGACATACTGACAATCATTTCAAGAGAAGAATGTGAAAGAGCAGAAGTTTTTAAAGAATAGGAGAAACACACTGAAAACTTGGTGCAGAGGAAATGGAAAATAATAGAATAATTAAAACAAAGTAGAAGGAAAAATAAAGCAGGAAGAAGTTCATTTTCTCATTAATCGTCAGTATGATATGGATACAGAAAAAAGTAATACAAGTTGACCTCCTGAAGCCAACTACTACTATTCAACAGATCTACCATTAGCGTAAGAGAAAAATCTAATAAAAACTAAAACTAACAGGCAGGTAGCTACTTCACCCTCAGTCTCTCATTACAACATGATCATCTCTAGAGACCTGCTCAGTAGGAATGGAAATAACTGGTATCTAGGCAAGGAAAAAAGAATATGCAATAGACAAGCAAGATGTTTTCAGCTTCAGTCAAGAGAAGGATAAGATGCCAAAATACTGTGAGAAGACAGAAAACAAGGTATGACTGATATGTAGCATTAATATATGCACAGACTGATACTGTTACAGTAATGGATTTCCAGAATGCTGCAGTTTAGACAGTACAGAGTATCAGCAGTAACAACCATTAATGATGCTGCCACAGCCTTACCTGGACTGCAGGTGAGGATAATATATTCCATCCTTAATCACCACTCTGTATTTCAGAGTAAAAACAGAACTGCACTAATGACACATGCTGTCATCCAAAAATGCACCCAATAGATCCAGTCTCCAGCTTCCAAATTCAGTCAGTAGCATCACTCTTAAAACCAAACTGCTGAGAATTTCTTCAACAGCTGGAATGTTGGATGGAGGAACAGTCTCCATGAGAACAGCTGTATATTCAGTGCCAGCAGTGCAGTAAGATCTATGTCACCTATCTGGACTTCAGTAAGACCTCTGACACAATCCTCCATAACACCGTTCTCTTCAAATTGGAAATATATGAATTTGATGGGCAGACCATTGAATGGATGAGGAAATGGTTGTGAGATTGTGCCCAGAGAGTGGTGGTTAATGACTCAATGTTCAGATGCAGATGAGAGACAAGCAGTCCCTCAGGGTGCAAAAAAGGCACCAGTTCTCTTAAACACTTTCATCAATCATATCAACAGTTGAATCAAGTGCACCCTCAGAAAGTTTCTAGATTATACCAAGCTGTGTGGTGTGGTCAACACACCTAATGGACAGGCTGCAATCCAGAGTGACCTAGACAAGCTGAGCCGTAGGCCCAGGTGAACCTCATGAGGTTTACAAATCCAAGTGCAAAGTCCCGCACCTAGGTTATGGCAATCCCTGCTATCAGTACAAGCTGGGGGATGTAATGATGGAGCAGAGCCCTGCTGAAAAAGACTTGGTGATACTGGTGGATGACAGCCGGATGTGAGCCAGCAGTGTGCTCCTGCAACCCAGAAAGCCAATTGTATCCTAGGCTGCATCCAAAGCAGTGTGGGCAGCAAGGAGAGGGAGATGATTGCATCTCTCTACTCTGTGCTGTGAGACCTCACCTGGAGCACTGTGTCCAGAGGTGGAGTCCTTAGCACAGGAGAGACATGGATCTGATGGGGTGCATCCAGAAGAGTGCCACAAAACTGATGCAAGGGATGGAACACCATCCCTGTGAAGATGGGCTGAGAGAGCTGCGGCTGTGCAGCATGGAGAGCAGAAGGCTGTGGAGAGAGCTGACAGCAGTTTTTCAGTATCTAAAAGGGGCTGTACAAAAGAAGGAACAGACCCTTCAGCATGGTCTGTGCAATAGGACAAGGGGAAATAGCTTCAAACTAAGAAGGGAGATTTAGATTGGATATAAGGAAAAAGTTATCCACAATGAGGGCAGTGAAGCACTGCACAGTGCCCAGAGAGGCAGTAGTGCCCCATCCCTGCACACAGCCACGGTCAGGGGATGGGGCTGTGAGCACTGATGGAGCTGTGGGTGTCCCTGTGGGGTGTCCCTGTGATGGCCTCTAGGGATCCCTCCCAACTTAAACCAACCGATGACTCCATGACCTGCTGTGCTACAGGTACGTGTTTAACACGCACAAAAAAATATTTCTCAGCTTTAACAAAATAGACTTATCCTAGAGCCCATGGTGGTATACGCGTCATGGTGATAGCCGTGCTCTCCTCCACACAGAACCACGCTCCAACAAGCTATATGCAAAAACACACGGGGAAATAACGGTCCGCACGTGAGTAAAGGCGCAGGCACCGCTCCCCGCTCCCTCGCTCCTCAGCCGGGCGGCGGGCAGGGAAGGGGCGGGAAGCGGCGCCGCTCTCAGTCTCTCACAAAGTCCCGGGAAGAACTGCAGAGCGGCCCGCGAGAGAACCGCGGCTGTGCCCGAGGCCCCGCCGTCCCGGAGCCTCGTTCCCTCGGCACGTCCGCCCCGCCCTGCCCCGCTCCTCACCTCCGCGGGGCCTTCGCTTCTTCCCCCTCCCCGCGGGATCCGGCCGGGGGACGCGGCCCGCCGCGCGCCGCAACTTCTCCCGACGCCCCCGGGAGGCCGAGCGGGCGGGAAGCGACCGCCCGCCCCGAGGGCCGCCCCGCCGCCACTCACCCGAGGGGGCTCCGCGTCCCGCTCCCGCCGCTGCCGCCCCCGGCCCCCCGCTGCGGCCCCCGGCGGGGCGGGCGGCGCCGCCTGTTGCTCCATCGCGCTCCGGCCCCTCCTCCTCCGCCGCCGCCTCCGGGGGCCGCCGCCGCCCCTCGCCGGACCGATCCCGCTCCGCCCGCCCGGCCCGCGGCGCCACGTTCCGGGCCCCGGCTCTGAGGAAACCGCACTGCCCCCGGCCCCGCCCCCGGGGCTGGGCTCCGTTCGGACCCCGGCCGCCCCCCGCCCGACGGCGCCGAGGCCGGACGTCCTGCCCCGCACCCGGCCGGAGCCCGAGCCCCGCTCGTCCCGCCGAAGCCGAAGGTAAGCGGGCGGCCTGCCGCCAGCCTCGCTGTGCGCGATTCTGCGCTCCGTCTTCACAAAGAACCTAGACCCAAGTCGTTGTACTGCCATGAAGGCAAAAAAATCTCCTCCTAAAGGCAGCAGAAGCCCCAGTAGTGTTTCTAGGATGAGTGGTATTCCACATTGCACCTCTTCAGGATTCAGGGACAGTTGCCTGTGACCCATGACATTGTTCTCACCAAGCACAGGAGCATGCACTCATCAGCCTTGCGGAATCAGCATCTAACCTAGAGTCTTCCAAATGCTGCAGACTCTGCCAGTTGAAAGAGACTCACAGAACGGTTAGAGTTAGAAGGGACCCCCGAAGGCCGTCTGTTCCCACTGCCTGCAGTGCACAAGGACACCCACAGCTCCAGCAGTGCTCACAGCCCCATCATCCCCTGACCATGGGTGTCTGCAGGGATGGGGCACCACCACCTCTCTGAGCACCCTGTGCCACTAACCTTAGCGTAAAAACATCTTCCTTGTATCTAATCTAAATCTCTCAGTTTCAAATTGTTTCCCTTGTCCTGTGAGAAGATACCCTGCTAAAGGGTCTGGCCCTTCTTTCTTACACCCCCTTTAGATACTCAAAGTTCATCCTCAGCTCTCCCCCACAGCCTTCTCTTCTCCAGGCTGTACAGCCCCAGTTCTCTGAACCTGTCCTCACAGGGCAGATATTCCATCCCTTGGATCATTTTTGTGGCCCTGTAATGCTATAATGCAAATGAAAGTACAGCAATAACAGCACAGTGGTACAACCCTAGGCTACAGGGAATGAGAATGAGCTCAAACACAGCAGCCAAAAAACACAAAAAGCAAGGAAGAAAAGGTGCTTACCTTTAGAACACCTCAGACAGACAGGGATCTCCAGCAAGGTACCCATATCTCCACTGCCTGCCCTTAAATGAGGTCTGGGAAGGGGTGGATCCTGGGTCCACCTCTTCCAGTCACTCAGGTACATTGCATGCACCTGAGCTCCCCTGGGTTGGCCCTGCCTTCCCACCAGGTGCTCAATCACTCCTTCAGGCTGACTCAGCATTTCCACTACCGGCCCTCATGAAATGAACATGCAAAGTGTTTATGCAAATACTGCCATCTCACCATCTACAATGATGGATACAAGAATCTCATATCACATGTGATCTCTGCAACAGGCACAAAGGGGAAAAACTTACCTCACCTCATTAGTGTCTTATCTTAATTTATACTTGACAGTGCTTTGCTTTGTAATGGATTAGGCTTTATTCTTTCCTAATCCATTTACAGTAAATGCCTCTAATCATAACGTGCATGGTTTTAGGCTAAAGTTATTAAATTGTTCTCTCCTACTAAATAATTAAATTCATATCCTCTAGCAATTGGCACACAGTCCAAGAACTTTTTCACTTAACAGACAAGAAAATTTAAAATCGTTCCTCGGTTTAATTCCTTGTTCTTCTCTTACAGCTTATCAAATGATGTAAGGAAGATGGATACCATGTTACTTATTCAGTCCATCCTAAGGTAAATAAACAGTACACACTTTTCAAGAAGAGGACAGCAGGTACAGGCATTTTAAGGACTGCAATTATTCTAACCATAGCCCTTCTCATAGTGGATTTCTCTTTATAAGTTTCCTGAGGAGTTCACAGACATAATTTTGTGCCTGGTAATACTACGGTTGAGGCAAAAGCTCAAACTTTGCATTTCATGTAGGAGTATACTAAACAATACCTTCAAGCCTAAGCTAGAAATTGGAACAGAAGAATGCAGAAGTGTAGATGGTAATGAAATTAGCCTCAAGTTTTTTCATAACTTCATTCAAGAAGAAATGTTTTTTCCTGACATTCCTCTTGAATCAGATGGATGAACTTCAGAATGACTACTTGTGTAAATCCCCATGCACACACAGCAGTAACTTCACTCTTATAAAGTTATTTTTATTTATCAATTGCATCTTCAATAGTTATTCCAACAATAACATTTTTAAAAATAAAAATTCTGCTCTCCATAAAATAAAGCAATAATTAACAAAAAAGTCCCTTTTTTCACCTCATTTTTTGAAATGATGTAGAAGGAACAGCGTGCTTTGAAGAGACAGATTCATCCTCATTCTCATGGAGACGTTTTCTCATAGCAATTGGCTAAAAGAAAGATGCAGCAAGATGGCTACATTAATCAGGTAAGACAGAGCCTGACTGTTTTGTCTACTACAGAATTACAGATGTTGGATAAAGTCTCCCTCCTGTAACTGAATCAGCAGCATGACTAACGAGTGTTTCTCTCCAGTGATCTAATGGTAAGTGATCCTTCTCATGTAAGACACTGCCCTTACTCCCTTTTCTGTCTCAGCTGCTCCCAGTTTTGACTACTGTTTAAAATAATGCTAATTGCTATCTAGTAATTAATATCACAATACCATTTCTAAGATTTTACTGCCACAAGAATTTTCCTTTGAATATTAAATGTTCATGACTCAAATCCATCAAAACATACATGCTCACATATAGAACTTTAAATATATGGATAGTCCTTTAAAACCTAAGAGACAGTTTGTTTACATTCAAAGTGTCTTGCCAAAGCACAAAAGTAAACTCCTTCTACTAAGACTGCAGGAAAGAATTAGTAGACTGCTACATAAAGGCAGAAAGTACACTGCTATACTAAATTATCAGGATTACATTTTCTTATTAGGGTTTACTTTTAAATCTGGCTTTGGCACCAAGTATTAATCTTCACATAATCTCTCATTCATACCATTTTTGATGTTTGTGGTGGATTCATAGTGGCACTTGTCTGAGCAAGTAGTTGTTGAAATGTATTTTTCATATCCTCATCCTGTTAAAAATAATAAAAAAAAAAAAGGATCAGCCTTAAGTACTATATGGAATGTTTAAGATGGACCAGCAATTATGAAATAAATAAAGGAGAAAAGGACATAACTTTTCACCATTAGAAAAATAAAACATGTAGTGCTAGGAGAAAGGATCTGAAATGACAATCCCAGATTGCTATAAAACACTGCACAGTGTCACAATTCCTTCTCTAAGGCTTCCAACATCAGGCCCAGTGAAAGAAGTGGTGAATCTATTCTTAACACAACACAACTGAGAAATAGAATTAGGAGACACTATTTTTGCAGCAAATAGATTACATTTTATCAGGACATCGGTCCTTTGAAACATCGGCTTTATTCCCCAAGGAAAATTTGGCATGTGTAATTTCTGGCAAATAACGTCATAACAAACAGAAAATTCCAGAATAAACACCTCAAGGACTTTCAACAGCTACAGTTAAACTGATCCAACCTTCCTTCATCCCTCCCATTTGCCCTCAAAATTAACATCATCTTAATCTGCCCCAGAGAATTTTCAGCAGGTGGTTTATGTACAGCGTTGGTAAGGAGAAAAATAGTTCTACCTTGTTCTACAAATACATCATTTCCCTCTATAAGTACTTAGCTAATACCAGTCAAGCAAAAACTGAAATAATAATACCATGCAATGAAGTGTAACAATACTGAAAGAACAAAACATACAGGGCTAGGTGTCTGTGCAGACAATTCACTGGTCAGTTTTATCAGGAGAGGCCTCATCAGGACTTGAGACCTGGCTTTCATCAAAATCAAGTCCCTCGCTCTTGAAAAACAAGTATTTTGCTTATAGTCTTACATTTCATTTCCATAATGACTTCCATTCCTAACAGAATATTTTCATTTCCAGCAGCTTAACATCATCTCAACGTGTAGTTTTTAATCCCATCTCCAACCCACCATCATCCATCTATCGTATACTCTAAGTAGAGAAGAACCAGCTAAAACATCTATATTAAAATGACAGAAAAACTTTTACTTTTAAAGCACCCCACCATTACCTCTACCCTAAGTCCACATATCAAAGGTTGTAAATGGAAGGTTTCACTTTTAAAAACCCAAATGATTGTTAACAAATATTTCTTATTCATAGGCCATGCACATTGCTACACTGTTCCCTACCATAACAAGTTCACTGGATTATACAGTTTATCCTCTACCAGAAGTGGTAAGTCAGAAGCTGCCATTAGTGGGATAGACACTGGAAAGAAGTGGACATAGGGATGTTATTAGTAGCACCTCTGCGTAAAGAAGTCTGGCTGCAGGAGTATTAGTAGAGGAAAGGGCAGCACAAGGTAGGAAAGCACAGATCATTTCTTAGGGAAAGCTATCATTTAACAGAAAGCCAGGTGTGTTTCAAGGGAAAAAGTTAGCACATAGATGCATTCGGGTTCAGCTGCCAGGGACCGAGGTGCCCTTGGTCTATGCTGGGCAACCTCAGGGAAAAAGGAATTCCACGTGCAAAAGACATTTAGTTGACATAGTAAACTTCCTCTTCTGAAAATAAAATCTCATTCTCTAGTTTCAGCAACTTCTGCAGGAATTTATTAGAATGGGTTACTATGGATTACCTGCAAACCCTAAATCAGACTTCCAAAGTTGAAATCAGATCTTGAAACCCTTCCTGGGACTACCTGAAGTATGCTGCTCATTGTGAATTTAACTTAGATCATTTCCTTTGGCTGAGCTTTGAACAGTGACTGTAGGTTCACCAGCTGAACAACTGATCTAGAACCAAAAACAGACATTTATTCTTAACAACTACCTGAATATAACAATTTCTATAATAATTTTGTTCTATTATCACAGCAAACTCAGGGAAACTCAGGGAGAAGTGAGACATTCAATGGCAGGGGTACAAGAGAAGTAAGGATCATCGAGCTCCTGTGGGTTTCAAAAATTGTAACCCTTTTTTGGGTGGAAGGCAGGGGAGATGGTTCATATTCTACACTATAGAGTATTGCAGTATCTCCTTTTTTGGTTTAAATATGTTCTTTAGCACTACAGAGGCTTCAGTGTGAACACACAATTTATTTTGTATAGAATTTGGACTTGTCTTTTTTCCAGCATCACGTTTCTCAATGACATAACACCTTTTTTTTTTTTTTTTTTTTTGAAATTGAGCTGTAAAAATTATGTTTTGTTTGGAGAACATGTGTTCTTACAATAACGGAAAAATTCTCTAGAGGACCCCAGATCTCTAGAGGGGGCTGACATGCTATAATGCATCTTGTGGATGTTTCCAAACGAGACTTTAGAGGTAATACTGACAGCACAACACAAGAGGGAGCACGGAGCCAGTAGCTCCTTCTCACTACTTGCGATCACGAGACCCTAGCAGCTTTGTTGGTGATAGTACTCAAGGTTTGTGATAGTTAGAACTGAACATATTGTATGCTGGCCTCTCAAAGAAGGCAGTATATCACCTATAAAAAACTGACATTTTTAATAACAGCCACGAAGAGAAGCAGCTTAAAGAGTGACATCTGAATGCTAGATGACATACAGATTTGCAGGTAAAATGCTTTATAAAACTTCTTGTCCTATCTTCAAAACCAAACATAGCAGTAAGAGCTGCTCCTAAAGAGTATATATAGTCAAGATGCTAACAGCTTCACTTCACATACTGATAGATCTCAGTCTTAACTTGTGTAAATCGCTGTCATATACCTCCACTTTCCCATAATGCATGTCAGTGATTCTTAAAACCAGTATATCATGGTTTGTCAATAACTTACCCTGCTCAGCATTATAATCAAAATGTAAGAAACTACAGCCAATTAACCCACTGCAGAAATTGTGCACAAAACTACAGTAGTAAAAGCCAGGAAAGATAGAAAGTATTTCTGGATGCCCAACAACTGAGACAAGTTACTTACAAACAATTATCCAACTGAATATTCTGTCTCAGTAACTAGCAGCTGCTGATTTGAGTGATTCTCCCTTGCTTCAGCCTTTGTGGGGGCATACGAAGTCACAGGAGCTACAGTTCTACGAGATAGTTAAGCTACAGAGATCACAATGTTTTGAGTTGGAAGGGACCCTTACAGGTCATCAAGTCCAACTCCCCTGCAATGAACAGGGACGTGTACAGCTACATGAAGTAACATTCAGGTAATAAAGAGAAAATTGAATGGACGTAAAATTAGGCATAGTGTGGTTACTTTGGAGAAGACAGGAATAAATAATTCCTCTTTCTCTCTGGCAAAAGTATATGATTTGGAAGGCTAAAACTTACCTGTGGTGTACTCATGACAAGGTGGAGTACCTATGGTGTACTCATGACTCTCCATTATCAAAGGCAGACAAAGGAGAAGTCAAATTAGAAGCAGAAACTAAGCAAAGAGGTGTTTAAGGTGGGAAAGGCACTGAACAGCATCAAGCAAGGCTACAAGACTAGGAATAGCAGCAACAACAGAGAAAAAGAACATGGAACTGAGAAGACTGAGAAAGCTTACATACCATGGAAGGCGGTAAGAGCTAACGAAGACTTTGTGAGGGCCAGTGACCAAGAAAACAAGCACAATGAAAAACAGCAGGGGGCCTCGCTGACTTTGCAAGAATTTAAAATTAAGAAAACAGGAAAAAATGAGAATCTCCATGCTGTAGAGAGAGCATTTGTTGGGACAGCAGTGAAGCGGGTTTGCTCTCCATACCGCAAGAAAGTCCTTGGCACACAACTAAGTACTGCATGGTCATCTTGCTTACATCTCTTCAAAATGTTCACTCTGGTTTCAAATTGTTCAACAGGAAAGTTGTGACTTCTAGCATCTGGGCTAATGTCATTCTACAGATTGGGATCTGATGGCTCATTTTCCCATATGTCATTCACAATGGCAGTAAAAGAAATGAACAACTCACAGACACACAGTATGCTCATCCCTTCTTATCTCCCTGCAAATAGGTATTAGGATCCCTGCAGTCTTACAGCAGCCAGCAGAAAGAATTGGGCCAGCTGGCAGGCAGCAGCACCTGCCCATGAGAAGCACAACATGGCAGTTGCTCTCCTGCTGGCTGCTGTCAGAAGCAGCCTACAAACCAGTGGACTGAAGCTCTGACTTAGGGTAACTGCTGTTATTCCCAAGAAGCTGCAGAATTCAAGCTCTCATTTCTCATCACCTTTTCTGGCATTCTCCACAGATGCAGGATTGGGTACACAGAGATCTCTGGTGACCAGGGTAGTCACAGTTTCCCTGCTTCTTTGCAGAAGCAAAACCTCGTGAAACTCAAGTTATTGAACAGCCTTTGAATTTATATCAAGAACTTATCTCCAGAACAGCTCATCTTGGCTGTACTTAACAAACTCAATTCCTACCTGAAGCCAGGGATGCTCTAAGGCTTCCTCTATCGTAAAACGTTTGCTGGGATCCACTACCAACAGCTTCTTCACAAGATCCAGAGCTAAGGTAATAAGAGTTAAGCAATCAGCTACTTAAAAAATGCAAACACATCAACATGCAGTGTACCACAAAAATGAAAACTGAAAGGAAGTTAAAAGAAAACAAACTACAACAAAAGAAAAGATCTAGATATTCTGCCAGCTATATAAAGGAGTCATACCCATGTTGGATATGTGCTTCCATTCTTTCGAAATGAATGTGTATTCTCCACGAGTGATTTGATCTTTCAGAGATAGTTGAGTATTTTGCTCACTAAATGGCGGATATCCACACAAGCTATATAAAAGAAGAAAACAAATTAAACAACACAGGTTTTGTCACACAGTGTCATTTACATGTATACATTTTTAAACATACTTTCACTTCCTACTAAATATACTGAAGTTGCCACATCTTGAGCCACATATCTCAATGAAAGCCCAAGGCATCTAAGCAGAATCTTACCATACAAAAAGAATAACTCCTAAACTCCAGCAGTCCACAGCTCGGCTGTATCCAGCAGTCCCAAGTGAATTTAGAACCTCAGGAGCAAGATACGTGGGAGTACCACATAATGTTTTCATAAGAGAAGTTTCTCCAAGAATCTTGGATTGTCCAAAATCTGTAATCTTGTATGTAAAAATTGTAACACCACATTACATATTGATTGGACTAGAACATACCATATCCTCAGTACACAATAGGAGGTAACATAAGTCTCTTCTTTCCAAGGCACAATTCCAGCACAAGACTATGAACAGAATATACCTCAAACATTATTAAAGTCAGTAAACAGCAATTGAGGAGAATATGAGTAGGGGGAAATATGACAGAGGATCAGACTTACAACTAGCAAAAAGTATTCTCAAATTTGGACATGAATGGGCAACCTCAGAATAAAGGTATTTTTGCATATTAGAAGACAATATGCAATTGAACAAATCAGTTCAACATGCACATCTACTTAATGCTTTCTGAAAAAACATACAGCTCTGTCATCATATAGGCTGGATATTTGTGAAAATGCTTTCTGAAATTCACAAATATAGATTTTATTTTTAAAGATGTCAACACATTTAAAATTGTATTCAATTAAATGTTAAACAATACAGTTTCTAAGTCCTTCTCACAGAAATGTATGGGTAGAATTATCCACAAGAGTAAAATTGAACATATGAAAAGCCTCAAAGTTTTAGGTTACTTCACAACTTGTACGACTAATTCTATTTTGTGTGTGTGTGTGTGCTATGTTTAACTCAATACTGAGAAGTACAGAAAGGAGTACTCCCAAATCTCCACATGAACAGTAGAAATGTAAGTTTCCTTGCCTTTATCAGACACGTCTCTTCAGAAGATGAAAGCAGCACATTCTCTGGCTTCAGATCCCGGTGTATGATTCCATTGTCATGAAGATACTAGATACACACAGACATACATACATGAAGAAAAGCAGACTATTAGCCTTCTTTAAGATACATGCTTTCAGATTTTCAAATAGCAGTGCCAGGATAACTGAAATCGCTATTCAAGAGACATGCATGCATTTAAAGCTACACAGCTCATGACCTTTTTTAAAGCCAAAGAAGTCCAGTTCAGTTTGCAAAGACCAAAATGCTTCATCAGGGTGCACAGTACAGCACTTAAGCACTAATTGTTTGAAGGCCTTGCTCACATACTACTGCAAGTCTCACATGATAATCCTGCCTTTGTGAGCACAGTCTGTGTTATTGCCTAATCTCTGGTGGTTGTTTTAAGAAGTAAGAGAGTTTGAATGCTATTTGGCTGTACTGAAGTACAAAATCTTGTTACAATTACTTGTTAACAGCAGTGTCCTGATTACTTGCATAAGTTTCAGAAGTGACAAATGACACAAAAATTCATCCAATTGACATGCAAATGCATCACCATATTTTCCTTGATAGAATTCATGATTACCTTCACAGCCAGCAGCATCTGATAGAAGTACAACTTGCAGGTAGCTTCTTTCATCTTGACTGGCCTTGACACTCTGTCATACAATTCTCCTCCTTCCATCCTAAAACAGATGTAGGTAACAAGTCAATATATTACTTCAAAAATTTCATCTCACTACACAAGACCAAGACCAAAATTACTTCTTTTGGCTCCAAAATATATTTCAATTCTGAAAATGAATGAGTAATGCTCTAAACACAGCACATGCATTGCTGACTTAAGGCCTAATCTTCTGAAGTCTTTACTGGAAGAAACTACAAGATTTCTGATTTACACCCCCTTATCAGCTCAGAATCAAAGTAGCAGCAACCCAAAACGGCAGCATAGTGGGTGTCTATTCAAGGCACTAATTGCCTTCAATGTGTAGAAGTGATTACTCCCCTGATTATCCCAGCTCCTGTTTTCAGAGGCTTCAGACAGCACTTGAAGCCAGCAAAAGGAAAAGAAAACAAGAAGAAAACACGAATATACAACAGAATTCAGAACTATTCACATTCTTTATAGCTGTGAAAGACATTTCATGCCTTTATTTTCAAAGCAGTTACTTACAGTTCCAAAACAATGTAGTAATCCTCTGCTTCAAAGAAGTTTTTGATCTTGATTAAGCAAGGCTAATAAAAAGGGAACACAGATGGACACATGGAAAAGTAGAATCACTGGTAAAAACTAATGCTATCAACTGTGTATCATCTTGACTTTCCTATTTAAGTATGATTTCCCCATGGCAGCTAATTAGCATTTACACAACCAATAGGCTTTGGCAAACAAAGTCTGTTGTCTTCTCCCCTATACGTCACCCCCCCGTACAAAAAACACTGAGTTCTTGCCACCACTACAGCTCAGCAGTCATCCTTACTTTTTCCAGTCGTCAGTTTCCACAACAACCCCAATATTTTCTTGATATGCAAGAGTTCATTAATCTGTGCAAGCTTTCTGCTTAACAAAAGGAAAATAAAAGCCTTTGGGTGGGGGGAAGCTGAAAAGATAAGGATCCAGCTCAAGAACTTGCCAGTGGAGTCTAATGTTGGTTATGTGGCGATTTGTATAAAGCCTGCATCAAGGAGAGATTTTTCCCACAGCTACGGTTCAGGTTGAAACCTCCTCTGCAAAGTGCCTTCCCAAGTTTACATCTGAGACATCAAGACTTTAAAACCTCCTATCTGCAAAGATACAATTTGAAACGTGCTGAACAGACTTATTTAGGCTGCAATAATTATATGCATCATTCTCTAAACAGGTAAAATCAATTGTTACTATGCTAAGTCAGCGAAGCAGAAGAGTGCAGTACACAGCAAAATGAATACAAATGTACAGTGACACTCACATGATCTATTTTCTTCAAAATCTCTATTTCTGTGTTGATATTAAAAGCTGGGTTCTGTTAAAAGAATCAAATATCATATGGAGTCATACAGCAATATTCTAGGATAAGACACTTCAGAAATAAAGCTCCAACTTAAGAACTTAATCTCAGCCAGCAGATATCAGCACTGTCCTTCGAACAGCTTTCTCCTCCCTTCAAGATGTTTCCCACATAAGTTACCCTACAGTTAAATGCTACTCACTTTTACTCTTTATTATGCTAGACAAAATAAAAAGATTGATCTGAAAATATCTGCATCTACCTCCTCCTCTGAACCTGTATCTGGAAATTAGAGAAGCATTCACTGAGTTTGCATATAATCCTGCAGAATTAACAAGGTGAGTCTAAACTGTTTTAACTTCCCATATGAACCCATAGCTGCAGAATTTGTATCTCCTTTCTCATTCATTTTCAACCTCTATTTGTATTTTTTCTTCACAGTTCATCCTGTATCTCTACATAAAATGAGAGTGATCGATCTGAAGTTGTTTGAATATCTGTTATGTTACAGCCACAGCTCCTCCTCCAGCAGCTATGAAAGCAGACATGAGGAAAGCCCTCCCCAGCAGGCTTCACACCATTTCATTTAAGTGTTATGATGGAATATACAACACAATTAGCAGAGCTTATAGACGTCTGGTCAGACCTCCCTGTAATGTAAATTTCTGATGTGCTTTAGGAGATACATCCCTAGACTTCCCCACTCCCCTCATTTGTGTGTACTACATGAACAAGCAGTCCTAACAGAGTGTGGTCAAAGAATAAAAGCAAGCGTTTGCTACACAGGAGGGCTGGAGAGTAAGAGATAAAGGCTGCCCATATCCGAGGATGGCTGCAGTGTGGCCAAAGGACAGACACAAAGGTACTTACTGCCTCTCTAACACCACTGGCCATAAACTTCCACTTGTTGATTATCTTTACTGCAACTTTATTACAAGTGCTCTTCTCAAATGCCAGCTTGACTTCTCCGCAGGCACCACTAGCATGAAAGCACAGCTGTGTTAATGCTTACAGATACCTTCCTAACTTGGCCGAAGAAGCATGCTGAAATGAACAGGAGGCTCTCGCCTCATTAAGATTACATGCAGTCAGAGGCTGCAGCTTTCCATCTTTCTCAATATGACAGATGAACAAAACTATCTCAGAAAACATAATGATAAAAAGCATTAACTGATCACTGAAGACATACAATATAATTTTGGTGAGGTTCACTAAAATTACAAATTCATCTGCATTCTTGATAATCTGGTCTTAATAAATACAGCGTGCCACAACGTGTCTTAGGCTAAATCTGTTGTGTAAGCAAATATATTGCCAATAAGTGTCAGGTTTTGGCATTCACATAAAGTGAAATAATAAAGGAATTGCTTCGTGGTCTCGGACAACGCAGTTGTTGATCAACTTGAAGCTGCAGCTGGAAAAGTGTTTGTCAGTAGGACCACATCTCATTTGTGCTTCATCTTCATTAAAACCCACCACAGTCATTGGAACGCTTATCACAATCTATTGAAATAATCTCTGTTAAACCAAAGCACTGCAATCCTTATCAAACTGATTTGCTGTGTGCAACAAACAGAAGGTAAACACACTGCTAATGATATCTGCTGGCCCTCCCTGCCCTGCAAAACACCTGAAATAGCTGTGGCACTGTAAAAACTAGAGCAGTAGCTCAGGAAGCACAGGGTACTGAAAATGGTAACAAAATGAAGGGATGCTTACCTTCCCAAAGTCTTAGACATGATATACTTCTCTCGGAATTCTCTAGGAAACACCAACTGGTCATCCACCGTGAGATCAGAAAAGACAAACACTAGGGAGATGGGTGGAGAGCATCCTTCTGTTATTCACTTCAAAATGATTACAACAACACTTCCCGAGCTTTTATAGTCAACAACACAACTAAGCAAATGCTGCCCGCTAGAAACAGCACAAAAATAGTTAAGGAAAACAAGAATTAGAAAATTAATATGAAAAAAAAACATCAGTTGATGCTGCAAATTACACCAATGATGTTTTAAGCAGGCAATCTCATCACTGAAAAATGAGACCTTGGGTCTGTGCCAAACACAGCGATAAACTTATGGCTGTTCTTATGACTTCAGCTATAAGGCATTCACAGAGACAAGGAAAATATTCAAATCACTGCACAAAGAACCTCCTGGTTAACACCAAAAGAACCTGCATATGTTGTGGTATGTTTTACCCTTGTTAGTCTGAAAGGACAGTGCGATTTCAGAGTTATGAGTCAGCGGAAGCCTCTTCCCTTTCCCAATGAGCTCTCTATTCATGAAAGTTCCATTCGCGCTGTGGTCTTCAATGTAGGCAACGTACGAATTTTTTGGTCCCATTTCCTAAAAGGAAAAGAAAGAAATCAGAAAGACAGTAATAGAGCAAAAAGGACTACAGCGTTGTACAGCGTTGGCTCAAAACATGGGTGTATTTCATAAAGCTGGAGAGGGAACAGCACCTGGTTAAAGGAGTCAGTGCTGAACATGGTAAACTTTGAGTTCATTAAGATCCCAGCAAAAGTTCACCTTTCTCAGTTATGTCAATACACAGACAGACAACCTTTTTAGCACCTACCCTGAAAATTCGGAAGTGCTTCTTGCTATAGTTTTGGTAAAATCCAGTCTCAGATAATCCGAGCTTAGAAAAACTGTAATCGCAGCTTTTGTTTCTTCCAAACCAGTACTCATCATTCACACAGTCTGCAGCCAATTGGAGAGAACACAACATTGCAGGCACTTATTAACTACTGCTCTACAGAATGATGCCACACGCTGTAGTAAAGTAGGATCACAAAGACATCAGCGTTCACTTCTCCTAACTCCAACAAAACACCACATTATAACAATACTTGATTTGAGGAAGATATTCAGAGGACTGGAGCACCTTTCCTGTGCAGAAAGGCTGCGGGAGGAGGATCAGGAGAGCTCACCGCAGCCTTCCAGTACCTGCAGGATGCTTACAGGCAGGAAAGGAGTGACTTTTGCATGGTCTGATAGCGACAGGATATGGGGGAGTGGCTCTAAACTAAACGAAGGGAGATTGAGGTCGGATGTGAGGAAGAAATTCCTCACTCAGAGGGCAGTGAGGCCCTGGCAGTGCTGCCCAGAGCTGTGGGTCCCCATCCCTCGAGGTGCCTGAGGCCATGGATGGGCCCTGGGCAGCCTGAGCTGTGGGATCTCTGAGCTCCCCTCCAATCTCAGCCATTCCGTGAGCCTACGATTTCACTACACGCAGTACATCAGCAGTTTCATTGTATTAACAGCGTCGTTTTCCATTCACCTTCAGCAATACACTCACACGACGCAGAAACAAATCAAAGCAATAAAAGCTACGGGGCGGACAGACGGAGCGGGCAGCAGAGGAGACACGGACTGCCGAGCAGAGCAGCCGGGAGCTCAGCGGGACGGCACGGAGCTGCACGGAGCTGCACGGAGCTGCACGGCGCATCCTCGGCCCGACGCGGACAGGAGGCCGGGGCCGGCAGTCACGTACCCCAATTGCTGAAACCTTTTCCGAGCGCGAAGAGCCGACCCCACGGCTGGGGAACGAGCTCGTCGGGTTCCGGGTCCTCGGGAATGGAGGACAGCTCCTGCGTGGGCACGGTGTCCAGAGAGCTGAGCGTGCCGGAGCTGGAGGAGGACTGGCTGGCGCCCTGCGAGGCGCTGGAGGAGGAGCTGGTGCCGCCCTGGGACTGCTGGGCATCGCTCCTCGTCTCTAGAGACATGGCGAGCACGGCCAGCACCACCGACACTGCCGGCTCCGCGCTTCCCCACGCGCACGCCGCAGTCCGGCCCGCCGGGCACAGCGCGCACGCGCGGCGCTACGAGAGCGGCCAATGGCGGCGCGGCGCCGCGCGGGGCCGCCGGGATCCGTAGTGCGGAGGACGCGGCGCAGAGATGCGGGCGGCGCTGCGGCTGCAGTTCGGCCGGGCGCGGCGGGCGCTCCGCGTCTCCGAGGCGGCCCCGCGGCCGCGCTGCGTCGGGCCCGGCTCCGGCCCGTCCCCGCGGTGCTGGAGCTGCGGCGGCGCTCTCTCCGGCGTCGACGCGGTCCCGCACTTCTGTCCCGGCTGCCGGGCCCTGCAGCCGCCGGAGTCTCGGCCCGATCTCTTCCGTCTCATGGAGTGGTGAGTGCCGGCGGGGCGGACTCGGGCGGCGCGGGCCGCGCTCCTCACGCCGCCTTCTGTCGCCCGCAGTGACCGCTCCTTCCGCCTCGACGCGCAGCGGCTGCAGCGGCGGTTCCGGAGCCTTCAGCGCGCGCTGCACCCCGACCGCTTCGGCCGCAGACCGGCGGTGAGTGGGGAGCCCGGGGAACGAGCGCTGTATCGGCTGCGGGGTGAGGGACCGCGCCGCGTGGGGCTGCCACAGACATTCATGGAGTCCTAGAACCGTCTGAGTCGGAAAGGATTTCCAAAGGCCGTCTGTTCCCACTGCCTGCAGTGCACAGGGACACCCACAGCTCCAGCAGTGCTCACAGCCCCGTCCCCTGAGCGTGGCTGTGTGCAGGGATGGGGCACCACCACCTCTCTGGGCACCCTGTGCAGTGCCTCACTGCCCTCAGCGTCAAAACTTCCTTATATCCAATCTAAATCTCCGCTCGTTGAGTTTGAAACCATTTCCCCTTGTCCTGTCACAACAGACCCTGCTAAAAAGCCTGTCCCTCCCTTCTTACAGCCCCTTTAGATACTGATGGTGACACAGTGCTGCTGTGCTGTTTGCGACCTTTGGTAACAGCAGGCAGCGTGTTTCAATCACTGCTTATTGATGCATTTCTGTTATTTCTCCTCCACCGGCAGCAGGAACAGCACTACTCGGAGCAGCACTCCTCCCTCATTAACAAGGCCTACCAGACGCTGCTGCACCCCCTGAGTCGTGGCCTATACCTGGTGAGTGCTGGGATGGGCAGATCTACAGACCCATCTTGGGGCTGCTGGTGGTCCCACGGCCAGTGAGTGTGCACGCTCAAAGAGTGTGATATTCAGATTTCCAAATTGCTGGTTTTTCTTCCAGCTGGAGCTGAACGGGGTGGAGCCGGCACAGGAAACGGACTGTGATGCAGATTCAGAGTTTCTCATGGAAATCATGGAAATCAATGAGAAATTAGCAGAGCCTAAGACCGATGAGATCCTTGGAGAAATAGAAACTTTAATTAAAGGTGGGCTGAGTTCTGATGGTTTTGTACAGAATGACTTTTACATCCTTGTACTTTGTATAATACAGAAGTCTTTCAGAAGACTTTTCTGGTTTAGGTATTTTGGCATTGCTGTCACTAAATTCTGTTAGTTTTGAACAGACTTGCTGTGTATTTTTTTCCCCACAAAATAAGAATGCTGTCTTTCCTAATTCATGTCATCTAAAAATCCAATCTAGCTTAAGAACATCTGTATAACGGTACCTATTCTGATGGCAAAATATGTCTGTGTATTGATCAGAAAAAGGATTACATTCCACCTCCAGCAAATCACAGCAAGGAAAATTGTTATCAGAGAGACACGCAGTGTGCAATTACAAGCTTCTTACTTTTGTCTACTAAAATATGTAGAGTTTACTTTATGTTGAGGAAGAATCCTGGGTGCGGTGTTGGAGATCAAAGCAACTTGAGCTGCTGGGAAGTGAGTGACCACTGGTTTGTGGGCACTGCTGTCTGTAAAGCTGTCTCAATAAAGAAACACTTGTGGAATGGCAATGAAAAGAACTGACAGTGCTAACACAGGGAGCTCTCGTCTTCCAAAGGACCACACCACAGTCTGAATGCAGCTGTGTTACAGAACAAAATCTGAATAAAATAATTTGTTTTACAGATAGACAACAAGAACTGACCGAAGAGGTGACCGCAGCTTTTGAAAGAGGTAGTTGTTTTATTAAGTACTCAGCTGCCATAAATATATCAGTCATAAATGCCAAAAACACATTCTGTTATTGAGACTAAATGGGCAGGTGCTCAAACCATTCCAGACAGGATTTTTGTACGGGAGAGCAGTTCTTATATTCCTCTTCTAGGCCTCACAATTTCTTTACTCTTAGGCTTGCCTAGCATGCATTGCAATCCTAAAACATCATAGGAAAAGTACTAGTGGCACATGAAGCATGAGAACCTTATAGTTTGCTGTTCTTTGTACAGGGAGCATTAAGGACTACACTGCATCTATCCTTCTCAGTAGCCATCCTTCCCCTCCCATTAATAGTTTAATTAAGGAGCAGTTGTTTCAGTCTCACTTCTGGAATTGCCCCTGTATGTACCAGAGTGCTACCAACTGTATTTTTCAGTGATGGCAGTTGGTCTAAGTATATACATTCCCCCTACAAAAATGTTTTGTCTCCTCTATATACCTAAAATTACCCACTGTCCACATCACCACCGCTTCACAGCCACTTCACAGAAGAGTTATTAAAGAGCATTTGTGTCCCATTTCCTTCCTCAGTTGTTTTGTGGAACATCTCCACTAGGGAGCTCTAAACCTCCCAATAGGAAAGTAGCAGCAGGGACCACATGTTCCTCCGTAAATGGCCTCTCACAGCTTGCAGTTCTTGGTTCTGAAACAGCTGCTGGCAAAGGAATCTCTTGAGATTCATTTTGAAAATGAAAACTGTGTCCTCCTTCTGTTAAATAATTCTCTAATTTTATTATTATTATTTTTTTCCTTGCAGATGACCTTCAGGAAGCTAAGAAGCTTCTAGCCAAAATGAAGTACTTTGCAAACTTAGAGGACAAACTAAAGAACAAGAAGATCCCTTCCTGATAGTGCCTCCTTTACCATTAAGAATTAATGTAATTTTTAATTAAACTGCTGATTTAGTAACCAAATCCAGACAAATGGTGTTTGCCTCCTACGCCTCTGTTAAAAGCTTTAATTCTGAGAGAAAGAAGACAAACAGAGGAACGCAGTGCTTGCTGCAGCACCTGCTCAGTTACAGCTGGGAGCAGGCCTTGCTTACAGCCAGGAAAAGCTGCACTGTGTGCCTAAGATTACTGTCCTCAGAGTTACAGGTGTGGAATTTATCAGAGAGACACAAACTGTGTGCAATTATGACTTCTTACTTCTGTCTACTAAAATATGTAGAGTTTGTTTTATGTTGAGGAAAAATCCTGGGTGCAATGGTGGAGGATCAAAGGGAAAGCTCATTCAGCTCTGCCTCATCTCCTGGTATGTATCCCACCCAACCACCTTGGAAAAAAATCTTTAAATGTGAAATGATTTTGATTTTATTTTTTTAAATCATCATCTGTCCTTTCTGCTCCTTGGTACTTTTGGAGATGTTGATTTCAATGAAGGATGTTTCCTGGCCCAAAAATGAGCAGAACTTTTGAAGCCCTGTTGGATAGTTGGAAGTATTAAGACATGAGGTTGGGGAAAAAACAAAAAGCACAACTCAAAGACCAGGCACTGTTTTATTACTGCTGTTTTAGGAAACAAAGCTTTCTAATAAACCTCATTATTACTTAAGATAATCTAATAAAGATAAATCACATCAGTGTCACACTGCTTTGATTGCTTTGAGATGGACTGCATGCGTCTGTGCAGGAGAACTAGTAGAGATTTAATGTCCTTAAATCTTACACTGAGATTATTTAAATTAAAGAGCAGCAACTACAGACCTCATGTTAATGCACTGAGTAGAATATTTCAAATAGCAGCTCTGCAGTGGGTCAATTCTCATTTGGGTTGAACACTTCAGTCTACAAGCTATATATTCTTCAGGAAAGCACTAACAGGTGCTTGGATCTGAAGAAAGCTTAGAACTAAAAGTGTTACTGAAGTATAATGCCATCCAAAGGCATCTGCTGGAGGCAGTGGAGTGGAATTCATTTAACAACCACTACAACCATTTCTGCTTCTTACATCAAATTTTATCTAAATGTTGAGTCTTCTGTATAGTACATTCTAACAGCAGCTCAGCAGTAACTGTTTTAGCAGCATTTTAAGGAAGATTGCCTTTACTTAAACTTCCTCTCAATATGCAGGAGGAAGTAATAAACTACTTGGTCATAGTGTTGCAGTGCTAATTTAGAGGACAACATTTGTCATTCTCATTAAGGTCATTCTGTTACAGCTTTGAAAATACTTTTTTAATATTCATCATGGAGTTGGCTTCTTTCACTAAGTTCTGTTTCCTTTTCTTTGTTTTTTCCTCCAAAATTAAGTTTGTGAAATTCCTTTTTGATCTCCAGAAAAGATTTGTTTTTTGTCTCAGGAATTACGAGGAAGATGAAAGCAGCAACAAAGGAGCACTCCAGTAAGAACACCACAAAACAGTACTGCTTCAGTCCTTTCTGAAAATAAATGGCATTTATGATTGCAACAACCTCAAGTACAACAGTGAGTTTTGGAAAACAAAGAGCCTGTTTTGTTTTTCATGGTAACCTGATTGCCTGACACTCAGTGGGCTCCCAGAGAATACAGACCCCACCAGTCCTGAGTGCTACTTCTGCCTCTGCTTTGACATAAAAACATACAGGATTATTAACAAATGTTTCATCTTAATGAAGTGCTGAGATTCAGTTTTTCTAGTTTTGATATCTTCTGTTTTTTCCTTTTGAATCTGAACCCCTCACTCATCCCTTTTACTTTTTACTTAAAAATTTTAGGTCCTACAAACAGTAACAAAGTGGTTTATTTTTATTTTTTATTTTATTAATTATTTTTATTATTTTATTTATTAGTTACATGAGTCGAGGGTTTGTGTGCACCCAATGTTGATGTCTCACTTTATTAACAGAAAGCAGTTTGATGGACCCTTAGAGCAGAGTTAAGTGGGAGGTGAAGCAATCTGGAAAAACAAAGTATGCCCACTTACCACTATAAAAGGAAAAAGCATTCCGATGGTGAAGAAACTAATCCAGCTAACAGTCCCTCCAATCATGCAGGCAGCAGGACGTGAAGACTGCACAAAGATTTCAGCTGTCAGCGTATTGGTTATGCCACCTGGGGGAGTGCATTTGAGAGACAACAGGTGATCGTGGCACTGGCTGTTTACAAAGTACTCCTAATGGCACAAAGAGCTGCCAGTTCTAATGGCAGGCCTGTCAGTCCCTGCCCACACAGTCAGCGTTCTTCTGAAGCGGTCCTGTTTCAGTAGGACTGCTCAGGCACCAAAGGTCCCTTGAAAAGTGTAACAGGTTTTTTCTTGCTTCTTCTACGACTTGCCTGAATGGAAGGCCAGAACTAAGAGCCCCACCTGACACACAGCTGACCCTGACAAGAACACAGCTCAAGCCTCAGTTTCAGCTTGTGTGATGCTATTCATTCTGATGAACTATCAGACTTGCATTCCTCAACGAGAGCCCTGGCAGCCTTCAGTAAATACTGCTGGCTTACACAGCAGAGTTGCTCACATTTCTCCTTGCACCCTCCAAGACACAGCTGAGCATTTTAAAACGTCCTTTACTGAACTATACCTGGTCCCAGCCCAAAGCTCAGAATGAAGGCAAATATCGACATCATGCTCACGTAAGGCACCCAGGAGTACAGTTCCTGGAACAGAAGAGAATGAAAAGCTTCAGTTTGTATTTCAATAATCTAGTTTAAAATTTGGGCTTAAGTTATACATTCCTCAGTTCTTTTATTTCAAGTAAGACCAACAGTCATTCACAGATGCTTAAGTGTCCTATATTTAACAGGACTGCTTCAGAGAAAGTCAATATTGCTAATCTCAGATTTTACCAGATGGCTTCTAATACTTCTGTCAAGATTTATCATCAGTTCTCTGAGGTGAAAACAGCATCAGCATGGCAAATAATTACTACTAGTTTAACATTTTGTCAGTGCTTATTTTGGCATTTCAGAATGATCCTGGGAGTTATCTAATTAGCTTTGAGCACTCAGAGTAAATAGATTTTCCTCACTGCATTGTTCGTGCGTACATAAAGTTCAACAGTGCAGTAAAGAAGCACCAGGATTCCTAGAGATGCATGCATACAAAACTAAGTGTAACAAACAACCCAAACCTAAGCTTGAAATGTCATTATCCAAAAGCAGCCTCAGAAATTTACAAAAGCTACCATTTGCTCTAAACGTTCATTTCAGGAGATGTGTGGAACTACTTAATTTGAGCTGGTACAGTGGATACAACTCACGATGCATCTCTTAATACTACATCAAAAAGCGTGGCAAGATGTTGTCTTCTCATGGTTGATTTAAAGCACTGTGAATATCTCCAGGGAGTTCGCACTGGTTCTATGAATTCACATTTAATAGATTGAAGCACCTTCTGTATTGCAGCATTCATAAAATATTTCTGTTTGACTTCACTTTACAATCAAGTGACTGAAGTGGATTCTGGTACTTAATATCATCACTATCTAACTGAAATAGCCTAGAATTACTTTAAAGGACACTACAAACATTATTATTACACAGTTTTGTCAGTATTAAACATAGCTGTAGCTTTAAAACAAATACAGGACCAAATCTTCTGAGAGCTCTCTTATAGAAATAGCTCCAGAATCAAATCTTTCAACTGTTGCCATTTTTTACAGTGCTGTTTAACATGCCCAGCTCCCATCTTCCAGCTTTGAGCATCACAGATTTACACTCACTGTTAGTTACATCACATAACAAAAATGAGTCCTACTGTACACCTGGTAAGTCAGAGAGAACGTTAAAACAATGCTCCAGAGGGTCATAAGGAGGTATCCCCCAAGGATGAGGTATCTTCTCCCCACACGGTCTATCAGTAAACCCTATGGACAAGACAATGAGACAATGTTTTGTTACCATACTGCGCTCGTATTTACCACCATCAAATTGTTATGGTCTGTACTAGAAGGCAGAAGGAATTGTTGCATACACAGGTGAGAGCTGTGAGGCATTCACAAGCGCCAGTGCCAAGAGTCACATAGGGGATTTTTTCATCTGAGATCCCAGCTTGCTCGAAAACATAGGTTGCGTAGAAATAAATCTACAACAGAAGGGGAAAAAAAAAAAGCAGAATTAAGCATTTGCAGTAGGTAAACTGTCAGCTGGAGACAAAATCACGTTCATATTAATCATATATCTGAATCTATTTTGTGACTTACAGCATTTATGCCACTGAGCTGCTGGCCCATAGTCATCACAACCACAGTAACGAGCTGCCATCGCACAGCACGATCAGCAAAGAGCTGCCAGGGCTTCTTGGGTTTCTCTCCATCTAAGGCAAAGCATTCCCGCTGTATGTCTTCCATCTCCCTTTGATACTGTGAAGAACCATGAAATCGCTTCAAAGCTAAAAACAAAACACCACAACACTCAGTTTTACCTATTCCACAGTTTCTGGAAACTCATCTCTCCCCACAAGGACCCAACCTTTGCTGAAATACAAAAGTTTTCTACTTTAATAAGCTAAGAAAAACAGTGATTTGCTTTGTGACTTATTTTTTGTTTTCTGATTGTGATACTGTCATGGGACAATAATAGCAGGGTAGCAAAGCATTTGGCTACAGCAAATAGAATGAGCCCAAATGCAGCAGCCATGGATACAGAAGTGAAAGAAAAGAGCTGCTTACCTTTGGAAGGCCTCAGGGAGGCAGGGATCTCCATTACGATATGCCTCCACCTCCACTGCCAACCCTTAAGTGAAGGCTGGCAAGGGGTGGATCCTGGCTCCAGCCCTTCCAATCACGCAGGTGCACTGCTTACACCTGAGCTCCCCTGGGCTGGCCCTGCCTTCCCACCAGGTGCTCAATCACTGCTTCAGGCCATGACAGCATTTCCACTACACTGGTTTTCTAGAAGGAAGGGTACCCTCTTTACTTGTGCTTTGCTGTGGTGGAGTAGGGAGATTTGAGGCATCCCTTTTCTTTTATTTAAGTTAATCTTAAGTTAATCTATCTGTAATTTTGCTAGTGGGATGAATTTAGTGCACTGCAGGGAAGAAGATAACTGATTCTTGTAAAGCAAAATACTACCTGAAGTCGTTTGGATGGAAGACCAAAGGCTGTGTAACTATGTTGTGCTGATAATGAGAAAAGTGAAATCTGGAACCCAATGTGCTCATCACAACCTTCTGAAGATGCACAGAAAGAAGAACTGCTGTGAGTTACCTTTGGCACAGCTCAGCTCATCACCTCTATCAATAAGAAGATATCTGGGACTTTCAGGAAACCATGGCAGGAACAAAAGTTGGGCAAATGCTGGAACACAGCTGCTGGATAGCAAAAGTGGCCAATATGCTTCTGCACCTAATATTTCCCTGGGGAGAAAGCAAGATGTTCACCTTTCAATAAATGCTCCTCGTTCCTACATCTTGTGAACCTCAGCAGAAAGAGGTTTGCAAAGCATTTTCCACCCACTCTGAAAACAGGGCTCAGTCAGGAAGAAACAAGCAATGCTGCTTTCCTGCTGCTTATTGCTGTGCTGACTCTAAGAATTAGCTTCAGATTTGCTGTGGCAGGGTTTTCTAGCAATACAGGAACATAAAAGCATCAGAACTTCACCTCAAGGTTAGCACTGAAACTCCCAATGCTTTTGAGAACGATACAATAATTCACTTTTGAAAGAAAAGCAGAAGGTCACCTGATCCCACCTCCCATTCAGAGCTGACCTAATGAGGTGTATTTACATAGAAATGAATTGTTAAAATTGGTACAGTTAGAACCAACAGGATGAGGAATGGTGGGCAACAGAAACTTATCCAATAGAAAGCATTTTGCATTTTAAGTACTGACCTCGGATTAGCCAGTCTAAGTTTGTATTCTAATTTATTTTGTAGCACTTCACACCTACAGTAATCAGCAAAATCAGTTAATGCAGAAGATGGAAAAAGGAACTTCTAACAGCCCTGGATAGTGGGACAGAGAGAAGAAGAAAGAAAAGATGAAGCAGATAACACGCTGTGACACATTAGGGCAGGAGGAAGCTTGTGGCAGACCTCATGAAAGCAGCTTTTCATCTACAGTTTTTCAGGAACCAACTGCACAAAGTCCCCAGCAACCTCATCTGTTCTCACAAAGGATAAAAACAGCAGCAGTGCTACTATAAAGAAATTCAGAGGCCCTCCCTCAAGTTCTGTCATATGCATTTAGTTATAACCCACTATCCCCAGCAAAACCATGAGCTGTGCCCATTTTGTGGTGCCGTTCTGTTTGACATATCTAAACTGAGAATAATTCCCCCAGGAGATAGATAGCACAGACAGTTTGGAGTTTTAAGAACAAAATGGCAAAAGTAGCTTTTCCAGGTTTTTCTGTGACACCCTCTGTATAAGTTGATTGAGTAGTGCTATAGTGAGGATCCTTCAGGAAGCTGCAGGGAATTGCAATTCCTTACACACAAGTAATGCGAGGTAGAAAAGTACATATATTTCTAACCTCAAACCAATTATTTGTCCTGTCAGAATGCCCCCAGTCAGAAAGATGGAGCTACCCATGGCCATGCCTCCTCGGAGATGTTTTGGGGCAACCTCCCCAAGGTACAAGGGTTGCACACAGAGCCCAACACCTGCAAGTCAGAGGAGAAACATTTCTCTACAAACAGACTGTACCTTAGCAGTTTTTCACACATCATATGATATACAGCACTTAACTCTGGGTATCTGTGCTCAAGAACACTCGTTCCTTTACCAGACTCTGTTTATTGAACAATGATGTCATCATGAAATATTACCTTATTCTGGCTAATTACAACCACACAAAGATATAGTTCTTCATGCCTTTACAAATAGGTGTAATACTATAATGAGATGGAAAGTACCATGATAATAGCAGGGTGGCAAATCTTTGGCTGCAGCACATGAAAACTAGCCCAAATGCAACAGCCACAGATACTGCAATGAAGGAAAAGAGCTACTTGCCTTTGGAAGGCCTCAGATAAGCAGGGATCTCCAGCAAGAAAAGCCTTTGCCTCCACTGCCAACCCTTAAGTGAGGGCTGGGAAGGGGTGGATCCTGGCTTCACCCCTTCTGGTCACTCACTGCATGCATCTGAGCTCTCCTGGGTTGGCCCTGCCTTCCCACCAGGTCCTCCATCACTGCTTCAGGCTGTGACTCAACATTTCCACTACAACAGGTCACACTATGGTTGGTCAGCATTACAGGACTTGAGTCTCCAAGTTTTGCTTTGAAATGTAACACTTAACCAAAACACGCAGGAAATGGGACTTGTTCTGTGAATTTACTTGCCTTCAGAGTCCAAATTAAACAACAGAATGTCTTTCAGATCAAATCTACAAAGCAGCACACAAAGACGTAATGTAATATCTGAAGACTCACCAGTAACGTTAAGTCATCATACACCACAGCTTACTGAAAGCAGGGACAGGAGATCTCTTACCTGAATTTATACCAATCAAAAACCTTCCAACAATCAGCAACTCAAACAATCCTGTTGGAAAACTGATCCCCATTAAAATGGCAGCCAGGATGGCTATAACGTTATTCATCAGAAGGGCTCCCTTCCTGAAGGAGAAAAGAAAAAAAGTTTTATTTTTTGGTAATAAGGACAAATGGGCTTTGCTCTGAAGAGACATGCTGCTCGCTGGAAGTCTGATACAACCGTTCACTCACACCTAAAAGCAGCCACGGCAAGGTAGGAACGTGGCTTTGTTCATTCACACTGTGTTTACATGGAATGTTAATGAAATATTTCACATCACACAGCACGTCCTTACCATTAATACAGGGCACAGATGTACGCTTATGGGAAATGTGTTTTCACACAGTATTTCCATACTCTTGGAAGTACTCCTAGGAAGAAAGTAGGAAAAGAAAACGTGCTCTGTCTGTGCCCGTCCTGTAACTCACCTGCCCAGCTGAATTGCCATGCTGCCTCCAATAAGGGCTCCACACAGGCCACCAAGTGAAAAGATAGAAGCAATGACAGACCAAAGAAAAGTCAGCAGGTTGGGATTGAGTTCCATGTGATAACGACTGGCCCAGGTTTCATTTAAGAACTTGTGTATGTGCTGCAGTAGAGAAAGAATGGTGTAAGTACAGCATTCCATCTAGCCCTACAGCATGCTATTAGGAGTCACACCTACATCCTGAAACCCCACTCTGGAAGCTAACAAGCACAGCAGACAGATGCAATAACAGATGCAACCTTCCTGGCTCAATGGAAGATGTTACTAGTTTTGTTCTGTTAATTATTCTAAAGCAGTCACACAGGATAGGTGAATCACCACAAAGCAGAATACTTACCTGAGTGGGGGCATTGATAATGGAAACATTATATCCATACTGAAAGGTCCCTCCAATTCCCACCGAGCAAACAGCCAGAAACAAGGTCCAGCTGGGAAACTAGGGAACAAGAGGGTTAGGTATGAACACTGTCAGGCCCTCAAACTCACACGTGTTTAACACCTAGGAGAAAAATCAGTGAGGTAATCATGGACTTTTTGGACTGTGGAAGTATTTGGTCAGAAAACGATTTAAGCTCTCAAATATCTGTAGTGGGAGAAACATTTCACACTGATGTTGGCCACAATTGTAGTATTTTCGAGGACACAAATGTGACAAACTTCCAGGTTAACCGTAGGATACAAAACCACCGCACAACTGATGACATCTACTGAACTGTGGGAATGTTCTGCACCAACCATGCTGTTCACGGTCTCAATTTTTATACAGAATTTTAGGACCTAACAGGAATAAAATCAGAGTAACATTTCCATTAGATGCCCTATGGTTCCCTGAGGATAAAAAGTTTTTATCTGAATGACAGCCAAGGCAATGAATTAAGAGTAAGCAATAAGGGTTGTAGTGAAGTGGCAGGAAAACAAAACCAAATACAGGCACTGCCCACTTAAATCTTTCCATTAACCAAGTACCATCCACATACCTTGTGTGCCTCCTGGGCTGCATGCCCTGTAACCACCTTCATTTTGCTTCCATGAGGTATGCCCGTGGCAGCAGGCTCCCAACAGCCGGTGCCGTGTGCCCTCTACCTCAGTTAAGAGGTGCTGATTTTTGAACCAGCCCTTGCAGAACAGTTTGGAATGAGTAAAATAAGACCAAGAACCCCAACATCAGAAATACACGAACGGGAAATGGTTTCCTCTAACAGCCCGTGATTAACTTCCACTTAAGTACAAACAAAACAGAGAAAAAGTAACGCTGATTACATCTCACAATTTACTTCTTGCTGAGAACTGTAATCTCTCCATTCCCATTTTATCTTCTTCCAGCAATAATATGAAGTTTCGTGCATAACTTCAAGTCTAAAATAGTCCAAAGTCAAGATAATCCTGGCAATGATTTTCTACGCCTGCTAAAGACATGGTTTTAATCTACAGATTAAACTAACAGAACCACAGCCATCGAAACACGCTTAGAGGGAACAAACAAGAATCAGCATAATCCCGAGCAAGAACTACAAAAATGCAGCAGCAGCAACACAGTCATTACAGCAGCACAGAGATTTGGTTCCCTACTGACCCACTTCTCTGAACAAGGCCTTCCTTCACCCACACCTCAGGCTCCTTATCTGCCAAGCAGCTGGGTAAGAATTCTCGTGATGAACTCCAAGCTCCATTCAGAGCAATCACGAAAAATCATTATTTTATATTTATCAAAGTGCACTCCTAATATATTACTTTATTTTGAACGGTACAGTTACATTTTAATTGAAGTTGGAAATAGCACAGGAAGATCTATTTAATATTAAGGGTATGCAATGCCTCATTGTGCATAGATTCATACGCCCTGTACACCGTACTATATATGTACTAAGCCTGCTATATGTAGATGCACATCTCTCCAGCCACATCCCCCCACTGTACCAGACACAGAAAGCTCCAGGACTAACAATGTACCTGCCCCATTACTAACACAAAGCCCCAGCAAGACACCTAAGCCACGAATGGTTACAGGACACACCTTTACAATACCTTATGCTCCCTGTTTGGTTACATGAGGTGTATTGGACAGATTTACTGATTGCATACATCACGAGAGGTCATTAACCCCTGTGTATAACATCTGCTATGATGAGCTGCAGGCTCATTCCTTCCTCCTATGCCCCTCTTGCTCTTTTGAGCCTCTGGTTGCAGAATGAGAGCTAAAGTGAGAAGATGCCGCCGGGGGTCAGGAAAGGAGCCCAAGATCACTGACCCAAGCCATACACATTTTGTTTTGCTATGACACCTCCACTTTTCCTCCTGCCCGTGTCAGCCTGCCCATTCCCCTCACATGCTGTGTCACATGTATCGCAGTTTGGGCCCAGATTTCTTAGCCCACAGACAACAGTCTCATGTGTTTCACGAGTTATTGAACCCGTGATGGTTTATGAGCGTTCCAAGAAGTTAACCATGAAAAAGCAGGGAGTTTCACAACCGTGCAGCACTGCTAGAGCCACAGACTTTTCACAGGACCCATCTGTGAGGCCACAGAGCTCCGCTTACCTTACTGGGCGCGCTCAGCAGGGGTCGGGACTCCATTCACAGCATGGGCTGAATTAGATTTCCTTTGCAAAAATTAGTAAACTACACTACAGGGATAAAAGGTGCCAAAGAAATTGAGTTATTATTGTAGGAAAACACAGATGTTTGCACTCCACCTCCAGCCCGGGGGATCCTTCTCAACCCTTCTTAAGATGGAAATCAGAGCGGCTGAGGACGGAGGGGAGCTCAGGGATCCCCCAGCCCTCCATGCGCTGGCTGCCCATAGCTCCGGCTGCCCAGAGCCCATCCATGGCTTCGGGCACCTCCAGGGATGGGGCACCACGGCTGTGGGCAGCACTGCCCTAAAGTCCAATGCTCATAAAGCCTCACAACAGCTGACAACAAAAGCTCACAGCACGACAGCAACAGCTCCCAGTAAGACGTTTAACAGCAGCGCGCTCATACCAGAGCAGAAAACACCCTTCAGCCACCCGCCAGCGTCCGACCTCGGCTCCCAACGAGCCCCGCACGCCGTTACCTGGCGCTCCGCAGCCATGCCCGCCGCTCAGCCCCCACCTGACCGGGATCGGGCTGCGATCCGTCCCGCGGGGATCAGCGGCACCGGGCGCACCGCGGCTCTGCCCCACCGCTCCGTGACCGGGCTGCAGGCTGGGCAGGGCTGGGCGCTCTGCCCCACGGCCGCGACGGCACCGCACGGCCACCACCGCAGCGCAGCTCGAGCCCCGAGCCGCGGCACCGGCCGGTCCAGCACTACATAGCACTACATCTCCCGTCGCGCCCCGCGGCGGCCGCAGAACTACAGGTCCCGGCGTGCCCTGCCGGCCCCCGCCGAGCGGGGCGAAAGGCCTGGAAGCGAGCTGGGCTGTGGCGGCGCCGTCCGAGTTCGGGCGCGGCCCGGCGGCCAGCGTTCCGGCGGCGACGAACGGCCCGGCCGCCGCGCAGGGAGAACGCGGGTCCGGCGGTGCCGCGGGTCGGGCCGGGTGCCGTCGGGGCGGAAGGAGGCGGCGGGGCCTCCCGAGGGAGCTTGGAGCCGACGGCCCGTTTCTCCCCGGCGGGAGGAATGGCAGCGCTGGGCAGATCCTGTCAGGGCATCCCCGCGGGTCCCGCGCTGGAGTTCCCGCAGGCCGCCGCCCCCGACCGCCCCGTCCCGCCCGGTGACGCCGCGGGCTGCGTGCAGATGGTGGGGAACGGCGGCGACGGCGGCCGCGGCTCTTCCGGCGTGTGTCCGCCCGGCGGCTTCGACATCGCCTCGTTGGCCGCGCTCGGGAGTTATAACGAAGGCGTCGCCGTGCCGCCCGTGGGATCCTTCACGCACCCGCAGCAGAGCCACAGCCGGTGAGTGCGGAGCGGCCGGGAGCCCTCGCGGATCCGCTGTAGTTCCCGGAGCGGCGTGGCTTGTTTTGTTCCAGTACTGTGGTACCTGCACGTGAGGATCGCGTTGCTTGCTTCGCTGCCTTGAAGTCTGTTGCTGAGGGGTGAAGAAGGCTTCAAAAACGAAAGGAACGTGAGCGAATTTACTGAGACCTTGATCACAGGCTCGTGGAATGGCTGAGGTTGGAGGGGAGCTCAGGGATCCCCCAGCCCTGCCGTGTGCTGGCTGCCCACAGCTCAGGCTGCCCAGGGCCCATCCATGGCCTCGGGCACCTCCAGGGATGGGGCACCACAGCTCTGGGCAGCACTGCCAGGGCCTCACTGCCCTCTGAGCGAGGCATTGCTTCCTCACATCCAACCTCAATCTCCCCTCTTTAATTTTAAAGCCACTCCCCCATGTCCTGTCACTATTAGACCATGCAAAAGTCACTCCTCTTCTTGCTTGTAAGCACCCTGCAAGTACTGGAAGGCTGCAGTGAACTCTCCCCGGAGCCTTCTCTTCTCCTGGCTGCTCTCTGTTTTCTCCCATTCTGTACATGTATCTGGGATTGCCCCAGCAACACATGAATACAATGCTCTTGGTTTTATTATACATCAGTAGCTTCTCATGTGCCCAATTTTTGAGCCTTCTAAGATAAGCTCTTAAGGTCTGATGCCTTTTAAAAATCAGATTGCTTTTTGAAATATATGAACACAACATTTTTACGTAAAGACACAATTCTGTCAAATGTTGCTGTTTGGTTACATTTCATTTGAGCATGTTGCCATGAGATAACGTATTAAGAGGCTGCAGTTAGATCACACGCTGCTTCCTTAGCTTTTGCATGGTAGCACGGTTGGATTTGCCCCTTGGTGAAAAAAATAACTAACATAAAGGAGAAGAAATGATCGGGCATTTTGTGCGGGGAGCTCAGCAATTACAGCCCTTCCGTGACTTTCTTTGGAACAAAATGGGCCTTTTAATCAGAAATTTCCGCTCCCTTCACAGCTGGTGATGCATGGCAACTGTTGCTCTTAGCATTGTTCAGGCTGTGAGTGAAGTTTGAAAATCAATGTCACAGGAACATATTATATGTACCAGCCAGTAACTATTTCTCTCTATTTTGCAGTGTCTCTGTTCGATGTGGAAAGAAGCATAAGCTAGAAGAAGAGTCAGAAGGGTAAATTGAATTTGTGTTTTATATCCTGAAAAAAAATTAATTTCAATAAGTATTTGAGCACATCTTATCTACAAAGTACATAGGAATGGAACTGCTTCCATCGTTTCAATTTGGAACTTCCACTGAACTGCACATAAGCCCAAACCCATTGCAGTTTCTTCATTAATTGTATAGTACTGATTTTCTTGTGTGGGTACCCATGTTTTAATAAGAGCAATGTTGATGTATTATTTTGTAGAGGTTTCCTTTTTGCAGTTTGTCAAGCTGGGTGAAATGTACGTGGCTTTCTCTAACGTATTGTCCTGTAGAAAACCACATTTCTCTTTGGTCAATTGTAAACTTGTTTTGTTTCCTAGTTGTCCCGTGAAGAAGAAGAGACTGACAGGAGCCAAAAACTGCCCTCAGAATCCCAGCACTGAAGAGTGGATTCTCTGTGCAGGTCAGCAGGCAGCTGGGGAGGTAGCAACAAGTCAGTATGGTGGTAGCCATCCTGAAACTGCCATGTTAGAAATTCCCTGTGAAGAAATGGAGCAGACAATGGGGGAGCAGCAATGCGAGGTTGCTCGCAGGAAGCTTCAGGAAATTGAGGACAGGTAAATGCAGGGATTGACTGGGTTGGCTTTACTAAGCTTTACCTTTTTTTGGTGGATATTAAGGGGTAAAACTAGCATTTACAATAGTGTTACCTGGTTGCTGAGTCTGGGATGAACCTTCTGTGTGAGTGGTCTCTGGTTTTCTGAGTGTTGTGGTTGATAATGTGATCTGAACTTGATGCAAGAAGAAGAGATGCTGAATAAGCAAAACCTTCTCAAAATCATCACACAGCATCAATATGCTGTACTGGGTCTTTAGCTTTTTTTGTGTGGATCCAGAGCTCACATTTTTAACTTCCATTATCTATTCAGAATTGAGCTCAGCTTGTTGTCTTTTTTCTCCCCTCAACAAATCACAGCTTGTTCTATGATTAATACTAAAAATGCTTGGGTTAGGTATGAATTTGTGAGTGTGCAGAATAGCATGAATCAAAGATCTCTTTCCTCATATGTAAGTCTGAGGTTCATCTTGTTAACTGTCAGGTGGCTTGGGAGTGGGAAATGGGGTGGCTCTTGTCAGTCCTCTACCATCATGTAATAAATGCACTGTGCATTCTTGCCTTTCAAAGACTTTTGGGAATGTCATGTGTATATATCAGTCGACTGTAGCTGAGCTGGTATTCCAAAATACTCTAAAATGTCTGCTGCAGACAGCTAGAGAAGCAAAGAAGTTATATAAATTTAGAAACCAATTTTTTTTAGATGAGTACTTAACATATTAAGTTGTTGAAAGGATGCCTTTTTCATGGGTAAATAAGAGCAGTCATTTTTCTTCACTTGACTATACCTGCATTACAAAGTATGTTTTATGCCTCTCAGAGGATTATTTCCCACCTTTCCCAGCTACTCTACTAAATTTTCTTTAAAAGTTTTACCAAGAATAGAGGAGATGCCTCCAGTTTGATCTGGATTCCTCAACTTTTTGTACTGTTTTAATCTCAGATCGATGCAAAGTCTTTCAAGATTAAGACATATATTCAATAGCTCTTGATTAATTCTCAAAATTAACAGATGGGGAGCTGAGCAGGCAAAGTTACCAGGTAACTGAGACTCACTGTTGTAATGGGACTGAATTGTATGCGTTCCCCAGAAGTGAATGTGGTTTATGTTTTCTTAGTGTCATTGTGCACTGCTGGACGATGCAAAGATAACAGAGCTAGCTCAGGTACCAGAAGCTGCTCGAGTGGCTTCTATGGTTGCAGTCATTCTTAGGGTATATTGGCCCAAGAGAGACTTGTGTTAACACGGCCCCGCTGCTTCTGGTACCCCAGCCTAGGCCAGATATCTGCACTGTACCATGCAGTGCACGTGGATAGAACTGTAGTCTGCAGTGGATGTGCCTGTTAAAAGTGTGCTCAATAGTGTTTATTTCCCTCTTCCCCCTCCATTCCTAGGATAATTGATGAAGATGAGGAAGTTCATGCTGATGGAAATGTTAGCAATCTGCCCACTCTTATCCTGTCAGATACCCTTAAAAAAGGGATGAAGAGGGATTTTGGTGAAGTCCTGACAAAGAAAATAATAGAGTCTATGTAAGTTCTGGAGGAAATCACGGTGCTATGTAGTTAACACGTGCAAATGAAGAGACAGACACAGTGTTGTGTTTGTGGAGATGTCCTGAATTAGTGCATGATGCAGCCAGCGTTGTGGCAGAACAGACCGTTCACCTGGTCAAAACCAGGAAAAACTGTCCCTATGTAAAACAGAATTAAGTGTAACTGCAGCGGTCATCAAGCTGTCTGTTTTGTACCCCTGATTTGTACAGAGTGAAGTATTTTGAATAAACGGTTATGTCCTCATTGTTACGTATCTGGGTTCCCCAAAGAAGGTCCTCAAGTGAGACCAGCAATGCTCATCGAGTTTGGTGGAAAACACAGGGTTAGAATTAGAAGTAATGGAACTATTTAAGGAAAAGAAAATTGAATAGGCAAAAAGTTGGAATGTGCATCCTGGAATATAGTTGCAGGCTAGCACAGTGCATGAAGATATTCGCTGGTCTTCTGCATTTAGCAGTTGTGATTGCAGAATTTTAATTTAACTGACACTCCATCCCTTCTAGGAGCCGTCCTTCTATGGAGCTGGTGCTTTGGAAACCACTTCCTGAATTTCTCACAGACAAACTGAAGCCTGTTTCTGTTAAGAACTTCAGGCAGCAGAGTACTGAAGGGTGTCAAGCTAAGCAGTCAACAGCAACAGCTGCTTTTGACCCACAGACTGAAACATTCCCTGAATCACAACAGACTGCCATGTCTCCAGATCCATATGCTAGTTTGGGAATCTCTGGATGTGCAGAAGAAGAAATGGAGCTGTAGATCCAAATTGTAGACTGAAAGTGGTGACCTTGTGATGGGTTTTTTTTATTGCTGTTGTTGTTATTTTGATACCTTCTTTCCTTCTGGTTTGTGTGAATCTGAGGTTTGGTTATGTTTTTTTGTTTTCCTAGTAGCAATTGTAAGAACATGGATTGGCCAGACACAACTTTGGGAAACGTTATAAAAAGATAATTCTGGTCTGTTAAATATTCTTATTTTTACTGAGAAGGCAACCCAGAGGCCTTTGGAACAAGGAAGCAGCTTTCCATCTTTGTTAATGATGAAATATCCTCCTAATGTCCTTGGAAAGGTTTAAAATCCAATTAACTGAATGTTATGGTGGCTTAAGCCACGCTTTTCACTTACTGAGCCATTTAGACTGGTGCATACACTATGCTTGGTCAGTTACTTCTATTCACATTAGAGAAAGGTATTGAAAGGAAGACAGGATCCTGAGTGTAGTCAGAGTCAGAAAAGCCACCCCTGTAGAAATACAGCTCTTCACACAATTGCTGTTTCATCTGCAGCTTGCACTTGATGTAAACTCCAGTATTGAAATGATACGTTCCTTGGTAAGGAAGGAATGTTATGGCTGAGCAGAACTCTCTTGCTTTGTGGAAAGTAAAACTGGCTACTAACTTGGAAGGTATCTATTAACTATAGTCCTCTTAGGTTTATGGTCTCATAAATGTGGGGTTTTTAATGCCCCTCCTCTCCAGATGGCACAAAGTCTAGAGAGAAGTGGTTCCCAAGCCAACTGATGCACATTTGACATCGTGATGTGATTCTTTATAAGCATTGAGTTGGCAAGTCAGTTCAAGACAGCATAACTTGATTAAATAAGAAATTTCCTTTAATTTTGCTAGAGGTGGTATGGGTCAGATAAGAGCGAGCTGATTTTCTGAGGTAAAGGGGGTCAAATGCTGAATGCCAAGGTAAATAAGTCCCAGCCTTTGAGATTGCTGACACTGACGGTGAAGATGCTTGTTGTTTGCATGAGGAAACCTGGATTTATGGGCTAAGCTAGAACATGCCATCAACATGATGCCACAGAGTTTATACAGACATATGCCAAAATAATTTTGTATCCTGCTTAGGGTGTTAAGGAATCTTCAATGCACTATGGCTCACAGCTTTTCTCCATGCACACTACTTCTATTACACTCAAACAAGGCAGAGAACGTCATCTTCTAGTTTCGAGTCCTCAGCCTTTTTCAGAGAAACCAAAAATGAGGCTTGAGAAAAATTCCAAGTAATAGATTTTGTCTCCACATCCCAGTCTGTATTTGACATCCTGCTAGCACGAAGGAGCAAGTACACTGACCTCAGTAATGCAGCTGTCTGCATAAGAAAAAATATTCATCCTGTGCACAGCTAATTGATAATCCTTGTGGGTTTTTTAAATGTTTAAATAAGTCATAGTTGAAAGTTTGATTTTAAACTTGTTTTTGCAGTCATTATTTTTTGGCTCAGAACAGCAGCTTTCTTTGAAAGTTATCCCTGTTAGTTAAATCCTGTGTCTATCTTGCTCTTCTTGTTGAAGGTTTTCTGACGTTTGCTGTCTCTGGCTAAAATATTTCAGAGTTTCACTAAAAACATTCCAACATTGGAATAGGTATTACGCTGAAAACTGCTATCAAAGTACCATTCTGGGACTTCGGAGAGCGTGTGCAACTTTTTCTTGCTCTTATAGCTATTTCAGAGCTACAAATCTCTTGCATGTAATGTGTAAAATTTCTTGTGTATTATTATACTGTTGAACTTGCTTAAAACATACAGCCTTTGACCTGCTGCTACATGGCTTGAGTATAAAGTAATGCAGCTCGGGGCAGGCTGTAATCATTGCGGGTAGAAAACGTGGTGCCTCTAAATATCTATTTTTTTGAAGTTGCAGGATTGTAGTGACAGCTCAAGATTGGGACTGACTTAGCTGATAGCTCTGATGCTAAATAAATGGAAGAGGAAGGATAACAATTCCAAAAACACGTAACCATCAAATTTTGGCATAGGTACAGAAAACTCTGAGAAGCCAAATGTTAGATCTAGATGGTTTCTTCCCTACTCAACATACTGAACGGACAAATTGTCCATCAAATTAACAAACATTGACCTCTGTTGTTCTGCCATCTGAAAGAAGAATCTACTGGCAGACTATTGACAAAGACCATGAGATGGGAAAGAACTGCATCCCATGCATTTGCTTTGGTTTAGATTTATTTTAAAATTTGTCTAAGTTATTTATGCTGTTACTAGGAAAGAAGAGGGCTGAAGTGCTTCAGTTGGTGGGGGAGGAACAGAGCGTGGGTAAAAGTAGGAACCAGTTATCTAGAAAGACTGAACAAAAATCACTGCTCTAGGAACTGGTGAGGACAAACTACCAGGGATTTTCACACTTCTGTATTTGTAAGAGTTTGATTTGTTGTTGCCTTCCTTAAGAGACTTTATTAACTCTGTTTGCAAGGAAGATAGAAACATGATGCAGTATTAGGAAAAAGTTTTATTTTGAAATATGGAAGATCTGATTCTGGTCTGTCTTCTCTTGGGGCCAAATCACCATTTGTATGTGAGTTTTTCAATAAATTTTCTGAAGTATTTTTAGATGGTGCAATTAATCCTTAATAGTATGAACTACATAAGGACAGTACGGTAACCAGGTACACCCAGTACAAGCTCACTAGACTCAAGTCTGGTAGATGCTCGTGCTAGCAAAAATCCCAAGTTCTCTGAAGCTTCCAGATACCCAACGTGAGATGTGTGCTTTCTGGGGAGCGAGCCCAGTAATACCACCAGCCTGTATCAGAACCCACACTGACAGTAAGCCTCGCTAAGCCATGCCATGAAACACCTACAGCTGTGAAGATGAAGAGGGAACAAGATGGCATAAGTAGTACTCCTCTTTTGTCTGCTCCAACAAATTTGGGGTGTAAATTTAAACTGTCCATTTCCAAATGTGGTGGGAACGGGACCAGCAGACACCAAGTTCTTAAAGACCCAACATTTGTCGCTCACTGAGATGTGTTTTGATCTGAGATAAGAGGAAATAGCACGCTCCTGAAAGCAGGCAATCTGTATCCATGTCACTGGGTGGCAGTGTTGCTGCTACTTTAATTGGTTAATCACACCTGGAGAGCTGTGCACTAACAATTGAAGCTGTTTTCAACAGCAAGTACTGAGGATTGTTTACTTCATTTCACACGACCTTTACAGTTCATCCCATGGATATTCGCTAACAGCGCTGCAACTGCTGAAGCATCATAGGTCAGCACAGGCCTAGCCCTCCAGAGATCAATCAGAAGAGCAGCTACAGGCAGCTGTGCTAGCTTGAGGTGCAGAAAGACCCACTCTCCAGAAACACCTACAGAGTTCAAAGCTTCCAGAGGCCCAGATACTCCCTCCCCCCCCCCCTCTACTGACATACAAGGCAAGAAATGAGCTGCATTGCACTTTAATTGCACCAACATAGTTAAATAAATTGGAGAAAGCAACTCTACATAGCCAACAGAAAACAAGCATTTACACAGTAAATCTGTAAAATGTACAGACCATTTAGTTTTAAACCAGCTGTCTAAACACGGATGTCCCAATAAAGCTTTCGGTGTTAAAGAAGAGTATTTTGATTTTCAGGTTCATTCTAAATTGCCGAGTTACTGAGAAATTAAATTTCTTTTCTGCTAAGAGAACACTGAATGGGAGCAGTGGGGGACAAAAACACCGTATTTTTTTTTCTTTACCAGTAGAAATGAATGGCCATCACTACATCTACCAGCATTCATAGGAAGAAACAAGCAACGCTTTTCTGAATACAATCAATTCCACCCCTCTCCACCCCCAGAAGGGTATATCCTGTTACCCTGCCAGGAGATAACCAGGGACAATTAACACTACCAAATTAGACACTGATCAGTTGAGGAAAGAGTTCATTGGCAAAGCTATCCTCCCAAGTATGGTCAGTGTCAAGAGGAGAGGGCATGTCACTGAAGGGTGACAGGGATCCTTCATATCCAGAGTCACTACCAGCATCCAGCAGATAGCTTGAGGCTGCAAAGCTATGATGAGAGGGAAGCAGATGAGAGATACCCAGCTCAGGCATTAAGCTGTCTACAGGTTCTTCTTTCACAGATACTGGGACCTCAGCAATAGCTTTGTCTTCAGGTGGAGAGAGAGACACTTCCTCAATTTTCACAAGCATATTGGTTTCATTGCCCATTTTAACAGGAAACTCCAGTATTAAGGGTTTTGTGTACACATGATCAAACCTTATGAGTTCATTAATGGCCTCCAGCTTAGCTGATGGGGACCCCAGAGAGGGAGAGGGGGAGGTCGGTATGGAATTTGTTTCTCCACACATCTCTTCCTCCAGCTTTTCCAGGCTGGATGATTCTGAATCAGCACATTTGAGAAACATTTCTGGGTCCAAAATGTCCAGTAATCCGAACAGGAGATCAGACTGCAGAATAAAATACTGTTTTAGAAAGACGGCCTACTACTGTAACAACACAATCACTGTGGCATAAGTTCACCTTCATCTGAAAGGAAAGGTGCACTAACATCACCACACAACTGCAGTTTTACCAAGAGCAACTGTCAGTTACTGATACTGGTAAGACAGTCACTGATCAGAACTACTTTTTTCATTAACTCTAGAGAGAGAGAACTAGTAGAGAGCAGAGGGTAGTAGAGACTTCCTAACTCCACGCTGACTGCCTATTAATACATCATCAGTATCTTAGACTCTTCACATACCAACACCACAGTACCTACTGGCTCTAGAGAATAAGTTCAAGCACCAGGCACAGGCAGATCTGCCCATGACCAAAAGGTATGAAAGCTTTAAAGCTTTCAGAGTCTTCAGGGTAGGAAGAAATTCATACCCGATTGTCTTCAAGCTCCAATTAAACATACTCATCAATAACCAAGTTTGTTTTCAACAAATTACAGTACGTAGTCAGCATTTATATGCTTTTGCTGTATTTGCAGGCAGTATTTTCTAAGATAACAGAAACTGAACTCGCTGAAATTGCATTAACATTTCCTGGACTCATGGGATACCTATTAGGTCTTCAGCCACAAGTAGGGTATTCCAAAGCTTAATAAACAAGCTATCAAACATCAGAGACTTCTTAATAAAAAGCTCTGAAGTAAGTCCTTAGGCTATTTAGGACAGGAGCAGATGCTCACCTCAGAATCTGAAGAGTCACTGCCATCAGAATCCATGTGGAGGTTGTCAGAAATGGTGACAGCTGGGCCTGCACCTGCTGCAGAGGAACACGTAGTCTGAGTGCTGCGGACTCAGCGGACCCGGTCACCAACCTGATGTCATCCACCTGGGATTCCTTCACAACCTGCATGAGGAAAAAGCCCCATCAGTCACAAGTGTTCTGGCAGGCAAGATGCACCCTCAACATCATGCACTTCTGCAAACACTTCCATTAGGTTCTTTGCTTACTGTGCAGTATCAGATGAGGTGAAACCACTTTCTACGGTGGCTCAAGCTTCCCCACCCATCGAAATCCATCTTGCTCACCACTGTTGTTTTGAGACACGCATAAATGACTGTAACAGCTTGCTTTCTCTCCATCCCTGGAGGTGCCCGAGGCCACGGATGGGCCCTGGGCAGCCAGCAGAAGTGAGTCTGGCTGATCTTTACGGTTTCTTCTGAGCTCAACCATTCTACCTCACTACCAGACACAGAGCACACCCACGCACACGGCCGCCGTTCCTCACGGCACACAGCGCCTGCTCAGCACACAGCCGCTCCTGGCAGCTCCACTCCGCCCACGGCGACCTCAGGGAGCGACACCGCCGGACTCTGCCCGGCCGGGGGCTGCGGGCACTCACCGTAGACTCGCACTCCGGCTCCATTTTCAAAGCGTCCAAGCCCAGGCGGCAGCGGAGCTCCCGGTTCTCCAAGGAGAGGCTGCCCGTCTGCTCCCGCAGCCGTTGGTTCTCCCTCAGCAGCCGTTGGTTCTGCGGATATCGGCGCGCGGTCAGATCGCGTCCCGCAGCCGCCCCGCACCCCTCGGCCCGGCGCTCACCTCCTCCTCCAGCTCCACCACCTGCTGCTCCAGCTCCGTCATCCGCGCTTTCTTCCTGTCCCGGGCGCTTTGAGCCGCCACGCGGTTCTTCAGCTTCCTGCAAGGCACATTGCGGTCACAGTGCGGGCACCGTCGGCGGCTCCGCAGCCCCTACCGCAGCCCCCACCGCCGCCCCCCACTCACCTGCGCAGCGCCTTCTCCTCGGGGCTCAGGTGGGTGAGGCGCTGCCGCTTGCGGGCCGGCGGCGGAGCCTCCGCGGAGCCGGGAGCCGCCCCCGCGGGCAGCACGACGGAGAGGCGTCGGCCGGCAGCGGACTCGGCCGCATCGCCGGGGAAAAGGAGCAGCCGCGGGGCTCCGCGCAGCGCCGCCATCACCGCTCCGCCGGCACAGATCGAGCGGCACTCTGCCGGCGCGGCCGCCCCGCCCGGATTTCTACGGTCGTGGCTCTCCCTGATTGGTCGGGACGGAGTGACGTGCGGCGCTGCGCGGGCAGCGATTGGCTGTGGGAAGGAGCGAGGCCGGGGCGGATTGCATCAGACTGTGGGGGAGGGGTTGGCGCGTGGCGGGCGTTGGGGCGGTGGGGGGCGCGGTGCGCCGCGCCGGCTTTTGTGCGGTGCTCAGTGAAGCCCCACAGCTGCTGAGCGCTGCGCTGGGTGCTGGTGTCCGCTCCCATTGTAGCGGTGTCCGCTCCCACGTGCGCTGTCAACATCTGGTACAAGGAAGGCGCAGTCCCGGCAGTCCAGCCTTGTTGGAAATGGAAAAGAGGAGTTAAACTAAGCTGACCTTGAGCTGAGACTCGCTTTCTGCCGGCGCTGTGGTGCCCCGTCCCTGGAGGAGCCCGAGGCCATAGATGGGCCCTGGGCAGCCGGAGCTGTGGGCAGCCAGCACATGGCAGGGCTGGGGAGTCTCTGAGATCCCCTCTACCATCTGTGATCCTGTGATTTCAGAATGCTTTAATTCTGGTTTCTGCCTTTTTGGTTTTCTTTTTTTGTGCTAGCTTGTCGTTTATGCATTCCTCTTCTTATATTTCTGTGTTTGTTTGTTTTTTTTTCCAGTTATTGCATTTAAGCCTATGATCATTTATCAGAGGGTTTCTTACCTGACTTGTAGAAATATCACAGAATAGCTGGGGATGGAAGGGACCCCCGAAGGCTGTCTGTTCCCACTGGCTGCAGTGCACAGGGACACCCACAGCTCCAGCAGTGCTCACAGCCTCATCCCTGAGCGTGGCTGTGTGCAGGGATGGGGCACCACCACCTCTCTGGACACCCTGTGCAGTGCCTCACCGCCCCATTGTAAACAGCTTCTTCCTTATATCCAATCTAAATCTCCCTTCTTTTAGTTTGAAACCATTTTCCCTTCTGCTATCACACGGATCCTGCTAAGGGCCCTGCCCCTTCTTTCTTACAGCCCCTCTTTAGATCTGTAGTTCATCACCGCGATCTGAGGATGTGCCAGTGAGGATACTGTTGGCTGTCCTGCCAGAAACAACATTAGTTCCTGCCAACAGCTTTTATGTGGTGTGTTCCAGGTGGCCGACCTACCAAAGGAAATAGTTCTGTTTAACAAAGGTGGAGAGGCTTTCCCCTTGTGTAACATCAGATAGGGAAAGAAACATGAGTCGAATGTTATCTACATGTGAAAAAGGGGGCACAGAGGAGGTAAAGAAAATGAGAGCATACAGAGAAAAGATAATTTAACTAATAGGCATAGTCTGAGAAAGAACATGTTTGCCCAGTGTGTGTCTAGAAACACTTGGAAAGTGGCCTAGGGCCTCCAGCTCATGTCAACAGCTGGCATATTCCCAGATCTGTATCAGTAGCTGATTAAAGAGAAAGGAAACTGTTCTGCAGCCCAAAGCAAGGTTATTCCAAACTTGTAATGTTTGTAATTATCTTTCTGTTCGTTTTACTTATTCTTACATTTCGTCAACACACGCTGAGATGGAAGAGTGCATCTCTCAAAACATGAGTCCTGTCTTCAGGTGAAAAATCACCACTGCCTTTCTAAAGGAGACTGCTAACCTGGCTGCTGAGTTTGTTGTCAGCTGGGCAGGGAGGACTTCAGCCCTATGCCTAGGTTTGCTGGGGTACTGGTAGCACTGTTACTGGAAGATGCCTCATTTTAACATCTTTCCAGATTTGATTAAGCTCTTGGCCCTAGAAAAGGACGGAGTTGTGTGCTGTGAGCGCTCTTTAGAAGTGCTGTTGCTTGAGAGGAATTATGTCCACCTTTATTCATGGATGCATGATGGTATGTTTGTGGTGGTAGTTACAAGTAAAAGGAGAAAGCAGTGCACTCGAGTTGGATACTATGACTGCAGCTTTAGGGGAATGTTGCAGAATGAGTTTGGGCAATACAAGAGAGGGAACTGTTGTTGCCCTGCTGTCCCATTGAGCTGACAGCTTGTGTTCTGGATTCTCAGTAAATATTTGATGTGTTGAGTGAGCTCTGAGGAGAGCAGCCAACTGTTGAAATCTCACACCTAAAAGCTCCTGTTCCAGTAAATTCTCCTGTTTGCACATCCTGATTCAGAACTGGAGCCTCTTCTTGGAAAATGCTCCAGGAAGTAAACAACTGCACTCAGTAAAACCTGATGGCTGCCTCCTACTGGTAAGGCCTAGCACCGGGGCAGTGCCTCCTCCTGAAAGAAAACAGCTTCTGCTATTTCTTGTGCTTCACACCCTGGGTTTTGGGATTCCCCTGGAAATTCAGAGGCTCTGAGAGTCCTGGCAGCTTTCTTGTTTTGTCAGGGGACGGGTCTGTGAGCACTGCTGGAGCTGTGGGTGTCCCTGCGCACTGCAGGCAGTGAGAACGGACGGCCTTTGGGGGTCCCTTCCCAAACCCTTCTGTGAGTCTATGATTCTACAATTCTACTTCTGGCAGAATGAAGAGGTACTGTTTCCAAGGACCAGTCTGGATGTTCATCCTGTTTCCACTTGTCCTTACAGATCGAATGTGGTATATAGTAACCATTTCTTTAGTTTATTTCTTAGTGCTCTTTTCTCTTTCTTTGCTTCCATGTGCTGCTGTGCCCACGTTTTGATATGGGCCCTGACGGCTCGCTACGCGGTGCGTATCTGTCCTGTCTTGCAACTCTCCTGTCAGCTTGTACTGCACATCAGACAGGAGTTTGCAGTGACATTTGAGTGCATAAAACGAAAGGCCGTGGGAGACATCTCTAACTGGAACGAATGTCTCTGCAGAAACCTTGGCTCGTGTCGCACCTTCCTGGGGCGTTCGCCGGGGGCAGAGCAGCTCCTCGGGTACGGGAGGACATCTGCTGGCTGCTGTGCCGCGGTGCAGCCACGGCCGGAGGCGGTGCGATGGGAGAGAAGGGTCTGAAGTTTCGTTTAAGGATTGCTTCAATGCAAAACAACCTTCTCGCTCAGGTAAGAGTCCAGGAAGTCTCTCTGGTCATCAGAACCCTCCCCTCTGTGATGTATACCGGGCAGTTAATGGGAAAACCAATCTCAGTACCTTCTATATGGGTTCAGTATTACCCACAAATACTCCTGACTTGCAGCCCAAAAATGAAAAGGTCGTCGCTCACCAGTGGGGGGAGACAGTCACTGGTTTCTGCAGTGACAGGTTGCCATCTCCCTTGTAACTGGATTTCCCACTGAAATGTGCCGTGCTGCATTATTTGGTGTTACCAGCTCACTTTGAATTATAAATCATAGGAGTAAGAGCCATCTTGTTCTCACATCTGAGCAGATCCTTTCTGTATATTTTCTGTTTTCTTTGCAAAGTGAATGAAGGATGAACTATGCTCTGTGCGAGGTCTGGCTGATACTGGAGATAATCAGATGGAAATTCCAAATTCACAGTAACTGAAGTAAACTTTTAATCCATACTCATGGATTAACATCTTTATTTCTTTGAGAAAAGGCCATGTTTTCCTTTGCTTTCAATATATTTGTTCTTAATATCATTGGGTCCCTGCCCTCATTGCCTCCCTGCTTCAACCTGACTTCTCTTCCCTATGTTTCACATTCCTTAAACATCCCTATCAAGCAAAAGACAACATATGCTGTGGCCAATCTGCTGCTGCACACATACTTTTTTTTTCTGGCTACTGTCATGCAGAATGTGTAACAGCTGAACAGCACCCCCTGCCCCCTCCCATTGAAGGATGCAGTTCTGTTTACATGCACTCGCATTTACTTATGTCCCTTCCTAGTCACAGCCCCCTTAAACTGCAAATATAGTCACACAAGCTTCCTGTTAATTAAATGAGATGCACTCAAATCGATTGTTTTGTTTTAAAAGTGTAAAATCAATAACAGGCTGTTCTTTGTGCAGTAGAATTGAAGAGGGTTGGTTTTTTAGGCGTTTCTGCTTCTTTTGCTTCCCATGTCTCCTGCACACCCTGGTGAGTGCTGCTGCAGTACCCAGAGGCAGCAGCCTCTGATTTTCACAACATTTGCAAGAATGTACAGTCTTAAGACCTCTGTTCTGCCCTTAAGCTTTGTTAAAATTAGCTGATGTGTTCAGAAGAGTGACAGGGCTGGCAGGCAGATAGCGTATGTTTAATTTCATTATGAAATGAGGCTAAAAGAGGCTCTAGAAGGGGCTCTCCTGTGTGCTGTATTTGTGGTTGACTGCACAGATTTGGCAGAAGGCAGCTTTCAGACATCTCCAGCCAAATGTGTTTCCAAGGGTAGAGAGAGCAAGACCAGAGAAGCACGATTCCTGCCTGGTTTAGTAGTGAGAAGGGCTGGTGGTCACAGTGTGAGGACTGCTCAGTGCTGGGTTTTCCTCTTGCCTTATGTGCAGAGCTGCAGGTCCTACACAATATTCCAGCCCTGTTCCCAGTCTTGAGCTTTTTGCTCTGATATTCAACACAGGGGTATGTGAGCACTTCACTGACATTGTTTTCCATCAGTGTGGGAGGAGGACTCTATAATACCTAGTTATTTGCATGGGAAATGAGATGTAGGAAGTTTAGTGTCAAAAGCACCCAGTGGTGTTGGTTGCCCTCTTCTCAGGACATTCTTTTTCAGACCATTTGGCATTATATTCCATTTCATTATGCTCAAATCAAAGCTCTTATTGACCTCAGCTGCAGTTATAAATGCTTGAGGCTTCTGTGTGTCAGATCCCAGGCCTCAGTTAGCTATGTAGGGAAAAAAAAAAAAAAGGAAACATAACTGAAGTATTATGGCAAACTGAACTGGGAGCAATAATACTGCTAGCTGGGAAGAAAGCCAGTTAGAAATATTTGATTGCTTTAGTGTTAGACAGTCCATTCTTTTCCTGCAATCTCCTGCTTGGATTTCTGCCCAAGTCAGGGGAACTTTGTGACCTGAGACTCAGTGCCTCATATCACTCCTCGCTGTGTGACTGTGGGGCTATGGCAAAGGCAACACTGCTGTGCCTGCAGACCACAGCCATGGATAGTTTTGGAAGTCTATTTAATTATAAACAGAAGCAGGGGTTCTATCTATCTATCTATCTATCTATCTATCTATCTATCTATCTATCTGTCTATGTAATTTTCACTATACTTCAATTATTTTTATCTACACTGGGATGGATCTTCCTGTGAAGGCAAAAGTGTACCCAGGTAACAGAAGAGTTTCTCAGTACAAGTGGACAGGGTACAGGATTTCTTTTGAACTATCCAATCTAAATACACCTTATTTTTTATATATATATTTAAATCTGAAATCTTACTAATCTCTCAATGACAGTGCTGGAGAACTGAACTATCCCAAATATTTTCCATGGGATACAATACCCTACTTAAGACTTTAGGAAAGGACTTTTTGAAACAGGTTAAGAGGTGAGAAGAGCGAGGCACTGTGGGGCAGCGAGAGGGAACCACAGGCTTTGTTTCTCTGTTTTTTCATTTTAGAGACCTGTACTCATCAGAGGGAGGAAGAACAGAAGGACACAGAGCATGCAGATCCTCTTCTCAACTCCTGAAGGGATGAGAAGACAGCTGGTCTAGGTATCATTGGCCTAATCCACAGAGGGGGTAACAGAAACCCACTCATCATAGTAACAATTAGTATCCCGTAGTACCCCAGCATCCATCTCACCTTTTGCTACAGATTGCAAGACCGTGTATGCAACTCTGGGAGCAGACTTCCAGAGTTCTCCTTTGTTTAACCTCTTCAAGTTGGTTATGATGTAGCAAACAGTATGTTAACCAAACACCAGCCATTGATGCACAGATAAAGAAAACCAAGGGAAAACGGTTTGCAGGAAAGATGTTTTTATTCAGTGCACTAGATGCTGGCGTCCTAATGGAACACGACTTCATAATATTGTAAAAATCATGTTGATCACATCTGTTTGCTTACTGCCTTCTCTGTTGTGACCAGGCCCCAGCACTGCAGTGATGCCTCTTCCAGCTGCCTTTCTGTGCATTTGGTAGATTTGCTTTGATTCACTGTATCAAATTCATACTCAATGAAGAAACCTTAACTGATTTAAGCTAATGCTGCTGTGTACCACTAAGGATCCCATTATCCTGTCTCATAAGCTCAAAGAGTACTGAGTTCAAGGTGCTGATCAATACTCCTAGGGCTGGAGCATCTCTCTTACGCAGAAAGGCTGTGGGATTTGGGTCCTTCAGCCTGGAGAAGAGCAGGCTCCAGGAGATCTCACCGCAGCCTTCCAGTACTTGAAGGATGCTTACAAGCAGGGAGCAACTTATGGTTCGATAGTGATAGGACATGGAGGAATGGCTTTAAACTAAAAGAGGGGAGATTGAGGTTGGATGTGAGGAAGCAATTCCTCGCTCAGAGGGCAGTGAGGCCCTGGCAGTGCTGCCCAGAGCTGTGGTGCCCCATCCCTGGAGGTGCCCGAGGCCATGGATGGGCCCTGGGCAGCCTGAGCTGGGGGCAGCCAGCACACGGCAGGGCTGGGGAATCTCTGAGCTCCCCTCCAACCTCAGCCATTCTGTGATTCCTGCCCTACACACGGATGAGGAGCGTGCCGGATCGCTGGCAATGCCGTGGAAACAGCAAGCGTTGGATTAACGCCATACACATACACAGAAGAGCAGCATTTCTCCTGCACAGGGAGAATCGGTGCCACGGGTACATGGGTTACAAGAGCCCACAGCCGGTGCAAGAAGCGCACCAGCAGCACCCGTGAAGCCGTCGCGACCGGGCCTTTGTACCTGACTCACTGGGGCATCCCCAAAGCCCCCGGGCCGACAGCTCCGGCACCGCGCAGGGCCCGGGCGGTCGCCGCAAAGCGCCGAGGCCGCAGTCACGCCCCGACCCCGCAGGCCCGGCCCGCGTGGGAGGCCGCCTCCCGCCAGGGCCTTCCCGGCAGCAGCGGGGCCCACCGGGCCGAAGGCGCGGGTCCGGGCCGAACCGCTGGGCTCCGCAGGGCCGTGCGTGCGTGTGCGCGCGTGTGTGTGTGTGTGTGTGTGCGCGCCGAGGGAGGGACGGAGCGGGTCAGAGACGCGTGGAGGGCGGAGATAACCCCGTGGTGGCCGTCACGTGGAGCAGATGAAAGGGAAGCGGCTCGGCGGGGCGGGGAGCAGCCGGGCCGAGGGACGGGGAGCGCGGGGCCGGCGGCGGCGGCGAGGAGCGGGGCGCGGCGCGGCGGGAGGGCGGCTGCCATGGGGCGCTGAGCCGCCCGAGAGCCCGGCCCCGGAGCTGGAGCCGCTCGGGAGCGATGCGTGGCGGCGGAGCGCCGCTCCCCCCCGCCGCGCGATGAGGGGCTGCGGGGCCGGCGCGGGGCCGGCCGTTCCGCCGCCGCTGCTGCTCGGACTGCTGCTGGCCGCGGCGCCGGGCGCGGCGCTGGGCAAGGAGACGGCGTTCGTGGAAGTAGTGCTCTTCGAGTCCAGCCCCAGCGGCGACTACACCACCTACACCACGGGGCTGCAGGGCCGCTTCTCCCGCGCGGGGGCCACGCTGAGCGCCGAGGGCGAGATCGTGCAGGTGAGCGCCGCGGGGAGGGGAAGGAGGGGACGGGGAAAGAAGGGAAGAGAAGGGGGGGGCGCCGGCCCCAAGATGGCTCCGCGGCGCCGTCCGCCGTCACCTGGCGGCACAAAGCCCGCGCCGAGCCGGGCCGGGCCCCACGTGCGGCGCGCGGCCTGAGGGCGCGGGGCGCCGCGGTGACAGATGCGCGCACAAAGGCCGCGGGGCGCTCCGCCGAGCCGGGCCCGCACCTCGCGGCGGAGCCCCGGCTGACAGCGCGCCGGGCCGCGGAGCCCGGGCACGCGGGGAGCCGCCGTGCGAGGCCGCGCCGGGAGCGGCGACGGCAGCCGGGGGGGCGGGGACGGTGCGGGGCCGCCCGGCCCGGGGCCGCCGTCGGAGCAGCGCCTGCAGAGCTCGGAGCGGGGCGTGCGGATGGGAGCGCGCGAGGCGCTGCGCCGCTCTCCGTCGGTTCCCCCTGCAGGTCCGGCGCTGCGTTCAGCCTACCTGTTACTGCTGCCCCGGATCTCGGCTCCTTATTCAAGTTCCTCTTGACTTCTCATCGGAGAAATAAGTTCGGTTTTTATCTGAATGCGGCTACTCTTTGCTCTGTCTGAAACTCTTGAAGTGCTTATCTAATTTCTTTGTAGTCACTGGTAATTGTTGACTTTATTTTTTTCTCCTTTGGCTAAGTAAAGAAAAATGACTTAAATGGTGTTTTAATAAGTTTGATTGTTAAGCAGCTGCCAAATAGCAACCCTTATTTCTCTAACAGCAGTGGCGTTTGTTGGCTTGAGTTTTGTGTATGCACACATACGTGCCTATGTATATCGTAGAATGGCTGGAGTCTGTTCCCACTGGCTGCAGTGCACAGGGACACCCACAGCTCCAGCAGTGCTCACAGCCCCCATCCCTGACCATGAGTGTCTGCAGGGATGGGGCACCACCACCTCTCTGAGCACCCTGTGCTACTGCCTCACCGCCCCATTGTAAACAACTTCTTCCTTATATCCAATCTAAACCTCTCTTCTTTTCGTTAGGAACCATTTCCCTTTGTGTCTCCTAAAGAGTATCTCCTTCTGTCTCTGTATACGTATTCAAAGAAAATTCTAGTGCCTCATAAGCTCTAAAAACAACTAGTAAAGCTCTAAAGCCACAACCAGAGATTCTGAAAATGACTTTTTTTCTTTTAAAGTAAATAATACCAGTTTTTTGTGCATGTTCTTTCAGAGTTTCTGCTGGGAGGCTTTCTTGTAAAAATTCACTTGCAGGCAAAAGAGTTGTGAGGACAAGCTGCTGGGGAGCATTCTTGTTTATTCTTCCAGAGGAAAAAAGGGATGGAACAATTAATTTATGTTTCTGACATTCATTAAAAGGTAATGCTGGAAGGAGCTGAAACTGATACTGAAATCAAGAAATCAAGAGCCTGACATGTTGCTGTGTTAGTATTAAGGACAGAACAGACAGTGAGCATCAGTGAGCACCTGATGGAGCTGTGGGTGTCCCTGTGCACTGCAGACAGTGGGATTGGATGCCCTCGGGGGTCCCTTCCAATCCAACCATTCTATAATGATTCTGTGATGATGGCTTTCTTGCTGTGGCTTTTCACCAAGGCTGTGTATTTATGAACTCATATGAATATGCTGGTTTCGGTCATCATTTAAAGGTCACTGTGAAATTTAGCAAGGGATTTTGCAGCTGATGGCCCTAGGAACTCTTCAGCAGTGGCCAGCGGTGATTCCAGCAGTTCAATGAGCTTTTCTTGTCCCCAGCCACTTTGTCAGTGCACACAGCTCTTTCAGAATTAAAATGCTTTTTTCATTAAAGTGAAATATTAGAAATTCTTGAGAATCAGCCACACATTAGAGAATGAATCAAAGGAACTGTGGTTTCTGGACTATACAAAGACTTACTTTTGTTTATGTTAATAGCTTCAATTACTCATTAGTGTTGAAAGACTCTGAACAACAACAACAACAAAAAACAACTTAAGAAACAACGAACTTTCAGCTTTTGATAGGTCATCCATTCAGTCTCCGACTGGTTATTGGTCAGATTCCTATCCAGCAGAGGTATGCTATTACATTGTTTCTCATGTTGTGAAGACCAAGTCTTCTTAGGGTCAAGCATCTACCAGAATAACTCTTCAGAGAGATGAAATGTTCCTATGTGTTCTTTAATGTGGCCACAATTTGTATTCAGCAAACTCATCGCCAGGTTGCAGTGTCTGCTGCCCTCATGCTGCTGGAAGGTCTGACTGGTGGTACTGGCATGCTGGCATACAGTGTGCTTCCTGGGGCTGCGTCCTGGTGCTAGGATGGCTGAGACTGGGAGTCAAACACTTCTGCTTAGAGAGTGATTGGGAAAACAAGACTTTGTTGAAACCACTGAAATGAAATTTTGCATTAAAACAAATGATGACCAATGAGCTCCTTCTGTTGAGACTTCTTGCAGCACTTGGACTAAAAGCTTAAATGTAGTTCTGTGTTGAAGAAAGTGCTACGTGACCACAGGCTTACAGTGCTAAGGCAGCATCACTGATGTGAGTAGCAGCGTTTCTATTGCTTGGAGAGGGATTATATACCTTAATTCTATTTGTACTGGGCAAGGCTCATAGAATGATAGGATCATTTGAGCTGGAAGGGACCCCCGAAGGCCGTCTGTTCCCAGTGCCTGCAGTGCACAGGGACACCCACAGCTCCAGCAGTGCTCACAGCCCTGTGCCCTGAGCGGGCTGTGTGCAGGGATGGGGCACCACCACCTCTCTGTGCACTCTGTGCTACTGCCTCACTACCCCCATTGTAAACAACTTCTTCTTTACATCCAATCTTAATCTCCCCTCTTTAAGTTTGAAACCATTTCCACTTGGAGGTACCCAAAGCCAGGCTGGATGCGGCCCTAGGCAGCCTGAACTGGGTTGCCAGTTGTAGGGAACTATTAGGTCAGAGCTTGAATTGATGATGGAGCATCTGATGAAGGGGTGCAGCTGGCCCAGGGAGCACAGGCACATTGTTTGCACCTGTGTTCCACACGTGACCAGAAGGGTTGGGCCCAGAGTGGAGCCTCCCTGGGCTCAAATGAGGGCCAGCCATGTATGGGAGAGTATTGCTTGTACCTGGGCTGCTTCTGAAGATGGAGTGCCGTATGGCTAGAGGGCCCTTTATCAATTGGTAAGTTCAGTTCTTACCACATCAGACTGTTGACCTATCTGTGGTGCACAGTTTGCCCAGTATCACTGAGAATCTGTTGGAAGTGGTTTTGCTTTTTTTGTGGTCAGAGCACTAGTATATACTGCTTTTAAGAGAAGTATTGTGGGGGAAGAGTTTTTGAAATATTATTTTTGGTTTTGCTTGTGTGGCAGAAGTTCATGTTTTAGTTGATTTGTTTCTGCTTGGAAGCCTGAACAGGAAAATAATGAGTTCTATGTTGCTATTGAACAGAAGTGATGTGGATTATGTAATAATCTCCAGTTGTATATGCCTTCTGTGCTCAAAAGGTACCAATGTGGGATGAACGAGCATAGTGGGTTTTTTATTTTGTTTATTTAAAGCTCCAGGAGGAAAACAGATTTGAACACTTAAACTTCTTGCAGCTCTTTCTTGTAGCAATGCCCTTGCCTGTATTTTCATCTTCTTGCTGTTGCAGAAGATGAGGAGGCTTAGATTTGAACATTCACCATGTGAATGTGCGCCCTCCTTCAGTCTGCCTCCCACCCTTTATTTACTTGAGTAACTCTGAATCTTTCCTCTGTTTTCTCAAAAAGCAAAAATAGCTAAATTGTCAGGTAGGCTTTGCTCTCTGAAGTACTGGCAGAGTTTCTAAGAGAGCTGAAAGCAGCAACTGGAAATAACTGTGCGGATATGTAGATGTCTGGCAGTAATCAGAGGAGACTGAGTCAAGGGAACGTTTGTGTCCCTTGAGAGTAGAATTTTTTTTTTTATTTTATTTGATGCTGTTGCTTTGTGAGCAGGCAGGTTGAGTTTCTTCTTGTGCCTGAGGGCCATTCAAACTCAGGAAGTGGAATTATTTGTGGCATTGAGTCACCATTTTGGATGTTTTCTTTGCTAGTTACTCTCTTAGACAATGAAGACACCTGTGATTGGTTTTCTGTCATTTCCCGTACCTTAAATGTGGTGCTCAGACTTCCAGTAATGATCTGAAGGACGTTGGGGTGATAGTTTTCTCTAGTAAAACTGAATTCCTGGTACCTGTTTTTGGTTTGCATTGGTGTCATGTTCTTGCAGTGCAGTGTTTTGGTGCTGAGGAGACACTGAAATGTGGCACGGAATGGGACGGGATGAGGGGGAAGGGTTGTTGAGCACTTACTGTGTGGGTCCATCCTGATACACAGGTGGGAGACCTGGAACCTGTTTGCTTTGTCTTATGTGAGAAGACTGCCTGAGTGTGATGCTCTACTGCTACCTGTTAGGTTCTGTGCTTCGAGAGGGAGGGATTTTTTTTCTGCTAATGAAATGAGTAGCTATATGTGTTGGGAGTATGTGAAGAAGGCAACCCATTAAAGTGCTTTGCTTAGGTTGCTTTTGTCTTGACCCTGTGAGCTCCCGTCTACTTATGTCAATACTTACCTTGTAGGAGGTTGGCTATTCTGGGCTTCTGAACACAGTAGTATAAATAAGAATCTTTCAATTTTATCATTAGTGAACATGGTATAAAACCTAAATTAATGTGGAGTTCTAGGGCTGGTAACTTAGAAGCTGTAGGCCTGCAGTAAGTGAGGCCTTGGAGCATAAAGGCACCTGTGTGAACTGTTTCTAAATGGATCTAAGGCATTATGTTAGAAACATACATGTTTCTAGGTGTTACTACAGGAGTACAAAATTCAATGAGGAATTGGTGTTTCAAGAGGAAACTCCTATGTCTGTAGTATTGTCTGTGAGCAGTACTGGATGGAATCCTTCTACCAGAGCCATGACAGCACTCGAGGCTGAGGCTGTCCCTTGAGGGCAAGGCAGGAGACACAGCATAAGAAAAATGAGGTAAAAGGTATCTAAGTACGGAGGAAAAGGTGTAGCAGAGCAAAAAGTGCTGATGTGACCTTCTTAGAAGAATGAGAATAAAGATGGCAAAGGAAATAAGCTTACAGTCTAGGTCTTGAATTGAGGCCAGCTAGTGCAAGTTTTATTTGCTTCCCCATTTTATCCCTTATTTTTGTCCGTAGAAAGTCATCTGTGGCAGTTCAGCTAACTTTGTCATATAGTTTAGTGAGAGATTTTCACAGACGTAAAGATTTATGCAGTTGCAAGCCTTGCCCTTAGCAGAATGCTGACTGCTGCCTTTCAGGTATTCCTGTTGCTCATTCAAGAGATGGCACTGGGGAGGAAAAAATCCCAGAGGAAAGACCCAAAAATTGTTAAAAACTTGGAGCCATTTGGAGAAGTTTTTCATTTATATGTATTTACGTTAAGACTGGATCTATGTGAGTATAATGGTTTAGATATAATTACAGTCTGCTTTGCAGTGTTACCAGTGCTTGTGGCCAGCCGTGCCCCACGGATAGGACTGGCACACACTCACCCTGAGCACACTGCTGGTGGATGTGACTGTGGGATGGGGTAACTTGGTTTTAATTGCTTTGTTCACGAAGGGCTTCTGAAATGGCTCTGGGTGAAGCAGGTAGAGGTCATGATTTGATGTGGCAGAACTTGATAAGAACGAAATGTAGGCAGCTTTGCTCTAAGTGGATCTTATAGGAAAGTCTCGAGTAGTTGTATAAAACCATTGATTAGCATACATTGTAATTTTCTTTCAGTTTATACCATCTTGTGGTGGAGTATGTATTTAAAAATGCTCCCTTTTTTATTACAGTCTTCCAGTCGTTGTTTTGGCGTTTCAAAGTGAGGCCCTTCTGGACCAAAATAACTTTCACAAGCATAGTTTTTCAAAGTGTGAATGCTTTCAAGAGGCCAGCATCTTCTTGGTTAAGGAGAGGTGACATCTGGAGGCAGCAATCTCTCGTATCCTCTGTGTGAGAGTTCTTTACCCAGCTATGGAAGCAATGCATGTATTTGCATTAATACTTAATGCATTAAAAGTGCTCCATTTAGGAAGTGTTAATATTTAACTTGAACATACTGTCTCTTCCTTTGGACATCTACACTTTACTATGCAAGTGTGGTCAGATCAGAAGCGCTTGTGTCTGCATATGGAGACAAAATGAATGCAAGTTCAATGTTTGGCCTCGTTTCTTGTGCTTCCTGACTTGAAGGGAGAGCCCTTCACATTAAAGAAGATTGGCAAAGGAAGAAGAGATTGTTTTCAAACAAAGACATGTTTTGAAATTGCTACAACAACACGAGATTAAAAAAAAGAATGCATTTTTCTTGACTATTTGACACTTAAACCAGACATGACCAGGAAAGTGTGATTTTTGTTTTTATATCTAATAGAAACCATCAAAATGTGTACTTTACTGCACTCACGCCACTGGTGGAGCTATGTTTGCGTTGGGGTTGAGTAACTCAGAAAAAGGATTGTAGTGCCTTGGAGTGTCTCTTCACAGTGATGAGCTGCTATCATTCTTATTTCCTTTTCGTGCTTCTTTAAAAGACTTCTGTTGTTGCATTTGGCTTTAAGATGAAAAACCAGTTTACAAAGGTTGATTAGGTGCCTGTTATGTTCCAGACACAAGTACGCCCTTAAATATGCAGCTTAATATATGCAGACTCTCTAGGCTTCCCAGACTCATGTTGCTCTGTACGTTGATGTAAAGATTTTCATTGTTTTCTAATGCTGTTGGCAGCTTAATCTTTCTGTTTGTTTTCTGGAGCTGAAGCTGTTTTATTATTTTGCATCATCGTTAGTAATCGAGCGAGATGAAGCCTCAGTGAGGAGGTGAGGAACTAAGGGACATATTTGAGAGTCAGCAGTCGTGGTTGGAGTGCGACTGTTTAATTAGCTGTACGGGCACAAATGTTGCAAGTATGTGTCTCCTGCTGTGAATTTATTGCATGCGCTTGGTAAGCAACTTTCAAATGCTTCTGACTGTAGTGTTTGAAAAAATTGCTTTTAATTCAGGAAAGACCCTAGCTTGCACAGTTTCTGCCAACATCTGTTTTCCTAATTTGAGCCTTTTGATGCTTAACTGCTGTAAAACAAAAAAAAAGTAGTGATTTTGAGTGGGAGAAATCCTTCTCTATTTCTCACTCTGCCTCCCCCCAGCACAGAAGAGATGCTAACCTAACTTTTCAATGGATTTACTGTTGGAACTGAAAGCTTCCAACCTTAGAGCAAAGCATGCATTTGGAGAAGCGACTTGGAATTATAGGAACTATTCTGTTCTTTTTTGTACACGAATGGATCAATTCTCTTAAGTCTGTAGATAGTGGGGAAGAATCTATCTTAAAGTCTGTGACTTATTTTCTGCAGAGACCATCCTTGAAGGCTTATAGACTTCTCTTACTTGAGCCTGGCTACATGGGGGCAACTGCAATTCAGCCAATAGGTTTTTTTCCAAAATAATAATAATGGAATCTGTATCTCGTAGATAAAATATTATACATATAATGTGCCAGTTATGCAGATTAGTGCTCTGTTCTTTTTCCACTGAAGTTTTACTTCTCTTTGCTGGTTTTGGAGGTAAGGATGGAGGTTAGGATGCTCAGTGTAGCAGTTGCTTTTTTTTTTTTTTAAAGACTCCTAGGGAAATGTCTAAGGCCCATAGATGGTGTGTGTGCTGTAACATGAAAACAATATAGGTTTGCATTCCAGTGTTGCATTTTTACAAGGGTCCAGCTTACCCTCTCTTACTTGTTTTATATTTACTTAGCATCTCCTTTAGGGGGCTTTTGTCTTTCGTGCTCTGATGAAGGGGAGATGAACACCTGATGGATGCCAAGCTGGCAGGCATCCTGCAAGGTGTGTAGCAAGACCGAGGGGAACTTGTGAAGCAGAGCCGGGTGGTGCTGGTGAGTTCAGTAGCTAATAGGAGCCAAGGGTTAGAGAGCTGTTTTTACTCAGAGGCAAGATATCCCCAGTCTGCTAGTTGGCAGTGTTCTGCCTGTTTCGAAGATAACATCTTTTCATCCCTGAACTGCATTGAAAAGGCATTGTGGAGTAGTTAACGTGAAAAAATTCTCAAGGTGTGATCATCTTGTCTTCTGCTATTTGGGAAAGCTGTTGCCAGAGCTCCTCCTTCCCCACCACATTTTTTTTTTTTCAGTGTATCTTTGTATGTTTTGATATTGGGAGTTTACAGAGATACTTCTGTAGTAAAATGACAAGACTGCTGTGGCACACTGGGATAAGCTTCTGAACCATATGTATTTTGTGTATATTCAGTTGCCTCTGGGAGCTGTCTCACTAAATAAAAGAAGTTAAAGATAGGGGTTTCCTTTCATCTATCCCTCTTGTCATCTTCAGACAGCCACGGGAAGATTCAGAAGTCTTGAAATCTTTCAGACAGCTTTAGCATTAAGCATAGATCTCTGATGTGGAACAGTCAGCCAATATGTTTGCTTGTGTGTGTGATGTATGCCGTGTGATTAAATCGAAGTTGCACAAGGATGAAGCTAGGAAAAATTGTTTTTAAACTATGCAAGTGGTTTCTTTTTCCATATCTTGGATAGAAGTGTGCCTGGAGCCTAGACAGACATTTCACCCATGCAAGCAACATGGGAAGAAGCTACTGTCCTTGTCAGGTCTGAAGTGTCCTGAAAGAGTTAAGCTCTAATTAGCTCACTCATAAGGTATTTAATATCCTTATTAAACTCAACTACTGGTTTACTTTTTTTTTTCTTCTTATGGTGAATAAAATTTCTTGAAGAGCTGAGCCTCTGCTTCTCAGATCAGAGGCTCACATGTTGAAGCTGGCAGTGCTAGAGGCTAGTTCCTATCTGTGTGACAGCATTTTTAATTTAACAGGACCGGCTTTGATGTGCTCGAATATTTATAGGAAGCTTCAGATCAGTGCAGTATATGTTCTTTTTAACTGGAGCAGAAGTTCCTCCTCGTACAACAAACTTTGATTTTCTGTTTACTCTTGGGTCCCTTTTGGATTTGCAGTTATCTGAGAAGTTTTCTGTTACAAAATACAGTTTGAGTGGGGGAGGAGCTGCTTGATTTCCCTTCTAGTTTCTTTAGTGTGGGGGGTAGTCTGGTTATACTGCATCTTAGCTCCTTGTTTCAGCCCAAATACAGCTAGTGACATTGTGGGAGAGACTGACACAGTGAAATTGAACTTAAGCAAAATGAAGTTATCATGCAACATTCTCCCATCATCTTTGGGAGCTCTCCTGTGTCTTCAGGGTCTCAGACCTGAGATGGGTTCAAGTCAGAGGGCACTCAGGAAGATGTGCTCACGTCCCGGAGAATCACAGAATGGTTGAGGTTGGAGGGGAGCTTAGAGATCCCCCAGCCCTGCTGTGTTCTGGCTGCCCAGGGCCCATCCATGGCCTCAGGCACCTCCAGGGATGGGGCACCACAGCTCTGGGCAGCACTGCCAGGGCCTCACTGCCCTCTGAGTGAGGAATTGCTTCCTCACATCCAACCTCAATCTCCCTTCATTTACTTTAAAGCCACTCCCTGGTGTCCTTTCACTATCAGGCTGAGTAAAAAGTTGCTCCCCTTCCGCTTGTAAGCGCCCTTCAAATACTGGAAGGCTGCAGTGAGGTTTCCCTGGAGCCTTCTCTTCTGCAGGCTGAACAGCCCAGCTCCCTCAGCCTTTCTGCACAGAGAGGTGCTCCAGCCCTTTGATCATCTTCGTGGCCCTACTCTGGACCTACTCCAACAGAAATAACAAGAATAAGAGCTTTCAAGTCACTTTGTGGCTTAAAGAGGAACTGAAAATTTGAGGTTAAGCTCTCAGTGGGAGCTGATCAGAAATTATGGGAGGAAAGAGAAGAAGTTTTAGGTGGAATTTGCTTTTTATTTTATTTATTTATTTTTTTTGAAGAACTATTCCACTTAAATGGTTTGGCTTACGTGGAACTCTGTTCATACTCGGGCAGAAATCCTAATAAGAGTACCCAGTGGGTCAACTACCAGCTAAGAATTTTACTTCTCAATGTTCTTTGCCTGGGCAGCTTACCCAATCTCTGAACTGGAGCCCCTCCAACACCAAGAGGTGGGCTTTGTCAGAGCCGGCAATGTAGGTCCTTCCCAAAATAGTAATGTGGAGTTTTTGCCACTTTCACTAGTTTCGGTATCTTAGAAAGGCATGATTGTGGTTGGAATCTTTCTCTTGATTGTGCAAGAAGAGGAAGTGTCTATGTCATATGAAAGTGTTTCTCAGGGTAGCTATTCCAGTAAACTACTTTATTCTTTTTTTTCTGTTGTGTTTCTGTCCTTTCTACTTTATCTTCACAACTTTGTGGATCTCTTGTGGACTGCTTTATCATTCTTATTCCTTCCATAGAAAGCCTTATCATGGTCAACTGAGACATGAAATCATAGAATAGAATCACAGAATTATAGAGTATCCTGAGTTGGAAGGGAAAACAAAACAGCAGTGTTTTATTTCCTAGAGTTTTCCATGCAGATGCCAACAGTTGGGACAGATCTCTCTGGTTTGCTCTGCTTTGTTGCTTTTCTACAAAGTTCTGTATGTTTCATGTCACATGGCTGTGTAATTGTAACTTTTTCTATTATGCTTAATTGGGAACTGAGTTATCTAAGCAGCAGATTTCTCATGTAAAAATTCAGCCTTTCAGTAATGGTAACTTTTTATGCCTGTTTTAATGCATGTCCTACACTGGAAAACATTTGTTAATGTAGACATTCCTACTGCAGATGCTCTTTGTTGGTACAGCCTATTCTCTTTCAGCAATTGATTTCAATTATGTCACTGTCTGCATAGCTAAATAGTGACAGGGAGTGACTGCAGGAGAAGCGATTGATTAGCCCCACTGCATTTGTGCCTATTTGATGCAGGTAGTTTGCTCAGAGTAATGCTTCTCTTGTTAGGGCCATTCTGCAGGAGAATAGGGACCTGCAGCTTAACGTAGAGCTTCTAAAGTATACCAACAAACAGAACTGTGCTAGGAGAAGTCAGCTTGTGGAGTCTAAAGCTACAAAAAATTAGTATGATATCAAGAGAAGAGCTGATTAGAATGTGAAGCAGCTGTGCAGTGTCTTCAGGAAGTCAGCATTGTTCACATTCTGCTAAAGCTGATGTGAAGTCATCTAAATTGTGTGGCTGCTGAAATACGATTTTGGTGCTTGTGTTGATGGACAGATGTGACTATGACCTCTTTTTTTTTTCTTTTTCCTGCAGCATCCTTTGTGAGACGGGAGAATTTGTGAAGTATCAAAATATTCAATGCTTTTGTCTCTGAGAAGGGTTTATCTAAAGATGACGTAACAGTTTTTGTTTGGTTTTTGTGGAACTTTGGTAAAGCTGTAATAGAAAGCTGATACTACTGATGTGAGGCTATGTCTTAATGAGTTTCCCTCTTGCCTCTCGCTTATGGAATTATTGCAGTCAAAAGGAATTATAGAATTCAAAGGGAACAAAATGCAACCTGTGTATGGCACTGTGTGACATGTTGCAGTTAGGCAAACATTTTCTCACTGTTAGTGTTCTGTTGCTGAGACAGATGTCCTCACCCTTGTTCAGGGGCTGCAGTTCCTTCCTTGTGGCTGAGAAACCTTGCCTGAAGTCTTCAAGACCAAGGAGAAGCTGCTGAAAGGGCCCAGATGCTCTTAGGGCTTTTGATATGTGATATCCCATGATACAAAGGATAGGAGAAGGAATGGAATTCTCTGTTTATAAGTCTGCTTTTCCTTGCTCCTTTCCTGCCCTTTTCAAGTGATTTGAGATCATATTAAGTGGTCAAGGGCTGGATGGACTTAAATAAACCCTTATGCTAATAAGATGTTTTGTAGAGGAGTGTTGTGAGTGTGACCACGATGTCTCAAGGTGCAGCTTTCATGGTAAAGAGGTTCTGTCAGGGAAGGATTATTATAGAGCTTGCAGCAGAGACCTTGATCCTGTCAGCATCCATGCTTAGTTATTGGCACAAATGAGAACTGCGTTTTTATTGTTCAATTGTTTCTCCAGTTTCCAACTCTGCTTCCCCAGTGAATATATTTTTCAGTGATGTTTTATGGTCTGAAGTCATTGATAAACACATATGCAGGCAGTGGCTGGAGCCATTGTGGCTAAGCCATTGAGTCTACAGCTTTGTAGTCTTCTCAGGTTACTCGGATGGTTGTACTCTTTTAAGTGAGCTACACAGCATGTGCTGCACTTGACAAATGTTACTCAACCTATGTTTAGAGAAGGAATGGACTTTGGAAAATTTTTCAACTTTGGAAGGGGCTACTTCCATCTGATGAAGGATATTGAGCATCTCCTGTGATTAGAGAAAAGTTGTTTGGAAAGTATGTTTGCATATAGAAAGCTCTTTTTCTATAATTTAAATAACATTGACATTATCTTTCTTTAAAAACAACTTCAAGCTTTTGACCCCCTTGCATTTGATCTGCTCTGCTCAAGCTATTCTTATTTAGTGTGATTATTCATTTGTATAGTTTTATTTTTGCGTAATGATTCTCTCATGTGCAGATCAACATGCAGTCAGATTCTTGCTGTCTTGGTATTTTCTGATTTGTTGCCTTGGGGCAAAAAAATGAGTATATAAATTAAATCAAACTAAAAGAGGGGAGATCGGACATAAGGAAGAAGTTTTGACACTGAGGGCAGTGAGGCACTGCACAGGGTGCCCAGAGAGGTGGTGGTGCCCCATCCCTGCAGACACTCGTGGTCAAGGATGGGGCTGTGAGCACTGCTGGAGCTGTGGGTGTCCCTGTGCACTGCAGGCACTGGGAACAGACGGCCTTTGGGGGTCCCTTCTGGCTTCGACTATTCTATGATGCTCTTTTACCCCCTGTGTGAGGGGAGGACAACAACGCCTATTTGTTTGGGTAGCATCTCGGAAATACTTATGCCAACACCAAAGTATGTTGTTGCTCTGTAGAGACCCAGTATTATGATGATTTGAAATGCTATGGGCTGTGACTGATGGTGGAGACCCTACCGTTTTTGAAGAATTATAAGCAGGCTTTGCAGACACTGTATTGCTCTCACTGCCCTTTTGTGTTAGGAGGAAGCAGCAGACAACAGCATACATTTAAATCAGTCCTATTGCAGAGGCAATTTTTGCCAATCAAGTATAAATTATTTTCTGTCCTTAAATTAGAATAGTAGAATCATAAAATGGTTAGGAGGATGTTGAAGATCACCCTGTTCCAACCCACCTCTGTGGGAAGGGACACCTCCTACTAGACCATGCTGACCCCCAAGGCCTTGAGCACCTCCATGGATGGGACATCATAACTTCTCAGGGCAACCTGTCCCCATTCCTTGCCACCCTCAGCTATAGCTGGTTTCCTTGAATGGGAATTGGTGAAGCTAGGAGGGTGTTTGCTTCCTGTGTGAGCAATATGACCTACTGTTGCTAAAAAGGATATTGCTAGTGAATAACTCCCTAGATAAAGATCTTTTTCGGACTAGGTTATGCTGCCTGGGCTGCTGAAGTATATATTTGAGTAGTTTACTGTCCAAATACTGCTGGATCTTGAAGTCCAGTGATTATAAAGATTCCAGATAAATAGCACCTTCTTCAAAACAAAACACAAACTTATACAGTAAATACTATATTAGGAGGTGAATGCTGATCATAGTCTTAAGGTGGGATTCTGATGTTTCCTAGTTTCCTAGGGAAGGTTGAGGCAAAGTAGTACGGATCCTGAATGTGCATTAAGGGAAGGAAACTTCACGTTTTTACATAGCATTCTTGACAGAAAATGAGACTCATTAGAATAAAGAGAAGAATGAACTTAGAAGAGAGAAGCCCTAAAGCAGTCACTGGGTGTAGATCTGAATCATTGGAGAATATGCTGTAGCACTTTTTTCTGTCTTAGAGGCTCCTTTGCTCGAAGGAAAAGCCTGTGAGCTACAGGAGAGGAATTTAATCGTAGTGTCGGCACAGTAATGTGACATGTCCGTGCCCAAACAGAGTTTTCCATTTCTCAGCACAGAGTAACATTTCTTGGTTTGAAAGATAATCTACACATGAATTTGTAACTTTTGTAGTTTGTGAAAACACCACAAACTGCCTTAGGGAGGGGGGAATGTTTTATTTACATAAGGAAAATGTGGCCAATGCTAGAAGAACGTAATAATTGGGAAAATCTCTTGAAATGAAGTCATATTTGCATAAATGTACATGTTTTTTATTGCTCTTTCCTTGTGCAAGCTGGGTGATGACTTTTAGCAGTGAGTTAGGGGAATGATTGGAAGATCAACAGAATGGGTCAGAACTAAACCAGTGCTCTGCTTTGTTATGGGTGCATGCTGCCTATTTAAAGGGATCATAGAATGGTTTGAGTTGAAAGGGACCTCCAAAGGCCAACTGGTCCCTGTCCCTGCAGTGCACAGGGACACCTGCAGCTCCGTCAGTGCTCACAGCCGTGATGTATGCCATCCATGAACTGCCTCTGTTCTGTCCTTAACCAACACCTAACACAGCAGGGACATCCATCTCTTCATGGATAAAGTTTGAAAAAGAATGGAAACTGATAACTGATAATGGTATAGAATGCTGAGGAAATAGAGCTTGTCATAGTGATTAGTATATGAAGAAGAAGAAATCAGGTGTGGCCTTCTGCAGCAGAGCTGTGCCTTTGTTTCTTCTTCTGAGCCTTGTTTGGTACTCTGAGTTAACATCAGGTAAGAGAAGGAGCTGTTGGTGCTCTTGAAAAGCTCTCTGAACTTACATGCATTGCTGACCTGTGTAGAAGCGGATCAGAAACAAACACTTATGTTTGTTACTATCTTAATTTTTGCCTTTCTAAAAGGGTTATTAGAGTGTATCTAGGTGAAGAACAGCAAACCTGACTTGAGAACAGTATGCAGAGCTGAATCCTGTCATATGAGCCAAGAACATGACTTCCTAAATAAAGGCTCTGCCCATATGTGTGTGTTACACTGTTTGGATCGTGGGAGTATTGCAGCCTTAGGTTTCTTCTGATTGTGACATGGTGTGAAAATAAAGCTCACATTAATAAATCAAAACTAAATCCTTCCAGATGATTTGTCTGGCCACCTGCACTGGTGCGGGAGAACTGGAGAAGATGAAAATTAGGACTATTTGAATAATCTGCTTCTAAAATACAGTTAAAAGTGAACTATATAAGGGAAAAAAGCCCACATCTGAGGGCTTTCTTGAATGGACCTGTGGTGGATGTCTTTGCCTTAACTGAAATAGAAAACAAAACCATTAGAGTCCTGTTGTGCAGTAATAATTGTGGGTTAGTGGATGCCATGATATGAGATGTTCTGACCCAGCACCCATCTTTGTAGGGTGAATAAATGGTGGGTTTCTGCCTGTTTTCCTTCGGAGGCACAGCATTAAATATTCATCAAATGTGCGTTGAAAATCTGAAATAAGATTTGTCTCTGTATGATGGCAGTCTATATCATTCCCCTCTGTGAGCAAGTAGGCAGCAAAAATGGCTTACTACTTCTGTTGATGATTTTCAGCACACGTGGGTGTTTCTGTATAGAGCTTGAACTCAAATTCTGGGTACAAGGTGTGTTAGAGCAGGCAATAGTATATTTGGGGAGCAACTTCAAGGAGTCAGATATCTTATGCTTCGCTTAAACTTGTGGAGCTGTAGAAGGATATTTGCAAATGTTTACCATGACCAGTGGAGTAGAAAATGGGAGGAAAAAAATACGATAAACCAGTAGTTCAGAATTCTTCATATAATTGATGTTTGCATTCAAAGGGAGAAGCTCTGGTTTGTTCTGAAAGGAGATGCTTTTAATCTTGAGCAAGGTGTACCTGATACAAGCTAGTTGCCTTTGTTTTATCTGGACTTAAGTGTGTGGTGAGAGAATTGAGGAGAGAATTGACTTGCATGTGATGCTCCCTAAGTGGTGTTTTTGAGTGTGGTGTCTTATCTCTGGTCCTTCGTGATGGAGGAGGTCTAAAAGGACACTGAAGGGGAATGCCAAGGTGTTCTGGAACCTTGATGCACTCGCCAACCCTGTGCATGTTGCTTGCAAAATAATTACTGCTAACCTTCATGATTAGTTCATAGATATGGAATATTTGCGGTGTTCCAGTATTTCACATACAGGTTGGATTCATGACAAGCTGCACGCAGAGGGACTAGAGTTGGTGTTCTTTTTTTACGTTAAGTTACCTTAAATTAATTAAAACCAATTAGTACTGCTTTGGAAAATCAGTTTGGTACCCTTCTTAAAGGTTTAAAGTCAAACCAAGGAGTCTGACAAAGAATTAGAACTGAGATAAAGCAGATCCAAAAGTTAGCTATTAAGCATGTATGCCACAAAGTCACAGTGGGATTTACTTTCTGCTCCAGTATTGCATAAAGAAGGGATCTCCTACGTACCTAGTTGTGTCAGTGCACCAATCTGTTAGCATAGAAGACTTCTACCTTCTGGTAGTCTTGTAGTAGATATCATAGATCTGTGTGCTTAAAGTTTGTCAGCTACTTTTATTTTATTGCCAGTCTTGCAACATGAAGTGTTTGACTTTTTTTTCACTTGCCCCCATAGTAACTAATCCATTCATAAAAGCTGTCAGTGTGACTTCATACCTGCTTCCAGGTAATGGTGATCTCTTGTTAGCCTGTTAAATAGTTTTGATTCTGTCCTACTCGCTAGTTCAGCACTAGTAAGTGTGAGAATCTGCCTTCAGTGCTGTGTTTGACATTCAGCCTCAGACATTACTGTGTGACATCCACATTTCCTGTAGCTGATGTTCTTCTGTATCTGTCTTAGCCCCAAGTTCTAAGAATGCTCTTTCCCCAATTTATATTTGTACAGAATTGTCTGATACGTAACTTTCCAACCTACAGTCAAGTAAGGAGGAGATCTTACAGACTTCAAATTTCTAACCATTACTTGTCATAAATGAATCTGCAGTTTTTATGCTACTGTCAGTGTCTCTTACTGTTTGTATACCTTAGTGTGAGTGACAAATATAATGACGAGGAGAAATACTGAACTGCTTTGGCTTCAGGAATTTAAACTGATATATGCATGGCTGAAGTTTGAAGTCTAGCATGTTTGTAATAGACTTTGTCGTTGCATTTGTCTATTCTTAAAAATTCAGCATGAGACTTTCTTGCTGGACAGGTGGAAGCACTTGAACTGTCTTCCCATTTCCCCCCCTACTTCACAGTCATTCTCTGTGTGCAAGAAGATGGAGCTGTGACTTTGCTCTGTATCCAGTGCAAGTCTTAAGTCTTTGCATCAGGATTATAGTTCAGGAGTTTAATAACTCTTCATTTTCCTTTTTCCCTTGAATTTGTCCAGTACCTTTTGAAAGATTGTTTACAGTCCATACAGCAGAGAATGCTATGTTGCGTTATATGTGGAATCCACTTGATTATAATGTCCATCCACAGGTTTGACCTGTGCATGGCATTCAGTTGATTTAAGTTGAAATATGCCCAACCATATGATGAAATAGGGTGCTGTGAAATAGAAAAGTAAATGCTCAGTTGACAGCTAGTGAGTGCAGTCCTGGAATACAAAGCCATACCTATGCAGGAAGGGATGTTTCTGGCAGAAACTCTGTAATTCTATACCTTTGTGAAGAACAAGAGTGGCAGTGTCCCACTTGCAGGCACACTCCCCAGTGGAAAGGAGAGAGGCTGAAAAATGACTGTCACATATATTTACTTCTGTACTACTTGGCAATAGAAAGGAGTCCAAGGGGTTTTGACAAGTTGAGAGCAAGTCCTTAGGCCTGATGATTAGAAGCTGTCTGTTTTCAGACTTCCTTTCTTGTTCTTGCTCCTTTTTACACTGATTCATCTGAAGGTGTAGAGTTAGAGGTGTCTGTGCTCAGTGTTCCTCTTGGGAAGCCAGAGGGTTGGAAAGAAACATAGCTCAGTGTCCCTTGGCAATCGTCTCTGCTTCTACTTCTAGAGTATGGGGAGGGGTTGGATAACCCGTAGAGAGGGGAACCTGAAGATGTCCTCTAAATTCATAAGACATGAGATCCTCTGTGGAGAGCAGTGGCTGCTTATCTCTCTACTGCAGTCACCTCAGGCAGATCCTGAAGTGTTACAGAAGACTAAAGTTAAGGAGACAGCTAATGGGCTGAATGTTTAAGATTCTTAATAGTTTTAGGAACAGGTTTACTGACTTTGCTGCCAGTCAGAAAATGTAGGTCTGGGACAAAAGCACTCAACTATACTTCATTCCTTAGCACGCCCAAGGTGTGTACAGTTAACATGCACACACCCCTTGGTGTTTTATTGCTTTCCACACGTGTACCCCTGACTTCTCCAGTGATTGTTCTGTCCTGCTCTTAAGACAAGGTGAGGCTGCTGTAAAGAAAGGCGAGGGTAAAGGAGAAGTTCTTAGACCATCAGACAGAAGACAGCATGGGAGGCTAACTGGTATGCTCTCTGACATTGGCAAGTTCTGAACGACTAGTAAAAACATTCATATTACACTTAAGGGTGAACAGCACTGCATGTGGGTGATGAGAAACAAATGCTGTGTGTTGATCACTACTCCATCTCATTCCTGAAGATAGTGCAGCCAGTAGGGCTTGTGCTGTAGCATGGGATGCTCACGTCACCTTCAGAGGAAAGGTTTGTCTTCTGTATAGATACGCAGCACAGTCCAAATGAACTCCTTTACCACACCATAGCTGTGCTTTGGTTTGCCTGTAACACTGTACAGATATTCAAGTCAACTGAGCTCCAGAACAAAAAATAATGTGTAGAATGTAACAGGAAAACTGGTGTGGACGTTCTCATAAGCCAGAGTTTTGCATGTAGCAGACAGCCTCTGTTGCTTAATAACCAAGCAAAGTCAAGTTTGGATCTTGTAAATCCTAACAGAGTATCAGGCTTTGCAGATTCTCTAAATGAAATACGTGAATGTATACACCAATGTCATATAGAGCAAAGTGCCTTGTTTGAGATCAGAGTTTACCCACCGCTGCTCTCAAAGATGAGCATCCCTCTGTGGGTCTGTGTGTGGATGGAAGAGTAGTTCCAGGTGTTGCTGACGACTGTGGACCATCTTGGCCTGAAACAAAATCAAAATCCAAGGGCACATGAGAAGCAGAGGAGTGTGCTACAACTGTGATGTGTTCCACGTAGTGGGGGAAATAATTGCAAAGCATGGAAACTCAGACTTCAGGAGCAACCTCAAACACAAGAGAACATTTTACTGATCCCATTTTCCAGTAAGAGGAGCACACCTAGCGTCCTTTTATCGTTCCACTTGCCTCCCACCATAAAGGCATCCAGGCATCTTCAATATTTTCTGTAGTTATTTGAGATTTTGTAACAAAAGCCCACCCTCTTGCTTATTGCTACTATGAGAATGAGTGGGAGGCCAAGGGGTCATTTCATCTACTGATATTTTTACTGAAGTACTGAACATTGGGTCCTTGGAGAGTCCAATTTGGTAGGATATTTGGGTATTTATAGCTGACTGTTTACATGATTGGGAGTAATGGTGTCTTATAGAAACAATCTGTGTAACTATCGTAAACTTTAAAAATAAGTTTCTACTTCTCCCCATCAAAACAGGAAAGAGGAAAGATGAGAAGATAACTATTGGTAGGTCACTTTTAATTTCAGTCATTAACCTAACACACTTAATCTTTAGACTCCTGGTACCTTTTTTCTTTTCTTTACACATCCTCTATGGAGTGTGTAGCTTAGTGGTTACTGAAGGGTTAAATCATCTTGCTTTTGGAAGCAGCTGGGCAGTTTACACTCCTTGCTGGGCTGTACAAAAATACTTTTCCTTTGAAGTACTGGGAGGAGCGGCTAAGGGTAAAACCTGGAATGGGGTTGCAGCTAGCAGTTTGTAGTGGGCTTAGCTGCAACAGGCAGCTGTGCCTGCAACTGCTGTGTGAGATGGCAAGGAAGGTCAGGGCTGCTTTCTCTCTTGCCTTTACAGTCTCAGTGGGAAGACTTTCTTTTTGAAATTCTTTAAATGCTATTGTTGGAAAATTCTTGGATTGGGACAGGTTGCAAGAACTATAGATTTAAAAATATCCCTTCCCATAAAGACTGTCCCGTAAAATACAGGGCCCCCATTGAATGCTCCTTGGCTGCCTGAGATTTGATCTGGTAGTGAAATACAAACTGCTGCTGTTTGTGGTGAGAAAGATTCACCTCCACTGAGTGGTGGGAAGGAGGTCAAACTCCTTTGCATAATGCATGTGCTAAGAAGAGCTTTCAGGTGTCTTGTTTCCAAATTTGCTTGAGCCTGCAAAATCTCATTCCTGATGCCAGGCTTGGGATGTGGTGAACTCACATGGGATGAGAGATCTGCATCCAGGCTAGATAGAGGTCACTGTGCTTCTGAGGAGCGCTGTACAAGAGGAAGCCTTCTGTTGCATACAGAATACTACATAACTGTGAATGAAATTGCCTGATATGGCTCAAAGCAAATGTTTTCATAGACGAAACCTGATGCAAGATGACTCCAGTGCACTTGCCAGCAGTGAAACTAGGCAAAATGTAGTGACTGGTTTTTTAGGGTAATGCTTGGCACACTGGTAACTGGTTATGGAAAATATTTGTATGCTTCTTTTGGGGAAGGTTTGGATCTGAGAGAGATAATTGACACCATTATATTAAACTGTGGAAAATAAACTTCCCTTTAGTGATCGCTGCCAATAAAGGTGATTAAGAGCCGCTTACCCACCAAGTAATAAGAAGGTGGCATTATAATGCCTTTGTTCTGTGTTGGGAAACCTTCAGCCTGCTTTTCAATTCAGGAAAGGGCTTTATTTTCCTTAGTTCTAAATCAGCAGTTTATCAAATGTTAGCCTACTTCAGGAACTGAGGGGAATTCTTTGGTGCTGTCTGTAAGCATTTTGGTGGGGAGACAAAGGGGAAAGTTGCTTTACATTTACTTACTATCTGAATTTCTTCAACTATCCCCTGCCCTCGTGTAAGTGAGTTTGTAAGCTGTGTGTGTACACATTGCCTACTATCATGAGATGATGCTTTGGATCTGTTCCTGCTGGGCAGGTGATAGTGCTACATGTCATCTCCAAACTTCTACTTGGATTTCTCAACTGCCCTTAATCCTGTCCCTTATTATTTACTCATAAGGGTCTGACAGTTGGCTGTTAGTAGTATCACCCTGTTTGTTTCCTGCTGCTCTTTAGTTTCCTACATCTGCCTTTTTTCCTGAATTCAATAAGCATCAAGAATTGAGTAGCCAAAAAGCTGAATATTTGTCTAGCTTTTCTACTCTTTTGAGTCATATGAAGGGTTCTGTCCTTGAAATACTTATTAATACTTGTAGTACCTTGCTTTCCCATTTAACTACTCAAATTCTAGGGTAAATATTTAGTAACGTAGCCCTAAGAATCTCAGAAGAGGTAATCTGGCATCATCCCAAAGCTGTCACTCAGAATCTTCACTGATTAATGCTGAACATGTTTATTTTCTGGAAAGGTAAGGGTCAGTGCCATGGCAGAAGTGAAAGTAAGTGGTCCTAGAACACGATTTTGAGGATATTCTATTTATCAGACCTAGATTCTTTTGTGTTGACCACCTGGGTCATCTTAGCTGGCACTGCATAGACGAGAATTAAAACCACCATTCCATTTACCATGTTGTTGATTTGTGACCATCAGGATGCTTCCATTTGATGCCAAGGATGGTTCCTACTTATTTATTACGAGAGAGAAGTTGGTCACTCTTCATATTATTATTAAATATGCTTTTAACTAAATGGAGTCTAGAAAAGCAAGAATGCATGGCTGGTACAGTGACTTTGCTGTGCATAGTTGAAAGACTAATGCAAAACTGTCACACTCAACTTTCTAACAGTAGGAAAACTGTAGTCTGGCCAAACGTTATTACAGTGGCATACGTGCATTGACTGTGTTTTTGTCTGTCTCTCCAGGCCATGGGGGTGCACATGCTGTTTCAGCGTGGTAACAAAGCTGCTCTTGGGCAGGAATGGGTGCTCTTGCATTGCCCAAAACTGTGCAGGCAAAGCAGATATTATCAGTGCTGGCCCTGGGGCATAAAATAGAAAGATCAAAGCGCATGGCAGCAGCACAGAGGCTCTTCAAAGCCTGAGTAAGGCAGGATTGATAGAGAATGAGAGAGCTCTTGCTGATGTAATCACAGCCTGTGAGACAGGTTGTGTTGTGCTTTTTTTTTTTTTAAATTTAAACAAAGACACAAAGACAGTCCTTGTTTGTTTAGAGAGGTGAAGCGTGTGCCACAGATGTAGGGCACGGATACCTGAGTATTTAGAAGCTTTCCATGGATAGCACAGAGCCCAAGCTTTTAGAAGTAACTTTGAACTCTCAGCTTTGCCTTTTATTGTGTATGGCTTCTGCATGTGGTGTTCTCCCACTTGTGGTGTCCATGTGGGATCAAGTAGGAGAATGGCAACAGAAGGAGTGCTTGTGTTCAGACTGCTTTCGTTATTAGAGTGGAAACTATTTTGTTTTCTCTCAAACTCCCACTAAAATGCTTCTGGATTTGTTTGCTTCCACCTTGCCTGTATTCTTTTTCAGAGGGAAAGTGATAAGCCTGGTTTGGTGTCAGGCAGCACAGGCTTGTCCAGGCACAAACTATGAGTAAGGAAGAAACAGTTTGCTTCCCCTTCGTTTATGTTGAAAGGAGGAAGGAGAGGTGTGACTTCATGTAACAGATGTGTAGGGATGGAAAGAGGTTTCCCTTTTTCTCTTCTACAAATTTCAGTTCTCTTTATATGCTGTGGCTGCAGGAGTGCCACAGAGCTGTTTCTGAACTTCCACTCTGATTGTAAAGGTGAAGGATAGAAAATGGCTTTACAAAGGGAACCTTGTGAAATTGTGACCTAGAGCATGATAGTGTAGCTTTTCCACCCAAAGATATTTGCACAGTGTATGGTGGATGATGAGCTAATGCAGTCTGATACCCAAAAACTTGGTGGGCGTGATACAAAGACCATATTACCAGAAACACAATCTGTATTATTTGGAGTAGTTGCATTGATTTTTTTTTTATTTTTTTTTTCTTTCTGTAAATATTTGAAACTCAGGCAAAACAAGCTCACCTGCTTGGATTGAGGGTAAAGCCTGCATGGTTGTGTCTGCTCTTGGTGTAGACTTCAAGTGTGTGTATGTGAACTGCCTGAACATGTCCCATGGGGGAGATAGCTACTCTTGTTAGTCTCTGGAGAGCTGTTAAAATCCTGAAACTGAAAACTTATTTCACCATTCTGCATTGTTTTGCATACCGATTGTTTTAGAAGAAAGATCTAATGGTATTATCTCGGTCCCAAAACTTATTGCAAGATGCTGTAAACCACAATGATTATTTCTAGTTGGCAAATCCTCCAGCTTGCTTTCCCCTGTGGCCATGAGATTCTTTACAGTGTAATTCAGATGAGTGCCCAAAATTGTGGCACTCTTAAGTTTGAAAATCTATCATGGTGGAAAGGAGGGCTGTTGATGTTAATGCTTCTTTCCAGGGTTAAAGCTACCTTTATAGTCTGCTAAATTGGTTTACTATCTTAATAACAAGTCCTGGCTCACAGTGGTGCATCATCTTTTGTGAAGTATCTGAGATGATAGTGGTGTTCCTAGTGTTGTCTCATGGAAGCCTCTCCATTTCGCTGGCTAATATCAAAACTTCTTCTCCCTCCTTCCCTTGAACCTTCACTTTTGCTATGCTCTTCCACAGATGTCTGTTTGATACTTGACACTAGCAAAGGCACTTCAATACAATTGAAATACATTGCTTTTGGTTTCCATTTACCAAACCTTCAGGCACCAGGAAATCTGTGCATCTTCTGGAGCTCTGAAATGGGCTCTGACATGCACTTTTCTTAATGCTGCAGGCACTTCCCCTCATGATACAGAGAGGCTTGAGAGAAATTCTGGGATGGGAATTCTAGCAGTTACTGTGACTTTCTAGGAACTCTTGCATCCACTTAGAAAGAATAAATAAATATTCCTTCTGGGGAATCCCATTGAGATTCTCTATGTTGGTGCAGCCTCACCTTGAGTACTGTGTGCAGCTTTGGACACCACAATGTAAGAAAGGTGTAAGACTTCAGAGAGCATCAAAAGAGGACAATGAAAACAGTGGGCGTTCTGGAGGAGCAAGAGGGATGTGGCTGAGGTCCTTCAGTTTGTTCGGCCTGGAGCAGAGGAGGCTGAGGGGAGGCCTCACAAGGAGTGAGGGGGAGAGCTGAGCTCTGGTGCCTGTGACAGGGTTCAGGGGAATGGTGTGGAGTTGGGTCAGGTGGGGCTTAGGGAAAGGGACTCCTCCAGTGGGCATGGAGCAGACTGCCCTGGGCAGTGGGCACAGCCCTGAGCTGCCAGAGCTCAAGAAGCATTGGGACACTGCTCTCAATTATAGGGTTTGGGCAGTCCTGTGTGGGGCAGGGGGTTGGACTCCATCATCCTTGTGGGTCATTTCCAGCTCAGAACATTCTGTGATTCTAAGAGACTATGGTAATCTCGTCTGTTATAATAGAGAACAGTTGGTAAAACAGAAGTTTTTCTATCTGTAGGAGAAAATGCATTGCAGGGTATAACCATTAATATGGCATCCCCATTGTTTCTCTTTTAGAGAGCAATAGGATGAGAATAAGATATGCTAGCTGATTCCTGTGTGCTCTACTGAGTTTGGTCTCCCACTTCTGTCAGCAGTATCTGTGGCCTTTTGATTCACGCAACCACGTGAATTAACACAACTGCCATACCAACTTAGCCTAAAAATTAATCTGCTCCAGTGACTTTCTCAGGCAGAATCTGGTTGTGGATACTTAAGAAGGAATATAAGGTTAAAGACAGCACATGGGGAAAATTCTGCAGCACGTGCTTCCAGGCTCTACTGGCTTGTGCCTTAGGACTTCCTGTTAGCATCAGCTACTATATACAAGCACTGGATGGCTATTTCACCCACTCTTTTTCCACTGTGTTGTTTCATGGATTGCTTATCTGACTTTGAGACAGCAAGATCCTGTTTTTGAGACCCTTTTCAACCATTTAATGCTATGACATCATGCTTCTTTTTGAAGAGTAAAGGAGTCTGAGTTGGTGCATTGCATTGCAGGAGGCTTAGAACAGCAGCTTAATTGACACCTAGTTAAATTGCTCACTAACTCAAATGGAAGGAAGAAGAGTAAGTTTCCAGAATTGTCTCATTCTTACTGGTCAGTGTATGTTTCATAGGTTTATCTTTCTGAGCTATGGATGAAAATATGTTGCCAGGAAGTCATTGTTCTTTCTGTCTTTCTAATTCTGTGCAGCAGCTGCATTGTCTTTAGCTGCTATTAATGTTCAGAGCTCTTTGAACAAAGGAGTGTTAGGCTGATGTAAAATCTTCCTCTGCAAGACATTCCCTGTGAAGCTATCTTTTGTCTCGATGGCCCTATTGCAACCATTCCTGTATTTGTGAATGAACAGGAAGCTGCTGCTGATAGTGAGCAGATGAGTTTGATCTTCAACAGGTTTTACTCAAACTTCCACTTGAGGGAATTTATGTAGGAGCTGAGCTGTGCCACTGTCAACTCCAAAGTCTGATCATTTACACTTCCTTTCTTTAAAGAAGCTGGAAAAATGTATTGATGTGAGAGAAAATGTGCTTAACTTCTGTATCTACCATGTCATATCTCAGTTAAAATCTAGGAATTCTGTCAATCACTTCATTTTGAAGTGATGAACTCAGTCATGTTTGATTACAGATACAGGACAACAAGTGACAAAATCTTGTGTCTAAAACAGATTTGTGCATGTCCAAAAATATTATGGGAGGTAACTTAATGGCGCCTCATGCAGCAGTGATCAGTGGCTAGGAAAAGGGAGGACTTCTTTCCAACAGCTCTCCTTCCATGCATGTACTTTAAAGCATATTACTTTAGACTGATGATGAAACACGTTCTTAAAGCCTGACATGAACAGCATTAAATGTTGTGGAGGTCTTGGCCTTTCTCTTCTGGATTGGCAGTATAGAAAGTGGAGCTATCAGCCAAGTAGTAGCATAGAAGTATCCACAGTGCACAATATTAAGTTCCAGCACAGCGAGCTAATTTAGGAAGTTTATTTATTGAAAGATGATGTGATCTTGCACAGGAAGCTTTTGTTAGTCTGTAAGTGTGTGAAATAGCAAGCTGGATGCTTATACTGAGCTAACAAGGAAGAATGGTGGGAGTAAAGGGCTCACTCCTTAACACTGAAAAACCTCATAGGTCTTGGGCCTGGAATTGCACCCAATTCTGGCAGCAAGAGGTATGGATTTGAAGTCAAGTACTATATTAGTACTAGAATAAAATTTCATGATAGTGTTGGGATCATTAGGTAAGGAGCAGAGTGAAACAATTCTATGAGTACTCCCAGTCTCCAAGCGTCTGCGTGTTGCATGCTGTTCAAGTCAGTGCATCCTAAAATTGGAATGGAAGACTTTTTATTAAAAAGCTGGCAAATCACACCTTATGACTTACTTGCCTTATGACACAAGTTAAGACTTTGAATAAAGTCTGATGTAGAGATGGTGACTAAGGAACAATTATTGGCTATTCCTTACAATATGTGGGGATTTCCAGACTCTGAGTGAAATTAACAAAGCAGCCTTGGCGTTAGCAAAATCATGTATAATTCTCACACGGCAAGTTGTGTTCCTGTAGGATGGTGTTGAAGCTAAAAGCATACGTTGCCCAAAATGAATCAGGCAAAATTATGGAACACAAATGCATTGCTTACCCAACCCATTAAACCCAATGATCTGGTGAGGTCTTACCTCTGGTAATCTCTTAGTCATTGATAGCCTTAATTAAGAAGCATCTATTCTGCCTTTTTTCTCTAGACTGATGCAGTTGGTTATTGTTGGAGGTAGGGCACTGCTGGTTGGCTATTTGAGCACGGCCTCCACCGTTGCTTTTATAACTTCCCCAAGTTTGCATAGGAACTCTGTGGCAGAGGAACCAATCCGGTCTCTTGGGAATCATTCAGCTGCTTTAACCACAACACTGTGTTTTCTTTTCTCATAGTAACTTACCTCATTTGCTGCATACTGTCCAGTTTTTGTAATGTGTGAGAGAAACATCCTACAGACAGGGCTCATTCACCCCACAGTGCTGCATGACTGGAGTAGAGTTTACACCATCGATTTCCCATTCAGTGAGGCATACCTCAGTGGTGAGGAGTGCCAACAGCAGATACACAGCACTAAACACCAGCCAGTAAGCTCTACTGGACTTGTTAGAGTGGGCTGTGTGCCAGTGCTACAGGAGTTGGTCTAAAAAAAAAAAAGAGGTTCTTGTGGAAGAGAGGAAATGAAGGGGTAGTCTGAAAGAAAGACTAGTCCCCACATTAATGGCCACTGGGAGAAGGAATCTAACAAGAGGTGCAGAAAGAAGGAAAATTGCAGTTAGCCTGGTTTGCTCTACGAAATGGATCAAATTGAGGTTGAAAAAGGAAAGTTTCGTGATCAGTTAAATGGCAGTGTTTGCAGTGACTATTTCAGTAGTTTGCTACAGTAGAATAACTTTGAAATAAGCTATTCATTTCTCGCTCCCTACTACAGAACGTTCTTCAGAAGTGGTTTAACATAGAGGTAATCTCATTCAAAATGGTTGCCAGTTGCCACTTGGAACAATAGGACTGAAGCCACAGGCTGCCATCAGGTGGCTGTTCTTAAGAAGGGCATTTTTCTTCCAGCAGAGTGAAATGCTTCTTCTCACGTGGTGACATAGGTCTCAATGTTCTAAGTTCTTATGTAATAGACTCTGAAAACAGTGCAGTTATTCATTATTTTAGCTGAATTGGAGAAGCCAGTGCGGCAGGTATTTTCTTTTATAGGAAAATAGTACTATTAATCTGGAAGCTGTTTTTGGGAACAACTCCTTGTACCATGTGCCATAACAGTGGGCACAACGTTGTTTTTTCCCCCCCCCCCCTAAGTATTCCATTCCTTTCCATGCAGGGACTTGTGTTGCATCTGCTGTGAATGGTGGAGTTAAGCAGAAGAAGAAAGGAATGCTTTTTTTTTTTGTGTGTGTTGTGTGTAGTCTCACAGGGAAATATCTGGAGCAGAAATCCATTTACCTCCATCTTCTGTTAGGATTAGATCCTACAGTGAGTAGGCCTATCTGTTCTTCCTATCATGGAGCAAAGGCAATTCTATTCCTTTGCATACACCTGAGCATCAGGTAATTACAGCAGGGGCTTTTACTTCATCTCTACTTCAGAGAGTCAGAGATTGTGCTGGTATCAATGATGGCATTGGATCTGACTAAGTAACTGTATTTAAAGCTAGATGCAGTGGTTTCAAACTAAAAGAGGACAAATGGGATATGAGGAGGTCTTTACCCTGAGGGCAGTGAGGCACTGGCACAGGGTGCCCAGAGAGGTGATGGGATTTGCAATAAACAGGTCTCTTTCAACTTAAATGATGATGTGATCTGAAGTTTAATTTGTGTGCTGACCAAAGAGATAGGGTGCATCTGTAGGAAATTAACTGTTGTGTCATGGTTTTGACAACTTTTTCCATGTTGCCTAACAGAAGTGCAGGTCTAATATCTTTTGCTTCCTGGGTGGTTCTTCCAGACTGACTTTGATCAAGGTGGTAATCAAATAAATTTTAAATTATTAAATACTAAAACTTTCATTTCCATTGACCTTTGTATTGGACACCAGAGTATTTGTTCAGACCAAGTAACTCTGCTGAAATTGAAACTTCACACTGCTCTAAAATGTGTATTGTAGAAGTGTGTGTTCTTCAGCAAGTGTCATCTGCTTCCCTGCTCTGTGTTTTAAGGAAGATTCTAGGAATGATTTGGAAGATAATAGCATGGAATTATTTTCTATCCAACGTGATATGTGCATTGGCTAATATTTGAAGACAGTTTTTAGTGTGGGACACCGTCCCAAGCTCAGACCAAGGATATGTTCTCACTTTCTGTGAGAAGTAATGAAACTGCAGCTGGTTATACATCCTCTGCTGTACCTTCTCCCTGTTCCACTTCTAATCAGTGAACCAAAGTCTTAATTTTGAATAGAACAGAAAGTCTATCCTATGTGTTGTCATCCGCCTGCTTCTCCCTTCTGCTGCTGTTATTCAGCAGGATGTCCTGATGAGTCTGAACAGCACTTCAACTATCTGAAATGCAAAACAGGGTGGATAGAAGGATGCAAACATCTCGGCTCTTTCTCTTTTGTGCTTTCCCTGTTGCAAAGTGCAAAGCTACCCATTTGGTATTTCTAGCTAGAGCAGCTCCAGGGCTGTCCTCCATCTCTGAATTTCATTGCAGCCCCAGGGGAAGCTGCACCTCTGTGGCTCTCTCGCAGCTGCTGGACTTTGATGGGGACATGCCTGCACTCTTTCCACTGGCCTCCCTTGGCAACCAGCCCTTTGAAGATGACCTCTTGCTGTTTGCCTGTTGTCTCTCATGTGTTGGATTATAGATGAGAGGTTGGCATGAGGGGTGGGGGATGGGTTGGAGTGTTGTGCGTTTTAAGCCTCTTTTCTTTCTGTGTTCTCAAGTTTTTTTCCTCTTTGGCTTCTACCTCTGTATTTGGCTAAAATGTTGCCATGCACACGGAGAGCAGCCTCTGGCAGAAACACATGGATCCTGCTTGGTATTTGTGTATAAGACAAAAGGAGTTCTATTAGTTTTGTGATGAGGACAGTGCATTCTTGTAAGAATCTATTCCTATTAGCTCCTTTCCTCTCACACCCCATTTTTTTGAGGACAGTTGTTCTTAATTGTAGATACAGAAAGGCTGCTTTACATGTTCTGTGCTCCTCTTCTCTTCCTCTGGCCCAATTGAAACGTTCTCTCAGTGACAATGCAAATATATCACCTTGTTAATGAAGATTATGGTCCAGAATGGGAAGAGACTGTAGCCCTGTGTCTGTGCAAAATGCAGCACAGCCTATGTCAACTTCTGGAAGTCCAAACAACTAAATATTACTAAATACTAACCAAATCCTTCATGGGAGTGGAAAAAGGGCTGAAGGATAAATAGTATCACAGATTGGACAAAGCGTAATTGTCCAGTTTCATAGCAAAATGTTAACAAGTAAGTTGTCCTAGCACAGAGCACTGGAACTGTTTACTTCTACACGCCTTACCATCTTCTTTCTTGTGTTTTCTCCATGGTTAAATCATTTTAACTTACCTTTATCAGCATTCAATCTGAGGTTTCTGGGCACAGAGAATAAAATGGTGGTTGACACCTGCCATTGAATGTTGATGAATAAAGTCAGGAATGATGTACATTTCTTCACGTTCGCTGCAAAATGTCCTGCAAATAATTGGGTGTGCCTGTGAATGCAGTGTGAGTGCCTGAGTGCAACATAGCACCTAAAACCAGGGCAGGATGTTGGAGGAGTGTCTTTGATCTCTACATGTAACTAGTTCATCCTTACCTGGAATGCTTCTTAACTGGATGCCCTGGTACTGTCATCTCTTCAGGAAACCCAGCCTCCTTTTAACCTCAATTAGGAGTAGTAATAAAAGATCTAAACTAATAGAGGTAACAGATTATTCCCTGGACATAAGACTTAATGAGACAAGTGCAGGGATGGTTGCATTTCCTCTGCTGCTTCTCAAGAAAATGCAAACATTGTGTTTTTTCTGAACCTACCTTTCATGTAATGTGCTTATTCTTATGCAACCTGAACAAAAGTAGACCATGCAGGCTTAAACCTTGTTCTTTGTGTTCTGGGAGCTGCTGGTGTAGGTAATACAGGTGCACCTGAACTTTGGTTAGCAGGCAGCACCAGCTTGGTGTGTCTGTGCCAGGTGTGTAGAAAACCAAGCAAAACTGATGCTTGCTAAGTCTTCAAGTGCTTTGACTGGGAAATGGACTGATATGCAGAAGGATTTTGTTTCTGGGTGAGGAGTAAGAATATGCAGGTGAATAGCTAATTAACATTGGAATTTAACAAACTAATCTTTTCTTTTTTGACTGGAGCATGATGAAACTAACAAGCAGGCTTGCTGTAGAGAAGATAGGACTTTCTGACCACTCATCTCTATCTTTAGTGTTTCTGGTCACAGAACAGACTAGAAAAGGAAGGAGAAGAAAAATGAGTCTTGTGCAGCCTGAAGTAATTGTGCAGTTATCAACTAGTGAAACAGCACAAGCTTTTGTTCTAGTTACTCTTGCAGTTCATACATGAGTTGAAAGTCTCTCCTGAATAAAACCATTAGCTTCTAAATAAACTCTTAGCTTGTTTAGATCAAATTGTATATATTCTATAAATACGCATTAATCTGCCTTATTCCATGTCTGGAAATTTCTTTAAGGAGTCTTCATACGAACAGTTCTGAAGAACTGTTTTGTTACTTTTCTGCTGTATAGTGACATTCATCCTTTCCAGGCACTGAATAGTCTCTGGGATTGAACAGATAGACCCCATTCTGTTGTGCAGTGTTAGTCTGATCTCTTCACACTACTCCATTTTTGTGAGAAAACTTGCTTACAAAATATTTGAAGCTCCATATGAGGCCTTTAAATTAAACTTAAGTGATTAAATGACACTAATCTGATACTGGCAGTTTTGAGTCTCCACTGAGTGCTGTGGAACAAATGGATTACCTTACATCTCATGAACTACTACTTTTTCCCAGCCAATTATGACTCTGTTTAAAGTTCTGGCCATTAGTTTATTTTTTGAGGATTGCTGTTTTCTGTGTAGTTCCAGAATTCTTATTTTACTTTGTACCTACTGGCAGCATTCTCTTGCCAAAATGATCTGTGAATATACTGTTTTACTTTTGATTTTACTTCTTTTTCCATCTTCAGTGGTATTATGCATGCATCTTTTGCCAGCATCTTTCTGCACATTTAAAGGGGGAAAACTATACTATAATCATGACTTTGTTCTGTTAGCTAGAAGAATACTGTTGTAGGAAAATGTGGTGTAATCAAAACACTTCTGTTCTTGAGAGAAGAAATCTACCCTCAAGTTTCTTATATTTGCATCTCTTTTTGGAATTATGCATTTCAGACCCTCTGAAGGAATGCAAGTCCAGGTTTCTGTTAGAACAGCCTGTAAGCTTCCCTTGCAAGATGTTTGGGATATTTGGTGTCCAGCTGCTTTGTTGCAGTAAATTGCTCAGCTATGCTTGATCTCTGCCTGTGCAGTAAATCTAATGCATATGTGCTGCAATCACACATCTGCTAGTGTGCATGGGCTGTGTCTGTCTGTTGCGTCTCTCTGACATGGAGCAACCCTGGCAGGACAATGTCTGAGGGCACGCTGCTACTGCTAGGTATGTCTTTTTGCTGGCAGCTTTCTTCCTCTCCTAAGGAATTTGAAGCTGAGCAGTGGAACAGGTGAGTTGCTCCCATATACTTTGCGTGGTCTGTTAGTCACGGGTTTGGTGTCCCGGTGTCAAAGGTATAGTGCTGCTCTCTAGGTTCAGGTGATAAGCATGCTGACCAATTAGATCAGTGCCAGTGTCTTGGTCCCTAATTATTTTGGCTGCTGCTCAAGGTTTACCACTAGTGTTCATAAGATCTGATGGGCTGTATATGTAATACTGGCCTGTCTGTGTTGTAGAATTTTACTGAGCTGTTGTGCATGGTGGACGCTTTCAACTGTGTATCTCTGTTTTAACATTTAATTACAGCATAGACTGGATTTCTCATCATCTCTCTTGGCATGCTTCCTGGAGTAAAGTGGACTGTGAGAGGATTTCAGGAATGCTTGATGCTCTGCTATAGAGAAAGTTTGGTGGAACCCTCTTGTGGGCTCGATGCTAACCGCTGGGTCGAACCACACGGTCACAACTGATAGCCAAGAAAAACGCACTGCTGGAATGTTCAGGTCCTATAATGTTACATTTTGTGGTGATTTGGGTTTTGGCAGGATGTTCTTCCTCAAAACAAAAAATAAACAAACAAAAAAAGCATCTGAAAGCAAAAAGAAATTGTTTTACCAGCTAAATTTTTAACTTGTGCTGGAGGCTGAATGTTCTTCTGTACAGCTAACGTTTGTGAGCAGAAGGTCAAGTGCTTCTGGCTTTCACCTTGTTAAAAATGCTGTGTCTATCAATAGTGTGAATAAACCAACCTTCCCCACCTGCAATACATGTAGGAAGCTATACAGAGTTGCACAATCAGTTAGCAGTTCAGTATGTGGTCTGAAAATAGCTAACACTGGCTAGCTGGGAAGAAGTTGTAGATGCCAAATAGTGGCAGTTCAGTTCTTTGGGTTTCTCTTATTTTTTTCCCTCTACTTGTGATTTAATTATTGCTGAAGCTGAACTTAGTATTTAAAACTTTCATATTCACCCACCCTGTCGCTTTTACGATTCTTTCTGTATTCGTTCCTGTTGCTGGTAAATTGGGATTGAAGATTTGCAGAGAATTGGAAACTATGCACAGAGTTTTCTTTCTATATGTAGTTCTTTGTTTAGTCTGGTAGAATAGTAAATCACTTCAATACAATCAAACTTATGTAATAGGAAGCTTATCTGTTTGTCCAATGGGATATGTATGTTGAATTATTTTAGATATCAGACAGAAGCTCGCTGAAGTCACAGAAAAGCAAGTCTGTAGCTTTTGCAAATGATTTTTACCTTAATTTGAAGGACAGAGAGTAGAATCGAAGTATGGTTTTAAAGAGGCTGTGTTCAAAGATTTCTGGAGATAGCCTGATTCAGCTTTCCACTGAAATTACGTCTTTAGCCTAGATTATCCAGGGCCTTGTCAAACTGAATCTTGAATGTTTCCGGTAAGGAATATTTCACCAATTCTCTGGGCAGCCTGTTCCAATGTTTACTACTTCTTACAGTGAAGAATTGTTTTCATCCAAAAATAATTTTCCCTGAAGCATTTTTGTGCCTGTGGCCTCTCGTCTGGTCAACATGTGTCCTCGTGAAAAGACTACTTCCATCATCTCTACTGCTACCTAGAAGACAGAACTTCCTGAGCCTTCTCTAATATGAAGAATGGAATTCCTTCAACTCTTCTAATGTGTTAAGTTCTCCAACCCATTTATCATCTTGATGACCTTTCAATGGACCTTCTTCAACCAAAACTGGACATACATCCCAGGGTCATCTAAAAAGTGCCAAATAGAGTAGAATGATCACAATTGTTTATCTGCTGGCCATATATGTGCAGAAATGCACCCCCTTTATCTTTGCTCTAGATGCTGCCTCAACTGTTGTTGATGAGGGTACTGAGTAGTACCAGAGATAGTAGTGGCTCCTAAGGAGTTCCAGCTTTGAGTAACTGCTCCTTCAACTTAAACCATTAGCCACCTTTGAGCTAACTGAAGACTCTGAGTCAATTTAACTTGTTTCCCACCGTCTTTTGGCTCACCTGTCTAGTCCATACCTCAGCAGCTTGTCAACTAGGGTGTTGAAGGAGGCCATTGTAAAACAATTTGCTAAAATCAAGGTAGATTGCATAAACAGATCTTCAAGTTGATTTATTGTAAAAGGTATTGAGATTGGCTTATCTTTGGTAAATCCAAGCAGGCTTTTTTTACTCCATCTTATCCATCATGTACCTACAAGTACCTTCCATAAGGATCTGTTCTCTAATTTTCTCAGGCACTGAAGTGAGACGGACTGCTTTGTAGCTTCTTGTATCTTCCTTTCTTCCTTTCTGCAGGTAAGTGTAGCATTCACACTTTTCCAGTCATCAGGGCATTCCCTGGTCTCTGTGATACCTGAAAGGTAATAGAGAATCATGTTGCAATGACAGCTAAGCCTATTTGTTTCTTGCTTTGTTACTGCTTTGTGCCAACCCCATTTGGTAGCAGATCTACATGTTGCTCCTACTTGCTATTAACATACATATTATTCTTGGCATCTTGTGTCAGCTGGACTTTGAGATTTCTGTAGGAAAGTCTGCATGTTTGAACAATATTTTTCTATTTCTATCTTTGGGAATTTGTCTCCTTTTCCACCTCTGGTTTTCATCTAACTTCTCTATTCCATCCGTTTTCCAGTTTCTGTGCACCCAGGGGAAGCTAGAAAGGCTCGCTGCTTTTTAGTTTCCAGTTCTTAGTTGACATGCACCTTCTCTGAGGGAACACTTTGAGTAGAATTTGCATTTCCCTGATGATAGTCTTCTAGTTCAGATTTGCTTTTTTTCTTTTGCCTTTACTGCAAAACCTCATACATATTATTTCAAAAGCCTGTCTGGTGAAGGAATGTGAACCCATGTGGAGTGAGCTGAGCCCATGCCAAGCATGCTTCAGGTGGGAAAGCTATGGTATATCAGTATATCTGTTATTTCAGATCCTAAAGCAGTAGGGAATTCAAGTCTCAGTAGTTCTGGTCAATTATAGAGGTTTATGCAGAATAATTCTTTTGAATTTGCTTTTTTACTGCAGGTATTTGAAATCACTAGTAATTTTTTTTTCCCACATATAAAACAATTACTCACTTTTATTGCTGCCTTTCTAGTTTGTCCATGATATTTTTTGTTCAGTGTCTGTTGGAGTTCTGTAGTGGTGAAGAGCAAATATGCAGACTTGTTGTACTGTGGTCTGGATTTCAGTTGGGAAACCAGACAGAGCAGATGTCTAAAGTGAAGCAGGTCTGTGACCCAGAAACACCCCGGATCCTCCTTGGGCCTGACTTTTTGTTTATGTATTCTCATTTAGCCTTACTCTCTGGTGTCTTATGAGCTCTTTAGACTTCAAAGTGAGAAGATTCCTCAGTCTTTGTCATATTCTGGCCCCTAGCCCACAAACCCTTGGCTTCCTCTTATACAATTCAAAGGAAAATGTCTGCAGCTGAGGTGTTTCAGCTAAGACCTCTCTGGGACTCTGCGAGAAGATAGGACGGGGAGATGCTTACCCACCATTTTTTAAAAGGCAGTGTACCTTGTTTTCTACCAGAGGATATGAAACTGTCCTTTTGAGTGTTAAAAGATGTCTCCAGAATGCCTGTGTTGTAGGAGCTCAGAGAAAGTGCTAGTGTACTTCATATGCTTCTCCCTTGCTGAGCAGCAGGGTGTTACCTGTTCTGCCATATTGTCCCTATCCTTCCCCAGCAGGGATAGTGCAGGGGATGAGGATTCTCTTCTCTCTTGCACGTGAGAGAATGACAAAGGCAGGGATTTCTGGTAGCTTCTTGTAGCAAGTTTGATACTTGGAACTGGCACTAAAGTTAGCATTTGCAGAGCTCAACTTTCCAGCTGTCTTAAATTGAGCTAACCAAGGAAATAGGATATTTACAAGATAGGAGTCCAGAGTCTTTTAAATGTTAAGCCTTCTCTACTCAGCTCCTTCCTGATCTTCTATTCAAGTAGCGCGTTGCTCTCCATATAATCTCTTTAGTTTTAAAACAGAATAAACAAATGGCTTCCATGCGTAGGTTGAGGTGAGGGTGAATGTGAGCTTTAATAGTCCAGTGATGTTAGTAAAGAATGAGGAAAAGCTGCAAGGTTGGTTCTCTTTGAAAAGTGCCTCTAACTTGTAGCTTTCAGTGTGTATTTCAGGGAGTACTTAAATATAGTCCATACGGACCCTTTAGCAAGGTCTCAGTTTCCTCTTTTCCTAGCACACTAATGCGCTGTACATGTCCTGCCCACTGGAGAACCTGTTAAAGAATTGCCTACAGCTGGTGCTAGAGCTGCACTGTGTGTTCTCTTTAAAACAAGCTCCCCACCTTCTTTCATGCTGTCAGCGCTGCCCATGTCTTAGCTTTAGCTTTGGTGTTAGCTCTGTACCTTAAGTACACAATTTTCAAAGTTGTGCTACCAGGTTGACATATGATTTGCACCTTGAGCATAGCACTGATTTTTCGTATGAGCACAACAATGTGCTGTGTCTTTTCAAATACTCTTCTACAGCCTTTAGGTCAGGGGTATGTCCCCAGGGCTGTTCTGTGTTCTTTTGTGGATCAAAGTGGTCTTGGAGTTGTTCCAGCTTCACCTCTACAAAGGTATATTTCAGTCTTCTCCCAGCGTGCATCTGTGAGCCATTCTAAACTCCCTCTTTTCTCACTTCTGCCCTTTCTTGTCCTGGTAAATTCTCGCTTTGAGTAAATTCCCTCTATGCTTGGAGGGATGGTAGCTGCCTGGAGGATGGGAGGTGTGTGCTGAAAGTCATGTTGGCCCTCACCCAATCCCTGCAAGAGTGTCATTTCTGATTACTGTTGCAAAACTACAAGAATTCATTAAATGTGAGTTACTAAATGTGTTTTTTTAAAAAACTTTAATTTTGCCTCTTAAAGTATACTGCTACATCAGAGGTGAAAGAGCATTAAAAGAATAGGGATAGTTACCTGGGTGGGAAGCTCCCTGAATGCTAAAATGGAAATGAATGAAGAATATCCTATGCTTTGTATCTGTTCCCTTCTTGTTTGTCAGAAGATGAAACACCTGATTGCTGTAAGAGAATTAAGCACAGAAGGAGACATTGGCAGGTCTATTTGGAAAGGTAGCGCTGATTCTCAGAAGCTGTATTACTGAAGACTTTTGAACTGTTCAAGTCACATTATTCAGTCTCGGTTTGTATTCCTCAGCGCCGATGTCTTGGCAGGGCAGGTGTAGAATTGGGGTCTGTTCATGCTGTGGTGTTTTCAATGGAACTGAAATCACAAAACCTGTTTACAGCAACAACATGCTCTGTGTGCAGACTCCTGGAACTGTGTAAGGCGTAAACATGCTAGTTTGGTTTTCTGGGGGGCTAGGACAGGTCCCAAAGCAATGTGTTGGGATCATTGTGGTGTGTGGAAATGTGACTATCCTACCACACCCCAGCCAATAAACATTTGCTGTCATGGTGTACCACACGGACTTAAAGCCTTGGGTTGCAGTCATTCATGATCTTTGCATGGTGTGAGTGTACCCTTTTTCTTTTATTTATGCTCTCTGGGGTCCTTACTTGTAGTGTGAACTGGGAGGAAGGGAGGGAAGCTTCCTTTGCTTTTAGGCATTAAAGTCTCAGTATGAAATGTAAATGAAATGTAATAGACAGAATTTTATGCAAAGAAATTCCTGAGTGGAGGTTGATTAGTCAGAGTGATGGACTGTAAGGATAAGTCTAAAATGTGAAACAGAGGAGTTACTGTAGGGTTTGGTGCCTTCAAAGAGAAGAAAGTTGCAGTAAGTAAAATGGGAGTTAGTGAGTTGACACATTAAGTGCATTCTCTACAGAAACAGACAGAACATCAGTTTTCTTTCTTTCTTTTTTTTTTTTTGTGTTGTAAAAATATTAGGCAAAAAATAGATATGAGATGGGGAAACCAAGTATCCTCTCCTGGCAGGTGAGCTAGAGACAGAGATTTGAGGAAGGTGATCAGGTTGCCATTAGTAGTTTATCCTTGAGATCAGGATGAGGTTGATGGAGAATATGGTTTGAGTGGAAGTTTAAATAATATGCATTAAAAAATGAGTAATATGAGCAGATGAGAAGAGTTGCTGAACTAGAGGAGGAGGAAACTAATTCTACTGGAGTCTGAGGACAGATCACACTTCCAGGATTTGGTCATGAGAAGATAAGTGAATAAACTGTACAATCTAACATTAACTTCATCATGCTACTTGGTTAAAAATGCTGACTCTGAGTACTTTAATATGGGTTCCCTCACTGTGTTCGTGGTCACACAGGGCTGTGTTGGTCCTGCAAGTCTTCAAGATTTGCTGGAGCAAATAGTCTAGTTCAGCCACGTGTTCTTAATTGAACAGGATAATGTTTTTGACAATGTCAGTTGTCCTTTCCTGAAAAATGACTGAGGGAATACTGATGGGATTACCGATGTAATTTGTTTTGTTAATTCTGGTGAGATTCCACTGTGATGCAACAGGATGCTTGGGAGTTTGTAGCCTTGTGAGTCCTCTATATTTGCCCACACAGTGCCGGAGGCACCCTATTAGTTTTGCTTACTGCTTATACTAGATTTTGCATTTGGGTGTGAGGTTTCTTATTTGCAAGATTATTTTGCCAATGTGTGGTGGTTTATACATTTCACTATTCTCCCTGCTTCAATCTTCCATGTACTGTTTGGATGTACAAGGTTGGAAAAACTCTGTGCCTGGGTTGGGCTGTACTGTGGAGTCTACACACTCTCAGTTCTGTTTGTCCATAGACAGCAATGGCAATAGCAGCCATCACAGCCATGCTGAAGGAGGGTTCTTTTTTGACAGCTGCTTGTTCTGGCTAGCAAACAAACGCAGCTTTCATCTATTAAGCAGATCATTAGTTCATAACACAACATTGCTATAGTCTGAGTAAACTAATATTCTAAGTGGGCACAGTTAATGGATCTGGATGAGAATTTGAAACTCTCTTCCCCTCAGGGTGAGTATAACTGAGTGGATGGCCCCGGTTCTATCCTGAGGAGATGAGTTCCTGCTTCATTTTTTTTTTCTCTTTATTGACAAACACTTCTGGGATGCTGGTCTTTTTATTTTTTTTACACTCTTGCACAAGGGGACTTCAGAAACTTCCTCAGAAACCAAGCTCTTTGAACAAGGCTCAAAAAGCAGGTACTGGTGGTGTTCATTAAGGCATTTCAGAATGCAATACAGTGACCAGTGAATGCTGCATGGAAGTCAAATTTGCTAGAAAATCTTGGTACTGAGAGCTGAGAGATACCTCATTGTTCATGTTTTTTCTGCAGCCCAGCTCCATATTCCTCATTCAATTTTAAGTCTTGTGCAACCTTTCAGACCGACAGCTTCTTTAGTTACACATACTGTTGTTGTTTCTAGTTGTTTTTTACTGCATATTCCAAAATTCAGCTTCCAGGCTTCAATCTTAGTGCTTGATACCTTCTTCATGACACACATACATCAGCCAGTGCTAGCTATAATTGTCATCCATGTTTTGTTTAAGGCTGCTGTAAGCACATGGACTCTGCTGAGCCTTCTGAATTTGTGCAGTGTCTCAGCCATCTTTGCGGATCTGGTGAGGTGAGAGAACTTTTTCCAAATGTTTTTTTTTTCCTAGTTTTTGGACAACATACACCTGTTTAAGTATCTCTTCTGGATGGGTGGATAGTCTGTCTTCATTTGTTCTTCTGACTGGAAAGCAGGAGGCTTGCAAAGTTATGCTGTCAAGTGGCCAGCCTTCCTGATTTTGGAAGCTGTCAACCAATGTTTTTTTCATGCAACAGGAGAAAGAGGCCTGCAGTTCTATCCTGCAGAACCATAGAGACAGTGAATGTGGTGAGTGGTAAACCAGAAAGAGATGAGTGCCTCTTTGGAGATCTCACTATTCCTTTAGGGATGAGCAGGTTGCCCAGAGAGGTGGTGGATGCCCCATCCCGGGAGACACTGAAGGTCAGACTGGATGGGGCTCTGAGCACCTGATGGAGCTGTGAGCATCTCTGTTCATTGCAGGAGAGTTGAACTAGGTGATCCCTTCTAACTCAAATGATTTTATGACACAAAGCTGGAGTCCGTGTCATCCAGGAAAGTGAGCTTCTTCAGCTTCTGCTGGATCATGGCTTCTTAGAGGCAGGGATCAAATGGGACAGTCTCCATTGCAGCATAGCTCTGCTCTTTGTGTATGGAAATAGGGCTTCAGGAGCCAACAGGTTGGTTGTTAACTTACTGTGTCTCATATTGCCCCCTATTATTTTTTTTCTGCCATTCATCATCATTGGTTAGTTCCAGTGCTTGTTTCTTCTGGGCACGTCTCTTGCTGCAGAAGAGTACAAGGAAATAGAACTTGTTCTGGATAGTTATGCTCTTTCCTCAGGCTTCTGACCATGTAGCTAACCTGAGTGCTTTAAACATTAGATTGATGTCTGCTTCAGTTACTATGCCTTGACCTTCCCCTCCCAAACTGCATTTTTAGTATTTCTATCATGGTTGGAAAAACTTCTTTTTCTTCTATTTAATGCAGTCTACAATTATAAAGAATTAGTGGCTGTGACATCTCAGAAGTAAAGCTGTGTGTGAAGGTGAAATGCACAAGACAGGGTACCTGAGCAATTGGCTGGCATTGCAAATTCCTGGCTATTGAGAAAAGAGTCCTCTGAGGGCTGCTCTGTACTGCACGTATTTTCCTGTCTTTGGAATTATGTGCAATCTGCAGCTTTTCGCCTCTAGATAAGAAGCCTGTTCTCAGGAGTTCGGTATGTTCTTCTTGGAGATGTCATACAGTATTGTCATTCTAGCTTTTAAAAGGGAAGGAAGCCCAGGCTTTGCAAGAGGTGGAGATGAGGCTCTTTTAACCTCCTTGGACTTGTCCTGGCTTTCGGGGTGTAACTGTAGAATGCATTTTGTGATTACAATCTGAAGGTCTGCTTATAGTTTGGAAGCTGTTGTGGAAAGAGTGTTCTAGGGAAAAGTGGCTGCAGAAGGAATTTTCAGTTCTTGTCCTTCCTCCAAGATGATTTCTGGACTAAAGTGGGTAGAGACAGTATTTCTGTATGGCCAAGGAAGAAAGGCCAATTTTAATCTCATGGCAGAATGTGGAAAGATTTGGAGCTGTCCTTAAGGAGGTTTGTAACACTATAATGTTTCACCCTGGCACTCGGGGGAAAAAAAGGACAAAGGGTGAAAGCTGTCGTGTAATCATCAGGACTGCTTTGAGGTGATTGAGTTACAGCATAAAATGTTCCTCCTTTGCTGTCAGTTTGCTGTTTGTCTGCTCTGTAACAGTAACCCACTTAAAATTGGTGCGGCCCTTTTTGAAGTTATTTTAAACCCCCAGCAATGTATACAGATACCGTAACCTTGGAGAAAAGCACCTCTGAGGAGTGCTTTTGCTTCTGCCCTTTCAGACGCATGGAAAGTGCCAAAGTGCATTTCAAGGATGTTAAACTAGGAACCTCTGGGTTAGGGTTAGGTCCTGGGTTATGGTTTCAGAGCGTGACTGATATAGGAGCAGTTCTGTTTCATTAGACTTTAATATGGATTATAGTTCTCTGTTGACTTTAAAGATTCCCACGGGCTCCTTTGGGGCCTGGTTATGTTAGAATATGTGCCCTGGCAATTTTGGAGAGAGTTCTTCCACTACCCAATTCCTTTCTTGCTTTTTGTCAGCACAGAGCAGTTGCTCCATCAGGAACTGACTTTAAGGTTCCTGTTTCAAACTCTAAACAGAATGAGTTGAACTCATCTGTGTAAGAGTGCAGACAGCTCGTAGCAACTCAGAACAAAAAACAGAGGTAGGGTGAGCTGGGAGTTGGATGAAGGATTCTGCTCAGTATTGCTGAGACTTGTTTTTTCTCTGAATACAGATGTACTGGTGATGAGTCCTGAAAAATGAGTGTTAGGAAAACCTCTGCATTGTGCTACCATGGTTTTCCCCTATTTCATAGTAATTGCTTGAATTATACACAAAGTCAGGGCTCTACAAGCTGTTCTTGCAATGAGTCACTTGGAAGATGAAAGATACACATGGAAAGGACAAGCTGGTGAAAAGAGATGGCAGAACGAGGGGAACATGTGAAATAGCATGGGAAGTTTGTTCCATAGCCTAGTTCATGCACAAAGTTATTCCAATAAAGCACATCAAAATTAGAACAGATAAGTTTACAATATTGGTGCGTAGTTAGCTCCTTGTCATAATAGAACTAGAAGAACTATTTAGAGTTGAGGGAAGGAGGAAGAGAGTATCTGAAGTATTTCTTGTTTCCTACACCAGGCAACATAAATGCCAAAAAGGAGACTGAATTTCTTCAATTCATGATGCCTCTCTCATGGTTCAGAAAAAAATAGTGACTATTCCAAAATAGTTAGGAAGCTTCTCATCTTATTTTGAACTATGATAGACGTGTTCCAAAGAGTGACAGTTGGTATTGTGCAAATATTAAAGCAAGAAAGTTAATGCATTTCAAACATCAGTTCTGTATCTGGCTTGTGAAGCTTTTGAGTGGTTCTGCAAAACAGCTTTTTTTGTCAGTTTGCAAGGAAAAGCTGAAGTGGAACCTTCAATTATTTTATATCTTAGATGAGGACTTACAATTACTTTTAATTGTGGGCATTAAATGATTTTTCGTAAGCAAGGTGACAGTGACCTCACATGACATCCCAAGATTTTGAACTGATGGCATGCTTCAGAAACACATGGAGTTCTCCATAACTGCTTTGGTCTTTCTGGTGTACTTTAATAAATATTTGTTATAAAGTAAGGGATTCAAAAGCAATCTGCATGTTCCCTGACTTAAACTGTTTTTCTGATGGTTTCTTACTGATTCTGTTTCAGATGCATCCACTCGGACTGTGTAATAGCAATGATGAGGAAGACCTGTATGAATATGGCTGGGTAGGAGTGGTGAAGCTGGAACAGCCTGAGCTGGAACCAAAGCCATGCCTCACTGTTTTAGGAAAGGTAAGGAGCTATGTGGGCTATATGGATTGAACGGTTTGGGGTAAATACTGCTTTTATCTGTTCTTTGGAAGTTTCTTTCTGAGAAAAATCAATATGGAGTAAAATGAGACCTCTAGTAGTGTGTGAAGTATTCCCATTTTGCCTGTTTCTGCACTTGGTGCCTCAGGGAAAGAATGTCCTCTCTCAGTTAGGAGGTGGCGATGGCAAAATGAGCACATGGCCCATTTTGTGCTGTGTAGGACTCTAATGAAGCCCTGCAAAAGCTAACAGCAGTGGTATTGGAGTAGAAGCAGAGTGAATGGCCAGTGTGATAGTGGCTCAATCAAATAAAGCTTATCAAATATTATCAAAAGTAGTTAAAGTGAAAGCTTCTTACTGTTCTTAGGTAAGTTTTCTCAGAAGGCATATTAATTCGATTTTTTTCAGGGAAGGAGAATCCTCAACCCTTCAGGAGACTGCTTGCTGTAATTGAGGATAGGTATTGCTACTAACAAGTGAATCTCAGTATCTCAATCAGAGATGCAAATTTTCATCTCTGTAGTCTCCCTTTGGAATCCTTGGGCCTCTGGAATCTAAATTCCTTGAAAATCGTTGCCCTTTGTTTTATGGTAGTAGAAGAGGTTATTGTGTGTGTTTGTGTGGTAAAATGCATGCATATATGAAAGAGCAAATGATAAATTTATGCTGAGTAGCAAAAGAAAAACTGATGTAAGTAAGATCCCCTGGGAAGCTTGGAGTACTGTGAAGTAGAATGTAGAGAATACTTGAAGGCTGTCTGCAGTGCTAAATTCCATGGCACACATCTGGTACGAAGATATGTTTCCTATTGTTGATTTTTCTTTAATTGTGATGGTTGTTAGTAAGACCCTGGCCTGTGTTTCTTAGTAGCTTTGCCTGAGTTTATCCATCTGCTAAATGGGATTGGTAAATGTACAGAACTTAATGTGTCCATTTCCGTACAGATTTGAATTGTTCATCTTTCTTTGTCAGATGTGTGTGTTGTAATGAAAGCACAAGAGGTTTTTTTTTGGGGGGGGAATCATCTTCTGCTAGAGTGCCTGTGAAAACTGGGCTCTGATGGGGAAGAGGTGTGTGTGGCAGCCGTGATTTAGCGCTGCCTTTGATCACAGTGCAGCCCTGTTTGAGGCAATGCTGCGTGCAGGCGAAGCAAAGGCCTGGGTTTTACTGATCTCATGAGCTCCTGAATTGGGCTGGGAGGGGAATGACAGACGAAGAAGAAAGCCTTGGAAATGAAAAGGAAACCTCGTGAACCCAGCAAGCATTATTGGCTGGATTTGCCTACCAGGCAGCCGCTCAGTTTCTGCCAGGCTAATTCTGCTCCAAGTCCCTCTCCCACACCACGTCCCCCTCTCTTTCCTTCTTTTAGACTTTTTGTTTTTCAGGCATGGCTGTAGTAACTGGTTCTCAGGCTGGGAACCCACTGAGCCTGTTGCCTAGGTCACTGGGAAGCTCTTCGTGCCATGTGCTTCAAAGGGAACCTTTCCCCTCCTAGGAATCCTGTCTTCTCTGCTGACAGCACAATGGCAATCCTTCCCCTTGGCCTGCCTTGCACACATGCTCTAGCAGTGTAGCTTTACTCTGGAGGAAGGGAAAAGCATTTCTGCCTACAAATTACCTGTTCTGTGCTTGCATCCACTATGCTGGGTGACACCACCTGTGCCAGCTGATCTGCAGTCCTCTTGTCTCTTGTTACTTTTGGGTTTAGGCCAGGTTGTATGGGGTCCTGGGCAGCCTGGGCTGATATTAAATAGGGAGGTTGGTGGCCCTGCATGTGTACGGGAGTCTTGAGATCCATGATGCTTGAGGTCCTTTCCAACCCGGACCGTTCAGAGATGATGCTGAAATTCAACTTAGGAGTGCCACTGCTCCTTTGTTTCAGTACAGTGTAGGCACTTGGAAAATAGTGAAGACTTGCTTAAAAGTTATAATTCTGCCCTCTTCTGCAGGCTTGAAGGTCCCCAGGGAGGGATTTTGTTTCTTATTTCTCTTTCAGGGCCTTCTGAAGGGACTCCTCTATATTAATAGGATATGTGTAATTGAGGATGTGCATCTGAGTAGAAGCTAACAAAGAGAGGATGTCCTCACTACTACAGCTTCCTGTTTTCTTCGGATCAAAGGAATCTGTAATAGAAGGAAATTCCTAACAGTTCCCCCAGTGTCCATTCACCTCTTATCTCTGTTTTAAGAGGTTGTTTACAAATACATTGACACAAACAATCAGCAGAATTTTGTTTTGCCACATCGTGATTATGAATGCGCTCCTTAAGTTGGGGACAAAATCCTCATGAGTTCAGTCTGTTAAACCATCTAATTGTGACTCCTAACCTTTTTTTTTTTTTTTTGTCTAATAGTTAGTTTAAATTTATAGATTCTTGTATGGTAATCAAATGTGAAATCACAGGGCTGTGTTGGTCAGTTTCTGAATAAAGAGTGATCTAAGGTTTGAGGAACTGCAGCAAGTGGGCCTGTGGGGAGTTCTGTTCTCACTTTGTGAATGTGCATAAATTAATTGCCTGGCTTCTATTTAACTTGTGCAATACTTTTATCCAAGAATATTGTAAATCTCACTGTGAGCTCGAGCACATCTGCAGTAACTATGGGAGCGTGCATGCTTGTCTTGTTCAAACGCAGTCCTGTTTAGTTCTCTGTCCTAACAATGATGTTCCTTAGTGAAGCTTTTGGTATAAGCCTTGGGGGGAAAAGGGGAGATTCTGCAATGCATTTGCAAGTCATATTTTTATGGGAGTCAAAAATGCTCTAATGTGTGCTGATTAAATCAACATACCTGGATGAGCAAGTAATCAGCTGATACATGTCCTTCCTTATAAACTGTCAAAAATGCCTCTAAAGAAGTGTCCTTCTGAAATCAAACCTTTTGCAGCAGTAATGGTTAGTTGCAGAAAATTAAGCCGGAGGAGTGCTCTGTTTGATTTCCATCCTGCTTTTCTGTTGTGTGAACTGTGACTTGAGTGAATCTTAACTGAATGAATCCCTTCTCAGATAGGGTGGGTTGTGCTCTAAGTGCATAGAGTAACTCTATCACATATACTTTATAAATAGTTTTCCTTGCTAAGTTACTTTCTCCTACAAATCCATTTCCAAAAAAAAAAGTTCAAACTGTTTTGAGTTTTCATGTAAAAAGAACCTTGAATTATATCACGCTCATTTCTGAAGTATTAGCGGTATCTTTGCTTTCTTTAAAAGGTGGTTTTGATCCTTTTCATTTGCAGCAAATGAAATGAAGGAAGGCAAATTAAATGAAATAACTTTTATCTTGATATTCATAGTCTAAATTAAGCATACAGTTGTATGTTTAAATTAGAGTTACAGGGATTACATAAGCTTACCTTTTGTTTCTGTACAATATTAACAGCTCTTATTTTATCAAACTAGGATATCAAGTTTGGGTAACTTATATAAATGGATTCAACTAAATTGCAGAAATGTATGTAGAATAAGATCTGAAATTATGATACATGTTTGCAGATATTGATAAGTTTCCCAGACTTTGCTTGTTCAGATGTTTTTTAACTGGTCACGGTAATTAGCTCCAGTGATGTCATGCTGCCCATGATGGTCCCTGTGTGTCTGCAGTAGAAGATACTGCCACTTCAGGAGAACTTGCATCCTTTGAATTAGCTGACCCTATGGTAGCTATTCCATGATGTGGGGACCATTGCTGCCTTCTGTTTGTCTGTTTCTTCTCTGCCAATCTATTTTAAACTATAGAGTCTCAGAATGTAAGGTAAAGGTTTTGATTGATCTTGAGAAGCAACTAGCAGAATGGGTGACCTTCAAGCCTTTATTTCAGTTTGTTTGCTTGTCTGTGTGGCTACGTGAAGGCTTGTATTAGCAGGGTGGGGTCCAATGGAGGTAGGAAGGAAACTACAGCAAATGTGCTTTCTTATGGCAGTGTTGGTCTGACTGCACGTCAATTTACAGATTAAGGAAAGTTGTTCCTCAGTAGAAACTTAATCTTGGTTATTTTGAGCTCCCATTGATGTTCATTGACTCTTCTGAATATCTACAGAGACCAGCCATGGACATGAGCACATGAGGGGTGAGTGGTACACTTCAGCTGTGGCAACAGCAATGTGGAAGACAGCCATGTTCCAGACAGCCATGCAGATGTTTAGAAGTGAGACATGCAGGCTCATGTTCATTGCTGGTGAAAGCACAAAGCTAATGGTGGTGACTGTGTTGAAAATGTAGTAGTTTTGTAGCTGAGAATTTGCTTTATCAAATGCTTTTATTGTACTATTTTTGTTTATTGTAGTTTTCGTGGAAATAAATAGGAGGCATTATTTTTGCAGCAACCTGCTTATGATACTCAGGACACCTGAAAAGTTAATATCCATTTTAAACAACAACAAAACATTTTCTGTAATTGTATTTGAAGTGATGGATGCTGTTATTTGTGCAAGTAATTTTGGTCTTATTCATCTTCTGACATTCTTCTTTCTTCTCTAGTGCTAGCAGTGTGATGAGACCTCAACAGCATCTAGACATAAAGATTTCTGGCATTCCATGTACAAAATATATTCTATATACATATATATACAAAACTGTATAGATAAGATCAGAAGAGAGGATAATATCTTTATTCAGGAAGACTTGAATCTTCATAATGACAGGTACCGAAGTGATCCTCTTAGTCTTCCCGATATGGACAAATGTTTATTTATGAGGAAGAAAAAAAATCACTTTAAAGCAAAACACATTTGACAAAAGCTCAGGGCACTTCTGTTACTCTCTCCTTGCCTTTCCTTCCATCCTCCACAGTCCACATTCTTAACACCGAGCCTATTTTAACAGACTAAAAAAGGAATTTGAATTGGAAAGAAAAAGGAAAAAATACTGCATGTAGGCGTGTTTGGCAGCAGAGAGCATGGAGAAACGTGTAGGAGCAAAAATGGGGACTGGGCTTGAAGCAGCAGTCTCATCACTACAACTGAAGTCTTGAGTTCCAAGTTTCTCATGTTCCTTCTCTTTAAACTGTCTCTTCTGTGCTTAGTTTGCACCTTTAATTTCAGCAGTGGTTTTAAGAAAGAAGGGAAAAAATTGAGAATGGGTAAGAACTGTCGAGTGAGACAATGAAGTTTTTGAGATAATGGAAATGTTTGTGTTGTGTATGGATCATATGGTGAAAGATGTAGAGGGAAGAGAAGAGTTGGGCCAAAGCCAAAGAGGGGCTCACACCAAGCAGTGGGTGAACAAGGGCTGGGATAGGTCGTGTAGTTATGAAGTAGATCTGTCAGTCTTTGGTTCTAGGGGGTGGCTGTTTCTATTAGCCAGCAATCTGTTATTGCATTATTTAATAGCTTCCTTTTCATGTTCACTGTGCATTGTTATGAAAAGCAACAGCTATTCATGAAGAAAGGCTGTCTCTGATGCTTTCCCCCTCTGGGCACTCCTTAGGTCTGCTATTGTTGGATTGATTACTTCACATAAGTGTCCACTTCTAGAGTTGAGTCCTCAGCAGTCCTCACCACCACCCTTGCTCCTCTCTAACCAACTGAAACACAGCTGCCTTTATCGTCAGCTAAAGAAGCAGCTGTTGTTGCACAACATATGTTACTGAAGTTTTTGCTCAGTCAGAACTCTCAGTGAAATTAATGGAAATTCAGGCTGAGTAAGGACTAAAAGCGTAAGGAACAACATAAAACATTTACGTGTTATCATTATTTTTAAGTCTCTCGAGTACTTAGACCCTCATGATTCTCCACTCTTTGTGAGCCTCTCTAACACAGACTTTGTGCTAATTTATATGCAGAATCTACCTATAGAATGATAAGTAACATGCAGTTGCACATGCACTGGAAGAACTACAGAAATAGAGCTAGAAGCAGTAAAGTAAATGATCGTTCAGGTGCAGCTATTTTGGAGCAGAGATAAGTACAGAAGGCTGACAGGCAGAATGGATAAATGGGTCAGAAAGTGAAGAAAATAGGGAGCAGACATGGAGGCAGGGGATGGAATTCTGTAGGACTTCATAGATGAGTGACGTGCCTAATTTCAGTGCATGAGAGACAGGAGGCTTTGTAAGAAATTGGAGAACTGGGGAATGTAACCAGAGCTGCATGAGAGGGACTCTGATATTCAGAGTAAAAGATGGGCAGATGTAATAAGCAGTGGTAATAAAGATATTGCATATATAAAGAGGGGATGTTTTGCAGAAGTTTTTGCAAGATTGAAAGAGAGGAAAGAGAAAAAGTTGATGTAACAAAACATGCTTCACATCCTGTTTCTCTGTGATAACTTTCCAGAATCTATTTCTCTGCTCTGAACGTGTCTCCATGATTGCCAGGTAGATAATATATGGAGGTGGCTGGTTGAATGACAATTTGCTGTTTATACCAAGTTCAAGGAATCAATTCCTTACAGGGCAAGCATCAATTTGTGCTGCACACTCAAAAAAAAAAAAGAAAAAAAATTAAATATGAAAGGGGCTTTTTGGTCAATGTAGGGAGCACTGAAGCCATTTGCAGTTCTGGTGGGTTATTTCTTGGAGATCAGAATTGGGTGTATTTGTGAAATGAGTTCTTCAGATAATTAGGCATATATTATCAACTTCTGTTTAGCTATTGCCTTAGATGTGCTCACAGTGACTTTGAGACTAAATCTATTAAAAACATCAAAAGCTTGTATATATTCTACTGCATTTATGTCTCAGTTGTGGCCTATCAGTGTTGTAATTGGTAAGCCCAGACAATGCATCACAGACATTCAGTTTTTCAAAGTACTCTAATGACTTGGTTGGCTTTGGATAGGAAAAAAGGACAGACCATAGCCAGAGGATCCAAGTAGCAAACTTTTTAAGGGAGGAGGAAGTGAAGCTGTTTTCCTATGGGCATGGAATGCATAGACTCTTGAGTCCATGAATGGTGTCGAAACTCCCAGAGGGTCTGGACCCTTCAGCTGACTGTAAGGGACTAATGAGCCTGCCTGGCTGTTTATGGGCTGTGGTTAACCTCTTGCAAGTTAGGATTTCCTGTCGCCAGCAATGGGCTGTGACCGCCAGCACCACAGTGTTAATGATGAGGTAGGGGCTGATGAATGGCTGGACTCCAGACAGCAGCCTTCACTGGCAAAGAATCAAGTGGCCAGAGGGAGAAAAACACTGATGTCTACAAGAGAAATAATGCAAACTCCAGAACCTATAATTCCCATGTTTAAAAAAAGAAAGGGAGAAAGAAACTGGGGACAAATTCAAACCGAGTGAAGCTTTTATCTCTGCTTTTTGAATAGAAGATTGTTTTTCAGCAAAACTGGCTGCAAAAGCCAGGCCAGTTAAAACAATATGCAGGCTGCTTGCCTCCAAGTAACCAGAAATTGTTGGCTTGGAGTAGGCTGCTCTGAGGAGCCAACCTGCTGGGAGACGTTATCCAAGCAACGGCCTGAATGTAATTCCTCCCGCTGTGGAATGGCTCTTTGGCAAATGAAGACCCTAATTAAAGATGGAAGGGTTTCTATTTTGTTTTTCTTTAATCCTTACCCTGAGGCCTCAGCAATACAGCCATGTCGCTGCTTGTGTGGAGAGAAGTTTCCAGTTTTCCTTTGTAATAAGAATCCTCTACCTTCTTTATTCCACTTTTTTTTTTTTTAAAGAAGTAACAAACTAACAACAAGGGCCCACCACAGTATGGGACCTTGAAACGAATCTAATTCTAAACCAGGAACTGCTATCAGAAGGACAGTCCATGTCATCTTTTCTTAGCCAGCCCACAAAAAGTTGCTACATAAATTGGAGTACTGGGGTGGGCCATTCATCCTTCTACTACTGAGCTTATTACCCAGGCTGACTCTTTCTGAGGAAGAAGACACAAGTTTGAAGATCTCAATGAGGCACCAGCAGTATTCTACTGGACACCAAGAGAGTTTTACAATGAGTCCCTTTGTTCTTTCAGGGACTGAAGTCCTGTACTCGGAGTTGCATGCTTATTCTGTACTGGTGGATGCAGATTCTCCTCCCTGACAAAGGTGACAGAAGCTCCAGGGAAATATGCTGCAGCATTTTGACTCTAATAGATGTGGAAGTGAAAATACTTTTGCTGCTTGACAGCTCACCTTGGCTTCTATGAGATCTGTCTGACCATACTTGCACAGACTATATGCAGCTATGTAATAATACAGAGAGCACTGCTTCTCTCTCTGTTGAGACTTGGATCTACTGTTTTACCACCTCACATGATGATTGTGTTATCTCTGGAATATCCTTGTTTATGGTAGAGCTCAGCCTATGGATGAAGGGCAGCTGCTTGAGGTTGAGGCCAAACAAGACAGAATGACACAAAGCAGAAGACACTGCCTTTTCCATTCCTATTATATTCTTACTTTTGAAGATGGATACGTAACCCAAATTGACCTTAATCACTCAGTCTTTTGCGCTTAGGCTTGCTTTCATTTCTTTACAATACTTCTGGTGAGCTGTAGTCACATTCTACCTTGTCTCTCTTTCCTGTTAGAGGATAGCAATATGATACTGAGAGGCACAAAGCTCTTCAGCTTTTCGAATTCTGGTTGCTGTAGATGTGTCAGCATATCTTTGATAGGCTACTGCAAATGCCTCAGGCCTGTTCTCTACTCTTGACATTATTTGATCTGAGCTGAATCTGTTTGAAATTTCAGCTCTTTCCTAAAATACAGCAATATTTAGCTAAAGTTCTGGATCAGGAACCACAACTCCAAGTTGTGATGTTGAGAAGAACTTTCCACCATAAGATCTAAAGCATGTTTCTCAGAAAGATTGAATTTCCTCATTGAATTGACTGAGAGTGGATGGAATTCCTGCAGGAATTAAGAATTTCAAAAACTTTGTGATAAGGAAAAAATCTTCTGAATTTGAGACTTGAAAAACTGAGTATTTTCTTTTGTGTGTGCATGCTGATTCCTAATTTTAAATTGATATTCTATTAGAGCACATTTCAGCCTCTGTGATTAGGAAGAGATCAAATGAAATAGGTAGGCAGTTAAGAAATAAATAAAACAGAGGGAAGTAGCTTAGAAGCTGTAGAGGTGAATGAAATAACGAGTGTTTTGGTTCCTAAACAGCAGTGAATAGAATACAAGTCGTTCATTTATCATTTTTGTGTCCATGACCTTGTTGTGTTCAAGTGACATTCAAGTCACTTGGATGTGACCTGCCTGGGAGTTGCGCTTGCTCCAAGTGTGAGATCTGACAGTTTATATCCACGTGACTGTAGTTATGCAAGTATTCTGATCTTCAAAAATGTGGCATGGAGCACAAGAACCATAACTCAGCCCTCAGAATGTTGGCTTTAAGTGAGTTGGAGATCTGTGCAGATGCTGGGCATATGAAGGCAAGTTTGGGAAACAGAAAGCTGATGTGATTGCACAAACATTTGACTGATAGTCTTCAAAATTTACATGAGCTTATCTTAATAAATTTGGATTATTAGGTGGTGGTATAACCTGGCATTCAGCAAAACTTTTTAAGAAATGAAGTTCTTAAAGTAATGGCTGTATTACGAAATCTAACTTGACATCAAAGAAACCATTCTATGGTTCTATGATTCCGTGATTTACTGAATTTAGTTTGCTCTATCTTTGCATTGTAGATAACTAGAAAAAGTTACTTTATATTACTATACAGTTTCAGAAATGAACACATCTTGTGACTATTATATTTTGGGGGTTGCTTGTCTGCAGGAATTCTCATGTCCTGAAGGGTTATAAAATGTAACAAGATTTCTGAATGACCATTCATTAATTGGTTAGTTGTCATGAATGCTTCTTGCTGAGCCACTGTTACATAGTACAAGACCTTGCGCTCCCCCAGTGCTCTCTTCCAGTGCTCACCCTTCTTTCTGCAACTGACCTCTTCTCATAGCACGGAGAGTTGGCCTGCACTTGGATTGTAGTAGCAGAAGGCAGGATTTGGGGAACGGAGTCCCTTAAATGCAGTGTATCACAATCAGTAGGTTTGGCTGTATTCAGGATTAAATGAATGCCCTGTTCATGGTGGTTGTGTTTTTTTTTTTTTCACTCTGTCTAGACTATGAACTAATAGCAGTATTTCTCCCTAACCCCAGAGAGCAAAGGCTCTTGTGGTTTTTTTTCTTCTTAGTTTTAACTGAGAGCTACTTAGCACTGAGTGGTATGGATCTATGGATCACATTGGAAGCATGGAATGGTTGGGGAGGGAAGGTACCCTCAAAGGCCATCTGTTCCTACTGCCTGCAGTGCACAGGGACACCCACAGCTCCAGCAGTGCTTGTGGCTGTCTGCAGGGATGGGGCACCACCACTTCTCTGGGCACCCTGTGCCAAATGTGATTATATAGCGTATGGGTATATGGTCATCTTTTCAGACCTGAAATACATAATGTTTTTAATAGTGATAGTATTTTTAAATATAGATGCAGTTTTGCACTTTCGGTATTGCTTCTTTGATAAAGCAATTGTCATAATGCCACATATTGCAGTATCTGCAGGATACTTGTATTATAAAACCGATATCGAAGTGCCAGAGGTGCTAAATTGAGTATTGCTGACAGGAAGAAGTTCAGTGTTAGTGCAATCCTTTGGTGCTTTACTGTCTTGTTCTGATAGTGTTTGCTTTTGCAGACAGAAATCTGAAAGCTCCTTTTTCTTTATCTGAAAACAAGGTTTGAAATGGCATCCTGCTCATGCTTTGCTGAACTCAGTGTTTCTGGAAATACTGGGGAATTGTACATTAACAGGGCTGAGGCATCAGTTGGTTAATTTGTAACTTTTCTTCCTTTTCTCCTTCCAGTGGCCTGGCTTTCTAACTATGGTTGTGGCTCAAGGGGCAAGGTGCTTTTGATGAATGTCAGAGCCTGATAGCAGCGTAGGAGGGGGGATACAAGGGATGACCTGCATTGTACAGATACAGTTAACGTTCTCTGTAGCTCTGAGAGGAAAAAGATTTGGGAGTTTGTTGTAATTAAAAAGTATATTTGACACAATGCTGTGGGGTTTGTGCAAGATTGGCAGTGATAAGCAGAGCACAGCGGTCTGTTATGGCAGAACATCTTTCTTTGCTTGTGGCTGATGTTCTATGCTTCTCAAGAAAAATGGGTTTTATTATTAGTTTAAGTGATACTATTCCTACTGTTGAAAATCAAATGCTATGTCTTTGTTCTCAAATCTCTGCTTTTTCAGTATGCTTATAGCTGCTATCTGCGCAGTGGGGCATGCAGTTCATGCCCCCTGCTGAGTTTGATAGAGTTCTTCAAGCTGCAAGATGAAACCTGCATCTCTTGCAGTCAAAATTGCTGAAATCCATGACCGCTCCAGAGGAATAAATCAAGACACTGGACCTTCTCATAAAAAATCATGTTCCTTGGAGTCATGGCACAGGCAAATGGATTGCTGCTGAGTGTTGATTACATGTTACCAGTATGCTGTGTGAGAAGCTGGCTGACTTCTTCAGAGGACCAAAGATAGCTGATGATAGAATCAGCTACAAAAGGATTCAACCTCATGCAGCTTGTGTAATCCCACTCTTTTGGCAGATTAATGACCGCTGAGTCCACAGTGTGGAGAGTTCTGACATGGAATATTGGGTTTGATGGGCTGGGTTAAAGTAGAAGATATGCCTCAAGTTCAATAAATCTTAGTTCATAGAGAAAACAAGAGGGAAAAACCTCAAAAGCTGACAGAAGAAGTGCAGGTTTGGTTAGGCTGGCACAGTTATCAACTAAATGAGAATGTATAAACCAGTTCTCCTGATGGCTCTATTTACTTAGAGCAAATATATTATCGTATTTTCTGCTGCCTGCCCCCACTCCAGAAGGAGATATATTTTAAAACGAAAAGGAGAAGAAAAAGCCCCAGTCATACTTAGTACAGCTGTGCAATGAGGCCCTGCTGATAGCATATACTGGGCACCTGATGGAACAGTTAGGTAGCTTGCTAAAAGCAGCTTACTGGCATTTGTACTGTATTAGCACCTAAACCATTGCTTAATCCTTCCGCCTTTATCTTCAGCATTTCTTTTCTCCAAGAGAATAAATCAGCTCCTTCACATACCTCATACTACAGATATAACTAATAGTTCGTACTTACAGTGCACTGAGTTTTAGAACCAAATTCATGCAGTTGGATATGTAGAGGCTCATCTAGAAAGACAGGCACATAGTTCTAAATGTAAGAGTATTTGTGAGGCTAAAGTACTAGCAGTAAGTTATGTGGCTTCATACAGGTAGCAGATACTTCTGAACATCCTTTTCTCTCATCAGTTTGTCAGTTTTATCTAGGAATTTAGCTTAAAAAAAAATATATTTTGTTGATAGCTCTCCATGCAAATGAAAATGCTATGGAAACAGATGAATCCTATATGATGTTTGCAATAATTTTTAAAAAGCCTTTAAAATGTATAATAAACACACTGAATCCTTTTGTTTCTGTAGATCTTTCAGCAGAAGTTTCATAAAGTTAGAGGCTGGTGATGTTTAAGGGATTGAGGAAAAGCAAATTCAAAGGTGCTCTAGAATCATCTATGTCCAACATTCAATTATGGGGTAAAAAAAAGTCTGCCTTTTATCTGAATAAACTCTAATGCAGAACTGACCTTTTTCTGACTTTTTTTTTTTTTTCCTTTTAAGAGAACTCCTAGGTCCTTGTCTTCCTTGTTGGACATCTTATTTCCAGCCCATTCACGTTAACTAACCACTATGCTTTGTTTTGTGGTATTTCTAATGCACAAAACATAGTAGATTTTAACAGCTTGTTTTCTTTCTGGATTTTTTGAGGGGAAAACTCAACTACCTTGCTTGATTGTTCCATGCCTGGTTTATGATTAACTGAAATATACTTAAAGCGTTTTTAACCTGTTGTGTACTGTGTCACACACAAAGCAAAATAATCCAATAGAAACTGCTGTGGAGATTGGAAAATACAAATCTCAAGCAGGATTATTGCTAACGAAATTCTATTAGTTCTTTAATCAAGATGAGTAGAGATTTGTGCAGTTCTAAGGTGAATTTTTTTTTGCGTGTGTCAGGGAGCAAAGAAGTCACAGCACTTGAAGCCAATGCAGAAAACGTTAGTTGAAATGGATTCTGTATCTGTATATAGGTAAAATCAGTATATGAGACAAAGTTAGAAAGAGCAGAGGGCTGGATACCTCTCCTGTGACAAAAGGCTGAGGGAGCTGGGGTTCAGCCTGGAGCAGAGAAAGCTCCAGGGAGACCTTGTTGCTACCAAAGATAGAGAGACTACTTATGAGGGACTGTAGTAACAAGACAAGGTATAAGAGCTTTAAACTAAAAGAGGAGATTTAGATTAGATATTAGGATGAAGTTCTTCTAATAAAGATGACAGCAGGCTGCCTAAAGGAGCTGTGGATGTCTCATTCAAGGCCAGGCTGGATGGGGCTTTGGACAACCTGATCTGGTGGGAGGTATCTGCCCACGGCGGTGGATTGGAGCTGGTTGGAACCAATCAATGGTTCTGTGTTGGAGTAGTGCTTACCGTATTTGCTGATGTGATCATTGCAATACGTTGCTGCGAACTTTTCAGAGCAGTTATGGACTGAAATTCTCTATGCATCCTTTGCTACCTTTGTTCTCTGTGTTGCTTAGATAAACTTTAAACATACATATCGTGCCTCATCAGGTGTTTCCCTTCACCTGTGTAACCACAATGTTATCATGCTCTGCATGGACCTCTTCCTGTTCTTTTGCCCTTCACGCAACTTTAAAGATTTGTTCCTCTCCTCTCATTATGCTTCTGCATGACCAGTCTGTTATCTGCATCCACTGAAAGCACTGCTTGTGGCTCTGTTTTCTCTTTGGCTTGTTTGCATGAAGCTGGGAATGGGTTATGACTCGTGTTACATGAAAGCCACCCTTTGAGCAACACACCAAGAACCTGCTTCATCGTCATACATTTCAGCCAGTGAAAGAGGGTTGTTAAAGAAGAGAGCTACCTACAGAATGGCTGGGGTTGGAGGGACCCCTGGATGCCATCTGGTCCATCCCCTGCTTAAGCAAGGACACCCATTGCCCAAGAGTGTCCCAGAAACTTTTCTCCAAGGATGAAGATACTGTAACTAACTTTTCCAGGCAACCTCTGTTAACTGTGTTTCCTGAGGTCCAGATGGAATAGAAAAATAAGCTTGTTATGGGAAAGTTAGCTAATTCTGCTCATGTCTACACAGGCACATGCTTAAATACCAAAAAATAAAGGAAACAAAGGATTGAGTGCGTTATCCAGAGAATAGATTCAGCTGTACACCCTAGTTTCTGTTTCCAGAGTGGAATCACCTTCCTATTGTTATAGTTAATGTTGACTTACTGTTTCATCTTTGTACTTGAGGACAAAGTAATTTTGGAGTTGCCAGTAGTGAGCTTCCTGAAAATTGTTGTCATCTCCAGTCTTCCTGCTCTCAACGAGCGGTTTTTGCACAGTTGGGCCTAATGTTTGCACATGTCAGGCAGTTAGCTGTTGATGTGCGCAGAAGATACAAAAGCTTCCCTGTAGCATCAGTCAGGATCACAGACCCATAGAATGGCTTGAGTCCAAAGGGACCCCCAAAGACCATCTGTTCCCACTGGCTGCAGTGCACAGGGACACCCGCAGCTCCAGCAGTGCTCACAGCCCCGTCCCCTGAGCGTGGCTGTGTGCAGGGATGGGCACCACCACCTCTCTGGGCACCCCGTGTAGTGCCTCACCAGGAGGATGTGGGAGCACTCTTCAGAAAGAGTAAAAGTTAAAATAGTGATGATTCTACATGGTAGCCTTGTCAAGCAAATGGGTCAGAGCCCACTGTTCTATAGCGTAGGCTTTTGAACTCGAAATGTGAAGAAGAACTGGAAGGTGACTGTCATTATGAACAAAGAGTAACTATTTAAATTACTGAAAGTATATCACTGTTTTGTGGTTTTTTTTTTTTTTTTTTTATTGTTCCTTGCAAAAGAGGAAGAACGTTGTGATGCAGTAATGTCATTTATTTTAAACCATTGAAGGAAAATAATCTCAGAAACTTTGATGCCTGGCTTCTTTACTGCTTTCTGCTAATTGCATGGAAATTGAATTGGGGAAATACATGTTTGACCTTGGAGTTGTGAAGGTAAAGCAGACAGCAATACAACTTCTGTTCCTCTCTCCCAACTGGTGTGTCTCTCTTTGATCTAGATTTTGGCTGCTTTGCTCAGAAAAATGTGTTTAGGGAGCAGTCTTTAAAGGGTTGAATAGCCTAATATGGAAAAAGTCACATGCCTATTATAGACCGGGATCATTTTAATTGGGACTTGTGTTGGCTGTATTATTTTGAGCTGCCCTGATTGTTAGGGAGCAGATAGGATATTTTCAAAGATGTTTTAGCTTTAATTACCCTACGGGTTTGGGGATCAGAGGACGGCAGGGTGTCCCTGCAGCCTAGCCCTGAGATTTTTGGGGCTGTGGGTGCACGGTGGGCCCCTAGTTTGCTCCCCTCCAGCCCATAGGAAGGAGAACAGGAGATGAGAGAAGCGGCTGCGCTCAGGCCTCAGCCTGCTCACACTCGTTTGCTTCTCAACAGAGCGCTGTGGTTTTAAAAACGAGTTTTAGGGGAGGAGGAGGAGGAGGAGGAAGGGGGAGCGGCGAGGAGCGGCAGGCTGTGTGGTGTGTTTGTGGCTGCTCTCTGATCTCTTGCCAGCGAAACCTGGAAGGTCAGGCCGGGCTGCCGCCAAGCGGCGGAGCTGGAGCCGCAGAGCGCTGGAGCGGGCACTGCTGTGGTGCTGCTTCCTGAGGCACGTGTGAGGGGTGGGAACCCCCTGAAATCTGTGTGCTGTGGAACTGGTCTCATTGTGGAGACCTGCCTTGGTGAAGCTGTGCTGGTTGTCGCCTCTCATGTGCTTTAGCGTAGCTTCCAGGAAGATCTGTGCTGTGATCTTTCTTGGCACAGAGATGAGGCTAGCAGGTTGGTAGGTCCCTGGGTTGTCCTTTCTACCCTTCCTAAAAATGAGTGTGACACGGCCTTTTTTCCAGTCACCGGGGCCCGCCGTGACTTTTCAAATATCGTTGGGAATGACTTGGTGACTGTGTGAGCCAATAACCTCAGTACTCTGGGATGCATCTCCTTGGGACCCATAGACTTATGGATGTTCAGTTTCCTCTCGTGGTCGTGAACCTTACAGTAGGAATGTTATTGCTGTCCCATCTCCCACCTTCTGAGCCACCTGGTGCAGATTGCCCAGAGATGTAGTGGATGCCCCATCACTCATCCATCTGGGGGGACACCCAAGGTCAGGGGACAAGGCTCTGAGCACCTGGTGGGGCTGTGGGAGTTCCTCTTCACCGTAGGGGAGAGGGACCAGATGGCCTTTAAAGATTCCTTCTGACTCAATTCTAATTTCAATCTTCCATGGTAGTAAAAAATCAAAATAATCCTGTGACATATCATTATTAATTTTCAATGTATTGGCTTGACACTCAAGTGTTAGTGGGATTAAATAAAACTTGCTGGGTGTAAGTGTCGGGAGGGACAAAAATTCAGGTAGAATGATAAGGGAAACTCTCCTGATAGGTACAATATTACTGTTGAGTAGCCTTATAGAAAATGTTTCCAGTTTTATTACTTGGGATTCTTTCCAGTTATCTTATACTGATTAATATTGAGACATGGGAAAGAATGTTATCGTCTCCAGCATGAATTTTGAACCCAGTTGGTACTTTTAATTTCTAACATAGGATGGCTGAGGTTGGAGGGGACCTTAAAGATCACCCAGCTCCATCCTTATGGGACTGTGTCCACTCCCCCAGCTCAGGCTGCCCAGGACCCATCCATGGCCTTGGCCATCTCCAGGGATGGGACACCTACAACTACTTTGGATAACCTGTTCCAGCACCTCACCACCGTCTGGGTAACAATCCTCTTCCTAACATCTATAACCTCAATCTCCCCTCCCTTTTTTAAACCTATTCCCCCTTGTCCTTTCACATCTGATTTTGCAGTATAGAGTAAAAAATACAGATTGCATCTCGTTCACGGGAATTTAATGAGTTGCTGTGCCGTAAACTGCTCATTTGGTGTGTTTGCAAATGAAGAATTTTTCTGAACCGACCTCTAAATCCTTTTTAAGAATATTTCCAGAGATCAAAGTGCCTCGCTTGTTGGCTGACCGTTCTGAAAGAACAGCCTAAATACCCTGAACGGTTCTACATATGCTGCATGTTTGTAAAAGATGCCTCTTAGGGAAACAGGGATGAGTTTTCACCTCAGGGCCACATCCCTTCAGTGGAGAATGTGTACTAAATTCCTTTTAACTTTTCTTCCCCAACAGCTACTAGTGATTAGCCAGGTGTGCTGACTTCAAAGAGGACAAATACCTGCTGCTCTGAGAAAGAGACTCCGTCTGGGTGTTGGTTTCCTTCATGTGCTGTCTGATGGACTTTGTTAGTTTTAAAATAAAAATGAAATAGCAGAATAGAAAAAAGAAAACTACCTGAAGACGTTCAAATTCACAGTTTTGTTCTGGCCAGCAGTCATCTTAGGGTCTGAAAGTCACAGGATATGGGGGAATGGCTTTAAACTAAAACAGGGAAGGATGAGGTTGAATGTTAGGAAGAAATTCTGTACTCAGTGGGTGATGAGACCCTGGCACTGCTGCCCAGAGCTGTGGGTGCCCCATCCCTGGAGGTTGGATGGGGCTCTGGGCAGTCTGAGCTGGTGGGGGGCACCCAGCCCATGGCGGGGGTTGGGGCTGGATCATCTCTAAGGTCCCCTCATTCTGTGTTAAAGCACTGTGTGATGTTTCATAATCCACAACTTTTGGGTGCTTCGTTTGTATCTCAGGTTCAAGCTTTGCCAGTCTCTCTGCAGAGCCGGTGTCCTCTTGTTTAGTCTGTGATGGTGGAGGAAATAATGGAGAAATAATGCTTTGCTGTCTGCATCCACCAAAGGTAGAAGCAGATTTGAGAAGCTTCTGCCAATGATTGCTCTATGGAGCCACTGAGCATCTCTTGAGTGAAATGTGGAGAGGCACAGTGGCAGAAACAGATAACACTGTCTTAGCCTAGATGGTTAAAGCACTCTTTTATCTATCCTAGAGAATTTTAATATGTTCTAATTATTATTACTTTTTTTCACTGTTGGTAACTCCAGCTTTGGAGCTATTAGTTAAAAGCTTCACATTTAAACAGCTCTGATGCTGAAACATTATATGCTACAGTTCTGACCTCCAGTGGCCAGAAAGAGCAGTGTTCTCTGAGGACTGAAAAAATCAGGCACTTTGTACACAGATTGATACCAAGAGCTTGTTATGGCCAAGGACACTTACAGATCATAAAGAAGCTGGTCTGCCTTTATTTTCTACTCTAGTGAACTTGCATCTCACCCCAAATCACATGGTATGCTGTTTTTGATAGTGCTGCCAAGTAGTATGGAAGGGGGAAAAATAAAAATATTATATTTAAAATCTTTGAAGGGTCTTAATGACGTATGAATTTATTTTAAAGCTTGAAGAAGGAGTTTCAGTGGGAAAAGATAGAGATTGCAGAAACTACAGTGAAGTTTAACTGCATTCCATGTTGGTTCCATAACTTTGTGTTTGCGATGACTGTCATTTATTTTAACTACACAGAATCTAGCAACGTGAAGTTTGCTGTCCTGAAATGAAGAAAGAGAGTAATTTCGGTGGTAACTGTGATCTTTTGGGCTAAGTCTGAGGATGCTGTCTGTCTTATTGCAGGCAAAAAGAGCAGTGCAGCGAGGAGCCACAGCGGTCATCTTTGATGTTTCTGAAAACCCGGATGCCATTGATCAGGTATGAAGGAAGGAGCTTGGTTTTATTACACCCTCTGTTGGACTCCTTTAGAACTGCGGAGGCAGCAGCGCAGGGTAGGCAGGGCTCTGAGCACAGCAACCTGAAGACATGCAGATTCTGAGTAATGTGATGCTGTGTTTTTCCTGCTTAACTTCTGGCAGGCAAGAAGCAATGGAGATGCTGAGAATGATAGAAGGAGAGGAGCGTGGGGAGTTAGATTTTTCTTCTAGCCTTTGCTAGAATCGTGAATCCAATACTGGCACTGCATTTTTGAGAAAGGATAGAGGCAAATATTAGTGGCCTTGAGGCAGTGAGGTTTCTGCCCAGCACTACATACAGGGGGTTTGGCTGTGCCCAACTTGTGATTAACAGCACTGTTGAGCAGCTGTTATTTTTGAGATTGCAAAATGGGCTTTAAATGAATTCCTACCAAAAAAAAAGTGTAACTATTTTTTTCTTATTTGCAGCTGTTGAATTTTGGCCTAAGTATAATGTGGAGCAGCAGATTTTTTTTTTATTTTTTTTTTCCCTCCCCAGGGATCACTGTGTAAGTTCCATCTTCTCCTTTTAGATGGGTGAGGTAATATTTCTGTGAGATGCTTTGAGAAGATCCTGCCAGGCAATTTCGAGTTAACTGAGTAGAGAAAATGAGCTTAACAAGCATGAAAATAGTTTACATTTGGTTTAGTTTTCTTCTGTCTTAAGAGAGCTGCAGCAGAAACAAGTGAAGCGGAATATTTTCAAGTGCAGCCTGAATTTCCTGGGGAAAGAGAGACTATCTGTGTTTACATTTAAAAAGCTGGTTTTAATTGTGAAATGAGCATCTGTTGGACTGAAGAATGTGGACTCTGCAGTAGTTACTTTGGGAGCTGTGGTCTACATGTGCATCAAGGCTATAGACTTAATTTTGCAAACATTCTCAGTACTTTTCAAAAATTATCTCACAAGGGTGTTATCTATCTTGTTTCCAGTCTTTTCTCTGTATTGCTACTTCCAATTACTCTCAGCCATCCATCCATCTCTGAACATGCGAAGCTGAGTTGCTGCCTCCTTGTGTCTTTCATCTACCAACAGCTCTCCTTCCTTGACTGTTGCTAATTAACTGGGTGCAGCTAGCTACATAATTGGAAAATTAGTTGATTATTGAGTATTTGCATGAACAAATAAAATGGAAAGAGGTTAGTGCAGCAGCTGGCATTGTAGGCTTTATTACAGGACAGAGCAGCAGCTTATGCAAACGCTCACAACCAGAAGATGAATGACAAGACCTAGTCTCACATACACTAACCATAAGTGGTACTTGATTGACTGCCTTCTCATGCAGTTCTGGACATCTGTGTGTCATGCATTTTGATTCTCAGCCAAAGGACCTAAGTGAACACTTAGGTTTGTAGCAGAGAAGAACAATTGGTGCTTGAATCGGTTCCGCTTTCACGTTCATTTACTCTTCTTTCCATTCTCAGAAGAGAAGTACTTGTGCTGAAATGTGCCTCCTGAGCAGATTTGTTGTTGTTGTTCTAGCTGAACCAGGGCTTAGAAGACCCTCTGAAGAGACCAGTGGTGTATGTGAAGGGTGCTGATGCTGTCAAGCTAATGAACATAGTTAACAAGCAGAAAGTGGCGCGAGCAAGGATTCAGCATCGCCCCCCACGGGTGAGACTTTAAGAAACTTTATCTCAACGTTGCACTGCTGTTACTTCGTGCAGCGCTTGCTAACTGCAGTGCAAAGATGTTTTGATGCTCCCCATAAGAATTAACAGATGAGAAATTCTGCTGACCTAAATAAACTGAGGAACTTTACTGTGGACAAGTGGCTGTGCTTGATTTAAGTGTAGAATCCACAATGTGGGACCTGATGTCTTCCATATATATGTTCTTTAAAATTTTGTAAGTGGCTAACAATTTTACATAGTAGAGGCTTTCCTTTTTCTTAGTTATATACCACAGTTACTGCATGCACCTAGCAGTTCAGATTTGTAAGATAGCCTGCCCTGTGTTAATTCATTTCTTGGGTGGTATTTTAAACATGGGTTAGTTATTTTATATCTGATATTTGTAATTTTAATATAAAATGTTATTCTAGAGATTTTTTTTTAGCACCCATTACATGTAACTCATATAAGAAGAACAAAACTAGAGGTCAGCAATGACCCAGTTACCACTTTGGTTTTGCTGTATTTTTAAGGAGTACTTCTGATATGAAAAGTGAGAAGTGCACCATTTGCTGAAGATGTAAATACTCGTTTTTACTTGTTTAGATATGCAAGAAAACCAATAACGCATGAAAATTTGTACTAGTGTAATTCAATTTTTTTTTAAAAAAAACCTGTTTTCGTGTAGAATTAGCCCAGAGCTGCTGTGTATCTGACATCTCATGATTGGCACTCTGTGTATTTCATTCCCTTTCAGTAACACATGTACCTCAGGTTTGTCCCACAGAATCCTCGTTAATAAGCAGAATGCATTGACTTAACATTTTCTGTGTATGTATGTGACATTGACTACTGAGAAAGTAGAAAAGAGAAAGGAACAGTAGTTTTGACTCTGATAGAAAGATAGGAAAAATAATAATGTTGTTCTAATTTTTAAGCAACCTACTGAGTACTTTGATATGGGAATTTTCCTGGCCTTCTTTGTGGTTGTGTCTCTTGTTTGCCTCATTCTTCTTGTCAAGATCAAACTGAAACAACGACGTAGTCAGGTAAGAGCAGTAATGGTTTATTTATTGAACGCTGAAAGTTAGTTTCTTTTACTTGGTCCTAGAACTTGCGGCCTTTGGCAATACAGTATGCTGACTTAGAATAGCCATCTTTGGGGAAAGGTTTGTATCCATGGGTGTAGACCTTTGAATGGATGTGACAATGTCTTTAAAGGAGATCTACGCTGACCTTTGATGTCCCTTCAGTTAAATTCAGACATTGAGTATTGAATGAACCATTTAGCCTTTGGGAAGGAGGAGTATTTCTGTTTGTTCAGAGGTTGAGTATCAGTAACACTGTTGTACTCCAAAAGAAGCTCAAATGCTCATTAATGTGCTGTGGAGAGATTATAATGATTTAGAAGAAATCACAACTCTTTTTCAGTAGAGTAATATCCTTTAATTCTTAGTTGGAGAAGGTTGTGAGGTATAAGATATTGATATGCGGTAATTCTAGATGAGGTATTTTTTTCCTATCAGGCATCAAAGAGAAAGCAAATAGAAGTTAATGGACCTTGCAGTTTGAATTTGTAAACTGTTCACTGCGTGGGTATACATGTATAAGGACTGCAAAGCGCTGTGCGTTAGTTTGAGCCTGCTGTGATTTGAAAGGTCCATTGATTTGATATGGTGGTGTTTTCTCTGCTACTACGCTACAGTCCCTTATGCAGCAGTGTTGCCTTTTTTTCTTCTTCTTATGTTCTAGAATTCCATGAACAGGCTTGCAGTGCAAGCACTGGAAAAAATGGAGACCAGGAAATTTAAGTCTAAAAGCAAGGGACACCGGGAAGGTAGCTGTGGTGCTCTGGATACACTCAGTAGCAGCTCTACCTCTGACTGTGCCATCTGCTTGGAGAAGTACATTGATGGGGAGGTAAAGGATAGAAAGTTTCTTCAACATAGGCTGAGAATGCAGCTGATTTATTTTAGCCCTGTGACATACAGCTGGCTGTTGGGTGCATCATGTATTGAGGTTGTGCCATTTGCTGGACAGATCGCATTGAGCAGCCAGCTCAGCCTCAGCTGCATTGTGCAGTTACCAATTTAAATCTCAAGAGCTTTTCACCACACTGCAAAGTGAGAGCTGAGGGGGGTTCACTTTGTAGGTTGATCCCTCCCTCAGGCTGCACTGATGGGAGACCAGAGAAGGGAGGGAGCTCCACAAGGTTCAGGAACCAGTTTTAGCCTTCTGCTTATCATTTCTGTGTTGATGTCAGCGATTGCCTTCTCTGATGTAGTCTGTAGTCAACGAAAGGATGAAGTAGAAAACAGGCCTGTTAAGACATCAGCAATCAATAATCAAAGCTTTAAACTTCCATATAAAAAATGAAGACGTTGTTAAATGGACTCCATTGATCTTTATTTAAGTACATTTCATATTTTGGAGATTACTTTAATACTTTAGTATGGGTTCCCCCAGCATGTTAAGGCACAGGACACACAGTAAAAATCATCCTCAAAAATGCTGGCTGCTCACAATGAAGTTCTAACACTAGACCACTTTTTCAGAGGGTTTATCCCTAACCACTGTGCTTTTGGCTGAATGCAGTGGTGTTTTTTTTTTCCTTACTGCTTCTAGAGCAGGAATTCAGCTCTGTTAAAAAAAGAGCTAGGAATAAGGTGTGAAGATTTACTCATTAGGCATCAGTACTTCTTCTGTCTCTTCATGTTTTCCTTTAGGAGCTGCGTGTCATTCCCTGCACTCATCGATTTCACAAGAAATGTGTGGATCCTTGGTTACTGCAGCATCACACCTGTCCTCACTGCCGCCATAACATCATTGGTATGTCCTGTAAATGAGGTGGGGATGCTCAGCTGTATTATGTATTTTGGACTTCAGGCTTCACAAGATGAAACAGAAGTTATGCCCGTAGATAAATCTCTGTAAAGCCCATAGTTTTATTGTAATGCAACCCTAGAAATGTAGTTGTTTAAAAATGACTGCATACCCTGGAATAACAAGCCACTTTTTCTGTTTTTCCCTTGTTCTGGGCACAGTGCTCAGCAGAGAGCAGCATTGATCAGCCTTTGAACACAATGAGAATAAATTTAATAGAATTATTTAATAATTTTTTTTTTTTATAAGTTTGATAAAGTCTTCCATTAATACTGGTTTATGTGAAGTAATGTGCAAAGCAAAAACAACAGCAATGACTGCCAGCTTCGCTCTTAACCTGCAAGTCTATACTCCTTCTTCACTCCTTATTTCTCTCCTTCAGAACAGAAGAAGGGAAACACAGGCCCAGTCTGCCTGGAATCCATCAACTCAGCACGCAGCCGGCAGCAGAGGGTGATTCTGCCTGTCCATTACCCAGGCCGAGTGCACAGAGCAAACCAGATAACAGCATATCCTACACGGACAAGCATGGACCCTCATGGAAATCCCATCACAGTACTTACAGTTGAGCGACACGGTGAACAGAGCCTCTACCAAGCCCAATCTGCAGCTTATATCCGAAGTTATCAGCCTATTCATTTAGACCATGCTTTAAACACTCACCACTGCAGCCTGGAACATAGGGCTTATTCTCCAGCTCACAATTTCCGACGACCCAAGTTTGGAGGACGAAACTTTTCTAAAGCAGCGTGTTTTTCCCAATATGAGACCATGTATCAGCACTACTACTTCCAAGGCCTTAGTTACCCTGAGCAAGATGGACAGCCTTCAACTGGCATTTCCTCAAAGGGTGCTTCCCGTGCCTTTCAGCCTGGTAGCAGTGTGCTTTTCCCTCCTGTGGTACACGTAGTGCCCTCATCTCGCTTGGAGAGTGGCAGTACCTCCAGCTTTAGCTGCTATCATGGTCATCGTTCAGTGTGCAGTGGATATTTAGCTGACTGCCCTGGAAGTGACAGCAGCAGCAGCAGTTCTGGTCAGTGCCACTGCTCCTCTAGCGATTCCATGGTTGACTGCACCGAGGTCAGCAACCAAGGTGTTTATGGGAGTTGCTCCACCTTCCGCAGCTCTTTGAGCAGTGACTATGACCCATACATCTACCGCAGTAAAAGCCCTTGCCGAGTGGGTGAGGCTGGTGGTACAAACAAGGGTGCAATTGTTCTCTTGGAGGACCCCCATCAGGATGAGCTTCCAGCTCATGGTCACAGTCTGGTGAGTGCTGACTGCCGGCCTGTGCCTGCTTCTTCCTCAGGGGACCAACTGTCTAATTGCAGCATGGATATGAACTATAGCAGTAATTCCTCACTAGAGCACAGGGATCCAAATGGCACTACCTCAGAGGGAGGACCTGAGGCCACTCCTGGTGCTGCCTTGGATGTTAAAATGAACTGGAAGAATCCAGAGATAACAGGGCCGCTTATGGAGCAAGCATGCGCGTGCTGCTTTGAACTCCAGCACTCTGCCCTGGAGCCTAGAAATGGGACAGCTGACTGTAATGCACTCTTCCTCAGTTCTCCGCTGTGGGGGGCGTGTGGCCCAGGGTTAGAACCACAGTCAGGGAGCACCCAGGGCTTGTACAGTATTAAATCAGACCACTTGCATAGGACAGATAGGGTAAAATACGAAGGGTTGCCGTGCTGCTTCTATGAAGAGAAGCAGGTAGCCTGTAGTAGCAACAGTGGCAGTGGAGGTGGTGGCTGCTATACAGAAGACTATGCAGTGAATGTGCAGTACACACTTCCTGATGACACCTTGCCAAGCTGTTATAAGGGTGTACATGATCTGGGTCAACGCATTCCCATCATTCCTGAAGACAGAGACTGTGAGCTAATTCTACCTACAGAGTGCCAAGGGACCCACACAGGTGGCTGTAGTTCCTGGGATGGAACATCTGAGCTAGATGCTTACCTGCACTGCCAAGGTATAGGAGAGGTACAGGACGAGAGGGAGGTGTGCTATGAGGCAACATCTTTCCTACGTCAAAACTGCTCTCAGGAAGAGGAAACCAGAATGCTCTTTCCTAGTTCCACTCCGCACTCCCAGAAGTTGACAGCGACCACACAAGTCACAGGTAATCAGTTTGCTTCTTTTGGTTACTCCCTACCTTTTAGTTGTAGCATATGAAACGCAAGATCCCAGTTTCCCAGGTATGTGCAGCCTTAAAGGTTACTGCAATCTTTTGCATAAGAGCAGGTTATCAGTTAATCCTTCCCCCGACAGTGTTGTTTTCTTGTTACATATGTTCATTTGGCCTTAGCTAGAGGGATAGAAGATGGTAGTTAAGAGCTTTCATTCTCATACTTTGTGGGGACTGCTAGTACAGGTCCCCAAACCAGGGACATTGTGCCAGTCTGGGAGCTTTGACATGTTTGAATGGAAAACACCAGAGTAGGCATGGCCAGAGTGCCGTGAGGGGACTGACAAGATGGAGCTGAAAAATAAGAGTGGAAAACTTGGAACTGCTGTAGGAGAATGTATGAGAAAATCTCTGCCACTGACCTGCACAAGGGGAAAAAAGAACTACTCACGGAACGAAGGGAGTTCTTCCTTATCTGCCTTGCCTAAATGAGTTTATTAACTCATTAACGCTTATTAACAGAAACATCTTAGGCTGGAAGGGTCCTTGAGACATTATCTAGTCCAACTCCCTGCTCAAAGCAGAGTCAGCTCTGAGATGACACCGCATTGTTCAGTTGCTCAGATTAGACTCAGTTTATCCAGTCAGATCTCAATAGTCTCCATGACAGCCTTCAAAGGACATACACTGCACAACCTCTCTGCCCCCTGTTCTCGTAGAGAAAAGTTTCTTTTTATATCCAGTCTGAACATTTCATGTCTCAGTGAAAGCCTGTTACCTCTTGTCCTCCATGCATCACTCGAAGACCTCAGTTCAATTTTGATGTCATAGCATAGTAACTGCAAACAAGCCCTGCTTCCTCACCCTCTTGTCACAGGGCAGATGCTGTAGCCCTCAGAGCACCTTGGCTCTGTGCTGAACTTGCTTCGGTCAACCACAGTGTTTCTTGTACTGGTGGGACCCAAACTGGACACAGTAGTCAAGATGCAGTGTTCTTTAGTTTAACCAGAAATTTTCTCTTTATTGTCCAGGTGCTGGATCTCACCCCTTGGAGAGAAGCCAGACTGGTGACTAGACTTGTCCAGATGACACCAGGTGGAGAAGTGGAGCTTATCACAGACTCCAAATTCACACGAACTTCAATTTGTTAAGCTTTGACAAACACACAAAAGTGGTAATGTGGAGAAGTCCCTCCCCCCACTTCCTCTATGTCCACATCAGCTTGATTATCCTCTTTCTCCCTTTTGCCTGAAGCCTTCAGGCCTCCATTGGTGTGCAAAGCCCATGTGGGACATGGTGTGGAGCATTCTGAGCTCTAATGCCGTTTCTATATTAATGACAAAATGTTATTTATATTTTTCTTTTTAGAAGTGACCGTGTCAGCTCTTGCTGAGAGGTAACACGGTGTGTTAAATAAGCCAGGCTATGTGTAGACGCTGTTACCTCCTACTTAAAGGAGTCCAGCCTTTGATAAGCTCAGGGCTACACCTGCCTTAGAAACCAGATAGCACCTTGAAATAAAGTAGTCCAGAGGGATACAGCTGCTGAATGGATGTTCAGATATCAATTAATCCTAGTAGCAAATCCTAGTAGCCAGCAAGTTATATGCGTGATTTTGAGAGAGGTGAAGGATTAGACTGTCTCCTTCTTCCTCTCCCCTCCCCGCCTTTTATGCTGCTCTGATGATTTGGCTGGGGAGAGTCTCCAGCCATCATGATTAGTTTTAACAGACTGGGGGTAGGGATACTGTTAGCTCGGGTTGTTCATATTCCCATTTCCTGCTAAAACATGGACCTCATTGTATCTTCTGACTGGTGAAGAATGTTGGGGGAGGGGAGGGGGAGGACACCCTTCCTTCCCCTCAAACAGGTGGTAGAAGAAAGTGTTTAGAAAGGGTGAAACCTTTGTAGATAGTGAATCTTGGCTTCCATAGGAAGTTTTACAGGCACTTGTAGCCCCCCCATGGCTGTGGGAAATGCTGGCATATGCAGGACAATAGGGTTTGCAGGGGGCTTGCCTGGCTCGTGTTGGAAATAGGTCAGAATCTGTCTTGTTCCCTTATAGCCTGCAAGCGTGCCTAAGGGGAAGCAGTGCTTGTCACCCATTGCACATGTGGGAAAATGAGGACTTGGTTTAGTCATTGTTTCCTTTGTTGCTGTGGATGATGTAAGCTTCCAGAGATCGATCTGTTTTAAAGGTTTCTTGGGCCCAGCCAGTTGTGCTTCATTTTCGTCTTGTGTACAGAGAGTTCTCTGTACTCCATTAGCCTGGGCACATACTTTTGTTCTTGTTCTTGTACTAGTGGGGACATTTGTTATCATGGGATAACGTCTGTCGTCACTTCTGATAGCAATTGTTTCCTGTGGAAACAGCGGCTTCTGAGTAAGAGGCTACCATAGCATGGTTTAATTGCCTGTCATGCTGCATGTGCCTGAGGACACAGTGTCATCCTGTCTGCTATATTCACAGCAGGAATTCTCCTAAAGGGAAACTATTTTGTTAATGCCCACGCTGCCAGCCTTCTGCAGAGATTGGTCTGAAGTTCAGTATGCTTCGAAGGTATTTAAAAGTCATGAAAAAGAGTTGTATGCTTCACGTTATGTTTTCAACCATGATGTCCTTGACAGCACTGGGCTGATTGTGAGTACCAGAAAAGGTAATTTCTTTTCTGTATAGTCCCAAAGGAAATATTTTATAAAATGCAAACAACCAAGAAACAACAAATTAGGTTGGTTTGTTTACTTTTCCTTTCTGTACTCGATAAATTAGGAAAAAACAATTCTGTTGGAAGCAGTTCCCATTAGATCTAAGTGAACAAACGCCCCAATCCAGCTGTTCAGAGAATTGACACAAGCCAATACTTGGGTAGAAAACTGAAACAAAACTTACAGTAAACATATTTCCTGTGTATAAAGTTTATTGAAAACTTATTCATTCTCTGAATGACTGTAGTAAGTGGTATGTGTTAGGAGAAGCAACTCTACAAGGCTTTTTTTTAAAAGTCTTACCTTTCTCCTTCCTCCACTCAAATGAAAAGCATTGCACACATCATGGGATACCACCTGGATTACCTTGTTTGGTGTTTCACGAGGCACTGTGAGGCCACTGAGATGCACTGTGCTCCATAACTGCACGGCGCCTTGTGGCAAAGCACGGTTCTACAAAAGGTATTTGAATGTTCTGGCTCATGGTGTTCCTGTACCAGCCTCCTTCACATGTTGTGGGGATCTCTGCCAGTACCACAGTTCCTGCAGGCCTTACAGAGATACCTTATGCTTGGTTTCTGTGTTTGGCTTTATAGACAACGTGTAGTTCATCCTCAGTATGTCTGTACAGTTATAGGCCAGCTGCCGTGATAGGTGGCTTTTATAACAAAATACCTTTCTACTACTTCCATGAACAGTTGTCATTGTGTTTGGCTCATGAGGCACTATTTAAAATGTTTGTTGTTTTTTTTTTTTTAATGATCTTATAGCACTTAAAATTGTTTTGTATAAAATTTGCTGTAAAGATTTGTAATATGGTCAAAGGGCTCTTTCTCCTTCATTACCATTTTTTAAAATGTTTTAAAAGCTAGAAAGCATCCTGTATATATTCTGTATATGTATAGCAGCACATTTCATTTATGGAAATATGTTCTCAGAATATTTATTTACTAATATATTTATCTTAAGCCATGTTTTATGTTGAGAGTGTGTGACATTATTGTAATAATCATTGAAAATCACTAACACGAGGCCCTGTAAATACATGATAATTGCACACAAAGATTTTACAGTACTTGCCGACCAAAAATGATTTAAGAAAAGTTGTAGTTACCTGCAGTTTTGTAAGAAAGTGTACAAATGTCTGTATTAAAAAAAAAAAAAGGCAAAACCACGCAAAAATACAGTTTTATTGCATACACGTGTGGAAGTCGTCCTTATTTGTAGGGAAAGGACACAGCTGCACGTTCCTACATGAACTGCTTTTAACAGCAATGCTTCTCATTTGTTAAATAACAGGTAGACACATCTATGCATACACACACATACAGATACAACAGCGTCTGTGATTTAAAAAATGCAAAGTTTTCTTTTTTTTTTTTTTTTTTCCCTTTGGGGACAACCCGTAATATTCTGTCCCAGGACCATTCAACTTTCAGGTAAGTGCCACACTGGAGTATACAAAATAAATCAGTTTTTTACTGGGCGTTATGCTCAGTGTAAGGCCGCTACTTGATTTTAGCTCCTTCCTAATTGTGTCTCCAGCAGTCTCAGTGCCTGCTGTTTGGTGTCCCTGCTCACAGCTGGCAGGTCTTGCTGTTAAGGAGGAGGAAGTTAGATGTTAAAGGTTACAAAGGAAGGGAGGGCAAAGGTGTAGACAGAAGGAAGAGAGGAGGATTGAGATCGTAGTGCACCAAAGCGTGCTGTAGAAAAGATGGGGTTAAGTGCTCTGCTTAAGTGGGAAATGGGGAAGGAGATGCAATGAAGCTTGACGCTGCAGGGTGGTAATCTGTAACTACCAGGATAGTTCTTGGACTTCTGTGTAGAGAGAAGGCTGTGTGAGAGGGTCACACAAGTCTCTGAAGCCTCAATTCACATGGCAGCTGGCACACACCTGCTGGAAGGCATCCTCATTTCTATTTGGAACCCGCATGTTTCCTGTAGCAAGGGAACTTATTTGTGGTTTAATTTCAGATAAAAGTCATCTATTGTTCTGAACTAAGACTGCTTTGAGGCCCGAGCCATCACGGTGCAAATGGATGCAACAAATGGAGAAGTCTGTTGAACAGATAGGCTACACCCAAGTCCATACCCTGGATCATGAAATCATTGCTTCCACTGCAGTTAAAATCAGCGTTGTGCTGCTCTCATCGAGTCAACAGAGGGCACAATATGATCAAATACATTTATTAACACATAGAAGAAAATGGCTTGGATGTGATCACTGGTGAATAATGATCTCCGTGCATCTATGTACGTGTAAAACACATATATATGCTGTTGTTGAAATAGTTTGCCTCTATATGTTATGTGTTCTTCATGCAGTGACACAAAAAAATTCCATTCTCCTTTGGTTGCTTCCATCTCACCAAGGTTTCCACCTGGTAACCCTTTGGATTAGGGTTCTTCCCCCTCTCATCTAGGCCTGTTCCAGTGTATTGTAATTCAGTCACCTCAGAATTCACCCAGAAGAGCATTACTTCTTACTGAGATTGTACACAATGCTAATGCTTGGTGTTTCTGGAGCACGGTCTCATTCTGGCAGTAGCAATTTGGAGTGCGCTGAATTCTAAGGCAGACAGTTGACAGTACTGGTTGTTTATGTTTTGCACAGCTGTTTGTGTATAACACAGTGCTTGGTTTTGATGGGTTCCTCGTGTGGTGAAGTGTCTTTTGGAGGTGGCTGTGTTCTTAAAGCTGGAGCCAGCCTGCCCAGATCTTTGTCTGGGATACAATAGACCCGAAACCAGATCTTTGATGGAAAGGGATGCCCTGCGCTTCTGTGACTTGCTTGATATGAAAGGATCTCATTCAGAGTAAAGAATACATTTCTCTCACGGGAATGAAGCTGGTGCTTAGAAAAAATAAAAAATAAGGCAAATGTTTCCAGAATAAGCAAGTTTAAAAGGAGTCTCACAGACTGGATGGCAAGAAAGGAGAGCAAAGTAATCCCCTCTTGTGTAAGAAGAGACCAGTGCCTGTGTGACAGTGGTGTTTCTAAAAGAAAATGAGAGTTTTCTTGGGCTCCTCCCTCTGCTATGCAATGCTCTTCTACACTTCAGCAACACAAACTGGGCTCCTCCCGTGGCAATCTACTGTATTTAATTTTTTATAATTGTTACTTCCAGCCATTTGCCAAATGCGGGATGACCACATATAGACACAGCACATACTTCAGCGGTGAGTCATTTCAAGCAGGATTTGTTCTTTTCTTGTCAGTCTGATTTATTTCATGGGATATCCCCTGGATTTACAGTAAATTGTCTTTCAGACTGAATTTTGGAATGCAAAATTTCATCCTGAAAAGCACAAGCACTCAGTAAAGCTGAGAGCTGCATTACACGTACGTACTGGGGGCGGTGCTGTAGGAATAGGGCTCCACTTTTCACTCAAGTTAGCAGAATGATACGTTTACTCAAAAATGTCTAGGATAATATTCAGGTGAAACTCTCATTAAAGTGTATTTCATCAGAGGATTGTGAAATACGTTTCTGTAAGCTATTAAGAACTAGTTGGGCTGGTCGGATTGGGTATTTGCTGAGAGTTATGGTTTTGCAGTAGACCCTTCCATTTGGTAAAATGGTGCACTACAACATCTTTAGCAGTCTTTTGCAATGGCTGAGAAGGCTCAGTGAGCAGAAGGTGAAACTGGAACAGCTTATCATGCTCACCCAGCGGCAGCCAATGCCTGCCGGTGTGTTGGCCTGGATGCATTCAGGATGCTGCTTCATTTTCCAGTAAAAATCTCACATTTATACCATCTCCAGGGGATCCTGGACTACAGAAACCATAGTTGTGCAGTGCTGTTGGGTTGTTTGGATGAGCAGCATTATAAAGCCCCAAGTCAGATGATGTTAATGTTTAAATGAATAAATAGATGAAGATGTTGGATGTTAGGATGGTCCCAAGAGTATATGCACATGAATTAGCAGGATTGGATGAACAACCAAATAAAATTGTAAGCTAGACACGAGATTCAAAGGAAGAAAGGGCACCTGAAGCAATTGTTTCATCACCGTTACCAAACTGAGAGGCTGAGTTACTCTTCTTAGTGCCATTCTATCCTATGTACCAATAAATTCTGGTCTTTTTTTCCCATGATTACAATGTATGGAAAATTTATTTTTCTCAGAGTGTAAACTAACATCTTCCTATGAAACATTAGCAAGATACAAGCATAATATCCTGTATTAAATAATTTCCTATACATATATAAATATATTACTATGACATCACACTTTTTTTTTTTTTTTTTAAGTTATAGTCTCTATTTTCTCTCCAACTTAAAAAACATTAAGACGAAAGTACGTACAAAATCATTTAGTCAACAAACTATTTTTAAAAGCAGATTTTGAATTGGGAAGGCCACTTCTCCTGTTGGCTGCCAGCAGAGGTCCACGTATTCTGTGGACTTCTGTAACCAACATGCTGCATAGAACGGCTGAGGTTGGAGGGGACCTTAGAGATCACCGAGCTCCAACCCCCAGCCGTGGGCTGGCTGCCCCCCACCACATCAGGCTGCCCAGGGCCCCATCCCAGCATGCCTCCAGGGATGAGGCACCCACAACTTCTTGCACACAGTTAGGAAGCAGCTTCACAAAATGCAGTGCTGGGGTACCAGCAAAGTGCTCGCTGCTCCTATTTCTGGTGCACCCTCAGTCCTATGCCTGCTTCTCCACATGGCCGTGGTAGCAGCCAAGAGAGCAAACCACATTCTGGGGTGCATTAAACACAGCAGAGCCAGCCTGTCAAAAGAGGTGATTCCTCCTGCTGTTTAGCTACAGTATGCCTCACCTTGGATACCGTATATGATTCTGGTCTCCGCAATATAAAAATGATGTTAAGGTCCTTGAAAGTATCTGAGGGAGGGCAATGCTGGCTGGTGCCCCATGCCTGTCAGTGCTCAAGAAGCATTTGGTCAATGCCCTCAACAATATGCTCTAACTATTGGTCTGCCGTGAAGACTTGATGATCTTTGGCAGGTTCCTTCCAACTGATCTATTCTATTCTCCTGTTCTATTATTCCATTTGATCATTCCATCCTATCCCACCCCACACTATGCTATCCTACTCTACCCTAACCTCAAGAAGAAAAAGCTATGGTAATTATAACAGCATATTGCATCACCATGTAGCCAACCATTGCAGCACAACACAGGGAGGAAGGCACCAGGACAGGGGCTGGAATGCATGAGAGATGGTTCATTGTGATGGTTTTGTTGTCAAAGCATTTGAAGCTGTGACCCAACGCTGTATTTGCAGCCTGTCCAAACTACTGAGGGAACTGCTGGGTAAGAGCTCGAAAGGCTGTTCAGGTAAAAGTCCAAACAAATTCCTGTTCTGCAGTCATTTTCTGTTTGTTGAAGTCAATGCTGCAAACGCTAACGTGGTATTCAGGGCAGCTGTCAGCTGCCGGTGTCATAGAGGCATTTCTGTGTGCTGAATCATGTGGGATTATAACAGTTGTGCATGTCAGGCTTTTCTTCTTCTCCTAACCCCTTATAGCAAAGTGCCATTTAAATGTGTACCATTTACGTCGGCCACATACAACTGTACCACTGAAGCGTGAAGAGATGTAAAAACTGTTTTGTCCGTCCTTTTGCAGTAGAAATCAGTCACTGGGTATTCTTTCAAGTCATTGGCATTAATTACGTGCTTTATGAATTTTCCTCTGACTGCACAGGTTAGACTGCTGAATTTTTGGTAAGAAAAGGCAAAGCTTCCTCATGCTGTGCTCATAGCATAATTCTTTGGGATCTGATTTTATTCTCTGACTCTCTGCTTTCCATTAGTGAACCAGACTAAGCACAGATAGAAAGCAAACTGTTTTGCTACAGGTCTTTGTAAACACTGATTGTTAAGAAGGCAATTTTCAATGTCTTGTTAAGTCTGAAAGAGTCAATGTCTTTTAGTCCAACATGTAAGAGAGAACCAACATACTTTACAATTCTTGCTGTCTTAATCGTTGGCAATACTGTGTTAACTTTTCCTGTAACCTTTCCAATAGCTTATGCAAGAAATTACTAGCTGCTTCCATGATATTCTACTTTTGATATAAACAATTCCATAATTGCTGGCTTAGTGAAGTTCTGTTTCTATTAAGCACTTATTGTGCAATCGTTCAGCTGTCTCTGGCACTCATCTGTGGTGCATAAATGGAGCTGGAATTGATTCAGTTCAGGCAAAGTCTAGATCTATGTAGGTTGCTCTGAAAGTAGTGCCTCCTATTTATTTCCATACAAACTACAACAGATACAAAGAGCACGATAGCACAATTTGACAGAGGAAATTCTCAGCTACAAAGCACTATTTTTCAACATAGTCGCCACTATTAACTATGCATTCTCACCAGTGATGAGCAAGAGCCTGCACGCCGTGCACATAAAAGCCTGCACCAGCAGAAGTGACCCAGTGCTGCTGTGCTGAAACGCACCACCCACCCCTCGCTGTGCTCACATCCACTGCTGGATCTCCATAAACGTTCAGCAAGCATCTATGAATGCCAATGGGGGGCCATTTTTTTCTGCATGGAAGAATTCATTGATACACCTTTGCTTTATACACACTTCCACATCAGACACCATCCTGTCAGAGTGCCCCTCTGCTGCCATCTGTCACTCAGCAATGGAATGGGATATTGGTGGGAAGTTTCAACCTCTGCTGCCGTACCACCACCATCAGCCACAAATGAGCCGATGCCACGAAACAGGAGGCATTACTTTCGGAGCAGCAAGGCACAATGTGTCGTCGTTTGATTTTTAAATGCCCCGTTTCCTTCAATGAAATCTACAGTCCTCATGAGGGGAGAAGCTTTCGATGTCGGTAACAGGAGGGTGGATACTGAATGTAAACTCAGTGACGGTTTTCTCGCTCGTCTCCGTTACCCTTGGCAGAGACACTGAGCAGTGTCTGCATGCCCACCTGTCTGCTACGAGCAGCAGGATATTTAAACTCATATTTACACCCTTTGTCCTAACCAGATTTACAGAACTTTAATGGCTCTCACTGAATTCACTCTGCCATAGCTGAAGGAGCTGCTCATGAATGCCAACTGTTCCCAACAACTTATCTGACCTGTCATTGTTTTCTTAAGTATCTACAGGGCTGGACTTGCTGAGGCTGACACACTCACTGCTGATCCCCAGTGGTGGGATGAGAAGTCAGCACTGTAGGTGAACAGATCTTCTACCAAAGAGAAAAAATAGTTAATGCTGTCTGTTGCAATCAAAGAGAAATTATTCCGCAGATCAAATCCCCACTGATGTTTCAGTTCTTTGGCAATTAAGGGCATTAGTCTTAAAAATGTAGCTCTGTTTTAATTTCACAGGCAGGGGAATGCTTTCTTCTCGCAGTAATTGACAGCACTGCAGATTTGATGAGCTCCAGATATTTGAAAATTATTGCATCACTTAAATCCATTGCCACCAGTATACAAAAGAGAACAGCAGACAGACAAAGTCACACAAAGGACTTTGGGAATTGACTTTTTGGAAGACAAGTATGAGAGCGGGAGGGGAAGAAAAAAAAAGGGTTATTCCCAAATCACCTGGATTTTAAGAAGATTGGTTCCTGTAAAATAAAAGACACTTCAGTTTCCCACCAGTGGATTGCAATCGTCTTGCTGGCTTCGCAGCTGTTTCTTGAAGATGGATATTGATGTGGATGGCCGATAGAATATACTCCAGATCTCTCCAGCAGCAGTAACCTCACTGGAATCCTCTATTTCATTTGCAGGTGGGATCTGATGGGATCTAGGAAACAAGCATTACCTCATCATCAGTGCTAAGGTACAAAAGAAGCTGCTGTTATTAGTGTGATAACATTATTTTTGTATTGGTAATGCTGACAAGTTCCACTATATCTATGACACTTATTTTTCCCCCACATTGCACAGTTGTATCAGGATTTGAAGTGTTGGTTAGTTTTTGACCAAACGATGGTATAGAAAGATAGTAATAAAATCAGTTTTTCAATCAGGTAAAAAGTTATACTGTGTGTTATGCCACAATACAAATTCTTACGCTTGTGGGTTTTTTGGAATCATTTTCAATATTTAATTAAAAGAAAGTCAATATCAATAAGGGCGGTGAGGCACGGGGTCCCCACAGAGGTGGTGGTGCTCCATCCCTGCACACAGCCACGCTCAGGGCACGGGGCTGTGAGCACTGCTGGAGCTGTGGGTGTCCCTGTGCACTGCAGGCACTGGGAACAGACGGCCTTTGGGGGTCCCTTCCAACTCCAACCATTCTATGGTTCTATATATGTACACACATATTATGTATATATTGTATATAGGTACTTCGTATACTCTTGAGGATATAAATAACTTGATTTTGAATCTGACCAATATGAAAGTATCAGGAGGCACAGAAATGAAGTGTACCACAAGGGGGAACAGAGCTGAGATGTCAATTCACCAGGGCCAGCTCTGCTCTGTACTTACTTCATGGCAACATGGAGAAATATCTTGGCCAATATGGCTGTAACGCTTAGAATGAGCAGTGCTGTGAGACTGTATATTGTCCACTCTGGAAAAGAAAAATGAAAGGAGAAAGGAGGAGATGGAAAAGGAAAAGGAAATGGAAAAGAAAACAGAAAAGAAAGAGAGAAGAATGAAAAAAATAAAAAAGGAATGGGGAAAAAGGGAAAAAGAAAAGGGAAGTGTGTTATTTCCAATTCAAATATAAAGATGCCGTGAAAGTTCCAGACACACAACACATTTCAGTGGCACCTCCCCCACCCATTCACCTGCTCCATCTGTGTCTACAACCTTCTTTGTAGAACTGCAGTAGCTTTTGTGCACTGGGATATCTGAGCTGCATGCAGTATCCAAGCTAATTCGAGACTCTATCAATGCATGCTCTTTTTTTTCAGCACCTTCTGCCACCTCCACGGTCACTGAAGTGCTCTGACTTCCTATCTGATTTCACTACTTCTACAAAGTAAGTAACAAAGCAAAGCAAATGAATCTCATCTTAACTGGAGATGACATTACCAGGCATGGAGCTGCTGGGATGGCTTGGACTGGTCGTGATGACATAAAGTATCTTTGATGACCGAGCTGCGTTGATGCTGAAATTTGTGTGTTCATTTCTCTTCTCTGAAAGGGTCTGATTTGCTGCAATCTTGTTCTGATGCACATTGTCCTTCACAGCTGAAAACACAACAGTGTGATTACATCAACAACTTCTACACAGATGTAATAGGGCTTTACTTTGTACTTTAGAGCAACGTGCTTCTCTCTGGTCCGTTTAGGGAATGCAGGGAGCACGTTCTGTCTGATGTCAAACTGGGGCTTCACCCAGAAGGGGTTCTCAGAATTTTTGTTTCCACTGCTGTTGATCAGAGCAGTGGGAATGAAGGGCTGCAGTGTTTTCTCCTGATGACTTTCTAGATAAGTGGAGTGAACCACTGGAAAGAGCTCAGTTGAACCAAAGATGCTGTTGGACTACTATTTGTTGGTGTTATTATTGTTGTTGTTGGGTTGGGGTTTTTTTTCCACTTTTTTATTTTCCAATCTGTATTGATAGGTAGGTGCATATAGGATTGACTTTTTGAAAATGCAAACGTTGCTGTGGATGATGCACAGCTGACTGGAGTTTTTGGATGAGTTACATGCTTTAATGACACACTGAAATGCACAAAGAACAAGGCTAACCTCTTACCTCTGTATCTGATAGCGAATCCCTGGGCTTGGTTGATTTCATCTGAAAAAAAGTACAAAATAACAAAATCCAAGGAGATGTTGAAAGTGTGGGGAGGCCGATTCTTCCCATTAAAACGAGCTAGAACATGATAGGTATAGCCATCCAGCAATTCCACCATGTCTGTAGCATCTTTGATTTCAAAAAGGACAAAGCTGAAGAGGATTTGAGATGCTCCTGGGACTTGTATGGTCCAGTAACAGACTTTGCCTGTGCCATATGTGTCAGGAAAATCTGGGGAATAGATCACAGCTGTAGCAGAAGTGTAATTCCCTCCACAGGCACCAATAAGGGCTGTGAAACAAAGAGGAGAGGGAAAAGAAATTAAAAAAGAGAAACCAGTGCAGGCAATACAACCATCACACACAGCTTTCCACTCTGTGGAACTCGAATGCACAAACTTTAGGGCATGCACTTGGGTGGGCCCTATGCATTAGGGCACTGCTCCTCCAGTGTCTCTTGGCCTCAGGTTATTTACTTCCCACAGCACTGGGAGCAATATATTACATGGCATTTGCTTGGGATACATTCCTTCTGGCCCCTTACTCTGACACAGAATTACTGCCACAGGAAGAGTTTGGCTTTATCTTTACACCCTCACATCAGGTATTTATCCACATTAGTAACCCAACCCCAAGCCTTCTCTTCCCAGAGCTAAATAATGTCCTCACATGAATGATGTTCTAGTTCGTTAATAATCTCAGTGAACATTTATATGTGCCTTCTAAGCATCCTTTCTCCTGATCAACCTTACTGTCATGAAGTAACTTGAATAAGTGCCTGTTATGAAGTCTAATGCAATTCTATTAGATTACTTGCTGTGATACGATCCTTTAAGCTCAGTGCCCAGTGACACTTTACATTCCTTAATGATTGTTCAGGGTCATAGTGCAGACCTATTCAGCAATGAATCTAGAGAGGAAGTTTAGTGCCAGCCAACTGACTTGATATCTATATATATATACATATATATGTCCTTGGAGGCACCCACGGTCAGGGCTCAGGGCTGTGAGCACTGATGGAGCTATGAGTGTCCCTGTGCACTGCAGGCAGTGGGACCAGATGGCCTTTATAGGTCCCTTCCAACACAAATGATGCATGTGTGTGTATTTATATACACAAATATATATATATATCCTAAACATTCAATATGAAATAGTATATTTCAGACAGAACTGTTTGAATCAGAATGATCACTCCCCCATAGAGGTCTTCTCTCTGAAAGCTTAAAGCACTGTAACAGAGTCCTTGGAGAAAGTAAATACACGTTTTGAAGTGTTTCAATTTTCACAGGGCTCTGAGCAAGGCCTCTAATAAATGCAAATTAAAAGCAAGCTGGGGGAACGAGAAAAAGTAGAGCATGTCTGCCAGAAAATAAAGTGAAAACACTTCTCCTTTTTTTTCTGGAGCACGGCCTCGTCATAGCAGCAAACCTCACACCAGTGCTGCACTATAAAAGACCCCACAGAGGGACTGAGAGTGCATGAAAGAAGGAGAATTTAAAGAATGTGAAAGATCCCACCGAGGTACAAAGGCCCACAGAGAATCTGTGTTTGGCACTCACTCCGTGCTAACAGCTGGTGATGTAGTTGAGTAGATTGAATTGTTTGAATAGACTGTATTGCTAGAATTGAAATTGGACAGTGGGGTTTCGTTTGCTCTTTGCAAATGGCTGGTAGGTGTTGCCACAGTTGGCTGTGCTGTTTGTAACAACTGAAACGCAAGGTGCTCTTCAAATAGGCAATATTAATTGTGAATGCTAATGGTTAGTGCTCCACAAAGTATAGCAGCTCCCCGTACGGAATGGAAATAGAAGAAGAGAATCAGAATAGCTTCTAGGTTGGAGGGGATCTTAAAGCTCACCCAGCCTCAACCCCTGCCGTGGGCTGGCTGCCCCACACCAGCTCAGGCTGCCCAGGGCCCCAACCAACCTGGAATGCCTCCAGGGATGGGGCACCCGGAGCAGTCTGGGCAGCCTTCCCATCCCAGTTCTATGCAGAACTGGAAGAGTTCTGTGCTGTGGGTCTGAATGTTACAGCTTTAGGCCATGACAACAGCACGTAAACACATAGGTAAATGTTACAGATGGGTGTAAAAAGTTTAGCTTAAAGACACAGAACTCTTCAATGCCTGCCACTGCATCTTTACTGTCCCTGTCTCTTTTCCACACTTGGATGTTACATTGAGGACCATGGGACTCTGCAGGTGGGAAAGAGACAGAAAAAGGATAAGACAGTGTTGTGCATAGAAAGGACTTGGAAATGATGAGCTCAGGAAGCCAGCAGGTATCAGGAGCGATGGTTCTGGAGGTATAACACAATCTGTAGATTAGAAGTCAGTGACCTTGGGGAAGAGGAATGAGACGAGCAGGTGTTGCTAATCAGCAAAACCAAACAGGTGGTGGTTACTAGAATGACTTTTTTTTCTGCTCACCAGAAAAGACAGTGCAGGTGCTCAGGGTAACAGCTGGATGAGCCCTCGGTCATTTCAAAGAAGAAATGCCACAAAGGATGCTTCTACTCATCATGAATTCAGGAGGCCAAGAGCAGAAGGTATCAGTGGATATAACAGTACGAGCCTGCGTGCTAGTACAATATGGGAAGCAGTATAAAGCTCCACTGGGGGAGAATCTGAATAAAGTAGTATCAAAGAATCAAAGAACGGCTTGAGTTGGAAGAGATCCCCAGTGGCCATCAAGTAATAGGAAGAAAGATTTCCATGTATAAGAAATTATGAAATCAGTGATGGTTAAATAGCAAATTTGACTTGTTTGTACCTTTGCTGTACACCCTTCCCCAGCTCTTCTCTGTTGCTTTGCATTGTGTAACCGAGTTATAGCAAGTCTTGTCTGGCTTAATAAGGAAAAACAGGGTGTTTGTGAGAGCAGAGTTAGCACCAGCTCCGGAGAAGTAAGAGACAATCTCTGGAGCAGTCAGTTGCCTAAGCAGGCGTTGCTTCTTTGAAGAGCTATTTCACATTATTAACGGATGGGAATTTTAAGCTGAAGTGGAAAGCAGCTTTATTTTATACTGAATTTAGGTGTTTTTCTGCTCAACAGTTCTCATTGCCTTTAAGCCCTTTCCCCTAATTTGCTCAGCATTTGAGGCCTCTCCTTTGAGAAAAACTCAGCCTGTTTCAATACTTACTGTCGAAAAGAATGACTCTGCCATCCCCACCACAAGGCTGAGTATGGTCTCCAAAGCAAACACTGTTGCATTCCGTACTGGCTGCCTCCCCGTATCTCCAGTAGTCAGGGTTATTTCCACAGAAACAGGCATAACCTGATTCCATGCCTGCAAACTTTGACAACAAAGATGCATAAGGAAGGGAGGGGTCATGTTTAAAGGTGTAACAGCAGGAGGTTGTGGGAACAAGCAAGCTGGCAGCAGAATGCATGTGCTTTGGAGAAGTTGATTAGTCTGTGGTTAGAGGTCCCACCACAGACTGAGCTGTTAGGATCCTGCTTAAAACTAGCAAGAAAGCTGGACTAGAGGGCACCTAGAGCAGCATATATGCAGCCCGAGGCAATTTCTCTTCACTCAGTGCAGCCCAAGCATGCCAGAAGGCTGGACACCCATGGTTTAGTCTTTTAAAACATTTTGTAAATGTATGTCAAAGAAATCACCTTAAATTGTTGACTTCGGCAGGAACTGATGCATGCCTGGATAGTAAGTTTATTGGAGGTCTCACTGGTGCCCGTCAAAGTAGGTGGCTCTCCATGATCCTTGTAACAGCCCAGATTCCCTGGCACTGGCAAGAATAACAGACAACAGCCATAAAAACATGAAGGTTGGAAAAGGCATCTAAGATCACCATGTCCAACTCCAACCCAGCCCCACCGTGCCATTACCATCAGTGCCACACCTCCACGTTCACTGAACACCTGCAGGGATGGTGACCCCACCACCTCCCTGGGCAGCCTGTGCCCTCTTCAAGACACCGACCTCTTTAACTACTCTCCTGTTACTAAGCAGCTCTCTGTATTTTCTTGTATTGTCTTTACACCGTGAGAAATGTTACTCTGTGTCATGTTTTCCAAACTTTCCCAGGGATAAATGACAGGAGATGAAACAGCATCACAGCCTTTTAGCAGTATACCTGCAATACTCTACAGCCATCTGTTCCCACTGGCTGCAGTGCACAGGGACACCCACAGCTCCAGCAGTGCTCACAGCCCCGTCCCCTGAGCGTGGCTGTGTGCAGGGATGGGGCACCACCACCTCTCTGGGCACCCTGTGCAGTGCCTCACTGCCCTCAGTGTAAAATCTTCTTCTTTAAATCCAGTCTAACTCTCTGCTTTTTTAATTTGAAACCATTTCCCCTTGTCCTACCAATGTTTCAAGGCTCACTGATCACTATGGGTGGTCATAAAGAGAGATTTTTCTCTTCAGGGCATAACTTGTTGTTTTGTTTTGTTTCTGTGCTTTTCATCTAATCACTGGAATTTAGCCATGACTTCTAGAGAAACTGTGTGGAGTATGCTTCTGTGCAAAGGGCATAAAATTATTCCTTGTCTAATTGTCATGTCTGCTCACGCACTTAGAATGAAATAGAGAAAGAAAAGAGTTATAGAAATAGAAATAAATTGAATAATTCAGTTGGTAGGAACATCCAAAAATCATCGTAGTTTTGGTTTATATTTTGCTTTGTTTCCTTCTGTCTTAGCAAACTGAGCGCCTCAGTATTTCTGTCCTCCCATATGCATTCAGAAGGAGCCATCTTTACAACTGGCTCAGTTCTGCTTTGGGTTTGGGAAGTCCCATTGGTGAATTTCCTTATACCTCCCCACATGTGCAATGAAACAGTTCACTAAATTCACAACTTCTATTTATCCCATTCTAACAAAGATGATCTTTTACCCATTCTTTTGGAATAGCTCTCAGTGATCTGCAATTGAGGATGACTACAGTACTAGAAAGAAGAGCAAAGGAAAGAACAAAGTTAGGAAGAATCAAATTCAAGTATTTGTTGGGTTTTTTTAATTCTTAGATCACGTTACTTCAAATATTGTTGATAAAATAATTTTCTTTCCTAAGAATGATACACTTTCAACACTAAATGCTTGCATGGATTTATGGCTTGGATATGCCTTGCAGCAGCAAGCTTCTAAGTGCTGTGAATTCAAGTTACAGCCTGATTTAACATACCTTTGGAAATTCCCATTTACAACCCCACCCAGCTGGGTACATCTGGACAGATAATTCTCAGAGAGCTCAGTTTTCTGTAAAGCACATTATTTCACTGCCCAGAAAACAGTTCCTCGCCACCAGTCTAGCTCCTTTTGCTAGAGGACCTGGGATTTCTAAAACCACATATTAATATATATACCTACTTAATAGCTTTATTGGTGAGACCCGTCAGCCATGTCTCCAGAAGATTAGTCCTTCAGTGTTTCCCATGCAAAGAAACCAGACTCAACCTTTGAAAACTCTGTACATTTTGTCACTAAATAAAGCACAGCAGCTGGGTAAAATCCTAAAGCCAATTAGTCTCCTTAGTGTCCCAGTGAGCTTTCAGCTTTCTCATATCTAGCGAACAAAATCCGCCACGCGGTTTGGAATAAGCAGTTGTTCATGGAGAATCACCAGTCTAGCCAATAGTGAGCAGCAATTTCCAAGCAAATATTTTTTGTTATTAAGTCAACACAATACATAACCTCATGGCTACGTGCTCCACAGAGAGCTAGGAGTACTTGAGTAGGCCCACATCAAACGATTAAATGATCTGAGAAAATATGGACTACCATGCATGTATACATGATTTTGCTGCATCCCTTCTCCCCCTGGCTACTGATGGGCTGGTCCTAAACTTGAGACACTGCTGTGTTGCTACTGGGAGTTAATCAGCAAAGATGGTATAAACATAACGGTGTTATCTGATTCTGCTTTGGGCAGCAGGTTGTATCCGATGATGTCCCAAGGACTCTTCCAACCCAGGATATCCCACAGTCCTATGTGTATGTATTATGTATCTATATGGATAATAAAAATATTTCTGTGACTGATTAATTCCTCTGACCTTCAAAAACTGCTTTTTTTCCCTTTTATTTGTTTATACCCACACCAGCACACAAGACATTGAGAAAAGAAGGAGGAAAGGAAAGACTAAGCTCCTTTGGGGCACTACCCATTGGGACCACCCCCCTGGGACTACCACTGGCCTTTGCACCATGACAACCATTCTCATCTACCACTGCTAAATCCAATACAGCGTGTTTACAAGTGCAGAATGCGTTTCTGAATTAAGCATTCTATGTTAAGTACGTGTGAATAAGAGATGATAAAATCACAGATGCTTAATTGTAGTTGCAGTGAATCACTGTGTGCAAATGTCTCTAGAGAAGTTTCGTGTTGTTGGTGTTATGTGGCATTATGTGGGTATCGTCTGTAACTAAGTTATACTTGTTTTTTCTAGTAGCAGACATAATTATGGAAAGGTTGCTTACAGGACACAAATTTTTAACTCCCCAAAACATTGAAATGAGTTTTCTTTACAAAACTGCTTTCTTACTCTACCACAAAACTCAGTTTTGTATTACGCAATTCACAGGTTTGTTAGTTTTGATGAGGCTGAGGTTTATCATTGTGCTTACTGAAAACAGACGATACAGTAAGGAATAAGCTTTTTTTTTAATTACACAACGTCATAAACCATGAAGTTTGCATTAAGACTTGGATGGACTTGTAGTGTACATTTTGTTGCTATAATTCCTTTTTCTAGTATCCAATTTCAGCGCAACGCTCGAAACAGCTGCTACTGGTCAAAAGGGTATTTTGTAAATATAAATCTGGATTATCTGTGCAAGTAAGCATCCAAATATAAATCCTCATCCCCCCATCACAGAGAAAGTGAGTGAGATTTGTTTTACAAGGATTCCTTGCATAGAACAAATGAAGTGGGAGAATTTGCCTGCTGGTGACATATCCAGAGACTTTGCTTAAAATCTGTCATCTTTAAAGAAAATGCAAACTCTTTAATTTGGGACCCAGACAAATTTATTAATTCTGGGAGTCCTTCTGAAGGGTACTTCCTTAAATCAGAAGTATGCTGACATCAGGACAACTGCTCTGATATTTAACAGTGTATGCAGAGGCAATCTCTTGGGCAGAGAGGCACAGAAGTTAGGAGAAAAATATATCAGTGATCAGACCTAATAAAATGGTCAGTTATGGGTGTTAATATTGAGTAATATGTTTAAAATGTGATTCTTCAGAATTTATCCTGGAGCATCCAGGAATGAAAATCTGGGAACGTACTGACACGAACCTTGAAAAGAGAAACACATTTTGGATAAGGTAAGCAGTATCATACATTGGTAATATCAGATGCTGGAAGGAACGTTCAGATGAATAACTTGAGAACGATCTGAATTATTCATCTTTTCCCTGTGTCCACTTCTATTGCCCCTATTTCCTCCTAGCAGTTCCATAGGTGTGTGCTATTCACATCAAACTAATGCTACCCATTTAACAAATGAACCGCAAGTGATGGAGACGTATACATCTTTTTGAAAACCTACCTGATCATTTCCTATCCATTTTTCTCCTCTAGACTGTACTAAGCTAACGGTGTATTTCATCAGATTAAAAAAACTAGAAGTACTCCACATGTTTTGAGTGCTTCCCCATCTTCTATTTTAATGTAAATAACGTAAGCCAGTAATTCTGAGAGGAGATGAAGAGAGCAGCAATGGAGGAACAACTACACAGCAACCTTGTCATTAACTCCAGAGATCCGTTTCAAATATTGCTTAGTTTGCAAATGAAAATAAGCTGATTGGCCTTGTGCTAGTTTCTGTTGGAAAATCACTACCCACTGCTGTATAACTGCCAACCTCCGCTCGGCAGAGACACAGGCCTGAACTAATTACATGGTTCTCTTACTTCGGCAGGATGGAATCTCACAATATTTCCAATATATTCCATCCTCGTGCTCTGCAATGTAGCACCATGGGCTGACATCTCCATCAGGGTTCCTGGGGGGAAAAAAAGAGAGAGAGTGAGTGAGTGAACAATCAGTCATCTTTAAACACCATGTAAAAATAAATCTTACTAAACCTGAGTTTCACACTATTTTTGCTCTAACATTTAACCCATTGCAATTACATGCCAACAAAACAACAGAAGTGGACAGGATGTTCAAATCACTGTAGTTGTAGCACATGTGAAGCGTGCTGTGATGCTTCACACATCACTTCTCTATTATTCTACAAATGGTACTTGTGTGCTGAGCCAAAGACTCAGGGTTCTGATCGCAGGATAAAACAGGACCTGTAGATACTCATGGTTCTGACATGCTTCTAATTTGTGCCAACTGCTTAAAGCTGCATCGAGGCAACGTTGGTGGCAATGAGATAGTCCTTACCTGCAGTAGTTATGCTCACCGAGCCCTCCTTCCCCATTGGGATATTTCAAAGTATTATAAGGGTGCTCAAAGGTCTCATTCCAAAAGAGACAAGGCTTCCCTGCGTGTTGGGAGGTCTGGTTCTGAGTGCCACGGTAATCAGCCCCATTTGCTGTATAACATTCTGGGAAGAAATGGAAATGGAAAGAGAGAGAATATATGTAGATTTGGTGATTACTTGCTCTTCCCTTGCCTGCTCTCCCATCCCCAAGACTCCAGTTTCCTTTCACTAACAGATTTCCTCCACTGTATAGGCAACTGAGGATGCTGTTTGCACTCTAAATTTTCTGATAGAGCCAAACACCCATTAAAGGGATTATGATTTCACTATTTAAAGAGGGGAGGTTTAAACAGGATATAAGGACGAAGTTTTGACACTGAGGGCGGTGAGGCACTGCACAGGGTGCCCAGAGAGGTGGTGGTGCCCCATCCCTGCACACAGCCACGCTCAGGGCACGGGGCTGTGAGCACTGCTGGAGCTGTGGGTGTCCCTGTGCACTGCAGCCAGTGGGAACAGACGGCCTTTGGGGGTCCTTTCCAACTCCAACCATTCTACGGGTCTATGATTTTTACTCAGTTCTTTATAAGACACCTTGGTTGGGATTGAAGTGTGATTAATACAATCAAGTACATACTCTGAATGAAAAAAAATCACACTTTTTACTGCTTTCTCTGTGTTTTGCTAGTTAGGTTGAATTTGTAACTTGCTGATTTTCCAAACATGACAGTACATGACATTATCAGTCTGCTACTTATCAGCACACTGCCCAGCTCTCATTCTAAATTAAATACGTTTGTGAACATCCGTACCTTACAAAATGAAAGATTTTGTAGGTGTGAATCTTGTAAACATTTATATCCTGATTTTAAAAGTTCTTTAAAAGATGCCCTATGAAGGTGACTGATCACTAGAATAGGTCTACCAGACAGGTGATGGATTCTCTCTTCTTGCAGATATTCAAAATACATCTGAGTATGGCCCTGAGCAAGCTGCTTCAGTTGACCCTGCCTGAGGTGAGGGGATGAACAAGATGACCTCCAGAGATCCCTTCCAACATCAATCACAGTGTGTGGTTCTCACAGAATCATCACAGATGGGTTTGAGTTGGAAGGGACCTTTATAGCTCACCTATAGTCCAACTCCTCTACAATGAAGAGGGACATCTACTCTGTTCCAATCTTCCAGAAACAATCGCCAAAAAGAATTATAGAATGGCCTGGGTTGAAAAGGACCACAATGACAATCTAGTTTCAACCCCCTGCTGTGTGCAGGGTCACCAACCAGCAGCCCAGGCTGCCCAGAGCCACATCCAGCCTGGCCTTGAATGCCTCCAAGGATGGGGCATCCACAGCCTCCTTGGGCAACCTGTTCCAGAAAGAACATAAAGAAGTCCATTTTACTTGGTAACACTTATCATCCATGAATTTATTAAAAAATAGTATTAAAATGCAACGTTCTGTGATATAATTAAAATGTTATCCTGTTTTACGTGGCCATAAGCATGGCCCTGTGCTGGTAGCATTACTGGGGGAAGTCACAAACGTCTGTCCCTAGCTGCAGGCTGGGCAGCATTCCATATTATCTGACAGCATTCTCTCTTTTTATCTGATAGCATTCATTCTCATGGAACAGCTGCAGAGATATTCTACTCCAGTGCCCTGAAGGAAAGGGAGAGCACTGCACCTGGCCCTGGCGCGGTGCTCCTGAAGAGAAACTTATCTGATTGAGCAAAAAACAAGCTTCAGATTAACACTTCTCCTCACTTTAATTAACCCAGCCTCGTTAGCCAGGCGGGTGGGCTATGTGCATTTCCTTGAAAACGCAGATCTGAATTTCCAGTATCTGAGTCACCGCAAACATTTGTGTAAACATACAAAAAAAGATGCTCTGAGTCACCGGCGGTGCCACTGTCCTTCAGCGCTTCTCCTGCTTTGAAATGGACACCACGGCTTTCCTGTCGCAGCAAAATAAATAGCAGAATTTGATGGAAAGGGGAGGAAAACATAAACTGGATGGACACAATAACGTATGGTATAACAAAGCAGTTGTGAGGAGGGACAAACATGGCCAGAAAAGGTGCTTTCATCAGCTTAATGCTACGACTCTTCTTGCTTTTCAGTTCCAAACTCGAAGCAATGTGTACTAACATCTCCCCAGCAATGTAAGGAATGCTACAGTACCTGAACGCGATCTGGCACACAGACTGAACGGAAGTTAACATCAGCCCTTGCAGGATCTGCTAAGACTGGCCCGTGCTTTAACTTGCAGCAGCAACCGCCGTTCGTTTTCATCTTCAGCCTTTTTTCTTTTTCAGTACTTTGAGGACATGGTGTGGAAGGAAGAGCCAGATCTCTCTTTGTTCCTCTTAGCTACAGCACTCTGCTCTCAAGGTAATAGGTGGCTGCAACAATACCTGCGTTGTTCCTGTGCAGGGCTGAGGTGTTCTTTTCACTCAGAGGATGGTGAGGCACTGGAACAGGTTGCCCAAGGAGGCTGTGGATGCCCCATCCCTGCAGGCATTCAAGGCCAGGCTGGATGTGGCTCTGGGCAGCCTGGGCTGCTGGTTGGTGACCCTGCACACAGCAGGGGAATTGGAACTGGATGAGCATTGTGCTCCTTTTCAACCCAGGCCATTCTGTGATTCTATGATTAGGGGAAAATCTATCACCTGGGTTATGGGGAAGCTCCTCTGCTTCATTAGTTTGTTAGGGGAGGAAGTGAGATACCATGGAAAAACACTGACTATCCCAGAAGAAAAGAAACAACAAAGCTTTATTTTAAATTATGAAATATAGCCGCTGTGAACAAACAAAATCAAATGAAATACTTTTTGTTTGTTTTTTTAGAGGCAATCTAGTTGGAAATTTTCATTTGGATAATGGCTAATAATGCTCAGTGATTAATAATAGTTACTTTGCCACAGCACTGAAGTACAAACGTTTCACATAAGCAATGTCATTCAATAAAAAGAACCTCAGCCCTACTTTCCTCTACCTTGAGATCTACTGCGTTATACTTTGTAGGGTTCCCTATAAAATTCCCAGCACTGCAGGACCCTCAGCACACTCAGTACCTTTGTCTTTGTTCACCATGACTTCCCTCTACTAACCACCTACTGACTGCTGCATCTGCTGCTCTGGGGAAAGCCTGCAAACAGCAGTAATCACAGTCAGAACCATGGTAGTAAAATAACTCTTCCTTTAAGTGATTGCTGAGTCTAGAGAAGTACCTACTGAGAGGAAAATACCAGAAAGCAAAAAGCAGGAAACAAATTGGGATGGTTGTCCACTCTGAGCAAGCGTTCTGTGTGAGATACAGGTTCACAATTAGTTTTATTAGAGCCAGATCAACATTTGGAAGATCAAACAGCAGCTGTAGTAGAAATTTTTTCCATCTGTTTCGGTTTCTTCTTCAATGTAGGGACCTTACAATGATCATTTCTGCCTTTGTTACTGTGGAACTGTATGGCTGCCTGCACTCCACATGGGCACCACTGAAGGACCATTTGAAAAATTAAGGTAGTGCAAAATGTAACAGTCTGGCTGCTATCCTGAATGAAGCATTGATGATATAACACTGAAGTTACAGAGTCTGCACTGGCTTCCAGTGATTTTTTAACATGGACATCCATGTGTTGGTCTGCAGCTCTGAAGTCCTTGATGGCCAAATGATGTGTGCCAAATGATGAGTGATGGAAATAATACAAACATCTTTATTTCCTCTGCAGTCTCCTCTGCATAAATGAGAGGAAAAGCAAAGAAAACAGCTATACTCAAACATCCTTCCTCTCCAAGGCCATGGACGGGGCTCTGGGCAGTCTGAGCTGGTGGGGGGCAGCCAGCCCATAGCAGGGGTTGGTCCCCTCCAACCTAAGCCATCCTGTGACTCTCTGATCTGATTTTAAGCCCTCTGAGTGTTCCTCAAAGTCCATCATTTTCAGAGATGCACTCAATGATGCTACCAATTGGAGACTGAAGAGATGGAGATTCAGGAAGGTTTAAGAGTGCTCTTGTATGACTGGGGTGCATACATAGCTTTGCACTGAAAATTCAGAGTAAAAAACTCATTCCTATTTCACTGAAAAAAATAATAATCAAGTTACTTGTCTATTTGTCTGCTCCGGGTAGGGATAGCAGGAGAGATCCTACCAGCAACATCTCCATGAGAAGCAGCATTTTCTTTTAAGGATAAAAGAATAAACAAAGCTAAATGAAAACCGCTGCCATTGAAATACGAGGTTTCACTGCAGAAGTGTAACAACCAGGACTTTAAACGTCCTGCAAGGCTGGAGCAATAAGGAAAGGTTCCTAAAATGAACGTGGATATGAGTGTGGGCCGAGTCCAACAAGGACTGCGTGTCAGCTGCCTGATGCATGCATTCTAATAGTGCTTTAAGAAGAGATTCAGGTGATCTCCATTCTACCAGAACCACTCTCCTTGCTCTTGCTGCAGCCTGCAATCACAGCACTCCTCCTTAAACGCAAGCACTGTATCTAGGTGCAGATGGCAACAGTTACAGGCACTAACCAGATGCTGCAGTCTCTAATTTGATTGAAAGGGTATAATTAGACAGCAGAAACACTTCAATGAGAGAGTAAGGCACAGAGGAAAGGACAGAAACCACTTAACCGATGCCAAGACACCCCAGCAGCGATGGAGGCCCACGGCTGGAAGGGGCACAGCACCCAATTACCTTCCTCAGATGAGAGCGTTTTTGTTTCCCCATGGATACACGAATAGAGATTCTATTATCATAGGTTGCCACAATTCTGCATGTGGGAACGCTGATTAAAACCAGAAGAAGCTTCAGGAGATCAAAGAGACAAATATGGCTTCTGTGGTCATTATTAAAAATATTTTTAGTAGCGCAATGGCTTTCTTTGAAGATGCAGTTTTATTGATTGAACCAAATGTTCATTTGCATATTTTCATAGGATTGGTCAGGAAAAAACCTTATTCCATAATATGTTATGATGGAAAATAGATTATTTTGGGGAGGATAAGGCCAGTGAAAGCCTGCTGTGATGCCACGAGGACACTGAAGCGGAAGGTTTCCCCTACGCAGTATAGAGATGTTCTATATGTAGTTTAAAAATCTCTCATCCTACACAGGCATACACGCATCATCTTTTGAGGTCCTCAGCTGCTCCGAAACGGTCATATTTAGTGTTGGTTCAGAGTAGAGAGTGGTCACAATGACATTGGGTCAGACCTCATCTTCAGCATCCATCGGCACAGCCTGGGAGAGGACAGCAGTACGGTTCCACCACCACACTTGTCCTGAGCTTCTTTATCACTGGAACTAAGAATGCATGATGTAGCCCCAGAGGAATTTCTGCTCCTTAATACACCCATTTGTTTTCTTTGTGAAGTTTTAAATCTGTTGTTCCACTGTCAAGTGTGGCAGACCGAATCCCTCCGGAAATTTTACCAGCGTGGGCCTCAGCCACTGTGCAGATGGAGGGAGAGCTCAATTGCACAACCGCTGTGGTGTGATATGACAAAATGAGCAGCTGGCAGCGTGTAATCCCGGCCTCCTTCCCACTCCGTTGGCTCCACCCTACCAAAATCCATTCATAACTCCGGATTTTGAGTTAGGCTCTGTGCATGTACTAGCACGATCCCCCGAAGCGCCTAGGGTGACTATCTCAGCCTGCTTAGAACTGCTTGCTGGATGATTTGCATGATGGCTGCTCAAGGAACACAAAGCAGAGCTGCTTTACACAAAGGTTTGGGGTGAAACAACAGCTCAAAGGAAGGAAACCACAGCACAGAGATCCGCTACTGCTGAACAGAAAGATAACAGAGAAGGGAAGAGGGGAAATCAAACACGCTTCTGAGTGGGAAATCAAATGAAGGCTATAAGTACAGAAACTAAAAATGACAGCCTATTGCACTGAGTGTATAAAACAAGATTTCTTCAATGAAACTGACAGACTTTTCAGTTTCTCTGTCTTTGTAACACAAAAAGCACCAAATTCAAAAAATCCTTTAATCATAGGCAACACATTCACTACTCCACCCCCCTCACCCCTCAATTACTGAGAAATATAGTATGACTGAGATTTGAGTACTGCAGATCTCAGTGACTGAATTAATACAAACTGGAAGGTAGGTGGCTGTGCTTCCTGGATCCATTATCTTTGCTACACATTCACTCATTGTAATATCGTGTTTTTTTCCCCACAGCTGCTTGTGCTCAGTCATCTCTGCCACCTTTAGTAGTTGTGGATCTATGCAGCCAGAGCATGGATGTGCACAGAGGTCTCTACACTGCCTATGAACCAAACACTCCTACAGGGATATATCCTCTACATGCTCACATGCAGCTGTGTGAAACTTGGCTGCTTACACAGTGTGTTCTGTCCACAGTTGTGTTTGGAAAAAAGATGACACTCTTCAACTTCAATAGAGAAAGGATTACCAACTGTGCAACAAACACTGCCTGATGGTACTGGGACTGATAATCAGACATGGTAGGATTGATAGGATGTGGGGAAATGGTTTCAAACAAAAAGAGGGGAAGTTTAAGTTGGATGTAAGGAAGAAGTTTTGACACTGAGGGCAGTGAGGCACTGCACAGGGTGCCCAGAGAGGTGGTGGTGCTCCATCCCTGCACACAGCCACGGTCAGGGCACGGGGCTGTGAGCACTGCTGGAGCTGTGGGTGTCCCTGTGCACTGCAGCCAGTGGGAACAGACGGCCTTCGGGGGTCCTTTCCAACCCCAATCATTCTATGATTCTAAGTGTACCTACAAAACGTGAAGATGAGCAAGTGTCTATTCACAGCTAGAGGAAGCAGTGCAAATTCTGTATTAAGCAGAATAAAGAAGATTCAACTATTCAGAGCACATCCAGGAGGACCGCGCATCCGGTGGCTGTGACACTCGGACCGTCCGGATCAGCCGCTCCGGACCCGGCACCGCGCACCGAACTGGCGATAAGGAAGGGATGTTATCGCAAACCCGATCACAAAATCACAGAACGACTTCGGCTGGAGGGAACCTTAAAGATCACCGAGCTGCAGCGCGCTGCCCCGGGCTGGCTGTTAACAGCAGAGCGGGCTGCCCAGAGCGAGGTGCTGCCGGACGGCAGAGCTCCGTGCCAGCCGCGGCTCCGCACAGCTCGGGGACAGACTGCAGCTCTGCCGCCGCTCAGCCCCGCCAGAAGATCTGCGAGCGGCTCCGTCCGCTCAGCCCGGCTCCCCCCGCGTCCCCGCCGGGTGTCACTCACTCACTCCCTCACTCACCGGACAGAAGGGGCTCGCGGCAGCAGCTCAGCGCCAGTCCCGAAAAGGCCACGACGGCGGCGAGAGGGGGCGGCTCCATGGGCCGGGGCCGCCGGGCCGCACCGCGTTCCGGAGCGGAGGTGGTCGCGGGCGGCCGGGAGGAGCGCGAAGTGTGGGAAGCGGAGGCCCTACAGCATGTGTCCTGTAAGTGCGCCCCAGCGAGGTGCCGAGTGGCAGATGAGGGATCCTATTACCAGCCATGTGACAGGAAAGGATAGAAACCAACATCCCAACCTGCTGCTCCCCGCTGAGGCGCGGAACGGCGGCGCGGCCGCTTTTACGTTTGACACCGACGGCTTCGGGCCGTGCCGCCCGCAGCGGGGCTCCGCGGAGCGATCCTCGCGGCCGGGACCGCCTCTCGACCGGCGAGGCAGCGGCGGGCGAACCCCGCGCGGCTCCGTCAGCCCCCCGCCGGCCGCGCCGAGTTCTCGGCGTCCCCCCGCGTCCTCCTGCCTGCCCCGCAGCCCCGCGGCCGTGCCAGCCCGGCGGCCCCGGGGGCTGTCTGCCAGCGCGCAGATGCGGCGCATCTTTTCTTCCCTTAGGGGAGGGCGGGGAGAAGACCGCTGTAATCTTTGCGCTATGGCTCTTTACAGCCCTGCACGGGCCGGAGGGTGTGCGGGGCGATGCAGGGACTCAGTCGGATGCATACGGCCTCAAACATACAAATACGGACGTAGGTAGACAGAGACGAGCACGCGGACTGCTGCAGTGCGTAGACACGTGCAAAGGAGGGCCACAAAACTGAGGCAAGGGATGGAACACCTCCCCTCCGAGGACAGGCTGAGAGAGTCAGTGTCCAAAGGGGCCGTAAGAAAGAAGGGACAGACCCTGCAGCAGGTTCTGTGTAATAGGACAAGGGGAAATGGGCTCTAAATAGAACGGGGGAGATTTGGATAGGTCAGGGGACGGGGCTGTGAGCACTGCTGGAGCTGTGGGTGTCCCTGTGCACTGCAGCCAGTGGGAACAAACAGCCTTTGAGTGTCCCTTCCATCTCCAACCATTCTGTGAGTCTAGGTTACATAGCATACATAGAGACAAATACACAGCTACTGACAGACCACAGAACTGAGGGTAAGAGCTCGTTGTCTCTATTTGAAAATGGTGAATGCAAATTCAGATGGCTTTCCTTTTCTTCTTTTTCTATCTCCATGTGGGTAGAAAAGCTATTTATTTCTCAAGGTCATACATAATGAAGCCAGAGTCTAGACTTCTGCAGAGGTTTCTTCGCTGACTTGTGAGACATTTTAGCAGTGCCAGCACTTCTTTGCTAAAAAGTAAATAACAGAAAGCAAACACCAACAGCAAAAAAGAACCAAGCAAACAAACAGAAAGCAATCAGGGAAAAGTTAGTCTTGTTTTGTCTAACACAAATCATAGAATGACAAAATGGCTGAGGTTGGTGGGGAGCTCAGAGATCCCCCAGCCCTGCCGTGTGCCGGCTGCCCCCAGCTCAGGCTGCCCAGGGCCCATCCATGGCCTCGGGCACCACCAGGGATGGGGCACCACAGCTCTGGGCAGCACTGCCAGGGCCTCACTGCCTTCTGAGTGAGGAATTGCTTCCTCGCATCCAACCTCAATCTCCCCTCTTTTAGCTTGAAGCCCTTGTCATTACATTCTTGTTCTTTCCGCTTCTTCATACTTTTGCTGTGTAATGACACCTTCAAATATCTACGAAGGAGAGAGAGACCCATTTTACTACTCTGAATGTGTCAGCCACAAAACACAGTTTCAGTGCCTTGTTATGGTGTTACATCAATACACACTATATGCCTCATTCTTAGTATGCAGAAAGCTCTCATTGTACACAACCATGAGGTGAAAAACGTGCTAAAATCTCTTTTGGCTGTTGTGAGATATATTAAAAGCAGGAGAAAAAAGAAGATACTAAATAATGGATTCGTATATACCACATCACCTAATATATACTCAAAGGGGCACTTTTGCCAATTTATTGTGCCTCCAGCCTACGACCCAAAAGGTTTGCAAAGCCAGTTGTGCATCGTGAAACCCTTGTTGACAGTGAAAGAATTACCAACTTTTGCAGCTCTTTGGTTCTACTTTTCTAAGGTCTTTCATTCATAAACTGCTGGGAAATCATGGCTGTGTCAACAGGCAAGGACAAAACGTACAGATTTTACATTCTGCTGGGACAGCACACACTGAAAAGAACCTCTCAGACCGTGTACTAAGAAGTATAAAATGATTCATTACTTATTAGCTACTGTTGTTATTGCCATCGCTGTTATTTGTGAACAGCGGCCACAAACCACAAGCAGAAAATTGCACAATGCAAATGGGTGATCTTGAATACAGTAAATTGAAATAGAAATGACTCTGTATTACAGAAAGAAAAAAATAACCTATTAGAAAAAAAAAAAAAAAAAAAAAAAAGAGCTCTGAAAGAAAAGACCAAGGAATGACCATGATCAACAAACTGGCTGAAAGCAAATTGTGTAGCTGGCACATATGCACATATACCAACTGTATGCATGAGTGGTTGGTGAAGGAACCAGAGTGTGGAGTGAGCAAAGGCGGCTTTGCCAAGGAGTGCTGGAAGAGCAAACTTTGGGAGATACATTAAATTGATTGTTTCAATTTCATTATTAACATGGTTTTGTTTGTAAGCATTCTGTGTGCTGGTGACACTAAGGAACAGGATGGCAGGTAAGATGTCTTTCACATCGCTGTCACCACAGCTGAAATGCACCACCCACCCCTCACTGCACTCACATCCACTGCTGGGTCTCCATAAATGTTCACCAAGAGCTGATGAATGTCAGTGGGGGCCATTTCTTCCCCATGGAGAAATTCAGTTCCACACCTTTGCTTCTTATGCATTTTCATGTCAGATGTCATTTGTCAGATTGCCCCTCCGCTGCCATCTGTCACACAGCAACAGAATGGAATGGGAAGTTGGCGGGAAGGTTGTAGCAGAACGGCCTGCAGCAGTGATTGAGCACCTGGTGGGAAGGCAGGGCCAACCCAGGGGAGCTCAGGTGCATGCAGTGTACCTGAGTAATCTGGGTCTTGGTTCCACCCCTTCCCAGACCTCCTTTAAGGGTAAGGGGAGCTTGCTGGAGATCCCTGTGCACCTGAGGCCTTCTGAAGGTAAGCAGCTTCTTTCCTTTGTTTTTGTGGCTGTTGTGTTTGAGTAACTTTTCACTTGCTGCAGCCTAGGACTTTGTTGTTCTGCTGTCGTTGCTGCACTTTCCACCACATTACAAAGGTTTGTCTTGTTCTGCCCGCGTCATGAAAGAGGAGGCGGTACTTTCAGAGCAGCCCTCATATCTAAACTGGCTGCAAATGGCCCCAGAGAAGATTTGTGCTTCTCTGATAAAGGTTAGTGTTGTAGGTCAGGATCATTTTCATTTTATTATTTTGTAAGTAAAAGATGAGAGGAAAAGTTTAGAGAAACCACAAAGTCTTCTGGATTTTGTCAAAACTTTGGTTCTGTTGTCTGAAATGTGCCTGATAGAAGAAACCAATACACATAACTTTAAGATTGATGCTTTCAGAAGCAATATCCCTTCCTTACGATACACTGTAGGATGAGTTGGCTGTTATACAATCCCATGAAGTCTGTTAGCATTTCCCATGCAATTGAACAGTCATTGTATTGGAAGCAGAAACTAAATGATAGAACCAACAGTTTCACGTAGTATGCTCTTTGTTGCTGTGGACCGTTTATCCTTCTGCTATGCTTTCTCTATGTTTCATCGAAAACTCATCTGGAAGTTTTGCTCTTTCTTGTTGAGATGTCACTGGATCCTTGGAAACAAGCTTCTGCTTGGCTCTGCGTCTTGTGAGGGGAAAGACAAAAAGTAAAAAAAAAAAAAAAAAAAAAAAAAAAAAAAAGCTAGAGATGACTGTTAGAGTGGTTACCATCACATTACTGCATTTTCTTTTTGTATTATTGTGATACTTCTCCCCTAAATCTCTGCTCATTGCATAATGTGATTGACTTAAAAGCCCAGTTTACTTTTCTAGGCTGAAAATGTGGCTGGTGAAAGCTTGAAAATATAACCCCTACTTGGTTTTGTGTTTTCTTGCTAAAGGAAAAAGGAATTAAAAAACATAGCATTTAGTGATCAGGATTAGGACAGAAGGCTGTAATAGTGGTGCTTTATATCAATCAGTTATGTATGTATGGAACATGTAAGATTTGGTCAGTATAGGAGGTGTCCTTTATGTTTTTGTGTGTGCGTGTGTATGTGTATATGAGCAAAAAATATCAATTGCTAATGGTATCTCCTGTGTGTTGAGTATCCATTATTTTTGTATAGAGAAGGGAGAAGAGAGACTTGGGTATGACTGTTCTCTATGAGATATAGAAAATGTTTATGTGACTCAAAGGTGAGGGGTAAAACTTAGTAGTCACTGTGGCATGCTGATAGATGCAGTTAATGATTGAGCAGGGGATCAAAGAGCTGCATTTTCCGTGACAGACATAGGTGTCACAGTGCGTTCTGCTTCAAAAGACTCTGAAGACATGAATCTGTTGGAAGGTTTTTGTCTTGTTGGAAGGTTTTTTTGAAATGTTTTTGTCTTGCTAAACTAGCCAGCAGGGTGAATCGTGCAGACTTTTAAAGCAAATAATTAAAATCTGATGGAATTTACTAGCTACATAACATGTAGTAGAGATTTCTTTTACATGTAGTAGTTTATACAGTGAGTGTATCTCTGATAGGAATGTTCCAAGAATGGGCAGTGAAGTATTATCTTGAATTCTCTTCACCTCTATGTCACAAGAAACATAAGCATTCTCAAGGCAACCCTAGAAGTGGGAATAAGTTCAAGGTTGTGTGGCAAACAACACCATGCAATGCATTCCTTCAGGGATAGATTGTCTTCCTGTTGGCATCACCCATCTTGAAGCAGACACCTCTCACAGACAGCCTTAACACTCAACAAATACACTATTTTGACAAAAAATCCCATTCTCTCTCCATCGGCCAACCAATCATGTTTGCTTGCCCTGATAATCAACTTCCAATTTTGCATCATAGTTTTCTAGCAGGACTAAAGAACCACCGAGACATGATATTTTAAATCATCAGATTATAGAATCATGAAGGTTGGAGAAGACTTCTAAGATCACCCAGTCTAACCATCCACCTGCTGCCAATATTGCCCAACAGCCATGTATCCAAATATTACAACCACCCTTTCCTTAAACACCCCAGGGACAGTGACCCCTCTGCTCCCTGGGCAGCCTGTGCCAGTGCCTCACTGCATTTCTGAGAAGACATTCTTCTTAATATCCAACCTGGATAAAAAAACATAGCAGCAGCAGAAGATCACGTTTGATTTCTTTGCCATTGATGGAAATGGTTTAGAAGGTCACAGCACTTGCTATTTCTTTATCAGGTTCTTTCTTGTTTTTAGCTTGCTTGAATTCTTACCTGTCCTTTCTATAGAGGAGAATTAGACGTGTCACAACAGCGAGACCCATAACTCCAAGTATACAGGCAAGAAGAATTACTTGTTTGATGTCTGAAACAAAAACAGCAAACAATAAAACAGGAAGATGTTATTTGTCTTCATATCAATTTGTTTGAACGTAATCTTTATCAGATTTTAAATTGTATGTATAGAATAAATGTTTTGCTCTTCATTGTGGTTGGGGAACAAACTGATTGTGGGTGAGCATATAACTTCCCAGTTAGGGCAGGTGGCTGTGAGAGCTGCTCTAACACAAACAGAGGATGTCTGGTGGCTAAAATGCAACTGACTTCACCAATCTGCAATATTTCTGTGCAGCTACCAATCCCAACAAATGATGGGTCTTCCATCCATTTCCCAATCCGGTAGCTTTACAGTTTCTCTTCATTCACCAATTCCTTTACAAAGCTCCAAAACTTCTGTCTGGCCCACAAACACCTCAGGCAGGTACCCCTTCTCTGGCAAGTGATGAGAGCCCACCATTGGCCTAGATAGTTTGTCTTGGTGGTGATTTGTATCTGAAGTGAAAACTTGATTTTCAATTTTAAATCCCAGGCTATTTTTCATGATTTTTAGGATGTTTTGAAGCAGGTCTCCTGGAAATAACAGCCAGATAGCAGTTCCATCTTCATCTGAGAAAAGTACACAGAATTAATGGGATTTCTATCAACGTTTCACAAAAGAACTGTATTTGCATACAGCCTAGAAAAGGAAAGCTAAAATGAAAAAATTTGAAAACAAAAGAGACAAAAACAGATTGCATTTAACACCATCAAATTGTTGTCTATCACAAACAGGATAGATGTATATATTGTGAAGATGGTACAGATTTCAGTTATGTTTTACTCCTGATTTTTTTTTTTTTTTTTTTTTTTTTTTTTTTTTTTTTACTATTCTCCTTTCCTCTTTTGCTGGATGGTTTCTTTTTCTCCCTCATGAGAAATTCTATGAAGAGAGGTTGCTGAGGTACTGGCAAGCCTTGCAGTGGGATTGTAATTAGAAGCATAGCAGAAATAATTATTAGCAGAGGATATCCATGGAAACCTTAATTCAAGGAAGCAAAACTCAAAGGAAACATGCAGGCCTGAAAGCATAATTTGTTTTTGAAATACAGAAATGGATTTTTGCAAAGTAACTGTCCTATACTTCTTTTGTTTCTGTCTCTCTTCCTATCCAATTTTTGGAGTCCTCATGCCTTCACTGTAACTTTTCTAGGGTTTTTTTTGGGGGGAGGGAGAAAAAAGCATGTTATTAAGTAAAACCTCTGATTTGTAGTATGGACTTTGAATCCAATGTGCCACAGTGTGCAGCACTGCAATGAGCACAGCACTGAGAAGAAGCACCTTTGGAAACTGGCAATAACAGAGGGCTGTGTCCTGTGTTCTTGATCAGCATGGAAGAGGTCATTATTTAAAAAAGTGTTTTAATAGTTCTTGCTGGAAGTAAAAATCTGACCACAAATCACACAGTTAGGACAGTGGTCACCCATTCAGGCTCCCAGAAGTTTGGAAGCACTGACCATTAATTTTGCCAGTGTTTTCCTGGCATGAAGATGACCCTCTGGCACAGAACTTAATGAAATGGGTGCTGGCAAAAGAGCAGCATGTTGCTGTGTAAAGAGGAAAACAGTAAAGAAAACTAGCATGAGTAACAAAAGTTTGTAACACAGTGAAAATGCTTTCTGTAACTGTGCTGAATACAGAATTGGCACAAGGAAAGTCAGTGCTGGATTTCAATTGTATTAGACTAGAGATTGAAATATATTTAGTGAAAAGCAGGTAGATATCCATGCCATAAAAAATGCTAGAAATTAAAATGTAAGCATGAGGAAACTTTGGACTACTTTGCCTGTCTTCTCGAGAGAGACTTGGACCTTCTTGGCCTGTTAACCAGTTGTGTATTTTCTGATATGAAAGAGGAAGGAGCAAGGCTAGATACAAATACCGTTATTGGGGCACAGTGGTTAGGGCAGCTTAGTGAAGGCCTTTACATGCAATTTGAATTTTATATTGTCTTGACTACGATACCCTGCTAGAATAGGCAGCGCTGTCATGCCCCAGCTTCCTGGGACTGACAAAACAATCATTTGGACTCGTTCTACAAATGAACTCCAACACCAAATATCACATAGGAATGTCATTGTTATAATCAGGTGAAAGAAATGTACTGAAAAACATTCATTCTATCGTTCATAGAATGGTTTGAGTAGGAAGGACCCCTGAAGGCTGTCTGCTCCCACTGGCTGCAGTGCACAGGGACACCCACAGCTCCAGCAGTGCTCACAGCCCTGTGCCCTGAGCGTGGCTGTGTGCAGGGATGGGGCACCACCACCTCTCTGGGCACCCTGTGCAGTGCCTCACTGCCTTCAGTGTAAGAACTTCGTCCTTATATCCAATCTAAACTTCCCTGCTTTTTGTTTGAAACCATTTTCTCTTGTCCTGTGCTCAGCTATGAGACTATGGCATGTCTCATTGTTCTGAATGCAGGTAACTTCTGTTTAACTCTTTCCTTCTGATCTCTTAGGGCTGGCTTTTTTGCCCCCTTAGTTCTATGGATGTAAGTGTCCAGTTTGCTTACTGAGACTGTCTGGCTCCTATCCAGTAAGTATGCAGCTGACGGCAGTGATGGAAAAATGATCTTAGCTTTCAACTTGGCAAAATATTCTGCCACTGTTCTGGCCTTACTTTGTAGAGATCTCAGTCTTTGACGAATGCTCTATTAATACTGTGAATGATGAAATGCATTGACAAGAATCCTCTGCTGATGTGTTGTGCATTTTCCAAGTTTTTTGAAGGTGCTCAAAATGGAGAAAGTGGCAGAATTTGAGTACTTTCAGGAACGATTAACTCAGCACAAGAAAGTGCTTAGGAGTGCTGTGTGGTCCTGCATCACCCTGGCGCTTTGAAACATTGCCATCTTGAGGATGCTTGGAGAATTCACGGCAGAAAAATAAATCCAAGTTGAAACGGTTTGAAAAAGGCAGGCAGTTGTCTGTAAATTGTAGACGCAGCCTAGCAGCTGTTCAGTCTGAAAATTCCAGTTAATTGATAAGGTTATAATAGTGACACAGTAGGGGTAGTTTTTGCTGCTTATCGTATTTTTCTACTGCTATAGAGTAATAGCTTCTGTGCTGAGATATCAGTTCTTTGAAAGCTTCTACTCTCTTCAGTTCCAACAAGCATTGAAGAGGAAGCTTGGCAAGAGACAAAGGTGCAGTGTCTGCCCACTGTTATCAGGGGCTGTTTATTGGAAGGGACAGCTAGAGGTTATCCTGTTTAACCACCACACTTGAGCAGGATCACCTACAGCCAATTGGTCAGCACTTTATCCAGATAGCTTTTGGATATCTCCAATGATGGGGACTCAACAGTCCCTTCTGGGCAACCTATGTCAGCACTCAGTCACCATCACAGCAAAAAAGCTTCCTGAAGCTCAGAGGGAACCTCCCATGATCCAGTTTGTTCCCATTGCCTCTTGTCCTGGCACTGCCTGGTTCCACCCTCCTTACACCTTCCCTTCACATATTTGTAGACATCGATGGGGATCCCCCCTGAGCCTTCTCTCATCCAAACTGAGGAGTTCCAGCTCTTTCTGCCTTTCCTTGCAGGAGAGAGACTTCCATCCCTCCATCATCTTTGTGGCTGTTTGCAGGACTCTGCAGTACATCTCTTGTACTGGGGAGCCCAGACCTGTCCCAGCACTGCAGCTGTGGCCTCTGCAGTGCTGAGCAGAGGGAAATGATCAGCTCTCTCACACCATCTGGCAATGCTTTGTCTCATGCAGCCCAGAATACCATTAGCATACTTAGTCTGAGTTTGAAAATTATTTTAGATTGTCTACTTCAGAAAAAAGATCCTTTTGTTCAAACACAGAGAAAGAGGAGCACGTAGCCCTAGGCCCTGGGAAGAGGCAGGTATTCAGAACAAAGCTAGAAAGAAACTAATACCTCCCTCTTATTCAGACTTAAATACCAGTATTTCTAGATGTGCAGGGATCTCATGTCCAATGTCTTCCCAAAAAAGAGAGTTGCTTTTGTCAACGGCCATCATCATATACTGAGACTGCCCCATGATGATCATGGTGGTGATTTCTGGTGACAATCTGTAACACTTAAAAGGAAACAGACCTGATCTTAAGACACAATCAGGTGAGTCCCCAGACCAGGCTCCAGTTGATTGACAGATTCTTTCTTTTGATCCAGTGAGTTCATAGCCCTGGTTGCAGGTGAAATGGATGGCTGAGCCCAGTAGGTAGTTAGTTCCATCCTTTCTTCCATTGGTTGGGGGATCCAGCCAGCCACAAGAAATCACTAGTAAGAGAAATATCTGGTTATTTTGAACTAGTGAATCTTAATTACAGTGATTCAAATGCATTCGTGTGACAACTCAAGGACAACAATTTCTAGGCTAACTGAAATGCTTTCAGATTTCTTTTTTTATGACAAGGTAAAGTAATAGGAAATGAAGACAAGAATTCTACTACACATTACTGCAGTAGTAAAAATAGTTAATAAATAAAAAAACAACAACACAAAAACACCTGTATTTTATATTGGTCTAGCTATTGTACTTGTTCGGAGTTTTTTTTTCCTGGTAAAAAGATGATACATCTTTTTTTTGTCATAAATGTCATGATAAATGTTTACAAATGCATGAACCTACTGTTGAGTAAAGCCACCTCAGATGGCCTTAATTATTTAGATGCTAGCAGAAAGGGAAGATTTATTTAATGCTGTCTCACCTGGCTCTAGACTTTCTACCAGCTGCTTGTGATTCTGATGAGATAGTCTTGTGAAATTTCCCACTTGAAGACTTCTTGTTGTCAGGACATCGAATCTGCAGAATGGGTCTGAGTCACAGAGTGAGACCATCTCTTCCACCAAGGGATCAGCAGGGTCTTCGTAAGGATAGAACACTGGCAGAAAGGAGGCATTGTGCTTTTCCCCGTAAAAATAATCGTTCAGTAAGATCTCTGTGTCATAAGTAAAGAGAGAAGTTCCATTTTCTACAGCCCCTTGGGAGACAAAGTGAAAGAGATTCATTTGTAACATTGCCTACAGACCTATCCAACCTTCTGCCAAGTACTTGTCTAGATAAATGTAGCCAGAGCTAGAAGAGATCTATGTTGTCCTATCTTATTCATCCTCCTTCCAGTTCAAGATTGTTTTCCTTTGTGCATGCAGCATTTTAACCTTGCATTAAGTTTAACATTTGATCAGTTAGTTAAAAATACAAATAAATGTGCAGCTAGCTATGATTTCACAGATGCTGGTAAAATTTGATAAGAACAAGCAGGATTTATCATGATTCTGTCTTTATCCACTTTGGCTAGACGTGTTACCCATTTAACCAAGTGGAGAAGCATCTGTCTCTCACTCCAAATAGGCTGCTTAGCACAGACAATTTTCTGGTCTGTAGATCACAAACAGCTTTGAATTTGTAAAGAAAACGTAATAACAGACAACCAGAGGAGTCACTTACAATTAGCTCCAAACTCAAACAACTGCTGGGGACTCGCATGAACCGACATGATTGTTTTATTCTTGAAGGTAAACTCATCCTCTGTGTTACCATTCATCACCCCAAAGAGACCCTGTGTGTGATTAATAAACTTCTCTGGGAGCAGGACTGTCAGGGTCAGAAATCCTCCACTTCCCCTAATCTCCACTCCAGACCCAGAAGAGAACATCACTGTAATTTTCTGATCAGCCGTAGAATGAAGAAAGAGACCTAAAATGGTGAGAGAATGAGGACAAAATAGCTAGTGACACAAAGCAAACAGATGAGGAGTAAGGGCTAATTCTCTTCTTCAGTAAGGAGGAGTAATCCTCTTCATCTTCCATGGGATGAGAAGGAAAGTCATTGCTCTACAGGACACTGAAAAACTACATGGATGAAGCAGGCATTGAAGTCAAACATCTCAGTACTATTTCCAGATTTCTCCTCTCTTCATATTTCTCTATGCGTCCCCAAAAGTTCAGGATAGCACCAAGTGTTGGTAAAGGCTGTCGCTTGTGTTACTTGCTCTTTCTGAGCGGAGGGGATGCCTGTCTTCTACAAATCCAATGACTCTGCTTCTTCCTGGGTGGTGTTGGTATTACTGCTGTGCTAACTGCCAGCAATACTGAAAGGCATGAAAGTACTGGGATGTGATGCTCTGACCTGGACTACATCTCTCCCTTGGGGCACAGCCACAGTATGTGCCTCTGTAGCTGTTTGGAAGATTAGTGGCCCATAACTCTGGTATTTATATTCCTGTCCATGGGGTAGCTTTAATCAGTCTTGAAGGCAAGAGGAATTTGTTCTCTGTATAAAGACATGGCCAGCAAGGCAGATGGGATGGAAAGCACATTCTTTTCCATGCTTCCATGTCTTTCACCAAGGTCCATGCCATCTGTTATCTGTCTCAATCTGGCAACAACTGAAGAATAATAACTTGCAGATAATAAGATCTAAATATCTGGGATATCATCTGTCCTTTGTTTTACTCCCCATTTAATTTTTGCAGTGACCTGTAGCCTGTTTCTCAAAAGTGCACTGAAAATAGGATGAAAATGCAGGCACATAAAGATTTTCTTTAGCCGTAGAGGGTGCCATAGAAATACAATAGCTTTCAAGGCTGATATCTGTAACTAACCTTCCAGATCCAACCAACTTTGCTCAGAGAAGTTGACCACTTTCTGATTCAACAAGACTTCCACATTCAAATCTGCTGAGTAGCGTACTTCAATCACATCAGAGTTGTTCTCCTGCATGGCCACTGCAGACAGGCCTGTCACCTGAGCCTGAGTTCCTTCAGAAAAAGATACACACAAAAAAACAACTCCTTAAGATACCTTGCATCAAATAAACTCAGTTTGGAAGGTGGCCATGATACAGGCAACAAAACAGCAACAACAAACAAAACAGGAAACACACAGCACCCAGATATATAAAACGTCTGTACATGGTAAAGTAGCAGAATGCCAGAACACATACAAGTACTTTGAGAAAAGGAATTATGTTTCTGTTGATAATAACATCAGTGTCAGGTGTTCATCAGCCTGTGAATGGGAGAACAGCCCAGAGAGACATTAGTCATAGGTTGGGAACCAGGCAGAGAGAGGAGAAAAACCCTAGAGAAGATAGGGTAAGTACTGTAAATGGTGAATCAAGCAGCCTCAGAAGCTATTATTTATCATCGCTGCTTTCTCTCTTACCAACTTACCATTGGGAAAGCGTGCCTGCTGGGTCCTCCCTTGCACCCTTAAGGATGTGAGATCAGATTCTACCAATGTGTATTCCCCTTGTCCTTTGAAAGTGAAGTTCAGACCATCAAATGTGAGGAAGTGAGGATCCCCAAAGGCAGATGCTTTTTTGGAAAGAAAAAAAGATAAATAAGAACAAGAAAAGCCCACAGTCCATTAGAAAGCCATGGATGCTAACTACTAAATCTCAGCTATTTAGATTCCAGGAGTTAATATGCTACTTAAGCCAAAAATTGTGTAGGGCGGTTAAAGAACACATTTTGCCACTGACAGATCAATTGAAACCACCTGCTATGGAAATTTTCTACAGGATGCTGTGTCCTCAGCATTGTCAACTGGCATTAATACATACACACACAAATAAATGTTCTAAATGTCAAACGTATGAAAAGTCTGTACTCTGTAATGGAATTCTGAAGCTCTTACCAGCTCGGGGTGGGCGGTATGTCCTGCAGTCACTAGAGGGGCGGTTTTTCATATAGAAGTGACAATTATCAGACCACAAGCAACAGTAGTAGAAGCTGATAACATCATAAAGCCAATGGGAAAAGGCAGGTATCCGGGGAGGCTTCAGGAAAGGTGGTGCTCCCCAGTCGTGGCCTCTGTCAGGTGTGCTGCCTCCTGTGGAGTCTTGTGTGAGGATTTGGGTCCCTGTGGAGTCATAGCAGCACTGCTGTCCTGCTCCATACTGGGGGCTGGTTGAGAAATGCAGGAAGAGGAAAGTCATCGTTCAGCTCTGGGAAGTCCATTTGTGTTTAGTGGTTGCCTTCTTATGGACGTGAATAGATGTTTTGGTTACCAAGCTCTATGACATCCACAAAAGATGAGTGTCAGTAAATATTTTTGTTTCTGCTCTTATGAAATAGATCAGATTAGGGATTGGGTAGGAGGGGGCTTTAACCAAGGCTTTAGGGAAGCTCTGCAGGCCTTACAGCCACACACGCATAGCACTACTAACATTATTCTGACAGAACAAGTGCAACCAACAACTATTACAAAAAAGGTTTAGTTAAGTCTAATCAAACTGCTTTTAGATATTACTCCTTGTTTATGCATCATGAAGTCCAGCACAGTGCAATTAGTTGTCCAGTAAGACTAAAGCATTACCTTCACCTCAGCAACGAGGAGTAAATAAGAGAGCAAGAGAGAAACAGCCACTGCCTTAAACCTGATTGCTGAGCCTCCAGAGGCCTTTCTGACTTCTGTGATGCTATGATCTCTGAGGTGAAACAAGTCATTAAAACCACGTGGCTTCAAAAATTGTTCTTTACCTGGCTTGAACGGCCCTTACACAGTGCACAGCGCCGGGGTGGTAAGTACACACACTTCCCTTTTCAATGTCACAGCCATAATCTGTCTGAAAAACATCAGTGCTCATGCTTAAGGGAATTTCCATTTTGTCCTTCCTGTTTTCATGTTCTCTCCCAACCATTTGCCTCTAAGGTCCGTGTATAAGCTAAACAAAGTGGTTGTGGCTGTGGGTTTGGTATCATAGAATGACAGGAAAAAACAGCAAATGTAGGACTGACGTGATGGTATCAGCATGTTAGTCTAACCTCAGCTTTTTGCAGTCTGGTAGAACAGAATTTGAAGAACAGACGGAGCTAAATGGAGAACTCAGCTGTAAGTGTAACAGTCACAGAATGTGGCATACTGACCATCTCTATTCTTAGGCAATAGGTTTCACACTGCCATGATTTACATTGTACGTAGGTGAGGAAGTTACTCCATCTGGTCTTGAGGTCAGTGCTGTCTGAAAGTGTAAATGACATGGCAGCTGATTTCTTAGCTTTTAACAGTTCTTTGTTACCAGTCAAGTGGGAGGAAGAATGCAGGGAGATAGGAAATGTTTTATGGCTATGGATTTGCGCTCCAAAACATAAGCTAGAAAGGTTTGCAGTGAGTTATAGTATACTAGGCACAGAGGAAACAGTGACCTGCTACTCCACCTGGACTGTAACAAATCCATGGGGCCGGATGGGATTCACCTGAGGGTGCTGAGGGAGCTGGTGGAGGTGATTGCTAAGCTGCTTTCTACCATCTGTCAGCAGCTCTGGTCAACTGGGGAGATCCTAGGCAACTGGAGTCTTGCTAATGTGACACCCATCTACGAGAAGGGTTGGAAGGAGGAGCTATTTGGCCTGTTAGCCTGACCTTGGTATCAGGGAAGGTTACGGAGCAGAGAACAAGGCTGCAGGAAACAGTCTAACAGTCCCTCAACTTCTACTTGGAACTGTACAAGGCCAGAGTGATAGATTAATAACTTACGTGGAACCTGCCAGTATCAGCTCTTGCCTGTGCCAAGGTGCAAGGACAATCTATAATTTCTTCCATGAAATTTGGAAGCTTCTCTTCCTTTCTGTCCCACTCTATACATTTTGCAGTTGCCCATGCAGCTGGCTCATTTCTGAAGTCTTCTCCAAGGTGCCAAGCCAATGCATGCGCGGGGCTCCAGATGGATGGAATGTTGCTGAAGAAAAAAAAAAAAAAAAAAAAGCCAAAAACCAGATTTAATAGCTGAAGAGCAAAGTTTTGACATCAATAATTATGAAGTATTCTACACCTTGCAAGTTGTTTTTTGATTATGAAGGCCACTTAGAATCCTAGAATGGTTTGGGTTGGAAAATCAGTATTTTCCTAATTTAAGGGTGAGATGACAGCATGCAGCAAGGATGCTATAACCAGGAATACGTTTTAGCATTTCTGATCCTGGTTTACATAGACTTTTTTTGAGACAAATTTTCTGTGCATGCATTTTTAGATCATAGATCCTTTAGGCCAGAATGGAGGAAGTCTGGACTCTCTAACAAAATCAAATTCTGTGCTGTAGTATTATCATGTACAATAGCAACAGATGTTCTAGTTCAGGAGTGTATTAGGTTTGGTTGGGATGGAGTTTTCTTCACAGTAGTCTGAACAGAGCTCTGTTTTAAACTTGTGCCTTGTGACTAAATAGTGCTGGTAGCACACTTGAATTTTGGCTATGCCTTGCACTGGAAGAGTGCCTGCACAATGTCAAGGTATTTTCTTTTTCTCACTCTGCCCCACAGAGAACAGGATAGAGATTGGCAAGAGGCTGAGAGGGGGAGAGAGGCTGGGACCCCAGTAGACCAAAAGGATATTCAGTGCTACAGAATGTCATGTCCAGCAATAAAACTGCGGTAAAGTTAAATGAATAAAACTGCAACAACAAGCCAGCATTGAGCCACAGAGAAACTACTTTCAGTAGAAGGGAGATAAAGAAAACATGTCTAAAATGAGCAATGAGTGCTGGTATCCCCTATGAGATATCCTAAATGTGTGTTGGTGATTAAGTTTTATGTTGTGATGTCTACTGTAGGTAATTGAATGATTGCATACTTATCTTTAGATGAAGTCTATGCTTGAAAGGCAGACGTTATAGTTTTTTGAAGTGGATTTGCTAGATTTTTTGTATGAGAAACAGAGCTTAAGTCTTGGTTTTAAGTGTCAAAGGAGAAGGCAATTTTATTAGCAGAAGTAATAAGAGGGTACCTATGATAAATGAATGTCGTCATGTACTTGCCTTTGCCCATCAGAATAGGTGCTGGGAGTAATTCTCAAAATTCCAAAGTCCCAAGTATTGTAATTTGCTTCAGCAGGTACAGGAATGAAAGAAAATGTCCCTGTATTGGGAGCTTCTCTTGCCAAAGTATAAAGATATTTCCATTCGGCAAGCCAGTTTTCTGAGTAACTGTCACCTGTCATATAGAGATAGAAAATCCATGTAGATGCTGTGAAAGAAGAGTTAACTAACAAGACGACTGAAATTAGATGCCTCCACCCATGTGGAACTGAAGAGCAAAGCTGCCATTACAAGCATGACTTCTCTGTACTTACAGATCTCTTCCTGTAGCTTCAGTGAAAGTGAACACATGATATATGGAGCTCTGTGCAACCGTTACACTGGTGTACAGGTAGGAGAAGAGGTCACTTTACCTGTTTCCTGGTACCCCCAGACTTCTATGTTGATGTGGGGTGCTGCAAGTGCCTGGTGTATCCAGGTCAGAGTTAAGTTTCCATCTGTGCCAGGAGTGCCATAGTATTGCCATTTTGTCTCATTAACCAACGTGCATTCTTCTCCAGTCGAAACCTTGCTGTGATGTACTGCATTACAGAACACAAGAAAAACCTAAAATGTCAAATTTAATGACAAAATAATAATTAATGACATCTTTGTCTTCCATAGCTATGAAAAGTTGCAATTATAGTATGTAAGGTTTAGCAGCATTTCCTCCATGTGTGTTTTGTAACAGGATGCATGATAGAAAAAGAGTAAATTGGAGATGAGAGAATACAACCCCCAGTAATGCATGTGGTCCTGGGGATACAACAGCAAGATGCAGATCTTTTCCAATATAAATACCTACCAAAAAGGAAACTCTTTTGGTCAACCTCAATTTTGAGCAAGAATTTTTGTGACTTAATGCTGCTGCTGCTGAATAAGAGCAGAACTCACTCACAGCACAACTTCATCTCTTGAAATAGGAATTGCCATGAAGGGATCAAGAATGACTTTTTTAAGGCCAAATAGCCCATTAAGAAAGTGGGAAAGGCTTATATCATCTTGTTTTTGTGAAGCAAGAATACAGAAAGAAGGGTGATACCACAGATTGAAGTAAGTAACCTGATAACCAAGTTCCAGAGTATGGAAATGTCAGCCCGCCATCTGTAGAAACTTCAAAGGGGATGAAACCAGTTTCAAACAGCAATGGGGAGAGGCAGTGGGCTTTTCCATCCTTATCGACATAGCCACTGGTTATGACTTGCTGCTTGAATCTGTTGATATTGAAAACATTTCTCAGAGCCATTGTTGAGAGCAGAAAAATTGTGAATGTCATGTTTCACTATGCAAGCTATTTTCATGTGCAGGTTGTTCCAAGTCCCATGGCTGTTTTGCTTGTATCAGTGAAAATAAAGCATGTGTACTTTGTACTTATCACTGCAATGGGGATTCTGCTGTGCACTGCACAAATACACAGCAAGTTGCAAGCCTTAGATTTACAATTTAATTATGGGAGGGACAAGATAAATTAGTAACAAACTCAGAGCTCATTGCTTGTAAATTAACCATCTGCTTCCAAATAGGGCTCTTGCCTGGCATCCTTACTATAAGCCTACCCATGACTCTTCAGGATTGATCTATGGGGACTGCAGAGCTATTCCAAGTAGTGCTGCAAGCTTGGGGTCTGCCAAGAAGTAGCTTCTTTGCTCATCTAAACTGAAATTTGTGTTGGCTATGATAAAGCAAGAGTTCACTTAATTCAAAGTACACAGTTGTTGAAAAACTAAAATCTGCTCAAGTGCTGCTATGCAGATTGGAGAGACACTAAAATCTGACTCTGAGCCTTCTGTAGAAAAAAAACGTAAGGACATCAGGGCTATTAAAATGTGGTGTGCCATATGTGTAACATGTGTGATATCTACTTAAGTATGTCACAGGCTGACACTGAGGATCAAGGATTTGTCTTGCAGGAAAATAGATAAGGTGTCTGCTCACTTCTATTTCTTGTTGTTTCAGTTTTAAAAATCAATATTGTTTTTTCTCAAAATAGAATGTTAAAAAAATATTCAAATCATAGTATCATGAACTGGCTGAGATTGGAGAGGCCTTAAAGCCCCTCCAGCCCCACCCCTCCTGTGTGCCCATCCATGGCCTCAGGCACCTCCAGGGATGGGGCACCACAGCTCTGGGCAGCACTGCCAGGGCCTCACTGCCCTCTGAGTGAGGAATTGCTTCCTCACATCCAGCCTCAACCTCCCATCTATTAGTTTAAAGCCATTCCCTCTTGTTCTAGCAACAAAAAGTTCAGAAAGGAAACTCTTTTTTCAAAGCCACCGTAGTGACACCGTAAGGGAACAACTTAATGGAGGAATATTTGTATCATGCAGTAACTCGACCTACAGGAAGTCATCCTGTCTAGAAATGCAGACAACATGTATCTTTGAGGGTAAGTGTTAGCAGAACCTTTGCAAGTTTCAGGATTTTGGTAAGTTTTCACTTCTGTATTGACAAGTCTTGATTTGAGGCAACTACCTACTGTTAGAAAATGAGATTAGAAAGGGTATCTCCCTTTGGCAGAGGAACATAGTCATGGCTCACCTGCACATTAACACAGAAGTATTAAAAGCTGTATTTTCTATCAAAAAATCTTTGCCTCCCATCAGAGATCCTGAGTATGGAGAAATCTGAAGACAAAATTCATTGTAATCAGGACAGCAAGTCCCCAAGGACTGGCAAATCTCCTGGCATGAACAGGTACCGAGCAGCTTCCCACACTGGCTTGAGCAAGAGTCTTGAGCTCCTTGTTAAAGAACAAATCAAAGAAGAAAAGCAAACAACACATTGTCAGGAATGTCATTGAGGTCTTCTCTGAAACAGCAATACAACATCTAAAGCACTGCCATAAATAAATGAGGTAGGCTGTTTATGTCAGATGAAGGTAACAATCACCTGTGCGTTAGCATTACTCCGTTTTGTTTAGAAAAATTCACTTATATATAATTTCAACAATTCTCTGAGTATTTTTATATCTAATAAAAAGGTAGATCTCAAGAGCAGCCTGCTCCCCATCACCTAGGTAGTGTCACTACTAATAGTTACTTCTAGGAGTATCATAGAATCATCACAGAGCCATAGAATGGTTGGGGTTGGAAAGGACCCCCAAAGGCCGTCTGTTCCCACTGGCTGCAGTGCACAGGGACACCCACAGCTCCAGCAGTGCTCACAGCCCCGTGCCCTGAGCTGTGTGCAGGGATGGGGCACCACCACCTCTCTGGGCACCCTGTGCAGTGCCTCACCGCCCTCAGTGCAAACAACTTCTTCCTTATCAATGATAACAGGAATCAATGATAACAGGCTAGTGCTCTTGGATGAATGAGAAACTGACACTAGTGACAAAGTGTGATCCAACATAAGATTATGGAAAGTTGAGATTTCTTCCTGCTGTGCATTTTATTTGAATTTAACGTTAACAACAGAGCTGTTAATATAACTAGGTGGGTGGAGAGATCACCAGGCCTTGGCAGAGAGTTAACTGAATAAAACATGAGTTATTATTGGACATGACATGAAAAACTGCTGAATACAACAAAGTAGTATAAAGTTGACAGAGGAATGACTGGATTTCATAGTGAAGAGGGATTTGAGTGAGATGGACAAGCTGCACTGATAATTTGGAACACAGTGGAGTAGAATCTTTTGATACTTGAATCTTGAGAGACTAACACTGTTAACTATGCCAATAATGCCATGTAAAGTTGAGATGATCTCACTAAATATCAGAAATTCTAAATTTGGCCATGAATGTACCAAAACTGGGACCAGTGATAAACATATAATTACGGGAGGGTTGCTAACACAGTTACAGACTGTGTAAGACTGTGTGGCTTGCTGAGCTAACATTGTGAGTATAGTATCTGTATTTGCCTCTTTGGAGCAGGGGCTTATCCTCAGTGCTGGTTGGATCCACAACAGCAGTAACCACATGTGTGGGACTGAAGCAGGAGGAATTTCCTGCGTGTGGAAATACAGAAGAGCTGGCAGTAGCAAATTAGAGAGGAGAAATCAACTGCATTCCAAAATTCTGCAGATTGACATACTTCTCAAAGGTCATCGACAACGCATGAATAAGACTATAGAGGAAGAAAGAATTATGGTCGTAGCTCCAGGTATGATATTTTCCATCAAAAGGAGAAGAAAATGTCATGGAGTTTTCTTTTGTGTACTGGGGGAGTGAAGGTGACAGAGGACTATTTGTTTTTTGCAGGGTGGAGAGAGCAAGAGAATGAAAAGGTAGTAAAATACCACTAGTTCTGTCTCTTTTTGCTGGCCTCCATCCTTCATCCTGAGATAATATGTGGATGTAGCTCCTGAATTCTCTCCTAGAACACCTGATTGAGTTGGAAGCAGAAAAACATCTGAAAGGCACTCACCTGTATTCCAAAGGGCAGCGAGGGAGAAGAGAATGAATAAAGAAACACCTGCACCAACAGATTTCATGTTTTGTTCAGGTGATTCAGGACAGCTGATTGTGACAGCCTTTGTGCCAGAAGAAGAAGAGCCTTTTATAGAAACACGTGTCCAGAAATGATAGGGATTCTCACTGTTCAAAGGTTTGTTGTAAACTATTGAAGCAAAACCAAGTGAAGGAATGCTCTTTTCAGAGGTCATTTCTCATTAAGAAAATGATGAAGGGAGCTGGGGAAGCAGTCAGTATAATTCCTATACGTTATTTTCTTTCTTTTTTCTTCAAAAATAGGGGGAAAGATGTGCTTATTTTCTAAGCCCTTCTGCTCCAAAGTTCAGGAGCATGGAGTCTGTGGCACATGGCATTATGTTTTAGTTTTACTGGAGGCTCTGGAAATGGTTATCAGTAAGAAAAATCATAAAGAATAGCTGCTAACAGTACAGATTTGCTCAGAAGATAGCGTGACATGGGGAAAGCATGTTTGCTGCCCAGTGTGTGCCAGCATGAACGTCATGTATGAGAGAGAGGAAAAAGATACTGGAAGAAGCAATTTGTGCTGCTTGAAGGCTTGGGAACAGTTCTTTCGCAGACTCTGTGAGGATGTTCATTGGGAATAATGGAGGCTGCTGTACAATACCAGAAGGGCAGTGTCAGGGTCAAGGTAGCCGAGCAGTGCCATTGCTCCTATTGAAACATGCGGTTTTGTTGGCACAAGAATTGCAGCTGTGATGTAGGAGTGCTTTTCACAGTCACAACCCTCCAGGCCTTCATGAGGAAGATGGGAGCTGGGACAACATGTGTTTATGATCGAAATTTAAGATGAATCTTGATATATCTGCTGAAAAATGGCACAGTTTGGAGCTCTGATTCACATTCCTCTTTCTGTCAGAGAAGAGCAGAACAAAGCCTACAGGCTGGGGCATTCACAGGGATGTAAATGCAATTAACACTTCTTTGGCTGATGACAGTGTGAGTTTGAGACAGCAGTGATCCTAATTAATGCCTGGGTCTTCACTGTGAGTACGCTGCGCTGTGCCGAGCAGCACCAGCCTTCAGCCGAAGGAAGTGAAGGAAGCGGACCGCGCAGCCCCGCACCGCCTGAACCGCGCCTCACAGAACTCCTCCTGTCAGGAGCCTCACGGCTCTCGCGCTGCCCCCTGCTGATGGAAGGCGGTACTGCATGCACCGGAGCGACGCTACCTTCGCGCGTCTGTACGCGTGCGTAGCAGCGCCTGGAAGACTTACTACCATAGAGTTGGCGGACTGTCGGTGCAGAGCGGTAACAGAAGGGAGATGCTTCTTCCGCATCTGGGAGCGCATGTGTATTGCTGCCTGGAAGAGTGATCGCTGTGGACAGATATAGGCAGAACAGAAAGCTGGCAGTAGTGATTTTCGTTCAGTCTGGCAGCACTGCTTGTAGGTCCTCTTGGTCAGCGACGGGAAAGGAGGGGCATGGCCAGCGCCCCCCATCAGAAACGCTGCCCTGAGCAGCAGTGGAGGATCACAGAATCATGGAATGGTTGGAGTTGGAAAGGACCCCCAAAGGCCGTTTGTTCCCACTGGCTGCAGTGCACAGGGACACCCACAGCTCCAGCAGTGCTCACAGCCCTGTCCCCTGACCGTGGCTGTGTGCAGGGATGGGGCACCACCACCTCTCTGGGCACCCTGTGCAGTGCCTCACCGCCCTCATTGTATACAACTTCCATATACCCAACCTAAATCTCCCCTCTTTTAGTTTGAAACCATCTTTCCTTGTCCTGTCACACAACTCCTGCTAATGAATCTGTCCCTTCTTTCTTACAGCCCCTTCAGATACTGAGATACTCTCAGCTCTCCCTGGAGCCTTCTGCTCTCCAAGCTGCACAGCTTCGCAGCCCTTCTCTCAGCCTCTCCTGGTAGAGGAGATGTTCCATCCCTTGGGTCAGTTTTGTGACCCCTCTCTGGACACACTCCGACAAGGTGCTATGGACCTATGCTTCCTCCCAAGGGGACAAGGAGGGATGCGGTACAGTAATGCCCTACTTGGAGCCGAACCTTACCAGCAGCATCAGCTAGAAGGGCTTCTCCAGCTCCTCGCACCTTGCTCCCTCTCCATTGGTCACCCAGCTCAGCTCAACAAGGTGGTTGGGATGGGGATGTGTGTACAGCCAGGCGCCGGGGCACTGGAGCAGAACGAAAGGCGCTTGATCCCCACGTCCAGGCAAGGGGCGGTGCGGTGCAGCCCGGCCCTCAGGGGACAGCCGGGCACTGCGGCAGCATGCAGGGGCTGCTGCTGTGCGGGGGGTGGCTGCTGGCTGCTAGCTACGTGCTGGGTGGCTGCCGGCACCGCTGTTGCCCAGGCAGGAACAACGCCTGCTGGGCCACCGGTGCACGCCGCACTCGCTGCTATTGCGACTCGTACTGTGAGAGGACAGGTGACTGCTGCCAGGACTACCAGGCTGCGTGCCGCCGTGCCGGTGAGCCGTGGGGCAGGGTGAGGGTGGTGGGTATCATGTCGGTGAGGTTTTGCTGTTCCCATCAGTGGTCCCTCTGAGAGGCGATGAGCTGTGCCTGGGGCTGTAGGTGGGTATGTCTCAAACACCATCCCAGTTTTCTGCTTTTTTCTCTGTTCTCGCAGCGTGTTCTGCAGCTCGACATGACAGCAGCAGCAGTGCTGTCACTGCGAGCTCCAGGGCTGATTTTTGGGACATGGGTACCAAGGGCTGAGCCACATGCCTACCACTGCTGCTCAGGGTCAGGGGCTGTGCTGGACAACGGCACTGTCAGCACTCCGTAATCTCTACGGAGATTAACAAGGTCCCAGCTCAGCTCGATGCAGAGCCTGACAATAAAAGCACACTATGCTGTGGGGCTGAGCCACGGGGGTCCCCCTTCTCCCTGCTGTGCAAGATTCTCCCCTGCTCCTGTTCCTTTTTCTTCTACGCTACTGAATCTCTTTTCTCTGTTCTCAGCAGTGGGCTGTGCAGTGGGGCCATGGGGGCCCTGGAGCAGCTGCAGCTCCCCATGTGGGGTGGGCAGCAAAGACCGCAGCCGCCAGGTCACCGTGCCCCCCCGGCACGGCGGGGAGCCCTGCCCCGACCTCAAGCAGCGCCGTGGGTGCCTGGGGGATGACCCGGCCTGTGGGGCTGCCAAAGGTAACGCAGGACCCCCTCTTAGCCCTGCATTTTAGTGGCTGTCACCACCTCACCATTGCTGCTCTGTGCCAGGGGTGGCCAAATTGCTCCCCGATTCCTTCAGCCCAGACATCAGGGATCCCTGGCGCAGAACTGGGATGCAGCAGTCAGAGGAGTCACCCAGGTAGGTATGGGTTACACCCTATCCCCAATCCCCTGCAGAATCCCTGTAAGCTCCTATAAAGCAAACACTTTACCTCCAACCATTATTTTTCTCCAAACCAGCTCCCACCTCCCCATCTCCTGCAGCTTTTTCCGCCTGACGCAGGTGGCAGCTGCCTGTCGTGGGCAGCCCTGGAGCCGCCGGCTACAGCGGGACAGGCGGGTGTGCGTCGAGTGCTGGGGGGACACAGCCCATGGGCATCCCCAGTGTGATGGATATGGGGTGCAAGGAGCCAGGTAGGCAATTTTTTGGGGGGGAGGAATGTCCTTTGGGAAATGCCACGTGCCCTAAGGGCACTCCCAAGAGGCATTCCATCTTTCTCCCCATTAGAACTGATAATTTAGCATCTATATTTTTTTACAGCAGGACAATATTTGCTGGGTTTTCCTTACAGGACATTTTGGGTGGCCACCTCTATAGCAGGGTGCCAGGGCTCATGGGTGCGGGAGGCTCTGCAGGAGGGCTGCGCCTGCCCCCCCCCAGCATTCATCTTCGTGTAGGTGAACAGAGCCCAACTCCTTTAAGGGCATCTTGGCTGCTTGGTGTGGTGTGAGGAGCACAATTAAAGGTGGCACGGAAAGCAAGGACATGGCTGTGGTGATGCTCTTCGGGGATGAGTGCTCTCAGGTTGAGTATTAAGAAAAATTCTTCTCTGAAAGAGCAGCAAAGCATTGGAACAGGCTGAGAAGTGGTGGTGTCACCATCCACGGAGGTGTGATACTTGGGGACATGGTTTATTGGGCATGGTAGCAATGGATCAATGGTTGGATTCAGTGATAACAGAGGTCTTCTCAAACCTTAACAATTTTATCATCGTATGGTACCAACATCGCTGTCCCCAGTGCCTGCTTGTCCCCCCCAGCCACCCTCAGGTGGCTTCAGCTGAGGCCCCCACCTCGGCCATACAGCACCATGCCCACATCCCACATTGCTCACTTTATTCAGCCCCATGCACCACAGTACCCAGCAGTCCCTGTGTGGGCACTTGGCAAGCCCCAAAATGTTCAATATCCCCAGGAGGAGCAGCACGGAGCTCCTGGCATCACCCCACAGCCCCTCACGTGCCCAACTCCCTGCGCAGCTTCAGGATTTCCAGGAGGAGCTTCTCCTTTTCCAGCACGATCTTCTCCTTCTGCAGTTGCAGGGTCTCCTTCTGCAGCTCCAGGATCTCGGTGTGCAGCCGCCTCTGCTTTTCTGACAGCTCCTCAGAGGCCGCTGTGCCACCTGCACAGAGCAAGGGAAGGTGTTAAGGCTGGGAGGGGAGTGGGAATGGGGTTCTGGTGAGGGCAAAAGGGAGATATCACTGAACTGCTGCAGCATCGCTGCCCGGAGTGAATGCAGAACCTCGCTCCGGTGTTAGAAATGGGATTGGGAGTCCCAGCATGGACTGGGGGCTGCTCACCGTTGTCATGCGGGGGTTCCGGAGGCCCGGGGCTGCCCGTTCCCAGCGATGCGGGACTCGCCATGGCCTCGAGGCACGGCCACGCCAGCGCGGGGCTCGGCGGGCACTTGACGCGGGGCGGCTCGGGGTTGCCAGGCGGAGCTCCGGGGGCAGCACCCTGCGGCTGGGCGGCCCGGGGGCGGCCGGTCCTGGGGTGGGCTGCAGCCTGCTCTCCGCGCCGGGCAGCGGCCGCTCCTCGGGACCGGGGAAGCGTTCCGGAGCGGGGCCGCGCGGCAGCGGCTCGGAAGCGGCCGCGGACAGCCCGAAGGACGGGGCGGGCGGAGGGCCGGGCTTGTTGAAGAGGGCGAAGATGTGATGGAAGAGCCGCTCCTGGGGCCGCTGGCGGAGCAGCGGGTGTTTGTCGGCGGCCAGCTCCCGGCGCGCGTCCAGCACCATGTTATGCCACTTCTTGCGGATCTCCTCGGCCGTCCGCCGCACCACCGGGCTCAGCGCATTGACGGCGGCCGCGATCTCCTCCCACGCGCGTTGCCGGTCCTGCGTGTTGCGGTAGCGGCCGCTCTTGGGGATGAGGATGTCCTTGCGGAGGCTGAACTCCTCCAGGATGAGGAATTTCTCCTCGTCCGAGAACTTAATACGCTTGGGCTTAGCCGCGCTCATACCGCCCTGCGGCGGGGACGGGGGCTCAGGGATTCCCCCCGCCCCGTGCTCCCGAGTCTGCCGCCTACGGCTCTCACCTTCCACCGGGCCGGGCCGCCGCGGGAAGCGGATGTGCCGCGTCCTGTTCCGCGCCGGGGCGGGGCCGGTACCGGGGCGGAGCAGCGGGAGCCCCGCGGAGGCCGGACGGACGCGCTGAGCCCGCAAGCTCTGCCAGTGAGAGGCTTCCACGGCGCGGCTGCTGCGGGGCTCTTTATTTGGAATATAAAACCCAGGCTGGGCACAAAATACAGCTAAAAGACCGGATAAAAAAGGTGGTGGAAGGGCAGCGGGATAACAAGGAGAGCGCCTGTGCACGTCCCCTCCTCCCAGCCGGACCCAGCGCAGGAGCGGTGCGGGCGATGCCGTACCGGTGGCGGTGGGACGGAGAGCTGCCGCTGTGCCCTGCCCTCTGCTGCTGCTGCTGCATCCAGGCACAAAGGGAGTGGACGCATCCTGCTAGCCCTGAGTTCCACCCCTGTACCCGCAGCCACGCTGCAGGGAGCACACAAAAAACGTCAGGACGCGGCCACGAGAACCAGGACCCCTCTAAAGACAGGGCTCGGTGACACTGCTCCGTGCCCACAGCCATCAGCCGTCCCCATGTGCTTCTCCCTGCTCTGCCGGCACAGTGCTCTGCCGGGGAGCAGGGCCCAGCCCGTGCCGTGCCAGTAGCCCCTGCACCAGAGCCAGCTCCTGCTCCAGCTCTTGGGCACCACAGTCCAACCCCAGCACAGCTCCATGCTCCTCACCCAGCACCCGGAGCACACGGGCAACCAGCTGTGCCCTGACCAGCAGCACGGCCAGGGCAGCACGCAGCACGGCACAGCCCAGCGCCTTCATCCAGCAACGCGCGGCTGATTCTGCAGGGAGAGCAAGTGAAGGTACAGTGAGCACTGGGCTCCTTGGGACCACGGGTTTCCCAGCCCAGGGCTGCCACCATACCGTGGCTCCATCGCTGCTGGCAGTAGTGCAGGTCCTGCAGCACACCGGGGCCTGCAGCCTGCAGCCAGCGCAGGGCAGAGCTGGGAGCCTTCTCCAGGAGCTGCAGCAGGAAGGGCAGCAGCTGCTGAGCCAGGGCAGCTGGCTCTGCGAACACATTGGGTTCATCCTCCTTGTACAGGCTGGGAGGGCTGTGGGGAGCAGTGGGGACATAAAACCTCTTGCCACCCAATGCTCCCCCCTTCCCGACCCTTGCAGGGGGCTGCACTCACGTGTCAGCCTCCAGGTCCTCCATGATGGCCCTGAGGTTGGGCTGGGGCAGGTGCTGTAGCAGTGAGTCGAAGGTCTCGGGATGATGCCCAAACTCATCCAGGAGGAGCTGTAGGAGGCTCAGCAGCCCCACGTTGCCCTGCACGAAGATGCAGCCACCTCCTCCTGACTGCCCCAGGCCATGCTGCACTAGGCTCACAAAGCCTGCAGCCTCATGCCGTACATCAGGGTCCTCGTCTTGCAGGAGGTGAATGCTCATGTTTATCACCCTGCGGAGGAAGGAAAGCATTGCTGCATGCCCAGTGGGTGCAGTGGAGGAGGGAGCACACATACAGGGCCACTCAGGACCTACCGCAGTGCCACAGGGACGAGCCAGGGGCAAGAAGCCTCCTGGCATCGCCGCAGCACCTCGGTGCCTGCTGTCTGCAGGGAGCACGCAGCCGCCAGCCGCAGCACCTCATCTGCCACGGGTCGGCCACACGCCTCCAGCATCGTGCACCACCGCTGTACCAGCAGGGCATTTTCGTCCCCAAACCTGAGTGGGGCAGAGGGAGTGGTCAGACACAGCTCCTGGCTTACAGACCACTTGGAAGTCACAGGATCCAGCCACAAAGCCTAAGGCTCTGATCCCACAGCCCTACCCCACGGTGAGCAGCAGGCTGGCAGCACACAGCGCCTGGGAGAGGAGCTCTGGGCCAGGGCGCTCCGTCTCCATCACAAGGAGCAGTATTTCCACACATGCTAAGGCAGAGCCCTGGAGCTTCTGGGAAGCTTCCCGAGACCAAGATGGGCAGCTTCTGCAAAGATGCATCAAAGCTTCAAGGTACAATCTCAGGAACTCTTTGTTCCCTCTGTCTTGCAGCACTGACTGTAAGTTCTCCTGGTCAACAAGAGGAAAGAATGAACAAGGTCAGTACCACCCAGCAAAGCCCTCAGAAACGCTGTCCTGAGCAGCACCTGAAGGTGCACTGAAGCTGTGCCTCCTCCCAAGAGGTCAGTGAGGGACATTAGTGTCCCACTTTGGATCTGTGATTTTGAGCCCCACTGTACCAGCAGTGTCAGACGGAGAGCCCTTTCCAGCTCCTCACATTCTGCTCTTTTCCCATCAGTCACCCAGCTCAGCACAGCACGGTGGACATCGGGGTAAGGATGTTGCAGAAGTGAGCAGACAGTGTGGATTCTCTTGCTGTCAGTCTGTCGGGCTGCCTCGCTGCAAGCAAAGCGGGCCATAGTCTGGTGGAGAACAGCTGCACCCACCTGGAGGGAAACAGAGACCTTTTCCCAGCGCTCTGCTCCTGGGCACAGGACAAGGATGGGCTCCCACCTCCCATGCCCTAAGCTTTACAGCAGGGAATAGGAGCAGTACCTGCAGCTCGGCACAGCCCAGCTCCCTGCCCAGTGTGAGATTGCCCAGCTCAGCACTGACAGCATCCCAGATGCTCTGTGTGAAGCCGGGGCTGAGGGAGCTGGGCAGGAGGGCGAGCACCTGGAGGAAGGCGGCACGGACAAGTGGGCAGCGCTGGGCAGGGCTGAGCAGCCAGCCCTGGGCCTCCAGCTGCAGGGCCACGGGGTGCAAGGCTTCAGCAGGCAGCCTGCGGGGACACACACCTTCACCGTGGGGCCCGGACAGAGAGACACCACAGCCATGGGGCAATGCAGGGTCACTCACCTGTCGGTGCCTAGGTAGGGGGCCAGCAGTGCCCGCATCTGCAGCAGGTGCCCATGCAGGGCGTTGTGTGAGCTGACCCCCCCGGGTGCAGGAAGCTGCTGGGCCAGGTGCAGGAGCAGAGCTGGGCGCTGGGGTGGTGGGACAACAGGAACCAGTGCTTTGGCAGCCATGGCTCGCACGGCATAGATGGGGCTCCCTGCCAATTCCAGCAGCGGCTCCAGGAAGTGAGTGGAGGGGCTACGGAGTAAAAAGGGCACAGTGTGGTGACACGCCGAGGAGAGAACATCTGCTGCCAGCACTCTCCCTTACCCACTGGGGTCATCGGGGCCAGGCTGCAACTGTGCCAGCAGTGTGAGGATGGCGTGCAGTGCAGGGCGCAGGTGAGGTCCCCCTGGCACGGCCGCCCCCAGCTCGGCCAGCAGCACGGCACCCAGCTGCGGGTGCTGCCCCAGGAATGCGGGCAGGCTCAGCCCCTCCACCAGGCAGCCCTCAGCGCTGCTCTGCTTCTGGCCCAGCAGCCGTGTGGTGAGAGCACCTGCAGGGAGGGAGCACATCAAACATCCCTGAAGGGCAATGCCATGTTCCAGCACTGGGATCCACCCAAAAGAAGGGATGAGGACATGCACCCGTGCTGTGGAGTGCAGTTCTGGTTCCTGTTTCCCCATGGGCACCGTTGCAGGGCTGGGGTACTCACTGAAGAGCTGGATGGCCGCGTTCCTCATGGCCCAGCAAGGCGAGCTCAGTCCCTGCAGTGCCAGGGCCACCATTGGTGTAGCATGCCGCAACAGCGCAGTGCCCAGCCCTGCACCGCGCACCAATGTTTGCAGCACGTGCAGGGCACACACCTGAAGAGAGGGTGTGGAGCTCAGCTGTGCTGCACCAGGCACCGACAGCCTCATGCTGCAGTACCCAATGCAGACAGACCCCTCTGAGGAGCTCCGTGCAGACCACCCCATTCCCAAGCTGGCTTTAATGGCAAAGGGATCAGTGTGCACTGCAGTCACCTGTGGGAGGTCAAGGGTTTGGTCCCAGTCCTGTGGCAGGGCCATGGTGGCCAGTCCCAGCAGTGTCTGGATGCAGCGGGTCAGAAGTGGACGTGCCTGGGCTGGGTTTTCCCCACTGACAATGCAGAGGAAGAGCATGGGGAAGCCGGCAGCACGGCGCGTTATTGAGCTGCTCCGGGGTCCACTCAGTGCTTCTAACCCCTGAGAAACAAAGCCCGTCCAGACTGGTGAAACTTGCCTGGTGGAGCCCGCAGCCTCCAGCCTGCAGCACCTCCCCAGGGCTGGAGGATACGGATGCTGGAGATGAGTAGAATGCAAGCATGAGTACCTGGTCCAGTATGGTCTGCGGGATCGCCTGCATCTCTGTGTCAGGGTGGTTCAGCAGAGCAGCACAGAACTTGGTGAAGCCCATGCTGCAGCCCTCCACTGCTCCCTAGGGCAGAGTGGTGTCAAGACTCCCTGCTCCCCACCCTCCCACAGCCCCCGGGGCTGCAGGATGGATCCGGAAGGGTGGGAGAGAAGCTGAGCTCACCCCAGGCAGGCCATGTGCTTACCCAGTGCCGGCACCGCAGCAGGATCTCTTGGAAGACTGTTGCAGCTGTCTGCAGGCTAGCAAATGGCAGGAGGTGCTTTGTTCCAGGGGATGACAGCAGCAGCTCAGCCAGGCCTCCCAGCAGCAGCCCAACTTCCTGGGGAAAGCCAGAGTGTGGAGAAGGCAGCAGGGCTGCCCAACATTTCTGTTCTCCCCACACCTGCTGTGGCAGGGCTGCCCAGCAAGGACTGCTATTGCTCAGCCCATGACCACCAAGATGCTTTTGAGCACCCAGCCTCTGCAGCATTTTCTCAGCCTGCTGCAAGCCCTGCATGGCAGAAATGTTCTTTTTCCAGCCTGTTGCTGGGCAGGGTTTCGGTAAGAGACTGATGAGTGCTGTCAGAAGGGAGCTGTGACAGGTACCTTCAGTGCAGCCCAATACAGCTGCAGGGCTGTGAGCAGGGCCAGCTCAGCTCCTGCCCAAATGGGGATTATCGGTGCTGGGAAAGCCACTGAGCTATATAAGAGCAGGGAGGGAAGGGGGTTGCTTTTAGAGATGGGGAGCTGCAGCCCCTGCATCTTTTGTCTTCCACTCCACTTCCCAGGAGAGAGGTAAAAGCTACAGTAGTCTCCAGGGAAGTACACTGCTCCTCTGCCCCCCATCCCCAGTGAGGGTGGATGCCCAACAACTGGGCTGTGCCATGGGGAGATGCTCCTACCTTCACTGACACCCAACAGCAGGTCAGGATCAAACTGTGCTCCTCTGACAGCAGAACTGAGTCCTCTTCCTCCTCCTGTTGGCCCTTCCCCAGCATAATGAGTGAGCCAATTGCATTCCCCATGTCTGCAAATGATGGGGCAGCCACTGCAAAAGGAAGTTTCATCTGAGCCTTAAGGAAGGTTGTTCCTGGCAGTGTGGAGGACTGCTGGAGCTCATAACTGAGTCCAGGACATCAGTAACAGAGGTAGCTCTCTGCAGGGACTCACTTACCTTGCTGCTCAGCTTCAGGCCCCTGCTGACTCTGCAAAGCCCCCAGCAGCAGGGAGGTGATGTCCCTTGCAGTGCCCACCAGGCTGCTGAGCAACTCCTGCCAGCCTTGTGCTGACTCTGCTGTTTGCATGCAGGTGACCACCTCAGGCACCTGTAGCAGGCACCTCCGCAGGGCTGCAAGCACACCTGAACAACACCCATCCCATGTTACAGCAGGGCCTGGAGCCATCTGACATTCCCAAAATGAGATGTATGGCTGGAGAGGGAACATGGAGCTCCTCCAGAGCCCAGGCACGCACCATGCATTGGTGCTACAGCTGCTGCCTGCAGCAAGTTCTGTTGAGCTGTGGCAAGTTGGGCCTGCAGCACCCACAGCAGGTGTTGGGCGAAGTACAGGCTGCGGTTCGTCAGTGTCTGGGCTGTGTTGGCCTCCAGGGCCAGGAGCTTCAGGGTGCTGCTGTCTGACCTGGAGCAAGAGGTGGGTGCTGATGGTGTGCAGGCCCCAGCCCTACTTTGCCTCCACTGTTGCAGAGCCAAAGCAACCCTTTGGGCTGCCAGGAGTTGGGCTGCCAGGAGTTTCCCTGCCCATCCCACACTCATACTTCTGCAGGATTGTCTTCATAAGCACAGCTCCGACTTCGGCCTCCTGCACGCGGGGGCTGCTGAGGGCATCCTGAGCCAACTGGAGCAGTGCTGGAGTGAGGGTCTCAGGGAATGTTGCAGGGAAGTAGCGGATGAGCAACTCCGAGGCCATGTCCCTGATCTGCCGGAGGAGGAGAGGTGAGAATGGGGATATGGTTGGGGGCAGTAGGGCAGCAGGTGGCACCCACCTCGTTGGTGCTGTCCTGCAGGCAGCCCAGCAGTGCCAGCAGGTTGGGCTGGGAAAAGAAGTCCCAGCAACCACTCTGCCTGGCATGGCCCAAGAGCGTGGCCATCGTCCCTGCAGGGATGGGGATGAAGGCGGTGAAATAGGGCAGAGGAACAGCCCGAGAGGCCAGGGGTGTCTGGCTGGGGTGTCCCTACTCACGCGGGGGCTGTCCTTTCTTCCTCTCAGGGCTCCAGGTGTCTGTACAGGTCTCCAGAATGGCCGTCAGCAGGAGCAGAGCCGTCTTCTTCCTCTGATAGTTGGCCCAGGGGATGAGCGAGGAGATGCAAAGCTGCAGCAGCCACTCCACAAAGTCTGCAAAGGGAGAACCCAGCACCATGGCCACCTGCCTGCCAGGCCCCTAGGGCTGTGCAGAAGTACTACGGTGGCCATCTCACCTACAGCCCGTGCCGGCTGTCCCACTCCCTCGCCCCTTAGCTCCTTGGGGTCCTTCCCCCGCAGCCGTGCCAGCGCACCGTCCCGCAGCCGCCCCAGCACCTTCCTCAGGGCTGCCTGCAGCAGCTGCCGGAAGGCAGAGGTGTGGCAGTTGAGGTTGAGGGGCAGGAACTCCCGCAGCAGCCGCTCCTCAGTGTCTGCCAAGCTGTGCCCAGGGCCGCCGCACAGCAGTCCCAGTGCTGCCAGCCGCACTCCTTCCTCACGGGCACGCAGGCAGGCCCGCAGCCGTGCTACCTCCTCGGCCTGCAGTGATGTGACCCCAGCTGCGCTCCTCTGCACCCGCAGCAGTGACACCCAGGCCCGCAGTGCAGCTGCGTCCGCACCACTGAACTGAGCAGCCAGCAGTGCGCCAGCAGCTGGGAGCTGCCGCAGCGTCCAAGGCAGGAGGTGGTTGGTGGCGTTGCCGTGCAGGATGGGCAGGGGTGAGCGCAGCGCCTTGCTGAAGAGTGGCAGCCAGTGCTGTGCCCAGAGCTCGGCCTGCTCGTCACCCTGCCCCTGGGAGCACTGCTGCCGAACCAGGGCCCTGTACAGCTCGGCGGCCATGGGGCACAGGTGGTTGGTAGCCAGGCAGCTCAGGAGGTGCTGTGGCAGCATGGGGCAGGCGTCCAGCACCTATGGGAAAGGCCATGAGCACCCAATGAGCCTCCTCTACCCACTGCATCACTAATAGGGATGCAACCTTGCCATCCCCTACCTGCTGGCTGCCCACATAGGGGACAGTGGCACACAGGGACACGTATCTGGCCTTGATCTGCCACGGCATTGAGACTGCCCTCTGCAGCATCTGTTGGTAGAGGGGTCTCTCCTGGTCCTCAAAGTGCTGGCATTCCAGGTGGTAGATCTCCACCAGGAGTCTGAAGGAGCTCTGGATGAACTCAGATACACCTTCCACCTGGGGAAGGATGGAAATCAAGGTTTCCCTTCTGAATTCCTGCTTTAACAGAGACCCTGTTGCCACGCACTTCTAGCAGGCAACCATGTGTTAGGGAGCTGGGGATGGCAGGAGATGAGCCATCTGATTGCAGCAGTGCTGGGGGTGCCCTCTCCAGCCTTACCGGGGCCTCGGCATTGTCCCATAACAGCTGGGCAAGCTCCTGCAGCAGCTTGGCATCCTTGGCCAGGAGGCGGCTGCCCTGCAGGTGCCAGAGCTCAGGAAGGTTCTCCTGGACACGCCGCAGCCACAGCACCAGAACTGGAAGTGGACAGGCCCCAGTGCTGAGCTCAGACAGGCTGTGGGGCTCAGGGAGCCATCAGTCCAGACAGATACAAAGCAGCCCAGGGGGGATGGCATTCCATGGACTGGAGCAGCACTGACAGTCCCACCAGCAGGTTTGTCTCCTACCTTGGAAGCAGTGGTAGTGGCAGTCCTTCTGCTCCTTGCTCAGGGCACACACGGTGGGGAAGAGCACATCCAGCAGCAGGCAGGCCTGCAGAAGCACAGCGGTCAGTGAGCAGCCAGATGGGGACTTCCAAGGGAAAAAAACCTCAGTACAGAACAAGAGAAACTTTGGCATCCATGTGAACTTTCTGTGCCTGCCTAGCAGCCCGGCTCCAGGAGAGCAGCTCCGTTTTTGCTGTGTGATGCAGAGCAGGTTGCTGTGTCAGGAGTGACTTTACCCCAGACTCCCACTGCTGGGTGAGAGGCTCTGACCCTGGAGTAAGCCCTCATACCTGGCAGGTGCTGCCCTCCAGACGGCAGCAGAGGATGTCCGCACGGCAGCATGTCAGCAGCCCCCTGCTCAGTGCCAGCCTCTCCAGCCCGTCTGACTCTGGGATGCTGTGAGCCTCCACTGCCAGCTCCCCAACTCTCAGCTCCCCTGCACCTGCTGGGAAATGGCTGCGTTAAATGGGACAGAGACCCAAACCCCACTATCCATCCACCTGGGTGGCCCCTGAGAGTGGACACAGCAGCAGAACTCTGACTGACGGTGAGAGTCCTGTCTCCTTTCAGTCCCTTTGCTGAGGCTCTTCCCAGTGCCATTGTAGCACACACCTCTGTCCATGAGCTGGAAGAGGGCGAGTGCAGCTCTGGCCCCACTCTCAGGCAGTGGGGCTGTGTTCAGCAGCATGCTGAGTGCCGTGCCTGCCAGCAGCCGCACATCCTTGCTCAGAGCCTGGACATAGAAAACAAATGCACATCTCTAGCCTCTATGCATTATGTGGGCAACTACAGAGCATCCTTCTGATGCTGTAATGTTCCCTTGAGGACATCCGTTGCCCCCGCAGCACCAGGACCGCATGCACCTTCCCTGCCACTGCCTCCAGCAGCAGCTCCAGGATGCGCTGCAGGGCTTCATTCTTTGCTGTTGCATTCCAAACCAGTGGGGCCACATCTTTTGGCATCATCTGGAAGAGCTGGAGGCAGGCCTGGAGGAATGGAGGGGACAGTGAGGATGGCCTCCAGCACTGCTCACCTCCGAAAAACGTGCATGCTTTCCTGAGGCAAGCTCCCACCTTGACAGCCAGGCAGCTCCAGGTGCCACTTGGTGCCGCTTGGCCCTGCAACACGTAGCTCAGGGTGTGGGCCAGGTGCTGCAGGAGTGGGGCCATGTTCTGCTGCCAGTGGTGACGGCCCAGGCTGCTCTCCTCTACAAACATGCATACTGCAGGATGGGGACAGTGTCATCCACGTCCCTCCCTGGGATGGGGAAGGGGTCAAAGAGTAGCAACCGACCTGCCTGAAGGTCCTCAGAGGACAGCACCTGGGGGGCAGAGGGACAGCATCCTTCACACCCCGCACAATGCATGGGGCAGAATCGCTTCCAAAGCTCCCGTAACCAGCTCCATTCCACAGTGACCCCAAAGGCAGGGGACTGGGGGCATGGTGGCATCCACGTGCCAGCTGTTCTCACCTCTCCGTGTGGTGCCAGCCCGGCCAGCAGCATGCCCACCTCCTGTGCCAGCACAGCCTTATGGCCCACGGCCAGCTGGGTCACAATCTGCTGAGAGACCCCCACTCAGCCCCAGTAGGACCCTAAGGATCGCTCATAGGGGAGAGTTACAGACCTGTTCCAGCTTCTGGAAGGCGCTGGAGCTGCCCGCTGCCTCCAGCTGGAAGGCCAGGACGCAGCGCAGCAGCGGTCGCACCTCCGTCTCGCCCAGCGCCCGCAGCTCCTCGCCCAACTTCCGTGCCAGCTGCAGGGCCTCCTCCAGGTGCCTGTCCCGGCACCGCTTGGCTGTGCTCCTGCAATGGGATGGAGACCAGGTGGGGTGCACTGGGCTGGTTTGGCATGGGAGTACCTTGGTGGAATGGAGTTTAGCATGGGTGCATCCCAACTTGTTAGAGCTGGAGTGCCCAAGCTCGGAAGGGGTTGGGGTGGGGACACCCGGGCTGCAGGGGGGTTGTGCTGTGGGTGCCTCTGCTTAATGCGGTTGGGGATTTGGGTTGGGTGAGGGGTGCCCCACCTCCATTGGGGATGCACTGGGGATGACCCAGCTTGTTGTGGTGGGGATACCCAGACTCGACTTGAACTCAGTAAGGGGTATCGCAGCTCCACATGGTTGCCACGCTCTCATCTCCCCCACCCGCAGCCCGCATTACAAACGCGGGGAAAAGCGCCCTACGATGGGCTCCCTTCCCCCCGAAGCGCCGTATCCCAACCCGCGCTCCAGCAGCCCGGCCCGGCCCCGCTCACCCCGCGAACTGCCGCAGGCATCGCACGCAGCACAGCGCGGCGGGGCCCGGCCCGCACCGCCCCGCATCTCCGTAGAACGCGGCGCAGGCCCGCGCCTCTCGCTCGGCACCCATGGCGCGGCGCGGAGCGGGGCGGGCGGAGAGGCGGCCCCGGGGCACGCAGCCGCGCCGCAGCGCCCCCTAGCGCTGATCGGCGGAGCTCCATCCCGCGACGCTGGATCCTGAGCTCGCGGACCTTCAGGCTGCAGCCCGTGCCTGCAGGGAGCGGGAGGGGATTTCTCCCGTTTCACCCTAGGATTTTCAAACCCTAGAAATTCACTTTTGACAAGCGAGCGGCTAAAGCAGATTAACCTTTTTGCTAATCTTCTATAATGGCTTTGGAATCTCCTTAACCAATAAGGAAATGATAAGAGCCCGTTTCTTTTCTTTTTATCTATATCTGTATTGTCCTTCCTTGTCTGCATTTTTTTTTCCTTCTTGTTTTATTTTCCTTTCCTTTTCTAACACGAAATGGCCCAGATCCTATCAGCCACAGCTGCCGTAAACACAACATCGGTAATCCCTTCCTTTATTCCTCTCCAGTAACAGGGGGCAGAGAGGTGTCTGCCGATTGGGATTGATTACAGCAGCTATCAAAAGTCTCCTTTGTAAGATCTGGATCCTAAATCACATAATTCTTTGATAAAAGAAGCATTACCAGTCCATTTTCTGAAGTGAAAGGTAAGGGAGAAATGAAAAAAAAGCAATCAGTGGAGGCACTAATAGGCAGGGATGGGCAGGGAGCGGGGAAAGGCCCTTTGTGAAGGATGGGGAACGGGGATTAATCTGCTTCAGCCGTATGATTAATACAGCTGAGAGCAGAATGGGTCTGATTTGGGGAGCAGGACCTGGCCCCACATTGTACTCATGCCAAGTCTGGGAGCCGGGGGTGGGCACCAGCAGGCTACAAGGGGCTTTTCCCCTTGTATTGAAATGGTTATAATTTATGTTACAAATTCAATAGCCAAAAGAGAAGCAAAATAGAGGGATGGAAGAAAAATGACCGACATTTGACACACAGCAGTTTCACAGCTCTCACTCCTGTGTCGCTGGCACCACACTGCCCTGCCCACACACACCAAGCAACACCGTTCACCAGGGGGTTTCCTGCACCTTGCTGCAGACCTTGGCTTGCACAGCTCTAAAGGGCAAGAGAACTCGGGTTTAAGCAACCTGGGTTCAGCCCTCTCCTGCAAGACTGTGTCCTCAGGATGCTCATCTTGCTAGGCTCAGTGCGAGCACCCATCCCTTCCGTGGTGATTCCCAGAGATGTTCAGTCCTGGGTACCATGTCCTCTCCACACTGCAATCAGGACACATCCAACATGCCTCCCCACGGGCAGCTGAGAGAGAAGTGCTCACGTGCCACCAAGATGTGCCACAGAACTGTACCACCAAGGCAGGCCACCAACATGCTGTGAGTGGCCATAATCTAATTTATTAAGGGATTTGAATCCTTACCAAGAGCATGTTAGATGTAAAGCATCTGTACTACCGTTCTGATTATGGCAGTGGAAGTGGGGGAAAGAAGGAGAGAAAATTTTCAGCAGAAAATAAGTCAACTTTTGCAGAGAGTTCTGGTGCAGCCAAAGGCTATGCTCTCGTTAAAAATGACCTTTTATTAAGCTGAGCTCTCTTCTCTCTCATATTGTATGATATGACAGCTCTCTTTTGATGGGAAAGCTTTCATTTGGCCAGAGAAAGGGATAATTTGCTTCTTGTAAGGAGTTAATCCTCCAGTCCATTTCTGTGCCGGGGATGGCTGTCCTCCCCCTGCCCTGCACCGGAGGCTACGGCACAATGGAGATCATAACCACCTCAAATCTACACCTGAGATGGAGAAATCAGATTTCCTTCTTGAGTCATTTTTGTGGGATTAGCTAAATCTTAGATCCACACTAACCCTTCACAAAGCCAAGATTAGTTAGAATTTATTTTATTCAGAAGGGGGTTTATGGTTTTCTTTCCAAAGGGATTAAATATCTCTCTATATATAGGGTGGCTTCAGGCATAAAGCAGCCAGGTTAGAGGGAGGAAAAGTGTGTATGTGTGTGTATAAAATAAAAACTCTGCTGTAAGAATGACCGTCACTTGAAACTCTGGGACAACGCAGGGATTCTGGGCAGCGCCACTGCTCTGCTTTCAGGGCTCCTTAACGCTGCAACACCCTGCAGAGAGCAGACCCTGCTCAGTGTGAGCTTTCACCACCACTGGCCCAGCCAAGGATGTCTGCAGAGCCCACGCCGGATGCCAGCTCAGGCAGGAGAGCTGTGCAGTGCTCGTTCAGCATTGAAAACATCCTCGCCAGCCCGGCAGAGAGGAGCCCCCAGGTTCTGGTTCCACTCTGTCTCCGAGGCATCCTGGACTGTGCACCAAAGGGGCTGTGCGAGCTGGAGGGCATTGCCCTGCAGGAGGAGGAGGAGGAGGAGGAGAAGGAAGAGCTGGAAGGTGCAGTTTGTAGCTGCTGCTGCTGCTCCCACACGGGCACACGGCCTCTGCAGGACCCTCCAGGTTGGCTGGGTGAGTGACTGGGGCTCTGCGCGGTGCAGTTTGTTTGTTGGGTGACAGTGCAGTGTCCAACCTGCCACAGTGCTGGGTGCCTTTCTCTGACCTCAGCTCTGGTGAGGAGCTGCTGAGTCTGCTGTTAGCAGGGCTTCTGAGAACTGCATCCTCACCAGAGTTTTAAATCAGCAGGTACTTTTTGTTACCAAGTATTGCTGGTTTACAGTAAAGCACACAGAGTGGCAGTTCAGGGTAGGAGCTCTGCAGAGAGCATGGGCTCCATGGTCATGCTGACAGAGCTCCTTTGCACCACCCGCTCTTGGGAACCTCACTTGTCCTTTCAGGGAAAAGTGGGAGGTTTTTTTGCTACATCTAGCAAAATGGATGCATTTAGCAAAAGAAAATAAAAGAAAAATAGAAAACCTTAATTTGTGAAGTTTCTGAAAGTTCAGAAATACTCCATGTTATGATGGAAAAACAACTCCTAACCGTGCTGTTAAGTTTCCAAGTCATTTTCTAGAGCTTGCCCACAGCATCACAGGTAAGTGAACAAAGAAAATAACACTAGTGCTCCCCACCTATCTGCTTCTTTCCAAGTGACACTCTGAGCCCTTCTCCTGCTTGCACTGTGATCATACATCTTTCACCCATGCAAGCTGCACTCCATCCACACAATGAGTGCAGATGCAAACAGTGCTCGATGCCACTGTATTTCAGCTGCTCACTCCCACAGAGCTGACTGTCCCTCTCCTTGCAGACACCAGGTTCCCTTGGCCCATGCGACTGCTCCACTCAGCAGTCAGAGGCTGCAAGAGCCCTCAGGGCAGCCCCAGTGAGCTGCAGGCCTTCCAGCAGATCCAGCGCCGGACGCGCCGCCATCGCACCATATTCACCGAGGAGCAGCTGCAGGCCCTGGAAACACTTTTCCACCAGAACCAATACCCAGACGTCATCACCAGGGAGCACTTGGCCAACCGCATCCACCTGAAGGAGGAAAGGGTGGAGGTGAGGTGCAAGGAGGAGCTTTCTCCCCTCTGCTCACTGTAACTCCAGGAGAATGCAAACTGGGGCATGGTTCTGTCTTTCTGGGGAATTGCAGACCCAGAGTCTGGAGTCTTGTTGTAAAAAACATTCTTGATATTTTGGGTATTTGATTAAATGTAGATGAGATGTCAGGGGGATTTTTGTCACTGTGAGGGTGGTGAGGCCCAGGCAAAGGCTGCCCAGGGAGGCTGTTGATGCCCCATCCCTGTTCAAGGCCAGGCTGGATGGGGCCCTGGGCAACCTGATTTAGTGATAGCAACCCTGCCTGCAGCTGGTGGGTTGGAACTAGATGATCTTTGATGTCCCACCAAGCCCAAGTCTTTCTTTCTACGATTCTACGATACTCTAGTGCCACTCTGCACAGCCCAAGGATATTCCTGCCTAACCAACATAATGCAGACGTTCTTTTCTCATTTTACACTCTCCAGGTCTGGTTTAAGAACCGTCGAGCCAAGTGGAGACATCAGAAGAGAGCATCTGCCTCAGCAACGGTCCTTCAGGGCAGCGTGGAGCCGCCCAAGGAGAGCTGCTAACGGCCCTGCGGGAGGGGAGCAGCGGGGCCGGGCTTCAGAGAGCGGGATGGTGAATGCAGGCGGGGCTCCTCCGAAACCCGGCCTGCGTGCTGAGCCCTGTTCACGTGGCGTGGCCCTCAGGTGCTGAAGCGGGCACGAAGCGAACAGGCGGTGTGCGGACAGTGCCTGTGCTGTGCACACGAGTCCCGGCCGGGCTCCCCGGGCTGTGCTGGTTGTGTTCGTGTCAGCTCTGCTTTGTGAACACGTGCCGATGAAGGCTGCTCTCAGCACTCCATGGCTTCGAGCATCGCTTTGGGGCCCCCAGGTCGAGGTGCCTCACCCCAAGCAATGCCGGCCATGGCACGGGCAAAGACCCGCGTCTCTCACCACACACACACCTACGGAGCTGCCGAGCCCCGCCCGCGTTCCCCAGGCCCCGCCGCGACTCCGCTGCCCCGGCGTCGCCGTCACCAGGGCCCCGGGCCCGGTCCGCTCCTCCCTGCCGCAAGGGGGCGCGCTGACAGCGGCTCCCCTCGCCTCTCCCGGAAGGAGTGCTCCAACTCTCTGAGTCGCGTTATTGTGACGTCACGTCGCGTCGCGTTTGCGACGGCGGCTGAGGAGGGTCAGGGCGTCATGGCGGCCGTTCCTGCGCCTTCCTCTGGAGCCTTGGTGCCCGTCGCCGCCGAGGCCGGCGCCGTGGTCAGGAGCAGGGAGGCCGTTCGACCGGCCGCTAAGCGTCCGAAGAAGATCCTGGATGAGGATGCCTACATCGAGGTGGGCGGCGGGCCCGGACGCCTCGCTCCGTGTCACCGCGGCTGCTCGCGGCCCGGCCTGTCCCGAACGGCTGGGGAGCAGCGAGAGGTCCTGACACCTCCGTGCGATTTTCTGTTTGCAGAGTCTGGAGAATATTATTCAGCGCGATTTCTTTCCCGACGTGGAGAAGTTACGGGCGCAAAAGGAGTATCTGGAAGCTGAGGAAAATGGTGACTTGGAGAAAATGAGGCAAATCGCTATTAAATTTGGCTCCTCTTTGGGCAAATCATCGCGGGACACACCTGTGCCATGTAAGAACCGTCTCACTGTGGCTGTTTCAATGTTTAAACTGATATTATAGATGATTTCTACGAAAAAAAACAAAACAAAACAAAAAAATGACATTATGCTTTGTCATTTTGTATACCGTGGGCTATACAAGAGAGAGAAATGGTCTTCAGCTTTTTATTTATTTATTTATTTATTTAAGGTAAAAAGGTTTGTGTTTAATGTTATCACTCTTATCTAACGTCATACTAACAGATTTACATTGCGTGGGAATTAGTATGGCAGACTGGGCAGTAGTCAGTATCTGATGACTGATGTAATATTTCTCTTTGATAGTGTCCAATAATTCCTTCCGGAGAGAAAAAAGCAATGTGGTAACCATGCCTCAGATATATTTTGTCAAGCTCTTGTTTATTAGCAAAAATCACTTACCTTGCTTACCTTGCAACTTTGTACTATCAGAAGCTTTAGGCTATGTTCTAAATCATCATTACAGTTTTTGGGGTGGAAGGCATGGAAAGCTCATGACAGCCCAAGGTTAATGCAGCAAGCATCAGATGCTCAGTTATGTGTTTGTTTTCACTTCAAGTTTGGGTATTTTTTTATACTGAAGGCCCGTGCCTCGCTGAGCTCTTGTGGGCAGTTTAGCTAAGCAGCTTTCTCATGGCAAAAGGACACATGTCACACGGTGAATTCCTTTCCTCTCCTCCTGTGAGTGCCACACTGAGCTGTGTTAAGGTTGTTAAGCTCACATTGCTGCAGCAAATATGTACAGCTGTGACTCTCCTGTGAATTTTTCTCAGCATGAAAATGTCTCAGACGAGAGATGTTGTTTGTTGATGGGAACCATATTGAAAAGAATGTTTTATAGTCTTTTTGCAACTTTTTAATGAAATTCTTCTTGTGATTTGTCTTCTGTGATTCATGTTTGGTACCTGACCTGTACTGTGATGCAGAATGTCATGGCAAGTGTTCAGTTCTGTGCTCTGGTAACCATGCAAACCTTTTTCCTTTTGTCACAGATGTTACTCCAGCCACATTTGAAACCCCAGAAGTGCATCCAAGTGGTCTCCCTCTGGGAAATAAATCCAGAGCTGGCACCCGAGCTGCAGAGGAAGGTAGGAGTATAATGTTTCTGTCACTAAATTCCTCAGCAGCACGAAAATATGCTTGTGAACTCTGTTCCCTGGTGAAGGTTAAACATTAGCCAATGTTTAAGCAGTTTCTTTTAACCTTCTAGTAAGTGAAAATAATAATTCTGAAACTGTGTGAATTTTCAATTATGGATCTCTTTAAGGCAGTGTAAGTTCCTAATGCATTGCATTTTTTTGAAAGCAGTAAATTTCTCCTGTGTCACCTGAAAGTAGGGTCAGTAAGCAAAGATAGCAGAGGCATAGATATTCATATGGCATGTTAAAAATGTCTGCTATTGTCTGGGCACTTGTGTGTTTTGCCTTTAACACAAATAGTTACAAATGTAAGGAAAGCATTTTTTTGAAAGTTGGTTATGTTTTCCAGAAAAATTACTGTTGTGCCATTCTGCATGTATACACTTCTTTTTTTCCCCCACTAAGTTTAATTATTAGTGGGTCAGTAGAGGGCTAGCTCACAGAAGGAACTAAGATTTGTGTCTCTTACAGAAAGGGAGATATTAACCTTTGTCAAACTTCTTCCCTCTTCTTGTTAGGAGAAGCAGAAAAAGATGATAAAGATGCTCTTCCCAATCTGGACAGTTTCTTAGCAAAACACACAAGTGAAGATAATGCTTCATTTGAGCAGATCATGGAAGTGGCCAAAGAGAAGGAGAAAGTCAAACATGCTTGGCTGTACAGTGCAGAAGAGGAGTATGCCCAGGTAGGGAAATGGCTCAAATGTCTCTCTGCACTTCCAAAATGACACAAGAGGAAAATGCCCTTTTCCTGTATTTCTTTCCTGTTTAATTAAATGGTATATTTTCTTACCATCTGTTTTCAGACTCTGCCAAATGCTTCCATATCTGTATTTTTATGGAAAAGTTTGAAAATCCTCTGACTAATAGTATAGAAAAAGCTTCTGCTCTTTTCTTGCTGCTTGTATCAGCTAATACATTTTCTGTAAGGCTAGAATGGTAGAAAGATCCTTTCAAGGCTACTCATTTTAGTCTTGAAGACTGCCTTTTGTATGAGATACATGGCAGATCTTGCTATTCTCTTTTTTCTGGTGCTGAAGCATTCAATTTAATTTTGATTAGTAGATGGAGAAAAGTGAAAACTGTTTGAATCATCATTAGTGTTGTCGCAAGGTGTAACAAAGTGATATACATAATCTTTGTGAGAAATTAAGTCTATAGTGATAGTGCTCACTACAAGAGCTCATACAGGGTTTTGTAAGCTCACCTATGGGCACAGGATGCTTTCTCAAGTGCCAGTTGCCAGAGGGAGGGAGCTCATGCTTTGCAGGTGCTAAGTACATTAGGACTTGTAGCTGAGCTGGTGAGTTGGTGCTCTTCCAAGTGGTGTATCCTTGATGAAAAGATTGCAGGAGTACGTTTTCAGTCCTAATTTTTTTTTCCTCTTGTCATTTCAGAGACGAAATGAAAACCTGGCACTTCCTTCAGCAGAGCAGCAAGCTCTGGAGAGTGTGAAAGCTGGGCTGGAGACCTGGGAGTACACTGCTAGAAACACCCTCATGTATTATCCAACAGGTGAGGTATGCAAGTCGCAGGAGAGCAATCTGTCTAGGTGGGTTGACTCCAGACAGTGCTTTATTCCCCTTCTGACAGAACAGCTCTTACTGGTGCTACTGCACTGATTCTTCTGTGTAGCTCAGAGATGAGCAGCTGTTAGAGTCTTCTCCACCCATCCTGCACCATTCTTGAGATCTTGCTTCATTGCCTCTGATTGCAAAGCTGGATTGTGTTCTGTCACTGAACGTGATCACTGAATATATTACACAAGCATTTGTTTTTAGGAGCCATAAATATTTCTGGTTTGTTTCATCTTATTCATAGGCACTTCTTATTTTCAGTCATTTGTTGCTTCTGCTCAAAGAGCGCTGCTTTGGTTTCATGGTCACTTGGTTGCTAAAGAAAACTATATCATGTTGGAGCTGAGCTCTTTCACAAAGACTTTCTGCATGTCCAGGTGTACCTGATGAGGAGGACACATTTAAGAAGCCCAGAGAAGTTGTCCATCGGAACACTCGTTTTGTGAAAGATCCATTTAGCCAAGCTGTGAGCAAGTCACAGCTCCAGCAAGCTGCAGCCCTCAACGCTCAGGTTGGATAATTTTGTTGCTTCTGATCAAAGGCCTTTAAAACAACATAATTGTTGATGACGTGTGTATGCTGGATACAGATAGCTGGCATCTTTCTCTGGAAGTTAATGAATGACATTGTCTTTTATTATTTCAGTACAAACAGGGAAAAGTAGGACCAGATGGGAAAGAGCTGATACCCCAGGAGTCTCCAAAAGTGAATGGATATGGATTTGTGACTACTCCCTCTCCTGCCCCTGGTAAGAGGTTTTTTTATTGTTGTTTTCCTCTTTTCATCCGAATCTGCTTGTGTGTTACAGTTTCATTTTGTTCAGATGTACTAGCTTCAAGGTGCTTTCAGATAGAACACTCTGATTATTTTTCTTCTAGTTCAGATGTGGTGTCTGAATTTGTAGCTGTTCCTCACGAGCATAGTTTTCCCTGTCTTTTTTTTTATCACTCTTAAAATGTGAATGTAGTGAGGCTTTTCCTCTGAGAAGCCTGTAGGTGGCATATGGAATGCACCTCTCCAGTGAAAATGCCTTTTCCAAACACTGGACAGCCAGATTTTCTAGGCAATGACTTAATCTTAGAATCTATTCTGTAGTTGTAGCTGTTAGGCAAGTTGTAGTCATTGTATGACACAGACATTTGGTTATTCCATGTTTTAAGTCTTCTACCATTTCCTTGCTTTTAAATAGTTTCACGTATTGAAGGAATTTTCATACAGTATCAAAGGGGAAGACTGGTAGAATTAGAAAATGAAAGTTTCACTAAGCAAAAGCATTCCAAGTGGAAAAATACACACATAGAAAGATCAGGTTGGGCTTTGTAAGCTGGAGGGTGACACAGCCACGAGCAGTACCTGGTGTATAAGGTCATGTCTTTGTAATGGGAACGACATGTTAGTTTTCAACATGGACTCTAGAGGGGTTCAGTTGTGTCTTGAGTTTGCTACATTTCATAATATGGTTCTCTGTGGGTGGGTTTTTGTGTTGTTTTTGTTTTTTTTTTTTGGCTGACCAAATAGTTAAATAGTTTGCATGAGTATGACTTTTTAAATTTGTTTTCAGGTGTGAACGAATCTCCTTTTATGACATGGGGTGAAATAGAAACCACCCCTTTACGTCTGGATGGATCAGAAACACCGTATGTGGATCGCACACCTGGACCAGCCTTCAAGGTACTTCATAGGAGTCAACGTGTCATTCTTTGGGGGTGAGGGGACATGGACTAAGAAGGGAAAGACAAGTGAGTAACTAATAGATTAACATTGTTGTGGGATGTGTGACACATCTCTAGGCTGCGTTCCCAGTCCTTGAGACTAATAATCTATGTTCTGTTTGGAGGGTAGAGATGGACATGGCTCCACATGAAAGCTACTTAGTGCAGATATCTGAGGTGCAATACACAACTGGCAACAGTGAGACTTGAAGTTTGATGATAGGCCTAGACAAAGGGGCTTTTGGAGAAAGCTGAAGAGATGCTTGGTTTCCCTGATTTTAATTCTAGGGATGGGTAGAAATCATAATATTTTCCAAGTCTGAGGCAGCTGCATCACTTAAAGGTTGAAAAGGTACTCTGACTTTGTTAATGGCACTTGACCCTGTGTGCAACATGTCTCCTGCTGGTATCATTGAATGTGAGTTGTCTGAGATTCTTAGTTTAAGAGAAGAATAATTTTCTGTGTGCGCCTTCGAAGTTGTTGTCTGTTTTTTCTGCTGTTTAGCAATGCCTTTGTTTGCCTGAGAGCTGGCTGGCCATGGGCCAGGCTAGGCAAGACACAGGTGACATTGTTTGTCTATGAGAGACAGCAGGAGGAAATGCCAGATGTAATGGCTGCTTCCTTGACTGAACTGGTTTTACCATATGTGTTACTTGCAAAGGCAAGTTGAAAATCTCTCTGTCCTCTCTTGCTTTTATGTAGCAGAAGAGAAGAGTGGGCTGATCCCACTCCTCCCCGGTTTAGATCGTTGTCAGCTGCAATCCAACCATGGAAGCGCTTTGTTTCATTTATACAGTGCTCATACCTACTGCCTTGGCAAGTAAAGTGTGTGATGTATTTATAGATCCTGGAGCCTGGACGTCGTGAGAGGTTAGGACTCAAGATGGCCAATGAAGTGGCAGCTAAAAACCGAGCAAAGAAGCAGGAGGCACTTCGAAAAGTCACAGAAAACTTGGCCAGGTGAGACTTCTGTTGTGATGGAGGAATTGGGGATGGGTATTTAAGATGAGATTTAAATCAATATATGCAGAAAGGGAGGAATGAGGAAAGTGCTCATTTTTAGATGTAAACATTTTTAGGATGTAAAAGAACATGCTTATCAAGGGAAGGGAGATGGTGGTTGTTCCTGATACTCCCTCTTATGAGCATTACTGTTCTGCCCTATGCTACCCAAGTAGTGCATCTGGATTAATGTCTTGCTTCACTGCAAGTAGATGAGACCTGATGCAGCATGCTTGGCTGGGTCACAGGAAGGACAGTACAGGCTCAAAGGAAGCAAGCAGGCGGTGCAGTTTATGTTTGGGAGGGATGTTAGATGTTTCTCTATTACTTCTCTCTCTAGAAGATCAGGCTGAATTTACTTGCAGGCAAAAGGACTTCTGCCAATGGGTCTGGTCAGTGGAGGAAGCGGACTCCAAGTTCTCCTGTGGAAGCGTTGATAGTATTCCTGATAAATACTAAATTTTACTGTAAAGTCTTTAAAACTGTCTTTTCTATTCCAGCCTCACTCCAAAAGGATTAAGCCCAGCAATGTCACCAGCTTTGCAACGACTAGTAAACAGGACTGCAAGTAAATACACCGACAAAGCCCTGCGAGCCAGCTATACTCCTTCTCCAGCCCACACAGGAACTCCTGGCTACAAGACACCAGCAAATGGGCCTCAAACACCCACAACCACTCCACAGTCTAGGACAGTATCTCAGACACCAGTATCTCAAGATACTACATCAATCACAGACAATTTACTACAGCTTCCTAAAAGAAGGAAGGCATCTGATTTCTTCTAAATATTCTTGTCATCAGCAAGTCAATAGTGAACAGCCCATGCTCAGCTGTCTGCAACACGGATGTTTTAAACCATCAGTAATAAGAGGTATCTAGATTCAGCTGCCGGAGTGGAAGCTAGCAGCTATTAGATCCGGGACCAGATCTAGACTATGTAGCTGAAATAGCTTGTGATGTGCTTTATGGAAGACAAGTGTCTCTTGCTGTGGTATAACTTCCCTTTGAACTGCATGGATATGTTACACAGGGCTGCTGTAATGGCAGTGCTTCCTGCAATGGCAAAGAAGAATCTGGACTCTTAGCTAAAACAGTGATAATTTTTAAAATATCTCTTTTTTTCAGATGGCCATGCATTTGAATACATTTCTATACAAATATATCTATTTATAAAATATGTTAAGCCTTCCTAAAAGGTTGAACTGGATTTTACTCTTGCTTGTCAAATGTTTTTGGTCTTGTGCTGTGCAGAAGAGAGTCACAGAATTGAAGGGGTTGGAAGAGACCTCTAGAGATCATAGAGTACAACCCCCCCAGCTAAAGCAGTTTCCCTACAGTAGATTGCACAGGGCCATATCCTGGAGAGACTTGAGTATCTCTAGAGAGGGAGACTCCACCACCTCTTTGTGCAGACTGTTCTAGTGCTGTCACTGACAGTAAAGAAATTCTTCCCTTCTCAGCCTTCTCATCTTCAGACAGAAGAGTCTCAGATCTCTCAGCCTTTCCTTATGCAGGAGATGCTCCAGACCCCTAACCCTTATATATATGAGATGTCACTCATAGTTGTAGGGGACATCTCTTTAATGCAAGTGGATTTTAAACTGGTGCTTCCCAGTGTATGGTGGACTTGTCAAAAGAAATGCATCCATTTCCAGATGTCAATTCACACTTCCTAATAACCTGCAATCTTACTTATTGTGTTCTGCAGCTGGTATAACAGAAGCTTGAGTGTGAACAGCACTGTGACTCAAAAGAAAGCTTTCCTTTGTGCTTTTGACCATAACTCTTGATTATTGCAAACCATATCAGAGATGGTTGTTCATTCAGCTCAGCAGATGAACTTTATAAAGCAAAAGATGACTGTTTCTGAAAGGGCTTGGAGTAGTTGAAGTTGAAAACCAGCAGTTCACAAGCTGGATCAATTTTTAAGAGAATCTCATTTCCTTCACCTCAGCTTTCCATCGCGCAGAAGGAAGTTTTGGCTTGCTGATCATGCTCAGGCTTTTCCTCTGCAGACTTTGGGAACACTCAACCTCTTGTGCAGTGGGCAGAGGGGGTAAGGATTTGGGATTTTGGAGTCTGGGACCACAAGTATCTCAAAACTTCATTTACAGATAACCTCTGAGAAGTGTCAGACTGAAACAAGTAGAAAATAAGGTCCTCACGCTCTTTAGTCAGGTATTTTGATGCATGGAAGTCAGTCTTGTATTATTTCTGAGTACACATAGTTTTTTCTGACATTAGAATCACTAAAAGGCATTAATGCATAGATCATTGTATACAGAATGACACCTAGGCTCCAGATGTCAGAAATCCCAGGGTCACAAGGATTGTCCTGCAGCAGTTCATGGGCTGCATATGCATATGCTGAGAATGGATCTTCCCTTTTCACCCTGAGACAAATATTGGAAAAGTCAAGTCTGACATCTTGACGTTTAAATGTTCATTGGGAAGGATATTCACAGATTTCAGGTCTCTGTGAGCTACAGCTAAGTCATGGCAATGCTTGATGGCAGAAGCCAACTGCTGGAACTTAAAATGAGTAAAGTTCTCTTTCACAGCTTCTGTCATCTTGACATGGCCCAGGAGGTCTCCCTTTACCCCCAGCGCCATAAAGATGTACAATTTCCCCCCTGATATCTCAAAGATCTCAGTTTTGATGATTGATGGGTGGTGCAAATGTTCCATCTGTTTCCCTAGGGAGAAATCAGTCCAGGAAGTCCTGAGGCATTCTGTTGTCAATTATCTTTATAGCCACATTGCTTTATAACCTGTTGCAGCAGGCTAATTTCACTGCCATAGGAGACTTCTCCTAGTGTGGTGCTCAGGTTGAAACCTTTCTTTCAGTGTTACTTTAGGGGTGTCTTCCTCTTCAGTCTTTGGTTTACCAGTTTTAGACTATTTTTTTTTCCCCACAAGCTAAAATGGAGAAGGAATCATTCATAACGATGATCACAAGAAAGCTCCTCCTGAAGGCATTAAACTATTGGAAAATTTTCTGAAGTAATTTGAATTTGGTTTAGTGGTGGTGATGGGTTGATGTGAACTAAGATTAGTGGTTCCAACCTTAATGATTCTATGAATTTCTACTGCTGAAGGTTTCCTGCCGTACCCAATAGATAGAAATCTAGTCTTAGCTCTTCTTGCTGGTTATCGTGAGTTTTCAAAATACTTGTTGGTAGGTTAAGTTTTTAAATGTTTTCACTGAATGGACCAATGCTCTGTTTATGTTGCTTGGCTTCATATTCAAGCACGACAGTGTATCTGAGTTTGTTATTGCAGTAGAGCATTTTGAAACCTTTCTGAAGCTGTTTAATTGTTCATGTTCGTATCTCAGGAGGCACACAGGGTTAAGTACTACGTGAAGGAGCTCCTAAAGGTGCTGGGGAGCAAGGGATGCTGGTTTTTTTGTTTGTTTTGTTTTCAGAGTGGCTGCGTTCAAGAACTGTTTGTTTCTATTTGCTTTGTGCTTTCCCTTAACTTTCTTTCCTCGGTTCTCTTTCAGTCCCTCTGTTTCCTAGCTCTGATGATTGGCTGCTTCCTGTGGGTTTGGCAGCTGTTATTTTCTTAAACCCTTACTCATCGAGTAAGTTGCATTTTGACTTCCAGCTTCTGCTGTACTTGAGAAAAGCTCACAACATCACTTCTTCGGAACTGATGGGAGGATGGTGGTTTGTGTGCTGATTGCTTCACTGTAATCGGCCTCTGGGGCTTTTTGCTTTATGTTGGTTTCTGCTTTTTCAAACATAATTTTTCACTCCCAAGTGTATGACTTCAAAGCCTTAATGATGAGAACAACGCAGGGGCTGGGGACAATCCTGCACAGCTCACCAAAGTCATTCTGACAAACATTCTGACATTCTGGGAATTCTGATTATTATTCCCCCCCCCCTTTCTTTGAAACTTGTAGCTATTTTTTATAATTAGCCAGAAAGACGAAGAACAGTTTTAACCGTTCTGAGCTGCGGTTGTTGCAGTACAAGCTGACCTCTGGGTGCAAGCTGAGCCCTGCTGGCAGGAAGTCACAGCCAGCTGAGTACACTGCTTGCACCACGCCTGGGCACAGGGCAGCCTGGGGAACACTGGGCAGCCTGTGTAACACTTGGCAGTCCGGAGCTTTGCTATAATCGCACGACGTTCTCCGCAGGGAATATCCATGGAAATATTTATCCAGCTCTTTGAGCAGTGCCTGCGGATTTCTGTAAGGCTGAGGGTGTTTGGTGCTGTGTTTGCCTTGGTGGAGAGCTTCCTCCTGTGCGGTTTCCACTGCCACTTCCACAGCACCTGTCCCTGGCTGTGACCTTTCCCAGTGACTTTTATAGCACAACTTGTGAGAATAAATTGAGTGATACGGCGTCACTGGGGTTTGTGAGTGCATGAAACGAATAGGTTTTGCTTTTTTTAGTCTGGAAGTAACTAAGGGCTCAGTTTTTTCTTCAGGCAAAAGGAAGAAACAACCAACCTATTCTCAGACACTGATGGATGAATATAAAGAACATCTATTTACTGATGTGTCCGTGTTTTCAGTGATATTTCTTAAGGACTAACTTGGGTAAACAGCTCTGAAGCTTTTAGGTAAAATGTTTATTTCACAATATTCCCACAATCTGCTTGTCTCCATGAAGTCTTCACATCTGTGCTAGGTGTGCTGAAGGCTCTGCTCTGCGTTGCTCTGCCTGCAGCCACGTCCCTGCTGCAGTATGTGTTAATGTTAATTATTAACCCCTGAAGTTTCTGCTTCATTCAGTGCAAGCCAATGCGACCATTGGTTGCCTCTACTCAGAGGCCCTGCTTGATGGGCGATGCGCATACAGGAGCGTTTCAGTGCTCAGCCTTCCTGGCTGGATGCACCCTGGAATTTCTGAGGAGCTGTGCTCGTACCAGGACGTGGCTGGCTCACGGAACAGCACAGCTAGAGCCGTGTCTGAGAATTGTTTTGTGTTGTGCAATCCGTGTTTAGAAGCAGATTGCATAAACTACCTTGAGGCACGGGACGGTGCCGGTCCTGTGTCTTCTCTCGAGTGAGTTAACCTGAAATCAGAAGCCTTGGTTCTGATGGATTGAAGGGCGTTTGTCAGAGCTGTAATTTATTTCCAGGGAAATGCTCTAAAGCTGGTTCTGGGAAGGGCTTTGCAGCCAGGCCGTTCCTGCAGCGCTGCTTTGATGTCAGGGCTCCGCTTCCTGCAGTCGTGCACCCTTGCTATCTGCAATGGAGCTGCCAGAACTCTTCGCCAAAATAGCGCCTTAGACGGCCAAACCCAACGCGAAAACCCACCCGGGCTTAGCGGGCTTTGGTTTATTTTCTCTCAGCGTTACTTTGCCTGCTGTGCGCGGGCAGGAGCAGCGCAGGAAGGGAGAGGAAGGGCCGTGTGCAGATAGAGAAAGGGGCAGCAGGAGCGGGGTGCGGGAAGCGGGGCCCGAGGGGGCACTGACAGCCTTTTATTTGTGACCTTGGAACCGCCGCCTACGAGTGGAAAACATCGAGTTGCGCGTTTTAATTAAATCTCAGCTCTCGATTTCACCGCCGTTTTAAAAAATCTTAGGAAAACACCACACCACCTAGGAGCAAAGCCCCGTCCATCCTTAAGGGCACCCCCCAGCGCAGCCGCCGCCCACTCGAGGCCCCGACGGCGCGCCCCGCAGCCTCCGACCCCAGGGGCGGGGCTTTCTCGGAGGGGGGCGCCGAGCCCCGCCCACCGCGCCGCCGATTGGTCGAGAGCCGCGCTGGAGGGAGGGGGGCGTGGCGGCGCGGGGGAAGGCGGCGGGGAGGCGCGGCCGCCATCTTGTGCGTCGCCGGAGCCAGGCGAGCGGCCCGCAGCGTGGCGCCGCCCGACCCCCGCGCTGCCCCCGCGCCCGCAGCCGCCGCCGCAGCCAGGGCCGCTGGCTCCCGCCCGGGGGCGGCGGCGGACGGGGCGGGGAAGAGCTCGGTGCGGACGGGATCGCCCGGCGGCCGTCCCTCCGCCGCCTCCTCCTCCTCCTCCTCCTCCTTCTTCTCCTCCTCCCGCCGAGCGTCGCCCCGCGCTTCGCTCCCCGCGGGTTTGTGGCGCTGCGCCGGGGGAGGATGAACGGAGGATAAATGGTGCCCAAAGCGGACAGCGGCACCTTCCTCCTCCTCTTCCTCCTGGTGCTGAGCATCACCGAGCCGCTGCGGCCAGGTAGGGGCGGAGGGGGTCGGGGGAGCGGGTTGCGGGCACGGGGCCTGCGGCGCTGCTCGGGCCTGGGCTGCGGCTCGGCTGCGGGCCGGACCAGCACGACGTCTCCGGGCTGCGCTGGACGCGGAACGGCGCCGCGGAGCCCCGCAGGTGTCCGGGGAGCGGCTTTGGAAGCCCCGCTGGAAATACGCGCAGCCCTGCAGCGAGCGGAGCGCCGGGCTCGGCGGGTGCTACTGCTGCCCTGCCTGACCCCGGCGTCGGCGCCCCGTGCGTTGGGTGGCTCGGAACGGCGTGCGGGAGCCCCGAGCCGCTTCTCACCGTGATCATTTGAAGAGAAAAAGCCCTGTTGCATCTTAGTTCTTACCGCATCGTGTCCCCAGTTCTGTGTTCACTTCTTTCAGGGAAGCGGTGCAGCGACGGGATTTTCCTGGTAGCTGCTATAGGCACAGGGCTTTAAAGCATGAAAACGATTAACTTTCCGGAAATTATTGGTGTTTGTTGCCCGAAAGTGATTACTTTTTGAACCGTGTTGCTCATGCATTTCTCTTTGGCTGTTGAACTTGCTCAGAGCTCTTGCCAGGAGGATCCATAGCCTTAGTGTGAGGCTGTCCTCCATAGCACGATGGAAGCTGCTCACTGTTTGTCAGTATGATGATGAGAACGATGGCATTCCTCTCGTAACTTTGAAATCCACTCATTCTTTCCCTTCAAAATAACTCTGATGATCCAAACTAATAAAATGTGACACTGTTAGTGAACTGTGTTCAAGCAAGTTCTCGGTACAGCTGAAGCACAATTGGGTCAGTGTAGGCAGTCCGACTGAAATAACAAACTTGGATGTTGAAACTGCTGTGTGTGTGACTTGCTTTGTTTTATCTTGTTTTTTTGGCAGAGCAGTGTGTATGTTAGGGCTTATGACATGCACTTAAGTAGCCAAAAAAAAAAAAAAAGAAAAGAAAAACTGCTAGCCTAGCTGGTGTTATAGAAGCTAGAGGCCTTTCTGTTGGTCAGGATGCAATGTCAGCTCCATGCCAGGCACCTGCCCTTCTGGCTGATGCTGTGGGCGGTCGAGTCACTGGTTGGAAGCACTCAGCAGAGGTCAGTGTCCTCTTTCAGGTGATAGGCTCCTCTCTGGCCTGGAATTGAGCATTGCAGCCTTTTAGAAATTGGAAAATGGCACTTTCTGTACAGTGTCAGAACATGTGTTACTGTAGTATGGTATCAGATCCTTGTTAGCATCCAGTACTTGGTGGTAGAAGACAAGTTTTTGTCTTGGGTATTGCTCCTTGAATATTTCTCACTATTGCACTAAGGTATCGACTTTAAAGATCTGTGGTCTCCTAGCTAGGCTGCTGGAAATACTTTGTTTGTAAACATCCCCCAGCTGTCATCATTTCAGGTCTGGATTTGGAAGCTGTAGCATTGGGATTCCTCCACAGCAACTCCACATGCGCTGCTTGAACCACGTGTGTGCATGTGTATGGCTACACATGGAACCAGACGTAAAGTAGGAACCTTAGTTCACCTTGTGGCATAACCAGTCACGTGCAGGATGGCATCTGGAGCTTGGTGCTGTTTGAGGAGTTCCTTTGGGACGCCCATCCTGTTTACCATGGCCTGAGCTGTCCATGGTGATGGCGTCCTGTGCCCTGGGGAGGGCCTGCAGGTAGATGCTGCTGTGTGCCCTCACCTCCTTTGCCAAGGTTTGCTTTTAACTTGCTTCACTTACTGTCTCCAACAGGTCGTCTGCTCAGTAACTTAAATATTGTAGGGGCTTATCTTGAGTTAAAACGTGCAAATGGGGAATCTAGTTCATGTGAGTGTGGACTGTGCACAGAACCAAATTTCCCATTTTAAACAAGGAGAATGGCAATGAACGTGTCCCTGTCTCTTGTGGGCAGGTGCATGGATTTCCTCAGAAGAGAGTTACAGTATCGTTTGGACTTACAGTTTATTTTCCTGGTTGTGTTTGTTTTTCTTTCTGCTTCTTTCAACCTGTGTATTGTAGCAACTGTCTTCCTGGTTTACAAAGGATGCCTGCAGCTTGCTTAACTTAAATCTGTACTTGGAGCTATCAAATGAGTGCTGCAGACTGATGTGAGGCTTTATGTACTCTGAGATGAATGTGTAGTCCCTTCACAATTCAGTCCCAGCGAATCAGACTCCTCTTTGTACTTCCATGTTAATTTGACACTAGCTTTGTATCCGTGTTCTTGCTGTGCTCTTCAGATAAATAAAACCTTCTTTTAAGCCTCCTCAACTGTAGTATCTTTTCAGGGAAGCTGAAAGGCAGTGATTTTACATGGACTTATTTTTTTCTGCATTTAGGGTGAGATAGTTGTTAGTAAACTGAGAGAGGAACATTTCTATTTCCTTTTCTCTTTGTTTTGCCAATTTTTCTGTGTTGATGACAAAAGTCTGCTTTACGCAGCTACCATCACTAACAACCTTGGGTGCGCCCTGCAGGCTGTGACATCAGCTCTGGCTGTGGAGATGTGGATTCCTGAAGGTACCATGGGCAGCTACATTTTTCTCAGCCAGTAGGCTTTTAATGGCCCTTTTATGCCTTTGAGAATCTCAGCTTGAATTTGTCCCAAAATTTTTCTCTTTTTCTCCCTTTTTGACCGTAAACTGCTTATTTTGAGCAGTAGCTTCTTTTTAAGCATAGAATAGCCTGGATTGAAAAGGACCACAAAGATCATCCAGTTTCAACTCCCCTGCTATGTGCAGGTCACCAACCAGCAGACCAGGCTGCCCAGAGCCACATCCAGCCTGGCCTTGAATGCCTGCAGGGATGGGGCATCCACAATCTCCTTGGGCAACCTGTTCCAGTGTGTCACCCTCTGTGTGAAAAACTCCCTCCTTAATGCATTATTGAATGTTCCTTATTTATTATTTTGTTCTTATTTTATTTTTTATTTCTTAGTAAAGCATTTCTCCTGATGTTTGGAAGCTACTCATGTGCACTGAAGATCAGCGTGTCAGACCTTTGCAACTAGATGGGTGCCCAGGGAATGGCTACCTGAATATTTCTTTTAAGTATGCACTGAATGGACTGTATCCAGTGATCAGACCTCGTTTTTTGAGCTATTTGCCATGTTGGAGCTGGGCTTCATGTCTTTTTCAGGACGCCTCACAACATCTGCTTCAGGTTATTGAACTCGCCGGCTGAGAGCTGTTGTTTTTATGTGAAGAAATATTTCAGCAATGTTTTAACAGGGTCACGTTGTACTGGAACTAAATTGGGTTTAGGCACTCATTCATTTCTTTCAATTGTCTAAAAAGCAGCAGAGATGGAAACCAAGAATTTGGTTTTGCAGCACAGTTTGAGGATGTGTAGAAAGTTCCTGTTTCTGTCAACATCCCATTACACAAGTGTAAAGCAAAGGTTTGGGGGTCCTTATGTAATATTGTGAACTTAAACAGTCTGAGATGATCGGCACGACACCCTGGGGAATGTTGTCTAGTGGATTAAGTAAGATCATTGCTAAAGACAATAACATGTTTTCATATTTAACAAGATAGTCTGCTTGCTAATGGAAAACACTTAAACGTGGTCAGGCTTTGTATTGGATTTTGTAATAGTGGTATAGTACAGAGGCTTGTCAATGTAGGTCATTGGGCTTTCTTGTTACAGCATTTATCAGGCAGCTAAAAGCCAATAGAGTTGTTCTTGGAGCTTTTTTTCCTCCACCTCAGGGCTAGCTAGAGGAAGTAATTCTGTTATACCTGAGATTGGTTCCTAGAAATTGAGTGCATTTTATCTGATCGGCGGTGCTTAGGCAGATTTGGTGCTGCGAGGTGTCTGATCGAACACCACACAGCCTTGGCTTAGGATCTGCACTTCTTGCTGTGCTGCTTGGTGCGCATGGCTGGAGGTTTGCAAGGTTGTGCAGGAGCAGTGCTGGGGCCTTGGGGCCATACAGTACTTGGTGTTTGTGCTGCCAGCTCCTTCTTGTTGATCTAAAGGTGTAGCTCTTAAACAGAGCTCCTTAATTAGGAGTCTGAAAAGACCCCCAGCAAAACTTGTATGCTGGGGTTGAATTTGTTTGTTTTTGACTAATTCTGTTGTATCAGTTGGTTCAATTGAAGACCGAAATAGATCAGTCATAAAATGTGGCCAAGGCACAGCGTTCCTCTCTCCTAGAGAGATTGCATCAGCTAGCAAATAGAAGCTCTGATTTTGCCTTTTGTTCCTTGTCTCTACCTTGGAGAAAGCTGCGGTGAGTAATGTTTGTTGGGCTCCATGTTGCTGCTAGCTGCAGTCCCTGTGTTTGAATTCAGCTGAACTCCCTGGTGAGGGCTTGGTGCAAGGCAGAAGGTTTTCACTGCACCTCCTCTGCCAATGCTGCTGCACGCAGGCCTGCCCCCCGCTCAGCCCCTCATTTTTCAATGTTCCAATTGTTGTTTAACTCTCATCCTGCTGTGTATCAGTGTTCTGTTTTCCTGGTGTCTTGCTGCTCTGCTGTTTGTTGCTGTTCTGAGCTGTAAGCGAGGTTATTGGGTTTAAAAACTTCCTTGCAGCCGCTGTCGGTGAGGGGACAAGGCCAACGGTATGAGCAGCAGCTGTGATGCGGTGAGATTGGTCATTCCCAATTGTAAAGCAAACTTTGGGGTGCGTGTAGGCTTGCTGCTAGCTGTGCCCGTGCAGTAAGGAGGAGCAAGGGCCTGCGGGCAGACAGTGCCTTGTGTGCACGGCTGGGATTCTCGGAAGCAGTAGAGCAGAAGGGGATTCTGATGGACGTGACTTCTGTGTCCCCGCAGTGGGTTCAGGAGTAGAGCAAGGCGAGGCCATGGAGAAGTGCTGCTGTAGGCACAGCGGTTGTGGAAGGGCCATCAGACCTTTTTAAGAGCTGGGGATTGACACAGCTGGTTCAAAGAGTTCAGAACTTTAGATACTGAGAATGAAAGAGGTAAAATCCCCCAGTGAATGCTGGAAAACCAACCTGGAAGGTGTGAGAAATTGGGCAGTCCACCTTCCTGGCTCCAACAGAAGCAGGGGAACACGGGCAGCTCCCCAAGGAGCCAAGCTTCTCCTGGCTCCTGTGGCAGAGCCTCCAAACACAGCCTCCTTCGGTCACGCTGGCTGGCAGGGTGTTGTTTGTTTTGCAGCTGCAGCATATGATTCCTGCCCAAGTACAGTATTGTGCATGTGTCCCCCATACGCTGCAGTTTTAGGGAACTGTTTGCCAGTTTCCAAGACTGTTCTGGTGCCAGGGCCAGCAGTTCTTTCTTGGTGCCAAGTGTGGGTTGGTGCCTGGCACTACCATGGTGCTGCTGGCTGCCCTGGGGGAGTTTGTGTATCATGGAACGTCTGTGCATGGCAGGCACAAACCCATGCATTGCACTCACTGTACAGTTGGTGGAGAACTTGTTGAGGGTTGATGAGAACTCTCAGCTCCTTGGGTTGGCACTGATGACTGCAGCAGAATTCCAGCAATCAAGTGACTTACATACGTGAGGGGGATGAACCTTTAATCTGCATTCCCCAAAGTGTCAGATCTCTGGTGTGTTGTGGTTTCCTGTGAAACTTTTAATTTCAGCTTTGTGCTAAAGGGTCAGTCCTCTCATTCTGTATTTGATGAACAGCGTTTTAATGGTATTCGTTATATGGAGCTGCTGAGGAGGTTATAGTCAGTGTTTGATGCCTACCATTTAGATTATTGAGAAATACAAATTTTCTCAAGCTTAATAGGAATTGATAGTTGCCTCATTAAGTAAAGCTAAACAAAATAGCACTCAGCTTCCTAGTTAATTAAAATTAAATTTGGTTGATCTAAGCGTTATATTTGGTTTCCACTGTGTTTATTGACTAGTGCATGGAAATGTAGAATTGGCTGTGGATGAGTTATGTGAATATTTGACTATGCTTACTGAGGTTTTTGGTCCTATTTTCATAAAATTGGAGAGGGGAGGTGGGTGGTGGGTGGTGAGCTTTGCTTCTGCTCCAGTGTTGGGGAGGGACTCTGAATAACACAGTGGGTTGTCCTGCAGGATTCGTTTATATGGATTTGCTTTGTCTGTACTCAAGTTCATTAGCAATTTAAATGAAAAGGATTCCTTCTGACTTAAGAGTAACATGTTTTACTTGATTAAGGAGCAAAGCCAAAAACCAAACCCGGGAGTCTTACAGCAGTGACATCCAAGAGCAGACCTAACCAGGAGCACCCGCAGTTCTGGCAGTAGCTTGGAGAGAAGCTGTGCAAGGATACTGTGCTGTATCAGTGTCCATCTGTGGCTTTCTGAGCCCGATCAGGTGGGATGTGGGTAATTAATCCTCGTGTTTTGATACAAGAAACTCTTGCCCAGGCCCTTGTTTTACTGCAGAATGGGAGTGCATGGTATCACACGTGGTGTGGACAGATGCGGCGGTGACCAACACGGGCTGCATTCCTGCCGTGCTGGGCTCCGCTGGGTCCACGGAATGCTATTCAAAGCACGACCATTTGCGTGACAGCTACTGCAGCAGCTACTTTGCAAAGGGTAGAATGTGTTCTCAGTATCCCAGATCAGAATGTTTCTGTGTATCAAATTTTTGCTTTTAAGTGCTCTAGGTGCTTGCACATCAAGTCCTGTGCAAGACGTGAAGAGAGAAATGAAGCAGGAGCCGGAGGTTTTTGTAGTCTGGGCTGCATTCGAACAGTGCTTATCTGCATAGAGAACCTCCTGTTTCCCCTTGTTGTTTGAGGCCGTAATTTTCAAGATTTAAAATTAAGAAGTGGGGTTAGTTTTTGGACAGCAGTGTCATTAAAAGTGCCTAGCTTCACATGTAGGATTTTACTACCTACTTGCTTGGCATTAAAGGTTATTGCAGCAAGGTATCCTTAATGCATGTTTGACCTTAAATGATGTGTTTTCTTTGCATTTGTTTGGGTTGCTCACATGCTGAAAATTTGGGGATATGAATCCTGTACTGAGAGAAACAGTGACGTTAGCTTTTGTTTTGTTTTGTTTTTCCACAAGGTGGGAACATGTGTTGTCCTGTTGGAAGTCAATGGAGCTGCTTCCTAATATCTTTGCAATCTGGCAGTTCCTACTTTCAGTTTAAGGGTGGTTACAAATTAGCCTTGATTGCTCTGATAGTTCTTGAATTGCTCTTATCACATTTCATCTGAATGCTCTTCTTGTTGAAACTTGATCTAAAGAAAATATTAATGCTGTTCATGTAGAACTTTGGGTTGAAGTTTTCCTTTCCTTTATGGAAAACTCTTATTTCTCTGAGTAACTGTTTGCTTTGCTGGATTTTTTTTTTTTTTTTTAATGCTTACAGTTTATTTTGCCCCAGGGAATACAGATGCTTTCCCTCGTGAGCCTTGTTAAGTGTAAATAAGGCTTTGCGTAAGCACAGATATTGTACCTTACCTCTTCCTGCAGAAAGGCTTCATAGTTTGTGTTCTTCTCTAATCCTGAGGATGCAGCAGGTTGGAGGAGAGGCACTAATCTGACATGCCTGCATTTCTGTGGGTAGTTCTGGTAGGCAGCTCCCAGGCAATGGCACACAGTGCTTGGGTATCCTTAGATCCTCTGCATCTCTTCTTAGGTGTGTTCCAACAAACATAGGCTGGTGGAGCAGCAGGCCAGGGCCCTCTGGAAGCTAGAGCTCAGAATTATCTCAGCTGGGTGGAAAACTGAGGATGTGCAGGCAGGCTCTGGTGCTGCATGACATAGGTCACTTGATGCTGCTGAACTAAACATGAAGTCCTGCTTTAGTCTTCATAGAACAGCTGAAGTCCTGAAAGAGGTTGTTAGTGTAATGGAAACGTAGGCTTTAATTCTGAGCCATATTAAAGGTTCTTGAGTCCCTGTGGTTTTGGCTTTGTAGCCAGTGATTCTTTGTGCCAGAGCTGTATCTTGCTCTTCCCTTCAGCTAATCTGCTTATTATCATAATATAGCCGTTTCTTGAGGGGGGGGGAAGGGGAACCCACCAAAAAAACAAGCCTGTTATTTAGCTGCTATCATCACTGTTAGGAAAATAAAGCAGTTTTCAGTCTGTGGTGCTGCATTGCATGATTCATAGTCTTTTAACAAAGTTCAACAGAAAGCAAAGCTTGCTACTTGAGTTTTTGCAGTACTGAAGAATTGAGAATTGCTTTTTTTCCCCCTTTCTGTGTCAGTATTAGGAAGAAGTGTCCACAGTGATAAAACACAAAGTCTGTATTTTCTTAGCCTAAGCAATCGCAGCCAGGGTTCCCACTCAAGACGCTCCGATGTTGGGTTGGCTGAGTGCCGGGTCTCTTGCACTGCCTAAGGTTGTGTGGCTGTGTGTGCTTTTTTTCTTTTAATCCTTACTGGCATTGAATCTACCCTGCAGACAAAGAACAGACAATGAATCGGAGTGAACGACACTTGTGAGCAGGAAGAAACTGGGTCAGTTCCAAGCTCATGCGGGTGTAGGTATAACATCGATGGGTCTGGAGGGGATGAGGGGAAGCGGGCTGCTAACATTCCTGAATGCGATGTGAAATCTTCTGATGGATTTTTAGGATCATTTAGCATAACTCAGTATGACAGAACACTGAGTAATACAGAATGCTCATTAGTTATTCATTAGAATTTACAGTTTTCAGCTGGAGCGCTGTCACAGTTTTAATTACTTTACAAAACTACATGCTGAGGTCATGCAGAGAACTGCAATGCCTGTAATGTGTATTATTTATTTATTGGAAGTTACAAATCCACTTAGCGGGAACAAGGAACTTTGGGATTTCTGATTTTGAGGTGCTGGTTGTATTTGGCTCTGATGAGAGATGCCATGAACTAATTGTGCTCGTAAAGCTTAGCATGGGTCAAGATACACAGAATCAGTCATAAGAAAAAAGCCATTTTCAATTTTAATAGATTTATTCTTAAGTGTGTCAAAATATGAAATGATAGTGGGACATGTAAGTACAGATCTAAAGCACGTAGATTTGCTCTCATAAAATATAAGTAAGACCTGTTGGACAGGTTGAAGAAAATCTGAATGAGAAGAGCTCCTGGCCAAAGCACTTGTAGCCAGTGTTTTCCTTACTGCTTAATCAGCTTTCAATAACAGTAATTGCGTCTTCAGAATATTTTCTTGCAGGTTGATTCATCTGGTTTGATGCAACGAGCAACTCTGATATTGAGAAAGCAGGAAGCAGTTTTGTTTTCCTTCAGTCTGTAAACAAATGTGAAGATCTGCCAGGTCCAGTCTTGAGAAACCTGAGCAAAATAAGCGATGTACACGAAGTACACACAGCTTCCATTGTTCATTACAGCTTCAAGTACATGACTTTGTATGTGAGCTTGTCTTTTCAGTTACAGTAATAGTTTATAATAGAAATAACAATAAATGCTGGCTTTGTGCATTTAATCAAATTTTAATTTCCATACAAATGAATCACAGCAGACAAGAACAATTAGCATAGGAGATGAAGAATGGCATTTCTTTGTCTTCAGAATGAAACAGATTCAAATGCTAGGAGTGTAAACACTAAAAGCTGGCTTCCATCCGTACTGTTGGCTGCCAAAAGAGTATCTTAATGTATCAGACTTTACTGGCTGATGAATCTCTAAATTAATGAGAAATTAAATCATAGCAACTCAGTCCCGCATCATCAGTGACTGCAGTCAGAGTTTAATCTTTATATCAGAGCTTTCTCCTGAAATGAGTGGTATGTTTTTGGGCTTTGGTTCAGAGCAATAGCTGCATCGCTTCATACATGTGCCCGTCTCTTCAACTGGGAGCTGCCAAGGCTGTGGGTTCCTGCACCACTTTGTGGATGGTGGGTCTGCATTAGGAATGCGTGGCTTAAAAGTGAGGGAGTGTGTCAGTGGCACATTTCTGGCTTGGAGATTCTGCTTTCAGGTAGCCCGTTTTTTCAGTAGATCCTGTAGATGGTAAACAGCAGTGTCTTGGTTGGAATTTAGATTCTGAAAGCTTCATTGTGCTCACAAGTGCTTTGCAGGAGGTGTTTGTTACACACGTGCCTGAGGCACGGCCTCTGGTGTAGAATTTTGTTGGGCTGAGTTTCTTTTCTTCTCTATCTCAGTCTCGAATTGAGGGAACGTAGATGGCCCTGTAAGACGGTAGCAAAGCATTCATAGTTGCCCACTGGTTTATTTTCTCAGAAGGGTGTTGATGGCTCTGTAGTGCTTGTAGCCAGAAAGGTGCCCGTTTGGGCCCACGTGTAATTGGCTTCTGTTTCTCGGTTGAAAATTTTTAGAGCTTGATGGTTTTTGCCCTTCCCAAAGAATTATTTCCAGCTCTGCCACTTCTCCCACCGCTGTGGTGGTGTGTCCTGGGCCTTCATGCAGGCGGCCCTCGTGGCAGCTGGGTTGAGGTCCTCATGCCACACTGAGGGCTGGCAGTGGTGGCAGAGGAAAAGCTGTAGCTGACACAGCTTGAAATGAATGTGGACAAATGCTGTCAGATTTGACATGAAGCTTGCTGGTTCAAAGCGACCTCATCAAATTCATTCAGAAAAGTGAACTAGCAAGGTGAACTTGTATTGAATCAGCACTTTGTTTCTTGTGGCTGTTATGGTCTTGATTTGATATTGGAAGCTCTCAATGAGATTTACTGTGTTGCGGGTTCTGAATTTAGATCCTCTCAGCCTTACTTTCAGTTATAACACTTCTGTGAGTAACTACTTGTCCCTATGCTTTCTGCATAGAAAAGGAGAGAGATGAGTAAGAAATTAGTTCTATTTAAAATGAAAGTAGGAGGTGTGCTTGTCCAAATGCACCTCTGGAAGACTTGAAGCAGAAAACACAGGCTGCAGTTAGCATAGGGCCCAGGGCGGCACACAGCTGGAGCCATGCACCAGGACTTGCCTGTGCTCAGGCCCCAGAAGGAAAACATTCTTGATTATTCAGATTAAATGAGATAATTGGACCTGGAAGGACTTCCTGCATCGTTTTATAATGGAGAAAAGGTGCTCACTGCATGAAACCTGTACAGCTGTGCTGGAATTCGGGACAGAATTGGGAACATCTTTGCAGGAAAAAAAGTTTTCTGTAGAAGCATAAACAGCTGCCTTGAAAACTGCTTCCCATAGGAAACTAGGATTTTTGTATTATTAAAAGTCCTGATGATTTTGTTGCTAACTTAGAGAAAATATTAGGCAGCTGAAGGAATTGACGACTTGTTTATATGGCACTGTTTAAACTAACTTACTGCCTTGCTTGTGGTGCTTGATGAATTAAGAAGTGAGTTTTGTTTTAAGTTTCAAATTTCAGGTTCACAGCCAGCTTTGGCAGGACTTCCCTTGGGTGAGTGACTCCAGTGGGTGCACTGGGATATCTGATGATGCGTCCTCAAAAATTGGTATTGGCATATAGGAACATAATACTGTGCTGTATGTTAAGTTTGTAGAGCTGATACAAAACCTGTCAGTTTATACTATGTGTAGTAGAGAACTACGAGTGATGCTGTTTCCATTGTGCGCTTGCTTCCCTTCTTCCCAACAAATGCCAAAGGAATTGAGTTGAGAAAGCTGGAGGGTTGCATTGTGTTGTGTTTTTGTTTGCTGGTGCTGATGTGTGTCCTACACAGAGCTGGGCAGGGGATGTTGCAGGATGCAGCATGCTGCTGTGCTCCTGGTGTGCCCTCCTGGTCCTCCAACAGCTGCAACGGCTTGGCTGGAGAGAACCAGCCTTTGGAATTGATGGCCAAGGAGGTGCTAGGTAAGTCCAGTTGGGGAATGAGCTCATTTGGTAAGGCGCTTGGATTTCCTCAATGATTGCATCTTGTTTGTCTTTGTGTTGAACCACAGCAGGCAACAAATAGAAGCAAAACGATTTAGAGGAAACTCTTCCAGAGACCTCACGGTGAATTGGGTGCTTGACTAATGCAGAGAGATGTGGGCTCGGGGCTAAGAGCACAGGAAATGATATTGACAGTGTTTTCAGAACACAGAGCTTTTCATTTTGCACTGGGCCCTGCCTTCGTAAACATGTTTGTACACCCCATGTACACACATTGTTCACAGAGGAGTGTCTGTAACGCAGGAAGCAACAACATTATGGCATGTAGGTGGCTTATTTTAATGCCTGTGATTTCAGGACAGTGTCATTATTTACCTGACCCAGCTGTGTGTAATTGTACTTACAGCAGTAGTGGCATGTATGGATCTGTGCAGAGACTACATGTAGTGTAATGGAGACCTGCAGCTGGGCAGAAAGCAGTCTTGTATGGGAAAACATCTACCAGCGGCTCATTGCTTGGAATGGCCATAAGTTAAGAAACCTGATGTTCCGTGCTGATGCTGCACAAATGTGGGAAAACAAGCTGCCATCCTAGTGATAGTATAAGGGGGAACAATTTTAAACTGAAAGAGTAGAGATTTAGATTAGATGTTAAGGGGAAGTTTTTCACTTAGGGCGATGAGGTCTGCCTGGAGAGGCTGGGGATGCCCCATCCCTGGAGGTGCCCGAGGCCATGGATGGGACCTGGGCAGCCTGAGCTGGGGGAGCAACTAGTCCATGGCAGGGTTAGGTCTGGGTGGGCTTTATGTTCCCTTCCGACTTAAGCCACTCTATGATTCTGTGATTGAGCTGTGCTGCTGGGAGTCTGCTGCAGTTCTCAGCCATTTTGTGGTCTGACTATGATCCAAGTGGGTGAGGTGTGAAGAGGATTTGCCCTAGGAGAGCACGTTATCAGTATCCTATAGCAGTGCAGAAGGATGTGCTGTGATGGAGCAGTGAAGGTGAGATATTCCTGAAAGATATTGAGGGACACAAATTTAAGCTGAATTATTAGGTTCTGGCTTTTGATAGATGGAATTGGAGTATATACATAAAAAGCTTTGAAAAATCATACTTTTTATAATGCTAATTAGGACTGACAGAATAATGATGGCAAGTAGGCAGTGCTGTTGTAGGAGCAGGCATTGCATGTTTGCAGATATTGGCAGTTTCTTTTGAAGGATGTGCTGATAGGTGTGAATTCTACAACAGAGCTTAAGCTAGAAACTGAAATCAGGTTCAGCAATATGGAAATTGTTTTACAAGTACTTTTGTCATATGGCTCTAAATTGCATTGGACTGTAGATCATGTCTGAGTGGGTCCTGGTGTATGTAGTGACTGGAGTGGAAATTGTGTTGTGAGTTTGTTGTGTAATGGCAGCACTTAAAAGCTGCCATAGTGTGTTTTTACACCTCAGTTCTGAGAAGTGAGCAAGCTATCTTAGTCCCCTGTAGGATGCAAGTAGGGAACACTGCTCTTGGCTGCTTCTGGGTCCCACAACTCTCATCTCAGTCTGGAGCTGGGCTTGGGAAGGCTTTGCCAATGTGTATTTGCCTTCCTTCTGTTTGTTAGAGATACCAGCTTATCTGCAGGTATGTGGAAGGAGCAGAAGTGAGACACACTATAGTGTAATTGTCTTGAAAATCCATTTTAGAAACCGAAGAGAATATGTTGTTCTAACATGATCAACTTGTATTCTTGCTAGTATTTCATAAGTGGAAAGCTTACCTCTCAGTGATACCCGTATTCTTTTTGGGTGAGGGTAGTACAGCAGTAGCAACTGGCAGATCAGAGCACTGCATTTCATAGAGAGAGCTGAATTGAAATGTCTGTGACTGCACAAACCAGAAATCTGCCAGTTAGATCTAATGTATATTTTTAATTAGGAAATTTTTCCTATGGCTTTGTGCTAGAATTCTTTCTCAAACCCTGGAAGCAGGCCCTCCTGTCTGTTAGAGCTGCAAACATCCAGTTGAAAGTATGGAAGTGATCTGAAGCTAAGCAGCATTTAGCAGGCATTACACAGTGACCAATTTATGTATATTTAGACCTAGAAGAATATATTACATTTGAGACAAAACACAACTTTCTTCTTTTGCAGAGCTCCGCTGCACCCCGGGGCAGTTTGCGTGTCGGAGTGGTACCATCCAGTGCATCCCTTCCAACTGGCAGTGCGATGGATGGCCCACCTGCGAGGACGAGAGCGATGAAGTTGACTGTCCAGGTAAGGCTGCTCAACCCAACACCACCTTATCTTTTTGTGTGGCTTACTCTACAAACATTTTTTCAGTTGACTGCATCATACTTTGGTGCTGACAGTCTGTAGATGTGCTGGCAGCGAGGAAGGTTTCAAGTCTGAAAAAGAGACTTTCTTCGCGGAGAAAAATCATGTTGCAATTAAACTGAGATGACACGTAAGCCTGAGGTTAAGTTCTGAATTACAGTTTGGGTTGCGTGAGTGCATCGCTCAGGCTGTACTTAGTGACATTGCTGGACTAGGTAAAGAGCTTCTTTTATTGCTACCTGTTCCGATTACAATTCGTGCGCTTAAGTGGAGAACTTTGTTCTGCCAAACAAACTGTGGTATTTACTCTTTATGAGCTAATGCATGTTCTCGGGGGCCTACTGCCAGCAACAGTTCTCTGCTGAAGCTGAGAATCTGAAAGCATAGCTTAGAATTTAACTGTGGCACAATTCAAAACTCTTACCTCTACAGCATGGCTAAGCTGTGTTCAAAAACTGTTTTACGAAGCTCTTTGCCTTTGAGGTACTTAATTTGCTTGTAGAGAATCACGTTGATATCACAGCATTCGGTCTGTCTGTCATCATTGTGAGTTTTAAGCTATTTTAGTTGCAGAGGTGCTACCAAATAGTAACATTGGTATTTTGCAGGAACAAGCTGTTCTAAATAGTTATGTTTTTTTTTTAAGTGGAAATAGTAAAGTAAATGTAACACTCAATGTTTGAAGCTGCACACTCGTTAGCCTTCTCCCCACTGTGTGCTGCACACAGATAATGAAAAGAATGTGTTCAGTGCCTTTTTTTTAAATTATTTTTTGGAAGGCTTTTGGCTGGTTTCTGTGAGTGGGTATGTTTGCAGGGAGTGGGGAGAGGAACTTCCTAGTTTCTGAAAATTAAGCCATGCCATTAATGCAGCTTCTGTTTGAGGTTGTTATTCAGGATGTGGATGTCCTTAAAGACAGATGCTTTTATAGTTGTGCTGTTATTCTTCCTCCTTCTTAGCTATTTTTGACCAAATATGAAGAGCTACAAGTTCTGGAGGTCAATGAAAGTCAATAGTTGGGTAAAAAGTCACATTAATGTTTGGATTTACTCAAAAAGCACTGATACTGAAATATTCCATTAGTCCAGAATGATGGTTTGCCTACTGTATCAGTCAGCAATCTTAAGCTGTTGCACGACGTTTGCAATGGGAGGATGAGGACTCATTGACGGATCTTTGAAGAGCGTTTTGGTGTAAGGCTAGGGTAAGGATTTGATAGAAGTGCAATTTCTCAGAGGATGGACTCAGCCTTTGGTTTGGGTGTAGGTCTCGTTGAACTGTCTGGCCTGACATGGTGGGAAGGCCTTCAAGGAGTGTCAGCGAATTTGTGGGAGACTTGATTCATCTCTATGTTCGTATGCAGGAAGAGGAGAGTAACTGGCATAGAGAGTATGAGGGGGGAAAATGATGAAAAGCATAGAGAAGGAAAGTGCTCCACTTGATGAAAAAGTTAATTGGTAAGTAATTGGTGGAAAAGGCTGTATGAAGTTAAAGGAGCCAGCAAGCTGGGTGCGGCGAGAGCTGAGATATTTGCACAGTAACGCAAGGAGGCAGCCAGCAAACCAGAGGAACAGGAACTACTGGTGTAGGTCATAAAACTCTATTATACCTGTGACAGAAATTCAGTGGGGCACCATTGTGAGCTGAAATGGGTGTTGAAGGGCACATGCTGTGTGAACTGCAGAGAGCAGGGACGAGTTTGTGTGCTGCTGTGCATGTGAATGGTGTGTTGGAGTATGAAGAAGGACAGACAAAATTATTCAAGTAATGCTGCTGAGGCCAAGTTAGGCTTGGAAGAGCATGTATTTCTCAGGCTGGGGAAACTAAGCAGTCATGGGACAGACCGACTGCTGAGACATTGATTGGGAAACTAAAGCAACTAATAATAGTAGCACAAAGTCATACTCAGGAGTGATAACTTTCTTCTTTGGCCACTGAATTAACAAGAGATGATGCAGCTTTAAATTTAGAAAATACCTTTGGATTCAAATGAGTAATTGTGAGATGATTCAGCTAAATTTAAATCCTTAGTAATTAAGGTTCTTAATTTCAATAAAGGCAGACCAAACACTAAAAGAACAAGTTAGTGAAGCCACTTGGGCTTGTGAAACTTGGAGAATTAAAACGTCTTCAAATTAAAAGGGATGAAATCTCTCTGAAGCATTAAGAGAAAGCTTGCAAGAAAGGGCTCTGAGTCTGATTGCAGAGCTTTTCACTTTTCAGCCTTTGAGCTGCTAATGGCACCCTTCAACATGAGCAACTCGGAAAACATCAGTGGTGGTGAGTTAGGTTTGTGTGATTCTGATGAGGGTGTGTTTCAATGACTGCTTTGTCATTTTGCCATTTGCAGTGATTTAATATAAGGCCATTGAAAGTTATTTGGCACCATTCACGTTTTTTCAGCCTGATGTCTTTCATGTTAGTAATGAATCTCCTCCTGAGTTAAGAGAATGATCCAGTAATAAAACTGTTTGGTGATTGTGTGTTGTCTTAAGTACAGGGAACATCCCAAACCCTAATACTTCTTTGTTAGGATCACTTCTTTTAACATCTTCTCCAGAACATGAAGAGGTAAGACGTTCATTCATAGACAGTCTGAATAAGTATATTTAATGACTTTTTTTGTCATACCACATGTATACAAAATACACAGCCAAAAGTTTTACGGGAAGGAAGGTGTTTCCAGCTGAGGTGGCTCATACAGTGTATTCTTCTTCCACAAATTATCACCTGACTTTCAGTTTGCCTCATGGCCAGGAAGCTTCAACACTCCTTCCAAAAGTGTTCCAACCCTATGCTTCTTTGCTTAATGATATATTGGGAAAAGCATTTCCGTTGGTTAGTCTTTCATTTCCTTCCTTAATTGGAGTGTTTGTTCACATATTATGAACTACTCCATACTGAGATCTTTAAACTGTTAGCATTTATGTACTTCTTAGTACATCTCCTTTCCCCCCCTACCTTTTTAAAAAGCTAAACAATGACAAATAGCCCCTGATCTATTGCACGCCTTTTCTGAAGCCATGCTGATGCTTCATTTTTCCTTTCCCTGTGGTGTTTGAGCTCCTTACTGTCAGGGCACTCCATGGATTTGACTGGTACACAGTACAGCTGGATGCTGGGTTGTTTCATCTATTTCCCAGCCTGGTACAAGTGATAAAGCAAAGAGTGGAGCTGGCAGACCTGAGAGGAATCACCCCTCTCTGTGGACATTTGAAGTACATTTCCAAATCTTTAGGTGTGAAATTGGATTTAATCCTGAAGCTCTCTCACCCCTTGAATTACCAGATTGAATTAAAAGCTTTCTAAAGGTTCGGTAGGTAATATACTGGAGAGAAAGTTTGAGGCCTAGGGAAGAAGGTAGCTTTCATACTTCATTTTGACATACAGTGAATGGAGAGATGTGCTGGAATTCCCTGTTTGTGATGGAAATGCAAAGATTCCAGGTCTAGTGTTTTGAGTGTCCAAAAGAAAGTGTCAGAAGCCTGTCTTCCCAAGTGCTCAGTGCTAGGCAGCATGCCCTTTGCTTCAAGTATAGTTCCTGTTGCTTTTAATTGCAGCTGCAGAACAGACCTGTCTTAATGGTACATCCATCCTCATGAAGTGCTTGGCTGGAGTGACTTGTTTGCTGTGGCACAGGAACTCTGGGAAACAGTGCAGCTTCCCAGATCCCAGAAATCGCCCCTGCATGAGTCCTGACCCTACACATACTTCTTTTAATACTTCAGGCTCCTGACAGTCAGTCTCTTGTCCGCCCTTTTTTCCTACAAAGGAGACTTGGGTCTGTATGGTAGCTTGCAGCTTCCAGCTCCCCTGAGCGATGTTTGCCATTGAGCTGAGCGCTGTGTTTGCTCCCCCCTGCAGCGCTGCCTGGCGTGCCTCTGTTCCAGCCTGGTCCTGGCTCAGCTTCTGCCAGCTCACTTTTGTGTGTTCTCAGCACACGTTCCTTCTGCACTGCTTGGCTTTTTGCATCTTTTCACATGGTTTGAAGGATAGAGACACTGAGAGGTGCAGAAGAGGAGCATTCCCTGCTGCTGGAGGGCACATCTAAGGAAGCTCTTGTGGGTAAATGCTGTGGGTATATGTGGAAAAATGGACAGCTTAACTCAGAATAGTGGACAAGCCCTTGTTTGTTAACCTGATGGCATTTGTCCCCTCTGTGAACCCCTGCTCCCAAGAGGAATAACAAAACTTGTGTGCGTGAGATAGAGCTTTCTCTGTGAGTTTTCAGGGCTGCATTTTGCAGTCAGAAGTGCCAAGTCTTGTTCAGCTAAAAGGTAGAGTATAAGCAAAATACTTCCCTCTTCTAAATTCTCCACTTTTGTTCTGAAAAACTGTGAGTGGTATTGATTCACATCTGAAACAGTTTACTGCCATAAAATGTGGTAGGAGCCATCCAGCATGGCAAGCTTTCCTTCTAAATAGGTAGCTTCAAGTTTGAAACAGCTGAAAACAGTCATGTAATCAGACACGTTGGGCAACTTTCCTGATGGTATATTACTCAGCCCATAAACATGCTAGAGTGAATTAGCGACTGTTTGTAAATTGGAAGGAGCTGCGTGAATGCTAATCATGGCCTGATCCACCTGGAAGCACTCTGGAGGATGTTCCTGGCCTGTATGCAGTGCTTTGCAAAGGGAAAAGAGAAGCTGTGTCTCACGGGTCTTCCCCTAAACCCATTTTTGCCCTTCCCACTAACTACCATGCAAATCCCTTTTCTTGAATAGTCAGAACATAAAGCTGTTGTCTTGGCTGGGGAAAATACTGCCGTTGCTGCTATCCCTTGTGTGTTTAGTATTGAGAAAAGGAAGGATTTGGGAAGAAGCTCATCTTCCCTAAATTAATAACTTTCAGAATATTAACTGTGCACGTAAGCACTAAAAATGCATGTTTTCCTTTTTCAAACACTGATGAAACATAGGCTGTGGCCTTCTGGCTTAGGCTGTTATCTGAAAGCTTAGCTCATGGCACTATTCCTTCTAAAGATATAAATATTTTTAATAAAGGAAACAGGAACAGCAAAGCACACAGAAAATGATTCTGTTGCATATTACAACAGCACAATAGCAAACCAGCCCAATTACACCTTTGCCATCTGAATCTGCAACTGCTTTTCAAGACAGCTGAGTAATTTGCAGGCTTGTTAGCGTGGTCTTTCTTTATTGCCCTGGAAAAAATTGTCATCTTGCTTTTCTCAGAGACAGGAAATTCAGGTCAAATCTGAACAATTTTGTATTTGAAGAGCTCCAAATTATTAAGCAGCTGACAGCGCTGGGCATGAAGGAGGACTTGTGGTGCTGCGTGCCTCCAGAGCTCTGCCTTGTTTCAATAGCAGGGCTGCCAGCATGGGCGCTGGGGAAGGAGCCATGGTCTCCTTCTTGGCTTGTGTTTGATTGGGCTCACTTTGTGTGAGCTGTGGATTTTTCAAGGCGTCTGCCATAAATTGTGTCAGTTTAAGATGTTAACCCAAGTAACCCTTTCTTAATCTTGCATATTAAAACCTATGAACTCCTTTTATTCCTGGCGGAGTTAAATTGTTAAGTACTTGTGGGCGTTCTGTTTAGCCGTGGAGGGTCAGCCATATGGTGTTGCATCTGCTTGCACTTCAGAAAGGGGACTAATGCTTCTTGTTTGGTTCTTTTGCTTTACATCTTACCATTTAATGCCTTGGGAAAATTGGGCTTCCCATGCTGAGTTTGGTTCATCTTCGATACAGCAAACTACGTTAATTATGTAAAGACTTTAAAAATAATGTGAATTAAAGATTTGCTTTTTTAATGTCTTAGTATCACTTTGAAGATCATAATGTTTCAGCAGCAGTATTTACACTGGGATTAACAACAGTCCAATCCTAAAACTAAAAATAGATTGGCCTTCAATAAAAATAATCAGCAGTCCACATTGTTGAATTGCTTCTCCATTTTGTGCCCTTTGAAGTGTACACTAACTGAATTTCTTGGCACTAACTCCTTTCCTGTGATAAATAGTACGTCCTAATATTGAATATTGGGATTGCAACTTTATTCCTGTAAGGCCACGTGAGTTCATTACACACAGCCATTTCTTAACGGGTGATCTCCATGGACATGTAATTCCTTGGGTAACGTGATAATCAAATATCCCTTGCTTATCCCATTAACGTGGGGAAAACTCAGTGTGCTGGTGCCAGATGATTGCAAAGCTACTCTGCTCTTCCTAGGCTCTCATCAGCACTTTGTCCCAAGGAGTACATTGTCTGATGGTTGATCTTCTCGAGGTCCGTCCCCTGGGTAACACAACAAGCAGCCTCCAACTGTGTTTAAATTATCAGCAATTTGCTGTGGATCTCTTGCTATTTAAAGTTTGAAAGGAGAAAGTTTGATTAGTGTAGTTTTTCATATATTTCAAACAGATAAGCCTGTTAAAGAAGCCTATGTTGCTGCTTTTTATTTGGGACCATAGCTGGGTACATAGAGCTAATCAGCTTTAAAAGGAAGTAAGCTAATTCTTTTTATAAGAAATTTGTCTGCACGGCTCTTTGTGCTGTTCTATTAGCTACTAGTGTGAGGTGACATACAAGTAGCTATTTCAATGCCTACGTTCTCAGATTCTTCATTTTTCTGCTTTTAGGTTAATTTCTTATTTCCACATTAAACTTAGTGTTCATTTCCGTCTTTCTCAAAGGCTTCTCCCCACCCTTCCAGCTGTACTACCTATGGACTTGCTAGTTGTGCTGGCTGAGGCAGTGACAGCACCTGACCCACGTGCTGCATTTGCTCCTGGAATGCCCCGGTCCCCTTGCTGGAATTACAGCTTGCACTGTGTTTTGCTGAGCTCTTGAGTCCACTTGTCTCATGCACACATTCACTATCCCTGACAGCCAGGTTAGGGCCTATGCACTTTTTGTTTTGGAAATAATGAGCAAACATTTGATTTAGAAGCTTGAGAAGGAATAAAACACCTTGTTCTTCTGGCTGAGGTGAATCCTTTCCTGATTTTAGTTTTGTCTTAGATCTCAGAGAGTGTGTTGGAAAATACACTGAGAAAGCTGTCTGTGTCTTTGAGTGCACAGCTGGAGAGAGGGGAGCTCTGCAAACGAGAGCAGACAAACTGCACTGGGGATGGTGCATTTGCTGCAGCAACCAAAAGGACAAGTGTGAAGATCTGTGCAAAACTGCAGTAGTTGAAAATCTGCCAAAATGTTTATCTTTGCAGGACTCGTGTAATGTAACTTTGGTTCTTTTCAACTGTAAGTATTTCAGTTATGTCCCTTGTGAAATGGCCAGGCTGGTACTACAGAGATCTATCATCTTTGCTTACCTACCTATTATTTATCATATGTTTGTCTTGAATTAAAACCCACAGAAAGCTTAGTAAAATCAGCTCTGCTTTGTGTTCCATCTTTCCCTGACTGTTCCTTCTTGTCCTTAGGATTGACAGGGGACCAGCGCACTTACCATGGGAAGGAGAATGTGGACTCCAGGCATAATCGAGGGAGAGGAGGAGAGACGACCCGCTTTCACACCGTCAATGTGGCACAGCCTGTCCGATTTAGCAGTAAGTTGCAGCCTGGGAAATCTGGCCCATCTTTCTGCTAATTAGTTTAACAACTCCGACTAATTTGTCTTAAAAGAAAATTAATAGGTTTTCTCTTAAATAGATTTTTAGCCAATTTTAGTTCATGTTCAGTACTTTTGAAGGGTTTTGTACATTTCGTTTATATGTGTGCTGTTGTAATGCATGGTTTATAAAACAGACTGATAGATGCAGAGTACTCAGCTTCCTCTGCAGTCTTGTTTTTGTGCAACAATCAATTAGTTTTGAAGTCATTTTGATAGTATTTTTAAATAAACTAAGTGCATCTCAGATATGAGTTTCATAGCTTTTTAAAGAGGAATAGTATTCTTGGGGAAGAGAGGAACTTGAGGAAATTCTTCACTTGCATCTCTGAAGAGAAAGTCTGTCGAGGAAGAGTGTGGTGCCTGAATAGGTTTCTCCATCTAACTTCCATATATCAGTTGGGAATCTTCCAAAATACCACTCCAGTAACATCCTGCCCTCTTTCCTGCATCACTGCTAGTGCTGCTGTCTGCATCTTGGTACCAGCCTTATCTAAATACTTAGAAATATTCTGCAGCTGTTCTCCTCGCAAATGATGGCTCATAGTAACTGATGTCTCTGAATCTCTTCAGGCTCCAAACATCTTAAGTCTCTCTTGCTTCTTTCTCTTTGTGCTCCGTGGATCATCCAGTGATTTGGGAGTGAGATGGCATTGATTTGCTTTGGAGGAATGGATGGGGCAAGCTAGGAAGGGAACATGCAGAGAAGAAGGCATGGAGGGATTCTGGAGAAGTCAAGTGATTAACAGAAGTAAAATCTCATCTCTTTGATTTTTTTTTTTTTTTTTAATTTTTTTTAGGATGGGGGAAGGAGAGGAGAAGTTTATTAAAATAGGTCTTTTGATCTGTTGTGGATTCCAGTAGCTAACTTGTTAGCCACATTTGTGGAGAACAATAAAACAGTTTAGAAACTGATACAGCAATATCTAAAATGTTCTGCAGTTTGATTAATATTGCATTCAGTTCCATCCTGGTGGCATGACCAGCAGATCTTAAACAATCCCATTGCTTCTTAAATAGAAATGGTGACTGAGGAAAGATGCTTAAAGGGATTCAAATCTAAATGTGTGTCATTATTTGATGATAAACATCACCGTTTCTGAGGGGAGTCCTTCAGCTTGCGATAAATGTGAAACAGTTTGTGAATTTAAAGTACCTTAATTAGGTGTCATGCAATATTGATACTGCAAATGCAAGTGCTAATATTGTATTTCATGTCTATTTTAAATTTCATCAGCTTGCCTCTGTGACTTTATTAGTTAACCATCACCTTCAAGAATGCCAGCCATCAAAAGCCCATGGGTCTGTCTCATCCACAAATGCCTTAAGGCTTTTGTTGCATATTCCCTTCTGAGAGAATTGAGAGAAAGCAGAGACAACGGTTCATACCTTTATCTTCTTGATCCCTAAAGATTCATTTTGCAGTGCTGGTTTTCCAAGGCAAACAATCATTGCCCCAGAACCCCCATCATCATCATCAGTGGTAGACTGAGCTGGAGTGGGTGAATTCCACTGAGGTTGTTCCTTAAAAGAAGGCTGAAAACTTCAAAGCAAGCTGGGCTTGTTTTTAAACCACCTAATAGAAAGATGCAGTCATTAAGTTAGCTACCTCTGGTTTATGCTTCCTGCTTCTTGCTGCTTGTTTTGATTTGGATTGATCAAACTGATTGGATTTTTAAAGCTGTTCAGGGAAAAGCTTCCTTAGTAGATCATCAGTCTTAATTAAAGAATTTAAAGGCTGTGGCAGTGCAGTGAAACATCACTGGGAGTTTTTTAGTCCATTTAAGAGAAATCCCTATGTGAAAAGTATTAGTTAAGGAAGTCCCCCATGACCTGTACTGCTTGCATCTCCTACTGGGGAGGTAAAGTATGGACACAGTGTGTTGGGTATACAAATGCGAGTGATTACACGTTGTATTGTCATAAACTGATTAGGATGTATTACTTTGAAGATCCTAATTTGGGGGGAATGCTTTCCCTTCTATTCTTCATGTTTCCTAGGAAAGTGCCCAACAGGGTGGCATCACTACGAGGGCACAGCCAGCTGTTACAGAGTCTATTTAAATGGGGAGAACTACTGGGACGCCGTGCAGACATGTCAGCGGGTGAACGGATCCCTTGCCACCTTCACTGCAGACCAGGAGCTGAGGTTTATCCTGGCACAGGAGTGGGACTTGGAGGAGAAGACATTTGTCAGGAAGGACCAACGTAGGTGAGTGTGAAGGAAGGAGCAGAGATCTCATGTGAGAACAGTTTCTGTGGGGTATATTTGCTGATAGTTAGGTTTGTCTGGCAAATATAATGGTAGCATTGATTTCAGGCTAACAACCCTTCAAGAGCATGCTGAGAGATGGCAGTGGCCATCTCTGAGTTTTGTATTTTAAATAACATTAGTAGATCAACAGGCTACAACTCATCACACTCTTTTTTTTCAGACTGTCTCAGCACCATATTAGTGATCTTGAACTACCACAGGGAAGATGAATTTTGCAGTGATTTACTGTGCACTGCATCATCCAGGAATAACATTTCTTTAAAATTTTCGACACAATTTTTGTTTCAGCAATATTTCTGACAAAGAATACAGATTTGAAATGAGAATAACATAAAATGCCATCATGAGTTGTAAGGACTGCACTTTGGTGACTTGGGATATTTCATTCTGTTATTTCACAGCAAACCATTTATTTATATATTTTTTGCCTGTGAGTGTTTTTGCGTTCAAAATACTGCAGTCATAACAATAATGTGTTGCATATGCATGGAAATTGAAGGCATCATGAGCTATTTGAGAACATGAAAAACTGTCAAGTGCCTTTATTCAGTGTTCTCTCTTTACTTTGCAAACTTACAGGCTGAAATTTTAAGGAAAAGGTCATCAGAATGTTTTCAAAGTTAATTTTTAATTATGAAGGTATCATCGGGTTCTGTGTAGTGTTTCTGAATTTCTCAGTATGTTTTCTGGCTTGTATCTTTAGAATAGAATTTAATTTTTTTGTAGGTTCTGGGTCGGATATCAGTATGTAATCACCAACCGAAATCACTCTCTAGAAGGTCACTGGGAAGTAGCTTACAAAGGTAGGCCTCTACAATTATTACTGAGCTGAATGGTTCATGGAAGCTATCTCAAAGCATGGATATTTTCTGCAGGAACGACATCATCTTTTACTGATGGTGTTGAAATGCTGTAGGGGAACTGCTTTGCTTTACAGTATCAAAACGGAAATGTTTAATACTGGCTGCCCTTATTCAGTTGCAAAAGAAGCAGTCCCCTCTGCTGCAGATGCAAATATATGTTTTTATACCTTTTATTTTTAATTAATTCAGTTAAGTGATTGGTTTATCTCAAAGTCGCTATATCAACTCTTGTGTGCAGAATTGAATGCCCAACTGCTGTGCTGATACAGGTCAAGGAAAATGGAAAATGAAAAAGCAGTATTTGAAGCATCATTACTGTGAACTCCAGTATAGCATTTGAAGGCTGATCAGAGTAGTTTCCTTCTCGTACACAAGTTCCACTAATGGAAAATCTGCAAGAATAACTTTCCATTATGTACAGATACATAAGTATGAGCAGAATTCTGGAGAACAGTTAGATGTTGAAAAATACTACTTTTGATGCATGAGGAGTAGTTAAACCCTGCATAGCTTTCCAGTGATGATGCTGTTTGACTGTGCTGCCGTACACAAAAGTATTGATTTCTCTTGTCATTTACCTAAAAGGATTTGATTGAATATTCAGAGGAAACTGCTCCTTCTTGTGCAGGCAGGAACATTTTTGTTAGTTCCTCCGAGTAAAGCACATAAAGGTGCCTCTCAACATCAGAGAGATGACGAGGGGAGGTTCCAACTTCTTCTCTAAAGGGTTAGTAATTCCTAGTCTGGACAAAACTGCTTATACAGGTAGGCTTTGCCTATGAACTCCTAGAAAAAAACTGATTCTCCTTAAAAGGACCTTCCTTTACTCTTAGAACGTTGACTGCACTGCCATCTGCTGACCAAATGTTTATGACCAAGGAGACACAAATTATAGAAAATCATGATACTTGTTTGTATTATAAGTTGTATTTAACATGATGCATGATATAAATTTAAATCCTCTCAGTGCCATTTAGTCTTTTGCTTGCCAGTCATTTATTTACTAAAATAATACATGTATGAAATAAAGCATGTAGTAGTGTTCAGTAGCTTCTGAAAGGTTTTACTTAAGTTCCCTTGATTTGGACTTGTTGTAAGGCAGTGAATTCCTAGTATCTGTTTCAAAAGTGATTTAGGGTTCTGTAGCTTGATAATTTTTATCCACTCTTGGGAAATATGGAACTTAAACCCTCAAAAAATGAGGGGGGACCTAATTACATTAAAAGCCATCTGACTAAATATTGAAAAAGACCATCACATGACTTGACTGCCTAACTGAGCAACTGCACGAGCTGAAGTCAATGTTTAAGCACACAGATTTGGAAAGGAGGCTTCTGAAGACCTATCACATAGACTAATTTTCATAGTTGTCACTTGGTCTGACATGAATCTCCACAGCTCTGAGTACCAGTTGGTTTAGCAGTAAGTAACTAGTTAACCTAACAGTAAGAAGGTCAGAAGCCAAATTTTTAAAGTTGTACAGTGCCCTTATATCATTTCTCACATCCTGGCGTGGGAGAAATAACTTGATGCTAAGTCCCCACTCTTTTGAACTCATCTCAGCGCAGTCTTTTAACAGTTGCATGGGTTGGAAGCACCTGACAGCACATATCTCTATGCAGTAGCAGCAGCATCACAGCTGTGTTCTTTGTTTAGCTCTGTTCAGTACTGCACTCTGAATGAGCAGCATGGGGTATGTGTTCAGGGTTGGTGTGGGTTCTTGCTCCATGAGCATTTGTGCAGACCTGAAGGTGTTCTGGTCCCTGCTCAGTTCCTCTTAGAAGATCCAAACTGGCAGGCAAACCCCATGGGACTCTGGAGAGAAGCATTTGTAGAGATAACAGAACGTCACTGCAGAATGGCAAAATTGCATGGCTCCTTGAAAACTGCAGCCTCTTCTGTGTGAGTCACCCCTTCCCTCCCCGCTCTTTGCCTTCCCCCGGAGGAGTGCTGCTAATGGAAGCTAAAGCTGAGGACAGTAGCCCTGTAGAGCGTTGGTGTGCATGAAAGGAGTGACATTACAGAGCCTTTTGAAGCTTTGCTTACCCCCAGGCTGCTTATACCAATGCATCTTGTTCTAGGCTCTTCGGAAGTATTTTTACCCCCTGACCCTATCTTTGGTACGGCTATGTCTGAAAATGAAAACGTTCTTTGTGCCCAGCTTCAGTGTTTCCATTTTCCTACCCTTCGGCACCATGGTTTACACAGCTGGTATGCTGAAAACTGCTATGAGAAATCATCATTCCTCTGCAAAAGAAGTAAGTTGGTTTTAGTTTAGTGTTAACTGTCTTGTGTCCTTAAATATGCATATAACAAATATGGAGAAATCTCTTAGCTATCTTTTCTGCCTTTTGCCCAGTATATTAAAATGGAGGAAAAAAAAAAAGAAGATTTTATTTGAGATAGGGGCATCATAATGGGTGGTTGTCAGCCAGGGTATGGTTTTTTGTTAAAAAGTTACTGTTAAGCAGCTAGGATATGCTTTTTTTAATTAGTGATATCACTCTTAAATTATCAGCATCACCTAAAAATGAATTAACACATATTTATGGTTTATTTTTGAATATAGCAACTTCCAGTTGCTTCACGCTATAGGATCCCAGAGCAGTCTGTGTTGCTTCTCTCTGGCTTTGGTACCTCCCTTTTAAGTCTGTGGAGGAATGGACAGTGGGCTAAAGCCATCTGAACTTCCTCGCTGTGCGGGGATGAAGATGCAGGCAAGGGATTTAATTTTGCCTGGCTTCCTTTTTAGACCTGCAGATTTGGTCCAGAGAAGATTCAGCTGTTTTAGGTAGCAGAAGGCTGGGAGGGAGTTGCAGGAGATGTGACATTGAAGCTTGTCCTTCTCAGACTGCTTGCTTTTCTCTGTGTCCTGAAGAGGACACCTGAAGGCATGTCAATTCCATTAAATACTTAACATTCACTTTGTCAATTTTGAGCAGTAAATCATCCCCGCACATCTTCAGACAATCCATTTATCTTCCCCACTCTTTTAAAAGTTGTTTTAACGCCAAAGTTTGGCTTTTAACTGATGATCTGCTTATGCTTACGAGTCATGTTTTGTAATAGATCAAACTGGACCTCTGGCAGGCTCACAGACACTTGGCTATTGATGTGCATTTCTTTTCTAGGCCAGACACGTGTTGTTGTGGGTATTGATGTGCATTTCTGTTCTAGGCCAGACGTGTGTTGATATCAAGGACAACATTGTTGACGAAGGCTACTATTTTACTCCAAAAGGGGATGATCCCTGCTTGAGCTGCACATGTCATAATGGTGAACCAGAAATGTGTGTGGCTGCTTTGTGTGAGCGGCCGCAGGGATGTCAGCAGTATCGCAAAGATCCTAAAGAGTGCTGCAAATTTACATGTTTAGACCCAGGTAAGGCTTTGCTGTGGTTTTATCAAGTGAAATTCCTGCTCATCTTGGTTGCCTTTGGGTATAGCTTTGAAATTATACATCCTCCCAATGCCTCCACACTGCTGAGTTCCATCCCCATCTGTGGAAAAATCCCTAATCATAGGATACAAAAAACTTCACTCTCTTGCTAGAAAATAATTAGTCATCTTAGATGCTACTTCAGGAAGAGCTTGTCTTCTCTATGGAGGTTGACAGTAGTGTGGATTTCTAGTGAAGCTTCTTGGTTGTTCATGATATTTAGCTGTCATGAAAGGAAAAGACTTGTCTCTTGGGCACTAATTAAGTGTCTTTTTCCAGAAACGAGCATTTGTATGTGTGGAAGTTTGAATGCAGGATTCACATAAGCAGCACAATTTATAAATTACATTAATCATCAGACATGCAACCTTACTTACTGGATTTGACATCTCACTGTAGCTTCTCGTTCTGGAACAGTAAAGTCTTAGGAATACTGCTTTGTCAGTTGCTCTTTGGGGGAGTAGGTTTTGGGGCGTTATTTTTGTGAAAAGAAACTCGCAGAAAGGAATTTATCTTATTTAGCACTTACTGTGAAAGTAGCCAAACCCTGGCACAGATTGGCTGTGAAGTCGGCATGTGTGGGAGGTTATTCAAAGCCCTGATGGACACAGTCCTGAGCAGCCTGCTCCAACTCAGGCTGCTTGAGCAGGGACTTGGGCCCTTCCAACCTCAGCCACTATCATTTCCTGGTATTCTAAAAGAACCTTTTTATCTGAGTCCTTTAAGAAACTATTGTTCAGATCCTTCCATCATCAGAACCACGGGTCAAGTCTTTCCATCACTAGCTGCTGTTTCAGTCATTACAAAAAAGGGATGCTTATTGGCATCCAAATTTACATTTGTTCTTTTCTGTGTCTAATCTGCACAAGTTGATGATTAAAGGCCACTGGCCCCTCCTTGCTGTCATTTACATCCCTTCTGAAGGCTGAGTTTAACAGATGTTCCTAACTAGTGTTGCATGCTGGTTGAGGAAAGAGTGGGGAAAAAGCAGAAGTCTTCCTCCCACTCTTATCAGCAGAATTAAGATTGCCTTCACTTTTTTTTTCCCTGTCTTCAGGATCAGTGTCAGCAAAGCATCACCCAGCAGACAGGATAAGATGACCTGGGATAACCCAGTGCCGTGTTCTTTAATCCCTGCTTGTGCAGTGGGTCTTAATTATTTCATGAATACTGATTGGAAGAGTGTATTTTGCCACATCCTTTCTGATCCTTAAGCTCTCCTTCCTATGCTGATGCTAAATAAGACTTTCATTATGCTCTGAAGTGTTGGGTTTTTTTGTTGGTTTATTTTTTTTAGTAACTCAGTTTTTGAGTGAAGGATCATCAAGCAGTTGTCTAACTTCCTTCGTAATAAATTTCCTTCAACTGATGATAAAGACTGAAATTTTGAAATGAAGCATTTCAGTTTTCTTTCTGGATGTTTATAAATGACTATTCCAGCTGACAGAAATTAATGAATTACTTTCTTTAGTCAGCATGTATTTGTCTTTGTCCAGTTCTTATATATATCTTCTCTAAGCTTTGTTACAGAGGAAAGAAAGCTGTTTTACTAATCAACAGTGAGTGAATTAATCACCCAAGGAGAGACTGGGGGGAAATAAATCTTGCTGTTGAGTTGGCAGGTAATCAGCTCTTGTTGTGTGAGTGGGTGAGCGACGATTACAAGTGGATAAAGAATGTTACTCAAGTACTTGGTAGTAGGGGAATATTTCAGTGGTAGGAGTAAGCTGAGTAATCCCAGCTGTACTATCTTGAAAGATGCTTCTCATTTAGTTGGAGATAAATAGCATGGGAAAACCTTTTGTGTGCTAATGCTGAAATTGAAGTCCATTGCCTCTTCTTGGATGTGAGGCTCTTGTTTGTACAAACCTGGAACTTTCACTTGTGAAATAGTATTAAAAGAAGCAAAGTATTTGCAGGAGCTGCTGGTGCAGAAGCTTCTCTAGGACTAAACTGGTACGGTTACTGGATGCTGCTACCGTCCTGAGTGTGAGGCAGCCTTCATGGAATAATCCATTTCTGCGTATGTAGGTTGAAAATCTCAGTGATGACTTGTCTTGTTCTGTGCAAACTGGGTCTTGTCTTTTTTTTTTTTTTTTAGTTTAATCTAGGACTTCATTTGACAATAGCTTATCCAGCCAAACAGGTTGAGGGGTGGGAGCTGTCAGAGGCTGTGAGCAGTGTGGAAGAGGCCCGGGCTCCCCAGAAGGTGCAGGATTTGCAGTCTCAGCTGGCCTGAAGAGGCAATGCCAGGCTTTGTAGCCAAAAAATTGCATCACGCTTCACTGCATGTATGTTTTACCAAGGTGAATTTATGTAAGGCAGCTGTTGGAACTAACTTACGGTGGTCACAAAGTCAACATTGCCATATAATGAGTGAGAAACAACCTCAGGTCTGTGCTGTTTGGGGTGGTGTGTTGATTGGTTGCTGCTGGTGTGGGATGGCATCATCTGAAGCCATGACAGTGGGAGCTGCTAAAAAATCCAACTGTGTAGAGGTTTCTGTGTGGCACAGCCAGGTTTGAGAGAGTGTTGTGTTGGTGTTTCATGTGTAGTGTGCTATTAAGTGAGATGCCAGGGGCCAAGAATATGATAAATACTAACATATTAAGCCTTGTACTTCTAAAAGTGTGTGAATATGGTGGATTTTTCTTTTGCCAGCATTTGTAGCAAATCAGTAGTTACAGGTTTTGTGAGGGTTTTAGTGCTCTTTTGTAAACAATCTTTGAAAGAGCTTTGGTGCTGGCAGTAGAAAGAGAAGTGCTGTAGAGAGAGCTCCTGCAGCTGTGCTGGATGCAGGAAAGGAGGGGGACTGGGACCTGGCCCTGCAGTGGCTGGGGACAGAGCTCATCCCTGCTGCAGGTCGTGTTTCTGTATAATCCCAATGGCTGGGGTGTGCAGCTGCTGAGCCACATCCAGCCTTGTGTGCTTCTCATCCTGAGCTCTTAAACAGGAAACTGTGCCAAGAGCTCAGTGCAGTCATTTTTGTTTATTGTCATTGTGCAGAGTGCTTGTGCACTGGAGGGCTACTTAAGTGTGATTAGTTGAATTGTGAAATCTCTCCCATGCCTGGCAGTGACAGATCAGTGATAATTTGCTACCAGTAGCTTTCCCAGTGTGGAACTGTTTAGCTAGGGTATAAGCTCTGTTTCGTGTCCTGTCACTTGTTTTCTGTGATTTTAGGAAAGTATCTAATTCCTGTTCATCTTAGTCTCTTGAGTTTTTGAAAGATTGCTATTGTGTTGATTCATCTTCTGAAGGTATTTTTAATTCCTATCATTTAATTTTGATAAGCATGCTACCTACGACACGTGCAATTTGAATGACTACATCTTGGTGATAACGAAAATGTTTAGAGATCTTGTTTTATGAAAGACAGAAGTTGAAGTGCTCTGAAGTTATGTAGAAATGCAGTGTAGATGTGCCAGTTCTCAGGCCTTTCCCCTAACTTCCAGGGCTGCTGTTTTCTTTAGTACATCAGCCACACCAGGGAGACAAGCTGATGCACAAAGCACTGTTGACCTCTTGGTTTTCCCTTTTTCGGATACTTGAAGCTTTCAGCATTTTGTTGAGTATTTAGATGTCCTTGCAGTAAGTAGATAAATCACCTAATGATTCATCTTTTTTTTTCCATTTTTGAAACGTGGAGAGGTGTTAAATCAGGCAAATGAATCTCTACTCTGCATTGCTCTTCATTACTGACAAAAGAACATCAAGAAAAATGAGTCCTGAACATAAGTAACAGGCTTCTTTTTTATATTTGATGTAACAGATGGGAACAGTCTGTTTGACTCGATGGCTGGTGGAATGCGCCTGATAGTCAGCTGCATCTCATCCTTCCTCATCCTCTCTCTGTTGCTCTTCATGGTCCACCGCTTGCGTCAGAGGCGGAGAGAGCGCATAGAGTCTTTGATTGGAGCAAATTGTGAGTACCCTGTGTTGGGAATGGGCCTCGGTCTGTACCTGTGCATAGTGTAAAGCTGCTTCAGGATGAAAAGAGAAGAGGAGATAGAAATCAGCGTGGAGAAAATCAGTAGAAGTCTGGTTATAAATACTGGTCAACACTTTACCCAGGTGAATGGAGCTGTGTGACTCACTGGCTGCCTGAGTGGGTCATAGTTTGTACAGTTTTTTACCACTCCTGATTTAAAGAAAAAGCAATGCTTTACTTGCACCTGGTGATTATTATTAAGTCGATACATGAAAATGGGAAATGTCATGGTCTTGCTTGTCTTTGCCTGTGTGTGTGCGGTTTATTCAAACCTGCAGGTTTCTCACATTGGAGTAACTTTTAAGCCAATAATGGAAGATTACTATTCAGTTTATATGCGGTCCAGATCTGAAGGATCTTCTGTATATGAATGATCTCTTTAATTGGAAGAGTTTAGATTCAGGTGTACCTGTGGTGCAGGACAAACAGGCTGGGAGCAGGTGGCCTTGGGCCTTATTGTGTAACTGCGGTGAGCTGACCCACGTGGGTTATTTAGGCTTTCTAGGTCTTCAGGAGACGTGTGTTTCTTGGCTGTGAAAAGTGGCAAAAGGTGTTTATATGTCTTAACCTGAAAAAGAGAACACGGTTATCAACTCATGTCTTTCTTTTTTTTTTTTCTCTTGAAATAGTGCACCACTTCAACTTGGGCCGCAGAATGCCTGGTTTTGATTATGGTCCGGATGGTTTTGGAACTGGCCTTACTCCACTACATCTTTCAGATGATGGGGAAGGTGGGGCATTTCACTTCCATGATCCGCCACCACCCTATACTGCTTACAAGTATCCAGACATTCAACATCCAGATGACCCACCTCCTCCGTATGAGGCTTCTGTCAATCCAGACAGCATCCTTTGTTCCACTCCAGGTATGTGGGCAGTAACTTTTCTTTTATTATTAATTTTTGGTTAGAGGGTAGGTGATTTTTTATTTTTTTTTCTTCCCAATCTGTAATAATATATTTTAGTGATGGTGGTGGGAAAGTATCTTACAATACTATCTCCTGTTTCCATGACAGAAGAGGTAGGAGTTAAAAGTATCATTTGGTTTGTTTGTTTCTTTTCCCTGGGAAACATGGTTCATCTAAGTTAAAAGTGGAACCCATGCTTCAAGCAGCATAGCTCTTAGACCTTACCAGTTTTAAATTCTTAACTTGATGGCTGATGTCGTTTCCATCATGCTGATACCTATTCTGGTCTTTTGGAGATAGGTCTGTACAGATGGGTATAAAGAACAGAACAAATGCCATGTACAGGAAATTTTGAACAAAATACATCCAGCCTCTTCCCTACTCCCCACTCCCCCCCACCCACAGCCAAAAAAAAAAAGACCAAAAATACCACTTTTTAATGATTCACCCGCTGCTTTTCAGTTTTGCAGCTGCGATATTAGCATACTGTAGTCATTCCACTTTGGGATTTTATAGCAGCATATCTCAGAAGATCAGTAAGATACTCGCACTAATCAGTCTTATTTATATATCACTGCTTTATTTTTACTACACAATTCTGCTCCTTTGCAGTGTCGTATCTGTTAATACAGACCTGGCATTTTAATCTGGCGTTAATACAAAGCCAGGAAAAACTCAGAGCTTCCAGAAATACAGAGAGTGAATTTATTTGGTGATGTGGAACGATACACTTCACCTTCTGATTCTACTTTTCTTCTTCCTTTCCAGATGGAGTTCTTTCTCAGACTGTACAAAGCGGTCCTCCATCACTAGGAAACTGTGATGTATCCCCACAGCTTACAGAGGGGTCCCTTCCTCCCTCAGTTGGTCCTTCTCCAGTGGAGCTGGAAGACTCTGCTGACAGCAGCACCTTTCTTGTCCCTCCAGACACACCGCTAAATGAAAACACCCCGGCAGAAACTCTTACAGGCAGCCGGCACAGCCACTGTTCTCTCAATACCATTGTATAAAGGAGTCAGCTGACTGCCGGTCAGAAATAGTTTTAGCAACTGTTTGCACAGACAAACACTAATCCGTGGTTGGAACTTCAGAAGGAATCTCCACTTTGTTTTTGAACACTGCTTTTATGTTCTAGGTTAGGATTGTGCCTCTCGTTTTTGGCTGTTGTTATTTGTTCACTAATTGGTTTGTCCTGTAAATATGGATTGTATAACTACTTTTTGTTTTTCCATTGGCTGTGGAAAAAAATGCAGAGAATTCCTTTGACTTCTAAGGAGAGGAAAAGTATGGGTAGGGTTTTTTTTTGTTTTGTTTTATTTCTTAAACTGAGAGGAAATGAAATCTACATCAGAAAAAGCTGCTTGGATTTGGCTGGATACCACTGGACCCAGGAAACAGACCATGGAAGAGGAGGGTGGGAGCTGTCATTGCTCAGTCAGTTGCTTTCTCTCTTGCTTCAGTGCTACATTCAGAAAAGACAGAGAAAGCTGAACTGCAGAGGAAGGGACTAGGTTTCTGTTTTACAGAGCAGGAACATGGAGGAACTAAAACTCATGCCACCGAGTGAGAGTTGCAGACGTTTCTGTGTTCTGATCAGCCTTGCTGTTCTGGAGGATAAATGATCTATGCCATACGTGACTTCATCTTTTTATGGAAGAGTACTAAGAAAACCAGGATTTGCAATGACAATTATATGTTGTTGTTAGCTGCAAAATCTCATGTTGTCTGGTAAATTTCTGTCCCATAAAGGAAATTTGGTCTGTATAATGCTGGCTTCCCTTTGGCAGAATCCTTGTGTGTATCAGGTGATACTTAGGGGAGAGACAGGGAGCAGGTAACTTTGATTGAAGTGCTCTACCTTCACTGTGTGAATCCCCTGTTCATTATAGTCCCATAAACTACAAAGAAAAACACTTAAATCTTTAACTCCTTGAGAGTGAACAGTGGCATGAGACTGGCCTGGATAAAAGACCATTGTTCTTGCTTTTCTTATTGCATGCTATCATTAGCATGTAAGTGTGTTCCATCCCTTCCATTTCGTTTCTTTACAGATGCTACAAATACCATTTAAAAACACTGATTGACATGCAATCCAGATAATGTTTAATTCTAATTGGACACTTGTTTCTTATCCTAATCCTATAAATGCCAACCTTACTCTTGTCTTTCTTCCCTCCCACACCCCAAACCATTTATCCAGGTCCCACAAGGGGTTATGATGTGGTTAATGTATTGAAATTGATAAAGCAGTTTGCCTCACTCTGATATCTGATCTTCAATTTTCCCCTCAGGTTAACTCTTTCAGCTAATTTATACATTGTAAAACAAGATTAATTCACTCCCTCACTAAACCTGTAGTTGAGGACTGTCGGTTTTGACAGTGAGTGCAAAATCATCTTGACAGGTGATTTTAAATTGAAGTAGGATATTAGTGTACAAATAATTTACCCCTCCCATCCATTCTCCTCTTGCCTCTGCCTCTCCTCAACTTGCTGTAGCAGTCAGCAGATGAGATAAACTGTAAGGAATTTGTAAAGAATGCCCCTTGTGAGTGTTCTCCTATTACCTTATGAAGGGTACAAGCCTAGAGGGACAGGAAGTAAACACTGCACGGGGGTGTATATGTGAATTATTTTTCTAGTAATGATGAGAAATCGTACTTGTATGACAAATCCTAACCCACTGTTGTGGTTTCCCATTGCAGCTGACTTTTTCCCTATTGAATATGCTGCTACTTTCTATTCTCTGTCTTGCCTATAGGCTTATACTGTACTTGAGGATTGGTCTTGACAATTCAACTCCTTTTGCACAGAAAACTGTGAGTTTCACGATTGAGATCCTGTCTGGTGTCTCAACATTCGGACACTTGCAACCCTGAGTCCATGGGAGAGCGAATCACAGTTGCAGAGGATGCATGGCAGGAAGCCTTCCTCCTGCTCTGTGCCCGTTCCCTGGGCTGCTGGCATGGAATGGGAGGAGTGCTGCAGCCCGTGGGACCTGTAACCATCTCCTCTGAGTTCCAGTCCTGGTCTGATGAAGCGGATGGATAGCAGTAGTGAGAACCATGCGTGCAAACGATCGAGCATTTCTGAAGTATGAAAATAAAGCGGGTTTTGTGCGTTTTTGAGCACATTCATACGTTTTATACATTGTATGTACTGATTTTTCTTTAGTTTTATAGGTATGAGTGTGTGTGTGTGTGTGTGTGTGTGTGTGTGTGTGTGTTTCTGGATGGCTGTATCTCTGTATATATACACCCTGTAGTCGGTATGCTCGGTGCTGTGCTCAGCAGGGCACTGGGCACAAACTGCTCCTGGGGCGATGCTTCTCTCCAGCTGGCTGCACTCTGTAGGGCAGGGTGCAAAGTCTGTGCTACTGCAATCTGTTCCTGAAAACACTTTGTTAGCAATGCAAACTGGAAAGTTTCTAATTCCTTTTGAAGCCGGATGGGGCGTTCATCCTCCGTAGTATCCTAGCGCAATAACAGAGGACCTTTGGGCTTGGTTTAGGCTCTGAAGCTGTGTTTTGTGGTGGAGGTGAAGAGATACCTTACCTCACACATCTCATAACACTGCGGGAATCTGTTCTGTGTTTTTTGTTTTTTTTTTTTGTTTGTTTAATTTTACTTTTTATTCTGTGGTGAATTTATTTGAAATAAACTCTGGTACAATCTGTGATGTCATGGTGGCTCTTGGCTGTAGTTGTTCCAAACGTGGCTCTGCTTTGCAGGAGCTCCAGTGTAACGTACTGCCCATAGTTCTGAGCCTTTCCCACTTCTCTTTTGGCACAGAGACTGCTTCTTCCTCTCTTTTTTTCCCTACCCTTCTTCACCTTAACTGTAAGCAAGGGATATCTTGCATCAAACGGAGCAGCTCACTGAGTCCAGCCCTTGTTTACCTCTTGGTGAGCTAATTCTGCAATAACACTGTCATTTTTTGCCCATTTAAATGTAGCTTTTTTCACAGCAAGCAGGCCCCTTTGTAGCAGGGATGTCGCAGCTTCCAAGACCTTGCAGCAGCTGGGAAGGTCCTTTCCTGGTGGCAGCGGCTCCCAGGCAGAGCCCCATTGCCCTTGGTAAGGGCTGAGCAGCAATTAGTGAGGGCTGCAGCATGCCTGACGAGGACCTTGCTCTTCTGCTTGCCATTAGGTTGATGAGATCTTTGCCTTTAGTTTATGCTTTGATTTCCCACTGCCGCTCACTTCTCTGAAGGTTTTTATCTCCCGGTGCATCCCAGATCTCCCTGCAGATAAGGTTCCATTCCCCTATCAGTATATGATGAGCAAAGGGCCCATCTCTGGCTGCCATCAGCTCTGCCGGGTGCCGGGGCTCCACGTGGGGCTCCATGTCCTATTGTGGCCTCTGACAAAGCTGTTCCTCAGCACCCCGTCACGCTGCACACCGTGTGGCCACACTGAGCTCTTCACTGCTCCTTCATGGCGGGCACTGCTGTGGTGGTGTCTGCGTTACCGCGATGCACAGCCTCACAGCAGCCTCTGTTTTGCACTAGGTGAGCTGTGGGATGCTGTAGCTTTAGGGAAGTTCTGCTACGAAGGCAAAACTGCTGGTAAGATGTACAAATGTGTGATGTTCAGTTGTGTCTCATTCTGAGCCTCAGACAGTTCCTGTGTCTGTGTTGGGATGCGGATGGGGAAGTAAAACAGAGTGGGTGCAGGGCTTCTCTGAAGGCCTCACCTCCAGGTGTGCTTCCCCTGGTCCTGTGGCCCATCCGCGTGTCTTTGCTGTTCCATTTGGGAGAAATGGTTTTTGTCAGCAGCGCCCAACCTTTGCCCATCTCACGTTAAGTGGCACTGGAGCTGTTTTACAGAATGTTTTTGTCTTTTAGAGGTGGCTTTTCAGTGGCAAAGAACTGAGGGTTTCGTGTTGTGCAATTCATGCTACGTCTCTTCATTTTGCAGTTGTTGAAACATTCCTCTTTCCCCTTTAGCTAAAGAACATTAAACATACCAAAATTTCTTTCAAACATCTCTCTCATAGTGGGATTTGGACCCTAAAATTGGAGCAGAACAGTGTAGGGGAGGCGAATCCATCAGCACTCCTGTTCAGAACTCAGGGCGGTCTGAAAAGTGCTGCTTGGAGGTTTCTCCTGTGCCAGTGGTTGGGACTGGATGGAGCTGTGGCAGCGTACAGAAGATTCTGATATTCTGTGAAAATATGGTGCAGAACTGAAATTGGGTCCTACAACGATTCGGTCCCTGTGATGTTCTTTTCGCTGGTTTTAACTTCTATCTTGGGGGTTGGCACTAAGCTCTCTTTTTCTCAAGATGCTGTGAGAAACGTTTCATCCCCACGCCAAATAAATGATGTTCTGTAAGACGAAAGTGCTGTGTCGGCATCTCTTCCTTTTTTTTTTTTTTTTTTTTTTTTTTTTTTGGCGTCGATGCTTTTCTTCGGCATCGCGAAGGGAAATCCCGTCCAGCAGCGATTCGGGGCAGCAGGGGGCAGGAGCGCAGCGCGGAGCTGCGGCAGCCCGAGCCCGGCTCGTTGGGGCCGGCGGACAGGGGAGCTGTGGGTGCCCATCCCCGGCCGTGCCCCGTGTCGGTGGGGCCGGGCAGCCCGTGCTGGTGGGGGTATCCAGCCCACGGTGGGCGTTAGGGATCTGTCAGGTCTCCTCCAGCGCAAGGCATGCTATGATTCTACAAAATGATGTTCTGTAGGCTGCTGTGCTGGTTGAGCAGTGTGAGTGAACATCTCTAGGTCGGGTTTCCGTGCTCTCCCATGTGCTGCCTACACCGGTCGTTGGGATCAGAGAGTTGCTGTGCGTGTCCCTGTGCTGGTGCCATCCCTGGGCCCTCTGCATGAGGGTTCCTGCCTTCTGCTGCTGGGATCCAGCTCTGATCGCAAACACCGGGGTTCTGTGCAGGGTCACAAGCCTGCTTTACCTGGGGAGGTAAGGAGAATTTACAGCCATACCCCAGGGCTGCGCTCAGAGCCAGGAAAGGAGCGGGGGCTGCTGGCGAGGGGCCGGCTGGCCTGGCTGCGGCCGGGGCTGAGCTCATGCTGTCCAGCTGCCCAGTGAGCAGCAGGAGTGCAGCCCGAGCTCTGCTGGTGGCTGCAGGATGCGCTCATCGCTGAATGCTGTCCAGCACACGATGTCACCGTCGCCGCGGTGCCACCGGGCTCCTTGGCCCCTGCCCATGGGGCACAGCACGGAGCTCGCAGAGTTCCTCCTGCACCTGGAGCTGTGCGCTGCTGCACTACAGGGCAATGGGAAGCAAGTGCCACACACTGCCCGTGTCACAGGTAGACAGAGGTCTTTGGGAGGCCACAGGGCCCTGCGTGGCTCCTCTCGGTGCCCTGGCACAGCCGCTATGCTGCACCCTCTGGCTGTGCCCGCACCCACAGGTATCAGTGTCTGGGTGCTGCAGCAGGAGCTCCTGCCAGCCCAAAGTGCATCACTCAGGGCCACGCTCTGCTCTCGACACTGGCGGTCCCCCTCCGGGTACCGGGCAGTGCCAGGGCCACATGCAGCTGCTGCCCACAGTGCTGCCTTTGTGTGGGTACTGCTGTGCTCCTGTCCGGGCACTCTGGCTGCACCAGAGACAAACAAAGCTAGGATTGCCTAGGGTTTACTCTGCTTGGGCTCCATCTCCACACTTTTCTGCATGCCTACAGCCTTTGTGCACCCATCCCTGGGTGAGCTGAGCTGTGTAGTTTCTCTCCCCCTCCTCCAGTTCCATCCCAGTTCCCCAGGTCTGCAGGCTGTGTTCCCAGCTGAGGATTCACCTCGAGGAACAGCCCCTGGCACTGCTGTGCATGGTGGGGGCTCCCAGCAGGGAGGCACAGTGCCCACGTTGGATCGATGGATGCAGCATCAATAACTATTTATATTTTTGAGCAAGCCTTTTTTTACCCCTGTAATGGCTCCTGCACCCGTGCGTACGGCTCTGGGAGCTCCCTGTCCTGCCCAGCACGACGATGGACACAGCCCCTCTGCAAGGATGGTGCAGCCGTGAGCATGCAGCAGCAGCAGCAATGGCAGCAGCAGGCTGGGAAGCACAGCACGGTTCCTTGAAGGTTTGTTCTGGTTCCTATAGAAACTGGAGGCTGCTCCCACTGGGAGGGCAGCAGGGACGGGTGGTAGTGGGTGTCCGGCAGAGCAGGGAGATGTCGGGTTCTGCCTGGAGCATGAACCATGGGTGCTGAACGTGCCCCGAAGAGCCCCCTGGCCAGCCCAGCCCTGTGTATGCAGCACACAGTAGCAGTGCTGAGCTACAGTGCCGTGGCCAACCTGCCAGCAGGATGCCCACTCTGTGCCTTGTGTGGTGCCGGGCTTTGCTCATCCTGGCAGCAGCTCCGAGTGCTGAGCCAGGGCAGTACCTGCGGGAGGAGAGGAGGAACGTGCCCCGTGGCCTCCTTTTTTCTGCTGCCTTCAGGCAAGTGGGGATATTTTAGGATGATGTGACAACGCCACCATCCCGCGCACTCACCCCCTTCCTACCTCCCCTCTGCAGCAGGAGAACTCTTCCATTGGGATAACGGCTGCCCTGCACCATGCACCCGGGCTGTGCTGGGGGTATGGGTGCTGGGTTGGAATGCAGCAGTTCTCCAAACCCACCCTGGCTGAAGGATTGTGGGGTTAAGGGGGTTCTACCTGTGGGTCCCTGTGGCACTGCTCACTCCCAGCTCCTTCCCTGAGCCTCAGGCCTGGAGGTGCCAGAGCTGTGCCAGAAGCAAGGATGTCACACATGGACCCCCACTGGCCCTGCAGGAGCCTTCCATGGCCCCACACAGGGCTGGCAGCACAGTGGGGATGCCGCAACCCATACCTTTAGGGATGGAGAGTAGCAAACCGCAGCCCTCATTGCCACCCCCTCGGCCCCACAAAGCTCACAAAGCTCAGTGCAGCCCTGCGGAGCTCAGAGCAATCCCGTGGTGCCGGGAACCCCCACTGCTGCCCGCTGCCCACGCGTGCCAGCCCGGCCTGGCACAGAACCCAGGAGCTGGCTGGGGGCCGGGCGCTCCCGCTCCCTCCTAGCAGGCGAGGAGTTAAAAACTCAGCCCTTGTGATGAATATTTAAAAGCAGTGTTCAAGCTGGAGCCGAGGATTTCTCCAGGGCTGGCAGCGCTGCATCCCTCCCCAGCCCTGCCGCCCGCCTGGGCGCACTGCGGAGGAGGACGGGGCGTTGCAGCGGGGCTGCCAGCATGGGGCCCCTGGGGCTGGGGGTAACTTTTGTCACTTTGCCTCTTGTCATCCGAGCGGCTGCGGGAGGTGAGATGCGCTGCCTGTCTGCTGCACCGTCGTGCTTGGGGCTGCGGAGGGATGGGCACGGGGTGCAGGTGGCTGGGGGTGATGGGGTGGCATGGTGCCGGGCTGGGGGTATAGCAGTGCCAGAACTCTGTTCTCTTTCCTACACGCTGGGGAGAATGCATGTCTGTGGTGCTTGGGGCTCGGAGATGTGGTGCAGCCCAGGAGCTGTGTTCTGTGCCCTCCTCATGGGACATCCCTGTCCACACTGTGCCGCTGGGCGCAGGGAGGTGTCAGCCCTGCTGGGAGGCATCTGGGATGTCAGACGGTCATTCAGACAGCTGGAATTGAGGTTTCAGCCCTTCTGCCCCATGTACTCATAACCAGGGAAATGCCACTGAGGATGACTCCTCAGAGCAAGTGGGGCTGGGGCGTGCAGCACTCTGCTGTAGAGCAGAGTGCCCATCTGGTTTGTGCTAGGATGATCGCAGTTGGGTGAAGGCAGCGTTTTGTGGCTCTGAGGGTGTGCAAGAGGCTCAGTTCCCACTGGATGGGAAGGAAAGCCTGAAGTCACTGCCCTGGGACAGTCCCCATTCCCAGCCCTGTGCCTGCAGCCTCACATAGCAGCGCAGTGAGGAGGTGGATGCGAAGCCAGCAGCACAGGTGGTGCACACAGCGCTGCCTGCGGCCTGGTAACAAAAGCGGGGTGAGAGGGGAACCATCCCTGCAGGCAGGGAGTGCTGGGGTGGCTGAGTTCCCCCACGGGGATTCGGACGGGTTGGTGGGACACCAGCGGAGCAGAGCGGCCGTGGGCAGCAGCCGCCGCGCTCCTCACCCCGCTCCCAACGCAGCACACAGCGAGCTGTCCCTGCACTGACAGCAGCGAGGTGGGAGGGAAGCGGCTCCGCGTAGCGCTGCTCCGGGCGGTGTGGGCGCACCTCTGCCCACGGCCACGCTGTGTGCTGTGCAGAGATCTGCAATATGGGGGGGCTTAGGGAGTGGGGGCCTTTGCAGCCCCTGACTACAGCTTTCTCCTGCAGGGCAGTGGTGCTACGACTCACAAGACCCGAAGTGTGGTGAGTGGGGATGGTCACAGCTCTGTTTGGTGCTTCCCTGCCCAGTGCCCGGAGGCACTTTGGAAGCACACATATAATAGCTTGTAAGAGGTTAATTAGGGATCAGGGAGCATGTAATCAGCAGTTACAGCCCAATTACTTTATAGCCCTCAGGTGTGTGCTCACTGTGCTGCAGGTCAGCCGTGTCCGGCAGCACTCCAAGCCTTGCTGCCCGGCACAGACCCGGCTCCAGCAGCAATTAAACCGTGCTGGGGCTGGCGGGGGGCGGTTGGGACAGCACAGAACAGGCACGTGCTGAGGGCACCATCCCTTAATGAGGGTAGTGGGTAATAGGGAGCTCATGGGGTGGGCTGCAGCTCCACAGGTTTCCAAGTAAAACCTTCCTGGAGTAACGGGGAGAGAAAGGATGGAGATGGGGCAGGGTCTATGGTGGGGACGGGGCTGCCCTTGGCTTTGTGTCCCCCTTGGGGGTGGTGGTGGTGGCACTGCAGGTGCACCCACGGCTGTGCTCCCTGCAGGCCCCAGCCACTGGAAGGAGCTGAAGGCCACCTGCGGTGGTGACAAGCAGTCTCCAGTTAACATTGACCGGCGCTGGCTGCAGCGGGATGGCGGCCTTGGGGACATCATCTTTGAGGGCTATGACCAGGCCCCCCCTGGCAAGTGGCGGCTGCTGAATGATGGGCACACGGGTGGGTGCTCTGCTCCAGACAGGGCTCAGCTTCACAGAGGTGCTGCCCCACGGCCCCCAGCCCTGTCCCTCTCCTATCATTTACAGTGATGCTGAGCCTGGAGAGTGAGCCGGGTGCCGAGCACATTGCCATCAGTGGTGGGGGCCTCCCGGGCCGGTACCGTGCATTGCAGCTGCACTTCCACTGGGGCAGCCCATCTAGGAATGGCTCTGAGCACACCGTGGATGGGCAACAGCTCCCCATGGAGGTAGGCAAAAAGCCCCTTAGTACCACAGCCCTTTGATTTCCCATCCTAGTGCCTGGCTGCTGGCAAGGCCAGGTGTCCATGCTGAGCCCTCCGTACTTTCTCCAGCTGCACATCGTCCACATCAACGTCAAGTACCGCACCTTGGGGGAGGCCAAGGGGCACCCAAGTGGGCTGGCTGTGCTGGGCTGCTTCTTCCAGGTTGGCTGCAAGTGCACGGGATGGGTGCTGCCATGCATTGGTCTTAGCTGAGCACAACTGCAGGGCCCACTCACTCTTTGCAGGTCTCAGAAGCCGCAAACTCCAACTACAACACTATCATTGGGGGACTGAGGAACATCTCCCACGCTGGTGAGGTGCCCTGGGGCTCTGCGCTGGGACACGATTGGGAGGGGAGAGACCCTGGGGCATGCTGGGGGTGGTGGAGCTGAGTGTCCACGTCCTGCTGTGCAGGGCAGGCAGTGGACCTGGCCTCCACCTTCCGCCTTGGCACGCTGCTGCCGCACATCGCGCAGCTCTCCCGGTACTACCGCTACCAGGGCTCTCTGACCACTCCTGACTGCAGCGAGGCTGTCATCTGGACTGTGTTTGAGGAGCCCGTGGGCATCAGCAGGGAGCAGGTAATGGGATTACCTGCCATGGGATGGAAGGGCCTATCTAGCCAAAGCCGTGCTGTGAGCATCCCCAGTCCCTGTGCATTTTCTTGCGCCTTGCAGGCAAAGTAAAGGGGACATCTGCAGAAATGCGGGGATGGAGAGTTTGAGAGGGGCACCAAGAGGAAAGTGGGTGGGTTGCTGGATGGGCGGGGGGTTGGGGAAGGGATTGGTGAATGGATGTGGGGATGGATGAAGTCCTCCTGCATTTCCCGGGCATCTCAGCAGATGCATTTCCTGGCCACTCTGTAAATGCTCTGCTGGGCTTCCTGCACCATCAGCTGCGAGGCGGCACAAAGCGCAGTGTGTGCAGAGCCGTGTGCTGGCCGTTAGGGGGAAAGACGGGGCTCCTGCGCTGCGCTCTGCTCGGCAGCATCTGTGTGTGTGCCTAGCTTCACCCCGCGCCTCACGGCTACAGTGCCCGCGGTGCTGCTTCCACCCGCACCTCTCCCCGCAGCTGCAGGCGTTTGTCAGCACCGTACACTTCCCGGCCTCGGGCGCTGCGCCCCTGAAGATGACCAACAACTTCCGTCCGCCACAACCGCTCCGCAGCCGCAAGGTCTTCTCCTCCCGGGATGCCACGGCCAGCTGTGGGTGTCCCCGCTGTCCCTTCGCCCCGCTGCTCCTGCTGCCCCTGCTCGGCCCCTTCTCGTCTTCCCCTTAGGGCCCGGGTTCCCTGTTCCCTGTTCTTTGCATAGTGGTGAGGAAACTTCTGGTTTATGGGTGATGGGGAAAAAATGGTAAAAAGCAGCTGGGGCCGTCAGCCGGGTGAAGATGTGGCAGCCCTGGTGTGGGCTCGATCATGGGGTTGTCAGGGCTGCAATAAAGGCGAGCTGCTGGCCCCGTGTGCGGCCCCTGGCTCCGTGTCTCTGTGCGGTGCCGTTGCAGGAACACACACACACATCTGTGCGGCCGTGGGGAGCTGGGTGCTGCGGGAGGGGATGGGACGGCACCGGGTGACACATAGCGTGAATCTCAAGGAGACAAATCCTGGCCCAGCACGTGTCCTTGTGCTCAGCGTACACACACATGGCCACGTTGCCTTCCCCAGCTCTGGCCTTGGGGACGTGGCACATCTCAGTCCTGCTCGGTGCAGCCTGGGGGCCCTTTCTCAGGAGCTAATTTTAGGCTGCAGCTGTGTCTGCCCCAAATCCAGGCACTCCAGCTCCCTAAGTTATGGAATAAGGGCACAGGGTCACGGTGGGACTGAGCAATCCCCTGGTGTGAGGCAGCTTAGGTGTGCAGGTGATCCAGACAATGTCTGGCAATAGTTCCCATGCACCCACTGCAGACTGGAGCAGGGGCCCAGCCCTCGACGTGCTGCCCCACAGGGGGCTGGGAGACCCTGGTGTCATCCCCGCGTGGCCCTGCTTGGTTGTGGCTGCCGAGCTCCAGCTGCCTCCGGTTGGGAGCCACGGCCGTGTTCGGGGGATGTGGGTGCTGACCTGCCCCAAGGGCTCCATAAGCACAGGGCCCATGCTGTGCTGGAGGTGGGAGTTCAGCTGGGGCAGGGTGAGCTGAGATACAAGGGGCCATGCTCATCCTTGTGGAGCTGTGGTCACTGCTGGGCTTCTTGCCTTGGGCACTGCCAGGGATGGGGCACCTACAGCTTCTTTGGGCAGCCTGTGCCAGGGCCTCACCACCCTCTGAGTGAAGAATTTCTTCTTTACATCTAACTAAAACCCACCATCTTTCAGTTTAAAAATGTTACTCTTGTCTTAGAGCTACGCTTTGTAGTATTTGAGGTATTTCACAAAGTCACGGAATTGTTGGGGTTAAAAGAGACATCCAGAGATCCTCCAGTCCAACCCCCCTGCTGAATCAGGTTCCCTGCAGTAGGTTACACAGCAAAGCGTCCTGGCTCTAAATATCTCCAGAGGACACTCCACCACCTCTCTGGGCAGCTTCTCCAATGCTCGGTCACCCTCAAAGCGAAGCAGTTTTTCCTCATGTTCAGACAGAACTTCTTAAGTTCCAGTTTGTGCCTACTGCCCTTGTCCCATCACTGGGCACTGCTGAAAAGAGCCTGGCCCTGTCCACTTGGCTCCTGCCCTCTGGTCTTCTCTTCTCCAGGCTGAACAGTCCCAGGTCCCTCAGCCTTTCCTCATACAGGGGATGCTCCAGGACCCTCATCATCTTTGCAGCCCTCTGCTGGGCTCTCTCCAGCAGTTCTCTGGTCTGTCTTGAACTGAGGAGCCCAGAACTGGGCACGGTGCTCCAAACGTGGCCTCACCTCTCTCAAACTGCTGCCCACTCTCATTGCAGTGCCCCCCAGGATACCACTGGCCTTCTTGACTACAAGGGCACACCACTGGCTCACAGCCAGCCTGCTGTCCAGCAGGACACCCAGGTCCTTCTCTTAGAGCTCATTTGCAGCAGCTCAGCCCCTAACCTGAACTGATGCATGCTGTTATTCCTTCCCAGGTGTAGGATCCTTGCTCTTGTTGAACCTTACTGGGTTCCTCTCTGTCCAGCTCTCCAGTCTGTCCACATCCTGTTGAATGGCAGCAGTGTCTGCCCCAAGTCCAGGCACTCCAGCTCCCTAAGTTATGGAATAAGGGCACAGGGTCACGGTGGGACTGAGCAATCCCCTGGTGTGAGGCAGCTTAGGTGTGCAGGTGATCCAGACAATGTCTGGCAATAGTTCCCATGCACCCACTGCTGCCACTCATTTAGGTCACTAATGAAGATATTGAACAAGACCGGAGCCATGCTGAACATGACAGGAGCCATTTCAGGTGTTTCTGTGTATTGCTGCAGTACAAGTGCCCTGGTGCCCTGCAGCGAGATGGGACCAGTACCTGCTCTGGAACGGGGGCAGTGGCTATTCCCTCCCCACCATTTCTCCAAGCCCCAAATACCAACACTGGTGAGCTTCCTGGAAGCTTCTTCTCTGAGCCATTACCAAAATGGGGCCCAAATCAGCATTTCCTGCTCCTGGCTCTGCTTCCTGCTGTGCCGGGCAGTGGCACTCATGGTGCCACGTGCTGGAATGTTTGTGCCGAGGAAGCAGAGCATGCCATGGCCACAGCTATTCCTGTCCTCCAGCTGCTGTTTGGCCGAAGTGGCCTCATGTTTTCGGCCCGGCCACAATTTTTAGCAAGAGAAACTGCTGCCCCCGGGCCCTGTGGCTGCGGTCAGCACATCTGGGAGATTGCAGTCTCAGCTGTGGCGCTGGCTGCACGTGGCGGTACCCACGTGTCCACACTGCCCCTTCAAACACGCCAAAAACATGGCAGAAATGCTTAAGCCATGTGCTCAGCCCATGCAGAGGCTGCAGAGGGACGGGAAGGCCATCTGAAAGCCCACAGATGGGGTTTGCTCAGCGCAGAGCAGCTGCTGGCTGCATCCTCCCGCCTCCTCTGTGCATGCTGTGATTGCCCCAGGGCTCAAACCCCTCCCCAAAGAGTTCAGTGAGACACCCCAGGGCCAGCTCATGTCACCCAGCCCTGTGCCACCCCGTGCCCAGACCCTGTGCACTGTCTGCTCCCAGGCCACAAGCCCTGAGGTGGGGACTTAAACAGGGCCGAAGTTCAGCTCACATTGTGTTTTCATTGCTTTGTGGCCCACCTGCATCAGGAAAACATGGCTTCTAACAGTCAACATCAAGCAGAAAACAAGTGTTTGCTTCCCTTCCAAAGCAGGTGTGTAGCTCTGTTGGGAGTTTTATTTTATAAACCTGCTAAATTTGAGATGATAAATATTTTTCCACAGCACAAAGGTGTTTATTTCAGCCTGTTTACAACCTGTTGACAAGCTCGGGGTCTTTGTTTGGAGCTGTTTACCCCTCACAGGCTGTGTACATTTCCAGATAACACCATCCCAGCTGCGCAACAGGCGGTTGCTGTTTTGCCACAGCCATGCAAATGCTCTCCTCTTTGCAAGCAGGCTGTTTCGGGTCAGGTGGTGCTGGCAGCTGAGCCCGCCTAAAACATTTATTGATTTAATTTAATTCCTCTTTAATTGCAGTGTGATGGCTCTGTACTTCCTACAGCTGAGGCTCTGCTGCAGGGGAACACCTATAACTCCGTTTCATCTCCCAGATTCAGGAAAGCCTGCTCTGTATTTTGGGCATCTCCAGTCTGCCACAGATGCTGGAAGCAGGCAGGAGTCGCAGGATTAACTCAGGATTTGGGGTGACGTGTGGTGGGAGCAGGCAGGGGAGGCACATAGGGGCAAAGACACAGATTGAGCAGTGTGGGCCCAGCCTGGAGGGCACCCATCACCTGATGGTTTGGCCTGTGTGGGTGTGCAAGTGTGTGTACGTGTGTACCTTGTGCCGTGTGCCCAGGCCGTGGGCACCCACCCAAGCAGTAGCAAGCTCAATCTGGCAAAGCTCCAACCTGAGGCATGTAGCATGGCGGCAAGTTTGCGCGGCACTCGCTCTGCTTTACACGTCAGTGCTTTCTGGAGACTGTTTCATTTCCTTTTTTTGGCCAGCGTGGGCCCCCCAGCTTCAGTTTCTGATTGGAGACTGAGGAGTAAATTTAGCTCGGGGATGCCCCGGCCACACAGCTGCACGGTGGGGCTGAGCATGCTGCACCTTGACAGAGCTGTGCCTTCCTGGAAGGGCTGGGTGGCCCTGGGACTGGTGCTTGCCTTCACCCCCAGACCCTGCCTGCTCCCAGGGCTATTCTGAGCCCCAAGCTCTTGCTTTCGGGTTTCAGCCTGCTGCCCACAGTAACCCAGCTCTTTGTGTGGCCCCAGCTGTGCTGATGGAGCTGTACCACGCGGCCTGCTCTGTTGCTGCCACGTCGCCAGGCCAGCTGAGTCCCATGTGCTGGTGAGATGTTGGGGCTCAACGGCTGCAAGATTGGGAGTGATGTGTGGGGAACAAAAGCACATCCCCTCTGGACTGGGGCACAAATGTGGAATGGACCCAACCTGGGTGTATTCTGATAGTGAGGGTGCGCAGCCCCCTATGTGATCCAGGCCCCACGACAGCACTGCCTGCCTCCATCTGCAGCTAATTAAAGCCTTCCTGAAGCATCTCATTTACTAAATTAGGTCTCTCTTGGTTTGAAATTAATGGCAAGCTATAAAAGAAAAAAAAAAAGAGGTGACTGTTTAAAATTTCACCAAAGGACACGACAGAGCAAGAGCTGCAGCTGGGTGCAGAGCCCCAGGGTTGCTTTCTATCCGTGTTTCTGCTCATTAGCAAAGCCCAGCACTGTCGGGGGGGCTCATCCTGGGCTCAACTGTGTCCCCACTGCCAGACCTGGCTGTCCCAGCTCTGTGGTCCCATTGAGTGCCACTGTGGGTGCCATGCAGCCCTGCTGAGAGGGCCGGGGCCATAGTGCTGTGATGTATAATTCAGCACATGCTCCTCAGTGTGTTGTTGCTTCTGGAAATGGTTTAGCAAAATCTTTTAATCAATAATTAGTGAGGTAATCCTTACGAGTGCGAGGTGCAAAGGCAGAGCCTGGCTTGCAGCCTGCAGCTTTCAAAGTGGAGCCCATGAGAAATCCCTGCCCAGCGCCTGGTTCCCTGTGCTTTGGTGATTTTATCCAGCATGAGCAGCTGCCTCAGGGCACAATTTGGTAAATCCATCACTAAGAACTAAGCTCTCAGCTCCCTGAGTGTGGAAAAAGCCCCAAAGTCACAGAAATTGGTACAGAAATACTTTCTGTACCAATCTCAGGGCTCATGTCAATCCAGCATGACAGCCTGCAGGGCTTAGCTTGGCAGGCATGGGCAGAGAGCAGTGATTTGGGCACAGGGGCATGAGGACAGCACAGAGAGTCTAAACATGGCGAGGGGAGAATGAAGACTGCTGATTTCCCTTGTAAATCCTGAAAAAAAAAACAACTAATAGAGCGGAAAGCAGGAATTCACATTCAACTGCAAAAACTTAGTCACTGGGGAAAGAAAATGAAGTTCAGCCACATCCCACCCATCAGACACTAAACCCAGTGTCACAAATGCCTGCCCATGGACCTGGGAGATCCCAGCCCTTCTGCAACCTGGATAAAAGTCCCCCAGAATTGTCAAACTCTACTGCAGAGAAAATGGCCAGCCAAGCTTTCAGTGCATATGGGGCCATGTAAAAACCTCAGTCCTGACAGTAGAGCTGGCCCCATGTCCTGCACTCCACCAGTGGCTGGATGGAGACATAGGGTGGGTGGGATGGCTGGAGGTGCTGGAGTGGCTGGGATGGATGGACATTGGTGTAGACAGAATGGATGTTTGTGTTGGAGTAGCTGAGGCAGATCAGCATGGTAGTGTAGATGGAAGGATTGGAGGTGCTGGAGTGTGCAGGCTGGATAGAGGTGTTGTGATAGATGTGATGAATGGACGTGTTTGAGTGGGTGGGATGAATGGAGATATTGGTGTAGATTGAATAGATGGGTAGATGTGTCGAGGTCGGCAGCATCGATGGAGATTGAGTGGGACAAGACTGATGGACTCAGTAAGGATCCTCCTCAGCAAGGAGGACACACAGCTGACAAGCTGTGCACATCAGTGCTTTCTGCTTGCTGGCTTGCAGGCTGTGCTCAGAGCTGCCCTACAGGGACCACTGCAAAATCTCCCTGGGGAGCGGGAATGGGGATAGGGACAGGGCTGGGGTGTGGAGAGTCAGGCTGCTGCAGGCACAGGACACAAAGGAGTATTCACACTGACATCCCACCCAGGGGACACCAGGGTGTCTGAATGCAAGGGAACAGAGCTAGAACTACCCATGTGCCCAGCATAAAGCAAATCTCTGCAAAGGACCTGGCACAGACTGCAGTGGGTGGGAGATGAGGACAGCACAGCCACAGCCATATGCTCACTGCCAGCACAGACTTTAGACTGCCCCAAAATTGCCCCAAAGCATCCTGCCTTAGATGTTGTTGGTGCCTGGGTATACAGCAGTGTCTCCAGTGCTGAGCCATGGACCCCCCCACCATTACCAGTACGTGTGTATGTGCCCCCCAACCCTTCCCCATACTGGGGCCGACCCCATCTGTGAGACGCAGACAGCATGCAAAGGGACACAGAGACATGGATGCAGAGTCAGCACTAGTTCAGTGTCATGTTTATTAATGTGACATCTGGAGGGATGGAGGCAAGAGGAGGCAACAGGCAGAGGTGGGTGGTGGGGGCACGGTGGGGGACATCTGAGTGGGAAGTGGGGGCTGCTGCCACCAGCAGTGGCCCAGAGGGACAGGGAGGGTGAGGAACCACCGTCCTCACATCGCATCCCCAGTGGGACTAAGAGCACTCGGACCTCTTCAGGGTCTTCGTGACAGCGGTGCCATCGTGTGTGACCCTGCAGGTGTAGGTCTCGTGACTTGACCAGTCGCTGGCAGTCAGTGACAGGTAGCTGCTGGCCATGTACTGGCTGTTGCTCTGCCGCTGCGCTGGTGTGGTCTCGCCTTTCCGGGTGGAGCCATCGACCAGCCACTCCACTGTCACCGGGCTGGGGTAGAAGTCGCTTATCAGGCACACTAGGGTGGCCTTGTTCTGATCCAGCTCCTCCTTTGATGGTGGGAAGAGGGTGATGGTGGGGGCCACCTTGGGCTGGCCTGCAGGAGAGAAGCAGAGCGGCCACACATGTATGTATGGGTGTACATATGTGTGTGCATGTACATGCACGTGTACAAGCACATCCACCCATCCATATCTATTTTCATGGATGTTATACATGTGTATATGTATATACACATATATACACATATACATATGAATATGTATATATATATATGCATATATACATTTTATATTGTAGTTTTTTCTACAGATAAAATGTTATATATAATCCATATATATAATATACATTATATCTATAAAACTTACATAAAGCATACAGCAGACTACATATATACATATAAATAGTTATATCTTATGTACATATCTATAATAAATCTATATTATATATAACAATTTTTTTAATATATAAGCAATTTTAATATTTTATATACATATATATATATTTATATATATGCACACACAAAATTTCAACCATATGTATTTGGGTGAACCTGATTCAGCTTTGGAACTCTGGTTAACTGCCATAATACCTTTTCTTTCCTGCTGCAAGGCTATTTTTAAATTTTAATTAAAGTTTTAAAGAAAAAGCACTCCATTTTCTGGCTATTTCTGCCTCAAGACATGTTCAGACTCGTCTCAGAAAAAGTACAATTAAAAATTGCCATGAGGAAGGCAAGATTTACTCTTTCTCAGACTGCTCATCAAACAAACTATAGCCAAATCAATATCTATATACACATCTGTATCTTCATTCATATCTACACCAGAAAATGGAGGAGAACTGCCCCATTAAAAACTTTCCACTGAGGATTTGTTGAAATGCTTTTTTTTTTTGGACTTATGCCCTAAATAATTTGGTTCAGATTGTTTTTTTTTCGGCCAATTTTTTCTAAAAATCAAAAAACATATTTTTTTCTCTCTCTCTTTATATATATATATATATATATGTATATATATATATATATATATATATTTTTTTTTTTTTAAATTACAAAATATTCCTGTCAGCTTTTTCTGCAGAATAATCTTCCATTTTTGACAGCACTTACCTGGACAGCGTGCTTGAAACCTCTGAAAAATTGAATTTCACCCCAAGGACACTGTTTCAGTGACACTTGGGCTTCCCATGGCACTGGAGCCAACAGAAGTCCCCAGTGAGAGATCAGACTGGGGACAAAGGTCTTAGTCCTTCAGACTAAGAGGGAAGGACTAACAACTCACAACTAATTTCTTGACTAAGACAAAAACTGTCTTCTTATCAACCTAAACACAATTTCTGAAATCGTGTGGCTGAGACAGACCTCAGGCACATTTTCTGGTCAAATTTTAAGAATTTTCCATTGACAAAATAAGCCCAAGTCCTCCACAGCGCACACCAGAGCCCTCCCGGTCGCCAGGGACAAGACTCAGCCCAGACTGCCGCGCTGAGTGCCCAGCCCTGCGCTGGTGGCAGACCCCAGCCTGCCGCCAAGACTGAGAAAAATCCCCAAATCACCAAAAATCGACCAAATGTCACAATTTCACAATGGGGGAAGAAAGACCGAGACGAGGTCAGCGACTCACCTAGGACGGTCAGGGTGGTCCCGGACCCGAATATACCACACAGTGATACGGAGCAATGCAAAAACCTCCCACTTCGTGGCAGGAGCAGTTCTGGGTCCTGTGGAGGTGGCAGGATGAGGGGACGGGTCAGAAGTGATGGGATGGGAGTGTCCTGATGGACAAAGCAGAAGGGAGATGATAGGCTGGACACAATAGGATGAAGGTGGCGGAATGGACACAGCAGGATGGTGGTGCTGGGGGCTGGTACAGGAGGTGTGTCCCTATGGTAGCCACGCAGAGCACCCAGGCGATGCAGGCAAGAAATGTCCCAGGGGATCCTGGTGCCACGGACTACTGCCTCCAGCCTCCCAGCTGCCTTCTGACAAAGTGAATAAGGATGTTCAGTACCAAGGACACAATCAGGAGGGACTCTGCAGATTTCAGAGAACCAGAAAAGACTTGCAACAGCACAGAGCATTCAGACCATGCAGCCTTCTTTCTGCAGATCAGGGGAAGGAGCAAGAGCACATTTCAGTGTGGCTAGGCAGACCAAGGATGTACTGCCACAGCCAAAGTTGGAAAAAAAACAAAACCAACCGAAAAAACAAAGGCTGTGTAGACCCCTAGCACCCACTTGCTGCTGGGGAAGTCTGTAAGTGAACACGGAGCAACTTCCTGAGGATGATCAGTTGATTCCTGAGGTCCTACCACGGAAATACTTGCAGTGATAAATGGCCATGCAGAAGCAGCTCAAGCGGCGGCCAATGCCCAGCCTCATGAGTGGCTGAGCCCTGCTGCTTGCTTTGGATCACGGTGTGCAGATGGTGTTTGTGCACCCTCCTCATCTCTTCCAAGGGATATCCAGTAGCTGTGCCATTGTTGGTCAAGGTCTTGACTGAAGTCATGTCAACCTGCCACAAGCACCCACCAAAAAATGTTCTTGCCTGTCAGCCAGTTTTAGAGCAGCCCCTCCAATTCAGGCCTATCTGTTTTGATAGCCTTACTCTCGTTGATGTTGTCCTTCCAGCTTTATCCCATTGCTGCATCACTGCCCTGTCCCTGCTGCCCACATCCTCTTCCAGAGAGGAAAAGAAAATGTGAAGAGGATGTTGATGCCCAACCAGAGCTGCCAGAGCCAAGGCACCGGCTTAAAAATGAACTCAAAAATATGCAAATGTTGTGGTTTGTGCAAGTGGTTGTAGAAAGAGGCAGAGTTGGTGAATCTCCTGAGTCACTAGAAAATGAATGATGCATCAAAGATTTTGTGGTTGGAAGCACTTTCTGTTACAAATGTTTGGTTTTTCTCTGGGAAGGCTTAGGTGCAACTGATTGGTGCAAGTGACACAGACTCATTGAAACTGACTGTGCAAAGTATATAACTGAAGTATATGACGCCACATGCTACGATGAACAGTTTCTGAGTATTTCTGAGACTTTTACGGGGTTTCAGTTTGATTTTAGGGGAGGACAATAAGGGTACTCAGAAGTCCAGCTCTTTTCCTCAGAGGAATGCATATAAGAGAACCAGTGCTGTGCTGATGTACCAGCTGAGTAGTGGTGGCCCTCCAGCAGGGACTGGGCAGGTGGTCTCAGTAGGAGCAGGGGCAGATGAGGAGCTGCCTGCCCAGTGCATGCAGGGAACACTACAAATGGTGGATGTAGGATGGCAGAGAGGCAGCCAGCAGGGGCCAGGGTGCAGCCTGGCAGCACAAGAGGACATGGGTCCTGCAGCACAGAGCAGAGATTGAGGTGGGACTTCTAAGACAGACAGTAAAAACCACAAGCTGCTCCTTGCACTGAAAAGGAGGTTTTTGTATCATTTCCCCATTGCTTTGTGTCACTGTGCAGCAGTGCTGCTGTCGTAGCTCCCACAGTAATAGACAGCCTCGTCCTCGGCTTGGACCCCAGTGATGGTTAATGTGCCCGTGGAGCCAGATTTGGAACCGGAGAATCGTGAAGGGATGTTCGAGGGTCTGTTGGTGTTAGCATAGATCACAGTGACAGGGGCACTGCCAGGTGACTTCTGCTGGTACCAGCCATAGCTGTAGCTACTCCCGGAGCAGGTGATCTTGACGGTTTCTCCCGGGTTTGCTGACACTGAGGCCGGCTGAGTCAGCGCTGCCTGCACCAGGGAACCTGGAGAGGAAGAGGAGAGAGGGGAGAAAACGGCGGTCAGTGATTGCCCGACACGCACAGCCCTCCCCGCGCAGCAGCGGGACAGAGCCCCGTGCCCAAAGTCCCCGACCGGGCGCAACGAGTACCTGAGCTGTGGGCGAGCACCGCCAGGAGGAGAGGAGCCCAGGCCATGGCGCAATCCCAGTAGCTGTGTGTCCCCACGCCGATGGGGCTGAGCTGTGGACCTCGATGCCCTTTTATACCCGCGTCCTTCCGCAGCACGCCCCCCATGCAAATCACTCCCTGTGCTCCCAGCCACGTCCTACGCCTCTCCCCACACCTCCTTACCCACTCCTGGCCCAGCCCCTTCACTGTGGCACAGCGGGGTTGGCCAGGCGTTGCAGCGGGGACACGTGGCAGCACCCAGGCCCACACCAGCCTTAGAGTAAGCCCAAAGTGCTGTGGTACCAAAGTGCTGGGGAGAGCTGGACCAGCGGAGCATGGCGGGAACAGGCCATGGCTCCCTTCACAGAATCACAGAATCACAGAATCACAGAATCACTAAGGTTGGAAAAGACCTCTAAGATCCTCCAGTCCAACCATCCACCTATAACCAATATTTCCCATTAAACCACGTCCTCCAGTACAACATCTAAATGTCTCTTGAACTGCTGCCTACAGTGCTGCCCCTGCCCCATTTCACCCCTCAGACATGCGATGCCCTGCCCTGGGCATGCTAGGTTTTAGCAGGTGGCAGTTCCTGAGCAGAAAAGGCCCTGGGGGCTGGCAGGACCCTCAGCAGCAGCAGTTCAGCCAATAAAGGGCTTGTACTGGAAAGGAAGCTGCCAGGATCAGCAGGAGCCAAGGGTGGTTAAGGCCTCAGAGCATCACTTATCCATGGGATTACTGCTTTGGGGCAGGAATGAAACAGCTGAGTAGAATTATCCAGTGGTGGCACCAGAGTCAACAGGCAAAGGCTGAAATACAGGGAACCACAAGAACACAGAATGGTTTGGGCTGAGAGGGACCTCAAAGCCTACCCAGTTCCAAGCCATGCCACAGGCAGGGACACCTCCCACCAGAACAGGCTGCCTATAGCCCATCCAGTCTGGCTTTGGGTGGCCCTGCCAGGAAGGAAGCATCCAATACTTGTCTGGTCAACTTGTTACAGTGCTTCATCACCTCTGACTGAAGAATTTCTTCTTCATAGCTAACCTAAATCTACCCTCTTTCCATTTTAAACCTTTTCTCCTTGTCATACTGTTACAGGTCCTTGTAAAAAGTCTCTCTCCATCTTTTTCATGAGCCTCCTTTAAGCACTGACAAGCTGCAGGGAGGTTGCCCCAGAGCTTTCTCCAGACCCAGTTCTCGCAGCCTTTCTTCGTAGGAGAGGTGTTCCAGCCCACTGATAGTTTTTTGTTGAATACTGTTCAATAGAGCAAAACACTCTTTTTTACTGCAAGGCTGATCAAACGTTGGAACACGTGTCCCAGATAGCCGTGAAGTCTCCATCCTTGGTGACCTTCAAACCTGCACGGGCAGGTCCTGGTCAGCCTGCAGCAGCTGCCCCAGCATGGAGCAGGGTGGGAGGAGACGATCTCCAGTGTCCCCACCAGCTCCAGCTATTTGGGGCTTTCCCCAGCCCCAGCACCTGCACTTCTTCCTCCTTGCTCTGCTGCTCTCTTGCCTGGGCTCACACCCCTGGTATCAGCCTCAATCTCAATGCCTTCCCTCCTCTCCAGGCCTCTATCTGCCTGAATAACAGAGCCCTTGGACCCAACACCATGTCCCACACAGAGGTCAATGGGGCAGGGGTCCCAGGGGTGATATCCCTGTGAGCGGCACAGAGGAGATGTACTAGAATAGGTTCACAGGCAGCACAGCCTGATCCACCAGACAGGTACAATTGTTGCTACTTGACCACGTCCAAGCTGCAGCAGCAGGCACCTGAGGAGCCCTGGTAGCTCGGGCTTTCATTTCCCTGTTGCTAGAACTCTCTATGACCATGGCCAGTGCTTCTTTCTCTGCCTGAGCAGTAATAAACAGCTTTGTCTTGGGCTCCTGTGAAGATTAACATGACCACAGAGCAGGGCAGGTCTCTGTTGGTGCCAGGGTTATGGTCTGAGCAGAGCTGAACCCTGGAGCACTGTTCATGCACAGGGTACTGCCATTTCCCCAGGTGCTGCTCAAGCACAACCAGAAGCCCCCACTGCCACCTATGCCTGCAGGTCTCCACAGGCACGTGCACACACCGTGGTGCCAGGGATGGCTCAGCAGCCCATACCTGCCCTGCTTAGGGGCTGTTGGGTATTTATGCACCGAGCTTGCCCAAGTCCTGGCTTTTGGCCACCTTCAGGAGGGAGAAAGCAGCACGAGGCAGAAGCAACCCTGCAACAGCTACACAGTGAGGCAAGATGGGTGGGCAGCAGGAGATAGGGTCCAGGGTCTATGTGCAGTGCAGGGCAGGGACAGGGCTGCTGGAACCATCCCCTCCCTGAGTGATGGGCACAGTCTCTACAGGAGGACAGAGCAGGGCACCTGGTGTAGCCACCTGCAGCACAGCGCTGGGCCATGCCTGGGACTTGTGTCACCAGAATAATGGCACAGCAAAGTCTGCCAGCTGCTCCCTGAGATGTCAGGTCTGTGTATCTTTTTCCATTACTCTGACACTGTGGCACCAGTACTGCTGCTGTCTTCATTCCCACAGTAGTAGACAGCCTCGTCCTCAGCTTGGACCCCATTGGTGGTTAATGTGCCTGTGGAGCCAGATTTGGAACCAGAGAATCATGAAAGGATGTTCGAGGGTCTCTCATCATCATAGTAGATCACAGTGACAGGGGCACTGCCAAGTGCCTTCTGCTGGTACCAGCCATAGTCATTGATAATCAGATTCTGATTACCATAGATGTGAGTGTCTTGATATCCCATATGTGACTGTGGGCACAGGGCCTCATCCCACAGCCTGGGGAGTGCTGTGTGTGTCAGACGCTGGCCGAGCTCCATTTTCTCCCCTCTCTCCTCTTCCTTTCCAGGTTCCCTGGTGCAGGCAGCGCTGACTCAGCCGGCCTCGGTGTCAGCAAACCTGGGAGGAACCGTCAAGATCACCTGCTCCGGGGGTTACAGCGACTACTAGGGCTGGCACCAACAGAAGACACCTGGCAGTGTCCCTGTCACTGTGATCTATGATAGTAGCAGCAGACCCTCGAACATCCCTTCACGATTCTCCGGTTCTGGATCTGGCTCCACAAACACATTAACCATCACTGGGGTCCAAGCCGAGGACGAGGCTGTCTATTACTGTGGTGGCTGGGACTACAGGGTCACAGCAATAACACCATTGCCAGGCTTATGCTGCTGTAAAACATAAATATAATGTCTGTTAACCATGGATAGAGTTGGGAACTCTCACTGCCGCTCATGCCTTCAGGTCTCCTCAGGCACCCTCGCAGGAACAGCAGAGACTGACAACTGCTCCCTGCAATGTTGTAGTGGAAATGCTGAGTCACAGCCTGCAGCAGTAATTGAGCACCTGGTAGAAAAGTAGGGCCAACCCAGGGGAACTCAGGTGCATGCAATGTACCTGAGTGACCTGAGTCCTGGCTCCACCCCTTCCCAGACCTCATTTAAGGGTTGGCAGTGGAGGTGTAGATATTTTGCTGGTGATCCCTGTGTACTTGAGGCCTTATAAAGGTAAGTAGTTTATATTTATTTGTTTCTGTGGCAGCTATATCTGGGCTTGTTCTTGTTTGCTGTAGCCTACGATTGTGATGCTCTGCTTTTATTGTTACTTTCTGTCACCTGAAGTGATGTGCATTACAGATGTACAAAAGGTTATGTATCATTTTTCACTGCTCTGTGTCACTGTGATACCAACATAGCTGCTGTCTGCACTCCCACAGTAATAGACAGCCTCGTCCTCGGCTTGGACCCCAGTGATGGTTAATGTGGCTGTGGAGCCAGATTTGGAACCGGAGAATCGTGAAGGGATGTTCGAGGGTCTGTTGGTGTCCCTGTAGATCACAGTGACAGGGGCGCTGCCAGGTGACTTCTGCTGATACCAGCCATAGTTGTAGCTACTCCCAGAGTAGGTGATCTTTGTAGAATTGACAGAGTTATTTGGGTTGGAAGGGACCTTTAAGACCATCTAGTTCCAATCCTCCCCCTATAGGTAGGGTCACCTCCCCCTAGAATAGGTTGCTCACAGCCCCATCCAGCCTGGCCTTGAATGCTTCCAGGGAGGGGACACCCATAGCTGCTTTGGGCAACCTGTTTTAGTGTCTCACTGTCTTTACTGTAAAGACTTTCTTGTTATTATCTAAACTAAATCTACCCTCTTCCATTTCTCTTTGTCCTTTTGCTACATGTTCCTATAGAAAGTCCCTCTCCAGCTTTCCTGTAGACCCCCTTCAAATACTGGAAGGCCACTGAACGGTCCCCTGGAGCCTTCTCTTCTCCAGGCTCAAAAGCCCCAGGTCTCTCAGCCTCTCCTTATAAGGGAGGTGCTCCAGTCCTCTGATCATCTTCATGGCCCTCCTCTGGAGACCTGCTCCAGCAGCTCCACGTCCTTTTTGTGTTGGTGATACCACAGCTGGATGCGGTTTTCCAGATGGGCACTCACAAGAGTAGAGCAGGGGGGCAGAAGAATCATATCAAATCTTGATTGCTTACTGCAGTTTTACTGACAACAAGGTGCAGCAAGCCTTCCCAGGATACCAGAGCTGTGGGCAAGCACCACAAGGAGGAGAGAAGCCCAAGCCATGGTGCAATTCCTTCAGCTGTGCATCCCAATGTTGATAGGGCTATGCCATGGACCACAGCTCATTCTTAAAAGCTGCCCACTGTACAGGCCCCTATGATCACTATCAGCTCCTATTGCAGTGCTCTCCCTGCTCACTATGCTCACAGGAGGCCGGCTGATCATGGTTAGCTATCACTGGGTTCCAGACTGGGGAACAGTAACACAGTGAGATGGAAAACTGAGTTACTGATCTGAGTTCAAAATGGAGGCTTTCTGCGCTTACTGACTTACGGCTGATCGGGGCTGTGGGGCTGAGGCAGGTTTGTCCTCTCTGCATGGCCATGTTTGTAAATGCTCTCCTCTATGTACCTAGATGTATGGGATATCACTCTGGCACTTGGCCACATTGTACCCATCCCTGCAAAGACGCAACAGTTTGTCATCCCCAGCCCTGCTCCATGGAGCTGCCTCTGTGCTGGGATGCTCTGGGCTGGGTTCTCATCCTTTAATGTGTCTGTGGCCATGGCTGAAGTCCCTTCTCCTTTAATAGTGGTGTTCCCCATACCACTGCTGCTTGGGAGGGCTGTGTGTGTGTGTCAGGCACTTGTTGAACCCTATTTTCTCCCCTCGCTCCTCTCCCTCTCCAGGTTCCCTGGTGCAGGCAGCAGTGACTCAGCTGGCCTCGGTGTCAGCAAACCTGGGAGAAACTGTCAAGATCACCTGTTCCGGGAGTAGCAGTGCTTATGGCTGGTACCAGCAGAAGTCACCTGGCAGTGTCCCTGTCACTGTGATCTATGGTAGCACTGGTAGACCCTCGAACATCCCTTCACGATTCTCCGGTTCCAAATCTGGCTCCACAGCCACGTTAACCATCACTGGGGTCCAAGCCGAGGACGAGGCTGTCTATTACTGTGGGAACTACGACAGCAGCGGTACTGGTGATACAGAGAGACGTTGCAGTTAATTGATGCCAAGTCCTAAAAATGCCAGCAGCAGTGGGATGGGACCCATTGCCCAAAGGCCCCAGCTGGGAACAGTGGGTCTTCCTAGGGCACCGGAGCTGTGGGTCAGCACTGTCAGCAGGAGAGGGGCACAGGCTTGTGGTGTTATCCCAGCAGCTGCACATCCTCATTGCAATGGGTCTATGCCATGGACTCAAACCTTTGCATACCCTAGGCTGCCCACAACACAGCCCGCTCATGCAGAAGCTGCCCTCACAGTTGCAGCTCCCATCCCAGTGCTCCCCCTGCCCAATGCAGCCATTTCCCTGGACCCCTAAAGACCAATTGTGGTTAGTTGTCACTAAGGTCAGAAGATGAGGCTGTGGTGGCTACTATAGCAGGACTAATGCTGGTAATAGAGACAGAGGAAGATGCAGAACTGAGTTGCAGACCTGAGTTAAAAATGGAGGTTTTCTTCACTCACTGACTTAAGGCTGAGCAGGCCTGTGGGGCTGAGGTAAATTTATGTATTCTCTGCATGGCCATGTCTATAGATGCCTTCCTCGGTGTATCTAGCTGTATGAGAGGTTTCTCTGGGTACTAAGTCACATTATACCTGTCACAGAATCACAGAATTGTAGGGGTTGGAAGGGACCTCCAGAGATCACCGAATCCAACCCCCCTGCCAAAGCAGGTTCCCTACACCAGGTCACACAAGTAGGCATCCAGACGGGTCTTGAATATTTCCAGAGAAAGAGACTCCACAGCCTCCCTGGGCAGCTTGTTCCAGTGGGAAAAAAAAAAATACATATATATATTTCTTCATGAATTTGCATGTTCCTGAAAAGGCACAGCTCTGTGTCACCCCCCCAGCCCTGTTCCATGTTGCTGCTGCAGGCCCCATCCTCCCACTGCTGGAGCTGTCTCTGTACTGAGCTGTTCTGGTCTGGGCTCTGTTCCTGCAATGTGCCACCACCATCAGAGTGGAAGGGACCTCAGCCACAGCCATGGGCACTTTGGAGGATCAGAGCTCAGCAAGAAGCATCCCAGTATGGAGGCAGCTCCAGCAGAAATTGGACAAGGGCATCAGCTGCTATGGGCAGAGGCTGGGCATGCTGCAGTGCTGTGCATCTTGTTGGGATGTGTTCAGGACACCATGCACAGCAACCCACACTGCAGGACAGGGAGTGCAGGGCTGTGGTGGGGACCTGTGCTACCATCAAACAGAGGCAGCAAAGCCTGCCAGCTGCTTCTTGCACTGACAGGAGGCTTGTGTATCACTTCCTCACTGCTGTGTCACCACGGGACAAGCATCACTGCTGTCTTCACTCCCACAGTAGCAGTCGGCCTCATCCTCAGCTTGGAGCCGGACTGGGAACCAGTGAATCATGAATGGATGTTCGAGGGTCTACTGGTGCTAGCATAGATCACAGTGACAGGGGCACTGCCAGGTGACTTCTGCTGGTACCAGCCATGGTTGTTGACAATCCTGGAGCAGATGTGGGTGTCCTGCTACCCCATTTGTCCCTGTGGAATCAGGTGCCTCATCTGACAGCCTGATGAGGGCTATGCTTGTTCGGCACTTGCTGAGCCCTATTTTTTCTCCTCTCCCTCACACAAACCTGAAGGGAGAGTGCAAAGTGAACAGAGCCAGGCTTTTCGAGCAGAATCCAGCACCATGACAAGAGGCAGTGGCACAGTCTGAATGCAGAGGTTCTGTCTGGCCAGAGTCAGGAGTTACATCCTTAATCCATAGATAATGTAACACTGATCCAGGTTGCCCAGAGATACCATGGAGTCTCCTCCTTGGAGAAATGACAGCCACCTGCACACAGGCCTAGGCACTGTGCTGTAGGTGTTGCCACTTGAGCTGAGGTAGGAGCAGATCACAGCAATCATCCTGAACTGAAAGATTCTGTGGCTGTCACTCTTCTGGCACAAGAGCAGCCAGCCCTGCTCTATACCAGTGGCCTTGTGCTGTGGGAAACATCCCCTCTAAGTGGGGAGCTTTGGCCTGGCTGCTCAGCAGACCACAGGTTCCCTGCTGTCAGTGCTGGCGATGTGATTTTTGCCCTGCCATGTATAGTCTAGGGCAATGAGGGGAGGGCCTGAGTGGCACAGCTGAGTGTGAACCTGAGAGAAAAAGGCAGAAAACATCCATTTTTAATTCAATTTAATTTTTAATGTACCTCATTTCATACCTCGCTGTGTCACTACCAGCACTAGTGCTGCTGTCCCAGCTAGCACAGTAATAGACAGCCTCGTCCTCAGCTTGGACCCCAGTGATGGTTAATGTGGAGCCGGAGTAGGAACCAGAGAATCGTGAAGGGATGTTTGAGGGTCTCTTGGTGTTCTCATAGATCACAGTGACAAGGGCACTGCCAGGTGACTTCTGCTGGTACAAGCTGTAACCATAGATGCTGTTACTCCCAGAGCAGGTGATCTTGACGGTTTCTCCCAGGTTTGCTGGTATTGAGGGCTTGCTGAGTCAGCGCTGCCTGCACCAGGATACCTGGAGAGGAGAGAGGGGGCTTATCATGGAGGTATTATAGATTAAAGTGTCAGTGGCATTGTCAGGAGTCTTCTGCTTGTACAAGTCATAGTTGCTGTTAACCATGGAGTAGAAGTTCGGAATATTCTGTGTATGCCTGTGTGAGGCATGGGGTTACCTCCCTGTGAGGAGGAGGAGGGCTGTGTGTGTCAGGCACAGACTGAGCCTTGTTTTCTTCCCTCTCCCTCTCCAGGTTCTCTGGTGCAGGCAGCGCTGACTCAGCCAGCCTCAGTGTCAGCAAACCTGGGAGAAACCGTCAAGATCACCTGCTCCGGGGGTAGCTATGGCTATGGCTGGCACCAACAGAAGTCACCTGGCAGTGCCCCTGTCACTGTGATCTATGATGACAGCAGCAGGCCCTCGAACATCCCTTCACGATTCTCCGGTTCCCAATCCGGCTCCACGGGCACATTAACCATCACTGGGGTCCAAGCTAAGGATGAGGAAGCTGGGGCAGCAGTGCTGGTGTTATGGTGGTGGTGGCATTGTGGGGTTTTCTCCCTTCCCATGCCCTGCATGGGCAGAGCTGTTGAGGGCAGTCAGTTTTGCCCTCTGGGACCACAGCTGTTGTGTTGCTGCCTTTGCAGAGCCCTGCTCCTGTCCTACTGGGGTCTATGACAGCAGCTTTGTAGATATAGAGGCACAGGGAGACATGGCAGTGATGTGATGTCTAGAACTAAAAATGCCTTCTGTCTGTGTCTATTATGGCTGTGATTGAGGTCTCGTCTCTTCCTGCTGTGGTGTTCCCTGTGCCACACTGCTGGATGGACAGTGTGTGCTGGGGAATCGTGGGGAGCGGCTCTGGAGGCAGCACCCACTGCTGTGTTAGAAGGGAGCACAAGGCACTGGCAGGGGTCTTGCTAGGAGAGCTGGCATTAGCAGGGATAGTGGATGCCCCAAGTGGAAGAGACGGACACAGCTATGGCCGTTTTTGATGAGAGGTGTCCAGAGCAGAGCAGCACATCCCAGTGCCTCAGACATCTCCTGTGCCCTGCGTCATGAAAGGGAGTACATTCATAGCCATAGCCATGCAGATGGAGCAGGAAACTGCTACAACCACAGTTCTGCATGGCCAAAAGGAAGATGGACAGAAAACAGTCTTATAATTTGTTATGTCAGTTCCTTGTAATCGTTGTCACCAGACAGCATTGGAGCAACATTCCCAGCTCCCACAGTAATAGTCAGCCTCGTCCTCGGCTTGGACCCCAGTGATGGTTAATGTGTTTGTGGAGCCAGATGTGGAACCGGAGAATCGTGAAGGGATGTTCGAGGGTCTGTTGTTGTTGTTATAGATCACAGTGACAGGGGCACTGCCAGGTGACTTCTGCTGGTACCAGCCATAATAACTTCCAGCAAAGCTGCCACCCCCTGTGGGTTTGCTGACACAGTGGCTGGCTGAGTCAGTGCTGCCTGCACCAGGGAGCCTGGGGATGGACAAGGACAATGGGGTCTATACCCAGTATCACCCTCATTTCTAAAATATGATTTGGGGTAACAGTCAAGGTCCTGGCCATTCAGATAGGACAAGGGCCTCTTGAATTCCCACAACAGTAACATAAGTCACAATTCCCAAAGCCCAGGGCTCAAGGAAGATGGCCTGGTAACTTTACTGTGTATGTAGCTTCTGTGTTTATGTTCCTACTACATACTGTAAAAATACAGCATAGCAGCTGCTGTTCAGTCTCCACAGTAATAGACAGCCTTGTCCTCAGCTTGGACCCCAGTGATAGTTAAGTTGTGCATGGAGCCAGATGCAGAACTGGAGAATTGTGAAGGGATGTTCGAGGGTCTCTTGGTGTCACTATGGATCACAGTCACAGCACCACTACCAGGTTTCTCCTGGAACTAGCCATATTCATGGCTACTCTCAGAGTGACCAATCCCTGGTCTTGCTGCAGGGCCCCAGGCAATGCCTGCAGGAGCAGAAATGCAGCGAAGCCATGGGACCTGATGTACAGGCTGAAGGAGAGCAGTAAGAAGGAGGGGAGACTCTAGAGCCAGGCTGAGAGGAAGCAGCAGAGAAAAAAACTTCTTTGATGTCTCAGTACCCTGGGGATCAGTGTCATCCTCTCAGCCACCATTCCTGTCATTGCTACCACAGTAATGGGCAGTGTTGTCTGCAGCTTGGACCACAGTTGTACTTAATGTGTTAATGAGTTAATGTGATATTTCATGAGCGTGGGCCTGGACTGGGCACCAAAGAATTTTGAGAGAGTGCTTGTGGGTCTGCCAGTGTTAGAATGGATCCCAGTGACAGGGGCACTGCCTGCTATCTTCTCCTGATACCAGCCATAGATGTTGTTAATCCTGGAGCAGATGTGGATATCCTGCTGTCCCATGCGTGTCTGTGTGCTCAGCAGCCTCATCCCACTGCCAAATGAGGAGGCTGTGCATTTTGAGAACTCACTGAGTCCCGTTTTCTCTCCCTCTCCAGGTTCCCTGGTGCAGGCAGCGCTGACTCAACCTGCCTCGGTGTCAGGGAGAAACTGTCAAGATCACCTGCTCCGGGACTAGCAATAGCTATGGCTGGTTCCAGCAGAAGTCATCTGGCAGTGCCCCTGTCACTGTGATTTACTACGACAACAAGAGACCCTCAAACATCCCTTCACGATTCTCTGGTTCCAAATCTGGCTCAACAGGCACATTAACCATCACTGGGGTCCTAGCTGAGGATGAGGCTGTCTATTATTGTGGGAGCTTGGACAGCAGCACTGATGCTGGCATAGTGTCCTGGAAGATCTGCAACTGATGGGTTGACCAGGGTTAAAAATAGAGGTTTTTCACCCTTGCTGGCTTAAGGCTGAGCAGGCCTGTGGAGCTGAGGCAGATTTACGTCTTCTCTGCACAGCCATGTCTGTAAATGCTTTCCTCGGTGTACCTAGCTATATGAGAGGTTTCTCTGGGTACTAAGTCACATTATACCTGTCCTAGAAAAGGCACAGCATTGTGTCACCCCCCAGCTCTGTTTCATGTTGCTGCTGCAGGCCCCATCCTCCCACTGCTGGAGCTGTCTCTGTACTGAGCTGTTCTGGTCTGGGCTCTGTTCCTGCAATGTGCCACCACCATCAGAGTGGAAGGGACCTCAGCCACAGCCATGGGCACTTTGGAGGATCAGAGCTCAGCAAGAAGCATCCCAGTATGGAGGCAGCTCCAGCAGAAATTGGACAAGGGCATCAGCTGCTATGGGCAGGGGCTGGGCATGCTGCAGTGCTGTGCATCTTGTTGGGATGTGTTCAGGACACCATGCACAGCAACCCACACTGCAGGACAGGGAGTGCAGGGCTGTGGTGGGGACCTGTGCTACCATCAAACAGAGGCAGCAAAGACTGCCAGCTGCTTCTTGCACTGACAGGAGGCTTGTGTATCACTTCCTCACTGCTGTGTCACCACGGGACCAGCATCACTGCTGTCTTCACTCCCACAGAAATAGTCAGCCTCATCCTCAGCTTGGACCCCAGTGATGGTTAATGTGGCTGTGGAGCCAGATTTGGAACCAGAGAATCGTGAAGGGATGTTCGAGGGTCTTTTGTCATTCCAGTAGATCACAGTGACAAGGGCACTGCCAGGTGACTTCTGCTGGAACCAGCTATAAGCACTGCTACTGCTACCCCCGGAGCAGGTGATCTTGACAGTTTCTTCCAGGTTTGCTGACACTGAGGCTGGCTGAGTCAGTACTGCCTGCACCAGGGTACCGGGAGAGGGGAGAAAATGGGGCTCAGCAGAGAGTCCAATGGAGGGGCAGCAAGGTGCTTTAGAGATGCATGGGGAAGAACTGGTGCTGTGCTGTTGTATCAACCAGAGACTGAGCAGTTGAGGAACAGTTGCCCCAGTGCATTCAGTGGACACTACAAATAGTGATGTAGAATGGCAGGGAGATAGCCAGCAGGACCAGGTATGCAGCCTGGCAGCACAAGAGGACATGGGCCCTGATGCACGGGGCAGAGATGGAGGTGGGACTTGTTAGACAGAGATAGTTAAGGGCATTAACTGCTCCTTGCACTGAAGGAGGTTTATGTATCACTTCTGAGTCACTGTGGTACCAGTACTGCTGCTGTCTGCATTCCCACAGTAATAGACAGCCTCGTCCTCGGCTTGGACCCCAGTGATGGTTAATGTGCCCGTGGAGCCAGATTTGGAACCGGAGAATCGTGAAGGGATGTTTGAGGGTCTGTTGTTGTTGTAATAGATCACAGTGACAGGGACACTGCCAGGTGACTTCTGCTGATACCAGCCATAAGCATAGCCACTGCTACCCCCGGAGCAGGTGATCTTGACAGTTCCTCCCAGGTTTGCTGACACCGAGGCCGGCTGAGTCACTGCTGCCTGCACCAGGGATCCTGGAGAGGAGAGAGGGGAGGAAATGGGACTCAGTGGGTGCCTGGCACACACAGCCCTCACCTGGCAGTGGTGGGATGAGGATCACCACCATTGCAGAAGAGACCTCAGAAGAGACATGCATGCCTCTTCAGAAGCAGGAGGATGGAACTGCCAGCAGTAACAGCAAACAGGGTCTGGGTATGACACAGTGCTGTGTCTTTGCAGGGACAGAAAGAAGTGTCTTCTATACCCAGAATCTCCTCCTGGACCTCAAGGTATAAGAAGGGGGCCATTTGCAGACAGTGCTTTGCAGAGGGCTCAGGAACCTGCTTCAGCTGTACAGCCCAGCTTGGCAGTGAGACAGATGGGCACAAAAACCTATGTTTACAATCGCTATATATGCCTTTTTCTCCCTTATCACCATACCAGGATTACTGCTGCTGTCGTAGCCACCACAGTAATAGACAGCCTCGTCCTCGGCTTGGACCCCAGTGATGGTTAACGTGGCTGTGGAGCCAGATTTGGAACCGGAGAATCGTGAAGGGATGTTCGAGGGTCTGTTGGTGTTAGCATAGATCACAGTGACAGGGGCACTGCCAGGTGACTTCTGCTGGTACCAGCCATAATCATAGCTATCCCCAGAGCAGGTTCTTCTGACAGTTTCTCCTAGGTTTGCTGATACTGAGTCTGGTTGAGTCAGCGCTGCCTGCACCAGGGAGCCAGGAAAAGGAGAGGGGAGAAAATGGGACTCAGCAAGTGCCCAATTTGCACAGCCCTCCCCAAGAAATAGCAGGAGAGGGAGTGCTATCATCAGAGGAGAAAGGTCCACACCAATGGGTATGTTGGAGGGTGAGAACCTAGCCTGGAGCATTTCAGCACAGAGGCAGCTCCAGCAGGAGATAAGAGCTCACAGCAGCAACATGGATCAGGGCTGGGGTTGACATAGCACTGTGCCTTGGCAGGGACAGGTACAATGTGGCTAAGTGCCAGAGTAATCTCCCTTACATCGAGGTAGAGAGAAAAGGGCATTTATAAACATGGTCATTCAGGGAGGACAAAAACCTGCCTCAGCGCCACAGCTCTGGTCAGCCATAAGTCAGTAAATGCAGAAAGCTTCCATTTTGAACTGGGATCAGGAACTCAGTTTCTCATCTCCCTGTGCCATTCCACCAGCACCAGTGCTGTTTCCCAAGTCGTCACAGTAGTACGTATGCTTGTTCTCATTTTGGACCCCATCATTGGTCTTCTGGGATTAAGGAAAATGCCTACAGTAGACAGTGGGAGCATGGAAGGGGGGTGGCTGGTGTCCACAGGTGCCAGCTTTGTGCTGTAGAAGGGTGGGGGGCTAAGAGGAGTTGGAGTCCATAGCACAACTGCTGGAGTAACACCATGGTGCAGGCTCTTCTCCTAGTGGTGGTCACCAACAGTTCAGTTGACCTGGGTATGCTGACTGAGTGCAGCTGGGGCCTTATGGGCATAGTGCCCCTGTCCCACTGCTTTGCTGGGAGGGCTGTGTATGTCAGGCGCCCACTGAGCTAGTTTCTTTTTCCTCTCTCCACTCCCTTTTCAGTTTCCCTGGTGCAGGCAGCACTGACTCAGCTAGTCTCTGTGCCAGCGAACCCAGGAGAAACTGTCAAGATCACCTGCTCCGGGAGTAGCGGCAGCTATGGCTGGTTCCAACAGAAGGCACCTGGCAGTGCCCCTGTCACTGTGATCTACTGGGATGATGAAAGACCCTCGAACATCCCTTCACGATTCTCCGGTTCCACATCTGGCTCCACAAGCACATTAACCATCACTGGGGTCCAAGCCGAGGACGAGGCTGTCTATTACTGTGGGAGCTACGACAGCAGTGCTGGTTATGGTGGTGGTGGCACTGCAGGGTCGAACTGGAGAATTGTGAAGGGATGTTTGAAGGTCTGTTGGTGTCACTATAGATCACAGTCACAGCACCACTACCAGGTTTCTCCCAAGCCACAGGGCCCCAGGCAATGCCTGCAGGAGCAGAAATGCAGCGCAGCCCTGGGACCTGATGTACAGGCTGAAGGAGAGCAGTAAGAAGGAGGGGAGACTCTAGAGCCAGGCTGAGAGGAAGCAGCAAAGAGAAAAAAAAAAAAAAAAAAAAAAAAAGAACCTCTTTGACATGCATGGTCTCCTTGTCTTGGGGATCAGTGCCATCTTCTGGCGCTGGGTGTTGTGTGTCAGGCACTTGCTAAGCCCTGTTTTCTCCTTCTCCAGGTTCCCTGGTGCAGGCAGCACTGACTCAGCCAGAGTCAAGGTCAGCGAACCCAGGGGAAACTGTGAAGATCACCTGCTCCGGGATTAACAATGTTTATGGCTGGTACCAGTACCTGGCAGTGCCCCTGTCACTGTGATCTATGGTAACACCGGGAGACTCTCAAGCATCCCTTCATTATTCTCTAGCTCCACAGCCACATTAACCATCACAGGGGTCCAAGCTGAGGGTGAGGCTGTCTATTACTGTGGGAGCAAGGACAGCAGCATTCCTGCTGCTACAGTGATATGGAAGTGAGGCAGAGATCACAGCTATAAACTAAGGTTTTTTGTTGTTCTCTCTTATGGCTGATCAGACTACTGGGACTAAGACAGAGACCTGTTCCCTAACATGGCCACAGTTGTTTATGCCATCCCTGCTGTATTTTTTTGTTGCAGGTGATTCTGGGACCAGAGCACTTTATCCTTACTCTACAGCCATTTTGGGTGGAAGATATCTTCTGGACCATAAAACTGAACCATCAGGGCCTGTTACAACAAGACCCTTTAATAAGCTATCTCTTCTGCCCATGCTGCTGCTTTGAGTTGTTATGACTTTGTGCAGGCTCTGGCACTTACCTTCTTGAATGTCAAGGGGTTGGACACAGCCCATTGATCTTGCCTATCCTGATCTGTCTACAAGGCCTTCCTACCCTCAAGCAGATCAATACAGTTTGATTCCTAACAGTATTGTTTGTAATGTCACATTAAACAAAGGGGAGTCCTGAGGACTGTCTCTGGTGACAGCCTGCCACCTGGTTCAACTCCACTTCACTATGACTGAACTTCAGCTGTAGCCGTCCCCACAAAGGGTTGGCATGCGATGTGCCCAGCCCCACTCCTCGCTGGTTTCTGACATTGTGTTTTAGCCATGCAGAGGTTGTTGTAGGCATGTTCCTGTTCCCTCCCTGTGGTCATGGCTTTGAATGTTCTTACTTTCATGCCCTAGGGCACTGCAGAAGTAGACATCACAGCTACGCATCCTTGTGTCCCATTCCAGCATCACTGCTGTGGTAGCTCACACATACTAAACAGCCTCATCCTTGGTTTCAACAACAGTAATGATTAACTTGGTCTTCAAGTTAGATGCATAAACAAAATTGCGGAGGGATGCCTGAGGTTCTCTTCCTGTTACTATACCACACAGTGACAGGCACTGCCCAAGATTATCTGCTGGTACCAGCCATAAGCATAGCCACTGCTAGTCCTGGAGAAAATGATCTTTATGGTTTCTCCAGCATAACTGGGAGAGTAACCTCCCATACAATGAGGTAGAACAGGTAAAATATTCATGGCCATGCAGAGAGAAACTTGCCTGAGCGGCATAATCCAGCGTGATCCTGAGGGTGAAAGGCAGAAAACAAATTTTTAATTCAGGGCTGTACCTCAGTTTTACATCTCCCTGTTTTCCCTGTTTTACTACCAACAGTACCGCTGCTGTCCTGGCTACCACAGTAATAGACAGCCTCGTCCTCGGCTTGGACCCCAGTGATGGTTAATGTGCTTGTGGAGCCAGATGTGGAACCGGAGAATCGTGAAGGGATGTTCGAGGGTCTGTTGGTGTTGCTATAGATCACAGTGACAGGGGCACTGCCAGGTGACTTCTGCTGGTACCAGCCATAATAGTTGTTAATTCAGGAACAGATGTGGGTGTCAGTGCCAACTGTTCCCAGCACTGATAGGAGGTTTGTATATCACATCTCCCTTGCTCTTTGTCACTGTGGTACTAGTACTGCTGCTGTCTTCATTCCTGCAGTAATAGACAGCCTTGTCCTCAGCTTGTACCCCAGTGAACGTTAACGTGACTGTGCAGCCCAAATTGGAACTGTAGAACTGTGGAGGGATGTTTGAAGGTCTGTTGGTGTTGAGGTAGATCACAGAGAAAAAAGTGCTGGCAGATGTCTTCTGCTGGTGCTCCCTTAACAGTAACAGCCAGAGTAGCCACTACTCCTAGAGTAGATGATCCTGATAGTCAGGATAGTTAGAGCCAGGATTGCTGACATCAAGGCTAGCTGAGTCAGTATTGCATGCACCAGGATACCTGGAAAGGGAAAGGAGAGAGGGAAGAAAATGAAGCTCAGCAAGCGTCCCACACACACAGCCCTCACTGGGCAGCTGTGGAACAGGGAACAGTACTAGTGGAGGAGAAGGGACCTCAGCCACAGCCATGCCGCTCCAGCAGCAGGGGGCGGTGCTTGGGGTGGCACAGTGTGTGCCTCTGCAGCGTGTCAGGGAGAAGTGCCTTCTGTCCCCAGAATCTCCTCAGGCACTACAGCATACAATAGAGAGGCCATTCACAGACAGTGCTCTGCAGACGGAACAGGAACCCACCTCAGCTGTACAGTCGAGCTCAGCCATGAGAGAAAAGGGCTGTGTGTGTTGGGCACTCACTGAGCTCCATTTTCTCCCCTCTCTCCTCTCCCTCTCCAGGTTCCCTGGTGCAGGCAGCGCTGACTCAGCCGGCCTCAGTGTCAGCGAACCCGGGAGAAACCGTCAAGATCACCTGCTCCGGGGGTAGCAGCTACTATGGCAATTATTATTATGGCTGGTACCAGCAGAAGTCACCTGGCAGTGCCCCTGTCACTGTGATCTATAGCAACACCAACAGACCCTCGAACATCCCTTCACGATTCTCCGGTTCCACATCTGGCTCCACAAGCACATTAACCATCACTGGGGTCCAAGCCGAGGACGAGGCTGTCTATTTCTGTGGGAGCAGGGACAGCAGCACTGGTGCTGTACGGTGAAAATGATTAATTAGAGGAGAGAGAGAAAACTTAGAACTGTAGGAAGATTTTCTGTCCTTCTTCCTCTTCCATCTGCAGAATTACTGCAGTAAGAATGTTACTCTTACCTCCACATGGCCATGGCTATGGATGCACTCCCTTTCACGCCACAGGAGATGTCTGAGGCACTGGGATGTGCTGCTCTGCTCTGGACACCTCTCATCAAAAACGGCCATAGCTGTGTCCCTCTCTTCCATCTGGGGCATCCACTATCCCTGCTAGCGCCAGCTCTCCCAGCAAGACCCCTGCCACTGCTTTCTGCTCCTTCTAACCACAGGAAAACCAGGGAACAGCACCACAGGAAGAGAAAAAAAAATCTCAATAGAAGTCATAATGGAGAAGGGCAGAAATCCATTATTTTTAGCTCTGCACATCAGTTCACCACCTCATCTCCCCATTTCACTATACCAGCATTGCTGCCGTCGTAGGCACCACAGTAATAGACAGCCTCCTCATGCTTGGCTTGGACCCCAGTGATGGTTAATGTGGCTGTGGAGCCGGATAGGGAACCAGAGAATCGTGAAGGGATGTTCGAGGGTCTGTTGGTGTTATCATAGATCACAGTGACAGGGGCGCTGCCAGGTGACTTCTGCTGGAACCAGCCATACCAGTTGCTACTACCCCGGAGCAGGTGATCTTGACGGTTTCTCCTGGGTTTGCTGATACCGAGGCCGGCTGAGTCACTGCTGCCTGCACCAGGGAACCTGGAGAGGGAGAGGAGAGAAAAATGGTGCTCAGTCAGTGCCCAACATAGACAACCCTCTACATACAACAGTGGGAAAGAAAACACCACCGTTAAAAGAGAAGAAACCTCAGCCATGGCTACCAGTATATTGGAGGATGAGAGCCCAGATCAGAGCATCCCAGCACAGAGACAGCTCCAGCAGAAGAATGGGGCTCACAGCAACAACACGGAGCAAGTTTGGGAATGACTTTGTAGGGGCAGGTACAGTTTGGCTCAGGACCCAAAGTAACCTCCTATATATCTGGACACGCTGAGGAGAACACTTTCAAACATGGCCATGTAGAGAGGACAGAAATCTGCCTCAGCTCCAGCCATAATAATCCTTAAGTCAGCAAGTGCAGAAAACCTCAACTTTTAACTAAGGTCTGTAACTCTGTTCCCCACCTCAATGTGTCACGACTCCACTGCAGACTTACTGCATGCAGTAGGGGACTTCAGGCATGGGGCTCAGTCCCATCACTGCATGCTGAGGGCTGTGTATCACACACTCACTGAACTCTCTCCTCTCCAGGTTCCCTGGTGCAGGCAGCAGTGACTCAACCGGCCTCGGTGTCAGCAAACCCAGGAGAAACCGTCAAGATCACCTGCTCCGGGGGTAGCAGCAGCTATTATGGCTGGTACCAGCAGAAGTCACCTGGCAGTGCCCCTGTCACTGTGATCTATGATAGCACCAAGAGACCCTCGAACATCCCTTCACGATTCTCCGGTTCCCTATCCGGCTCCACAAACACATTAACCATCACTGGGGTCCCAGCCAAGGATGAGGCTGTCTATTACTGTGGTGGCTGGGACGGCAGCACTAGTGCTGGTATAATGACATAGGGAGATGTGGGGGTAACAAACAGACTGCAATTCAAAACCAGGGCTTTCTGCCCTTGCCGAGTCATGGCTGAGGCAGGATCCAGTCCTTTCTGCCAGGCTGTACATGTAAGTGTCCTCCCTTACTGAACCATCTCAATCAGTAATCAATTCTGGGTCCAGTGCCTCATTAGCCCCGTTCCTGCAAAGCCACAGCACTGCACAGTTCCCATCCACAGTGCCACCTACTCCATGTGCTAGCCACTCCAGCTGCCACCCCCGGAGCAGGTGATCTTGACGGTTTCTCCCAGGTTTGCTGACACTGAGGCCGGCTGAGTCAGCGCTGCCTGCACCAGGGAACCTGGAGAGGAAGAGGGGAAAAACAGAACTCAGTGAGGGCCCGACTCACACAGCTCTCCCTGCACAGCAGTGGAATGAGGAATACCACCATCAGAAAAGAAGAGACCACTGCCATTTTGGAGGATGAGAGCCCAGCCCAGAGCACCCCACCATGGAGGCAGCTTCAACATCATGAGGACAGGGCAGATAGCGTAACATGGAGCAGGGCTGGGAATGACACAGTGTGGCAACTTCTCAGAGACAGGGAGAAGTGCCTTCTGTCCCCAGAATCTCCTCCTGCCCAACCACACACAATAAGGAGATCATTCACAGACAGTGCTTTGCAGAGGGGACAGGAACTCATCTCACTCTACAGCCCAGCTCAGCCATGAGAGAAGAGGGCACAAAACCTCCATTTTTAACCCCGTACGTGTTTTCTTGACATCTCCCTGTATCACTGCACCAGGCTTACCACTGCTGTCCCTGCTGCCACAGTAACAGACAGCCACATCCTCAGCTTGAATTCCCATCATGGTTAGTGTGCTCATGAAGCTGCACCAGGACATGGAGAAAGGTGAGAAGCTGTCCCAGGTGTTGGTGTCAGCATAGATCACAGTGACAGAGGCACTGCCAGGAGTCTTCTGCTGGAACCAGCCATAGTACCAGATGGCCTGTGGGCTCAGCAGTCTTAGCCCATTGCCTAGTGTAGACTCTGTGTATCAGGCACTCGCTGAGCTCCATTTTCTCCCCTCACTCCTCTCCCGATCCCTGGTGCAGGCAGCACTGACCAAACAGCACCCATCCCAGTCACCACAGTAATAGACATTCTCATCCTTGGCTCAGACCCCAGTTAACATGTTAACAAAGCCAGATGTGGAACCAGAGAAGTATAAAGAGATACCTGAAGGTCTCTTGGTGTTTTGATAGATCACAGTGACAGGGGCACTGCCAGGTGTCTTCTGCTGGTACCAGCCATAGTTGTTGTCGCTACTCCCAGAGCAGCTGCTGTGTCCATTTCTCTGCACTCTGGCACTGTTAAGCACCACCACAGCCATGAGCAAGGGCCTAAGGCTAGCAGAAGCCCTTTACCATCCTGCATTGCAAAGCATTTGCAGAAGCTGCCTTCTCTGAGATACCTGAGGGTCTGTTGGTGTTCTGATAGATCACAGTGACGGGGGCACTGCCAGGTGACTTCTGCTGGAACCAGCCATAGTTGTTGCTACTCCCAGAGCAGGTGATCTTGATGGTTTCTCCCAGGTTTGCTGACACTGAGTCCTGCTGAGTCAGTGCTGCCTGCACCAGGGAACCTGGAGAAGGAAAGAAGAAATGGGAGAAAATAGGGTTCATCAAATGCCTGACAGCCCTCAGCTGGCAGCAGTGGGATGAGGATCACTACCATTGCAGAAGAGACCTCAGAAGAGACATGCATGCCTCTTCAGGAGCAGGAGGATGGAGCTGCCAGCAGTAACAGCAAACAGGGTCTGGGTATGACACAGTGCTGTGTCTTTGCAGGGACAGAGAGAAGCGTCTTCTATAACCAGAATCTCCTCCTGCACCACAAGGTATAAGAGGGAGGCCATTCGCAGGCCATGCTTTGCAGAGCTGTCGGGAACCTGCTTCAGCTGTACAGCCCAGCTTGGCTGTGAGACAGATGAGCAGAAATCCTCCATTTTTAACCCCAATATCTACCCTTATTTCCACATCTCCCCGTATCACCAACCAGACCAGGATTACTGCTGCTGTCCCAGGCACCACAGTAACAGACAGTCTCACCATTGGCTTGAATGTCGACAACAGTTAATTTGTGCATGGCACAGGATTTGGAACAGGAAAAGTATGAAGCAATGTCTGAGGATCTCTTGCTGGCCCCCAAAAATCAGAGCAATATTGGCACTGCCAGGAGCCTGCTGCTGGGAGCAGCCATAGATGTTGTTAATGCTGGAGCAGATGAGGGAGTCCTGAGGTTCCATTTGGGACTGGATGCTCAGAAGTGTTATTCCACTGCAGTATGCTGAGGGCTGTGTGTCACACACTCACTGAGTTCCACTTTTTCCCCTCTTTCCCTCTCCAGGTTCCCTGGTGCAGGCAGCGCCGACTCAGCCAGCCTCAGTGTCAGCGAACCCGGGAGAAACCGTCAAGATCACCTGCTCCGGGGGTAGTGGCTACTATGGCTGGTTCCAGCAGAAGTCACCTGGCAGTGCCCCCGTCACTGTGATCTATCAAAACACCAAGAGACCCTCGAACATCCCTTCACGATTCTCTGGTTCCACATCCGGCTACACAAGCACATTAACCATCACTGGGGTCCAAGCCGAGGATGAGGCTGACTATTTCTGTGGGAACAGGGATGACAGCACCAGTGCTGTACAGTGACAATGAGTAATTGAAGGAGAGAGATAAAACTTAACAAGTTAAAGGGGGGTAATGGTCTGCATTACAGCAACATTGGCACGGGTACACAGACCCATTGGGATTCTACCGTGGCCTCGGTCCCTCGCCTGGCAGTACTTGACCACAGCTTAGGTGCCCTAGACAGATTTACTGTACACAGCCAGGGACTTTGGGCCCTTATAGGCACAGGGAGAAGTGTCCCCTGTCCTCAGGATGTCCTCATGCACCACAACACACAATAAGGAGATCATTCACAGACAGTGCTTTGCAGAGGGGACAGGAACTCATCTCACTCTACAGCCCAGCTCAGCCATGAGAGAAGAGGGCACAAAACCTCCATTTTTAACCCCGTACGTGTTTTCTTGACATCTCCCTGTATCACTGCACCAGGCTTACCACTGCTGTCCCTGCTGCCACAGTAACAGACAGCCACATCCTCAGCTTGAATTCCCATCATGGTTAGTGTGCTCATGAAGCTGCACCAGGACATGGAGAAAGGTGAGAAGCTGTCCCAGGTGTTGGTGTCAGCATAGATCACAGTGACAGAGGCACTGCCAGGGGTCTTCTGCTGGAACCAGCCATAGTACCAGATGGCCTGTGGGCTCAGCAGTCTTAGCCCATTGCCTAGTGTAGACTCTGTGTGTCAGGCACTCGCTGAGCTCCATTTTCTCCCCTCACTCCTCTCCCAATCCCTGGTGCAGGCAGCACTGACCAAACAGCACCCATCCCAGTCACCACAGTAATAGACATTCTCATCCTTGGCTCAGACCCCAGTTAACATGTTAACAAAGCCAGATGTGGAACCAGAGAAGTATAAAGAGATACCTGAAGGTCTCTTGGTGTTTTGATAGATCACAGTGACAGGGGCACTGCCAGGTGTCTTCTGCTGGTACCAGCCATAGTTGTTGTCGCTACTCCCAGAGCAGCTGCTGTGTCCATTTCTCTGCACTCTGGCACTGTTAAGCACCACCACAACCATGAGCAAGGGCCTAAGGCTAGCAGAAGCCCTTTGCCATCCTGCATTGCAAAGCATTTGTAGAAGCTGCCTTCTTCCTCACAACAGCAGTGGTACCACATGCTATTCACATCATTCCCCAGCCCTGCTCCTCCCACCAAGTCCCCTGGCCAGCTCCCAGGCTATTTAGCTGCCTAGCCTCACCCACAGCTCTTCAACACAAGCATACCAGTCAGGAAGGGAGGCTGGAGGCAGCAGGAGGTCAGGTGCCATGGTCAGTGCTGTTAAGAGTCCGTTGAGCATCTCTGGTAAATCCAGAGAGGTTTCAGGGGTACACACTGGGAAGAAAAGAGCAGCTCCCTTCCAGCCCCAAGTCTGAATTCCTGTCCTCTTCTCATTTAATAAACAATTAATAGGATCCAGAAACATGAAAATACTGTTTTATTCTGTGCTCATTTTACAGAGGTTCAATCCCAAGCAACCACTAGCTGCAACTCCGCAAGGCAAGGACACAACAGCACTTCCTTCTTAAACATAGGATATATATATATATATTTTAATATAGGCCCATTTCTCTTGATCAGTTTCTCCTGCTCTAAACCCTAGTTGTGAACCTCACAAGCTCACGTGGCTGCAGATTCACAACCCAACACGCCGCTGCAGCAGCACCCCCACGTGGCCGGATTCAGCTTTAACTAAAAGAGAAGGAATCAGAGAGGTGGTGAGAAGTCAGCAAGCAGTTTCAAACACATATCAGTATTTCTTGAACTCAATTCTTTCTACTTTCACATCGTCGTCAATTAGCTGGTATACATAAGTCACAACTGTAGAAGACTGGATATCCATCAGTACAAATGAAGGAATTACATTCCTGGAAGAGAAAAAAAAAACACATGCTTTGTCAATCACCCTTTTTAGCTTACACCTCTTACCAAGATGTCTTATGGGAATATATTATAAAACATTAAATTACAAAGAGCTGCAGTTACCTGGGAAGTACCACAGCTCAGAAGCACTGACTGCAGACTCAGAGCTGCAGTTAGCCAGAGCAGCCCTCAGGGCTGAATGTCCCAGCTCCTGCAAGGCTCAGATGCTGGCAGTGCCCTGAGGGGCTGTTTCCCAACAAAAGTCCAGCACACAGCTTCTAGAAAACACCTGAAGGCAATGCCTTCAAGTGAAAGAAACAACAGCATAACACCATTGTATGGGCTTTGCATTATGATCATGACACATCAGTGCCAGGCTGTCCAGGCCAGCTCATGACCTCACCAAAACCTTATGAACCAAAAGCTTCTCTGGGGAAGGGAAGAGATGGCCTGCATGGCACTGCATCTCACCAGTTCTCTGCAACACTTGGGCTGCACTCTTAAGGGCAAACACACATCTGAGGCAATGTATTAAGCTAAGCTGCATTAGGCAGTTCAAGGCTCATTGCACTCACGTTTCTAAAGCAGTGTAGGCTCCTGTAGCTGATCCCGGGTTGATGTAAAACTTATTTTCATGCTCAAATGCTTCAAATCTGTGTGTGTGTCCTGAGATAAGAATGTCTACATCCAGCTGCCTCCGTAGCAATGCCAAGCTTGCCACATCACCCCAGGGAATGACTTGATGGCCATGAATCAACCCAATTCTGAACTGCCCAACAGTTACAACCTTCTGTTCAGGATAATTCAGGCTCTGAGAAAGAAAAATACACAAGTTAGCAATCAGACAGAGAACCTCACCAACACAATGAAGGTTCACAACACAAGTCTGCCTTTCACTACCCAAGCACCTTTTACTACCAAGATTGTACAGTGACCCAGATGCTTGCGCAATATCCTAAGAGCAACTACAGAGCAAAGAACTGGGATCTTGAGTCTGACTGGAACCACATGAAGAGCAGGAGCTTCAAGGCTATTCAACAGCAAAGAAGCTCCCTATTCCTGCAGCAATCTGAAGGACTGCAGCAACATCACAGCAATCATAAGTAGATTCATGCAGAACTTGAGTGCATGTATTACCACTACACACCAAGTCCTCCCTTATCACAAGTGCAATAAGGAAAGCCTAGAAAGCCATTTTGTTTCTTGAGCCTTATTCATTCCTACTTCCTAGCCCCACACCTTAGTGCTCACGAATTGCAAACGCTGAAGGACTTCCCAGGTTTCAGTGGGACAACTACAGCTTGCAAGATGGAGGACAGAGGAATTAACAGGAGCAAGAACATTACCTCAGAGTCCCCCTTAACAACATGAATGTCCCCAGCCAAAGTCCTGAGGTAGTCATAGCTTTCCTTGGTGCAGAGGTTTCCTGTGCACAAAATATGCTGAATCTTCCCTGGAACCAGGAGGCTCTTGAACTTTGCTGGCAGACCACTGCATCGGTGTGGGATGTGCAGGTCTCCTAGCACTAACACCAGCTTCACACACAGTACAAGGAAAGAGAGAGTTTTAACCATATCACTCAATGGTACAAAGCCAGTCAGCAGCTCCAGTACATCTGACGTTTCCAGCAACTGTTACAGAGGCAGCAGGGATTTCTTCCAGAATTAGCTTCCAGAGAACGGCCCTCAACACACACGAAGAGCCCACACTGCAGCCCAGGACTACTCTTAATAGGACACACCCATGGGGCTCTCACCGCCCAGCTGAGGGAATTCACCACCCAGGGACACCAAAGGACAGCGAGCACCACACCAAACAACACTGAAACTCCGGTCCCGGAGCCACCGCGCCAGCCCAGCAGGGCGAGGAAGCGGCCCCAAGACCACGGCTCACCATCCTGCTCCGCCGCAGAGCTCCAACCGACCCGTTACCTCGACGCACACTACAGTACCGAGGAAGTAGCGCGCCTCATTTTCTCCTCCGCTAGGCCAATGGCAGCTCTCGATTTGCCCCACGTGACACCACCATGCGGCTCTGGCCCCGCCCCCAAAGCCAGTCCCAGTGCGTGCGCTGCTGTGCTGCGCATGCGTAGTGCGGCGGCGCGGCCGTTGCCGTCGCGTTGGGTTGGAAGTGGTGTGGTGTTGCTGTCCTCGCACTGCGAGAGTTATCTGTGAGAATTTTATGGAAAATGCAGTACCCCCCTGCGTGACAGCATTCGTACAAAGCGCCCAGCAATGCCCGTGCAATTACACGCGCCCTTTTCCCTCATAAGCGGTGGGGAACCGTGAGGGGAGTGCAGGCTTCTGTGAAGGGGAGAGGGGCGCGACAAAATGGCGGCCGGGGGGGGTGACGGTGCGTGAGGCGCGACAAAATGGCGGCGTGAGGTCCGAGGCTATTTAGAGACTAAACAGCGAGTGAGGACATTTATTTTTTATTTATTATTTTTCATTGAATTTTTATTTGTTTTTTTTAATTTGTTATTATTTATTATTACATTTATTGTACTTATTACATTTATTACCATTATTAAACCACACCAGAGCCTCAGCCTGCAGGGAGGCCTTGTCCCTTCTTTCCGTGGCTGCCATTCTGTCTGCTGACAGCATCACACCATATTTGTGTGGGGTGAGCCAGCTGGATTTGCTCCCTTCTACAGCCAGTTGGTGGTGAGAGGCAATGAGCAGAAATAGCGACCATTGTCTTCCTCCTGGGCGGCTGCAATGATGAGGATGCAGGCATTACGGGCAAGGTCTTTGGTAGCAGAGAAGCGGTCAGGAATCGTGGCAGGCTTGTGCTTGTCTCGCTCTGAGTTGTAGTAGAGCAGGTACCTTAGGGCCTGCCCTGGGCACTGCTGGTACCAGGTGATGCCAAAGTCGCTGATGTTGTACTGGGGGCTGAGGACACAGAACAACTGGGCGGTCTCCCCAGGCAGCACCTGCACGGCAGCTGGCTGGGTCAGCACCGGCTGGGCCCTGCAGGCTGTGCACACCAAATATGTGGTTACTGATATGGAGCTGTGTCCTGACACCCCCAGCCTCAAAACATTCCCCTACCCCCATAGGGCATCCCCATTGCCCAGACCCACCGGTCACTCCATGCTTGGAACAAACTGCCCTTTCTTGGCTGATGGTCCCCTGTGCAAAGCTCAGTCCTGCCCGCCATCCCCAGTGTCAGTGCAGCTATGCTGCTGATCTTACCTGACCCTGCTGTCCCCACCAGCAGCAGGAGCATGAAGCCCAGGGCCATGGTAGGATCCAGGAGCAGAGGAAGGGAGGCTGTTCTGAGGCAGACTGCAGTGCTGCACAAGCCCGGGCTACTGTATGTGCTGCTGGTGCTGGTGAGGCATATGTAAATGACACAAGGGGCTGGGGGACTCCAGCTCACCACATTGCTCCATTTGCTGCAACAGAGCTTTAGCAGTCGGGCTCTAATAATTGGGGCAAGGGTCCAGCATCTGCACCTCCAGTCACATCCTTGGACATGCAGCCCTCCCCAAAAGCAGGGTACAGAGTGGGGTCACCACTGAAACTCGATCAGCCTACCAGAGGGACATGGTTTCAGGGGCTCTGGTTGCAGCACAATTGGTGCCCAGTGCAGAAGGACTGCAGATTGGAAAAGCAAAAAGCTGCCAGAGTCAACAGGCATGAAGGCCCACCTGTCTAACACCACCACAGTGCAAGCAGACTCTGCAGCCCAGCTCCCAAGGCAAGGCATCTCCAAGCCCAAGAGATGATTGCAAGTTCCCAACACAGCCCTAGTTGTGCTCTGGCTGTGAGGGAAAATGGAGCCATGAGATCTAGGACAGGGTCCTGTCTTGTTAGGCCACTCTGGCACTGCATCTTTAGTCCCAGAGATGGACAGGTATGGCACAACAAACCAGATGCTATGGTGACACGCTGCAGTGCTCTCAACAAGGGCTCACGTGCCCAACGGCTTATCTATTTTTTCCACCTTCTATATCAGTTTGTCTAACAAAAGCAATGACTTCCCTCTGTATGACCTTGACCAATTTTCTGTGACACAGTCTCCCCGGGGAGGAGTGAGAGAAAAACAAGAGTGAAAAGTGATGGCTGATGCTCCTCAGAGCCACTGTAACTGACCACCTCAAAGCATGGTGTGTCTGCAGCACAGGAGGCAGCAGGGTACTCCAAAGTGGAGTGGACGCAGGGTTTTTCTGGAGGCATCCCACAAGGAACAGAAATACCCAACTGGTTATGAAACATCCTGCTGAGAGCAGCAGCCTCTTCAGCATGGACACAGAGCGCTGTGGTGCTCTGCTATAGCCAGCACATATCAGAGAAAATCATGAGGTGACAGAGGAAACCCAAATACCACCTTACACAAAACCAGCACAACCATCTTGATATGATTTCATCAACCACAGAGAGATTTGATCACAAAACCAAGGTCACAACAATAGAGGCTTGTTTTGGAAGGCCTTCACCTCTTCTGCCTTGTGCCATGCATCAGCTGAGCCCAGAGGTGCTGACTGATGCAGTACCACAGCTGCCCATGGTTTGGCAAGGACGGTGAGAATTGGTGCTTTATTCCCTGCTCCAGAATTTTGCATTCTTGAGGGAACAGTGGCAAGAGCAGAGACAACAGAGCAGAGCACCTCTCCCTCCCTCCTCCAGCAAGAAAAGCTGCCATGTAGGCGTTGCTCCACCCCAAAAAGCAGCCAAGCGTTTCCTCCATTGGCGGAGGATGTGGTTGTGTCTGGCAGGTGGTAACAGGCCTAGAGGGTGATGCAAAAGTTTGTCCGAGCTAGGCTAGATGCACAGTAGCCGAAAGCCAATTCCACCAGGAGCCAAAACAGCCAAGTACAGCAGAAACTGAACATACATTCACAGGGTTTGTTCTCAAGAGGATTTAATTGAACAGAAGAAACAACCGCTGAAGGAGAGAAGAGTTTGCTGGAGACCTTTGCATGATACACAGTGGAGAAGAATTATCCATGGTGCCACGAACACAGCATGTGCAGCACAGATCCCTGTGTCCTGCTGGGCCCTTCCGAGCTGTCATCTTTGTTCCACGTCCCCTGCTGCAGGGTTCCTTCCTGGGAAAGTGAGGAGCTGTGAACAAACAAAACAGCCTTGGTTACCCCATGGCAGCAGAGGAGCCCCACATCTGCTGCTGTCCCGCATGCAAGGCAGGAGCATGGCCACAGCTTCCTCCCAGGGCTCCTGGCCACCAGCTCCTGTACCACTGCAGCAGGGAATCAGCAATCCCTGGGCTTTGCCTGGCTGCCTCCAGAGCTCTGTGATGCCTGGGGCCACACTCACACTGTACTCCGTGCTGTCAGTGTTGACGTAGATGGCTTCCCTGCTCATGGTCTCCCCGCCCATGGTCTCTGAAGGCCCACAGTGGGGATGCAGTCTGTCTGCCAAGGTGTTCTGTCTCTTCAGCTGGACATAACACCTGTCTGAAACAGAGCAGAGAGGATACACAGCTCTGCAGAAGCAGCCCATGCTGAAATAGCACAAATGAGTTATACTGCAGTCTCTGCTCACAGATCCAGATCACAAAGGTTTTTTTTCCTGACAGCTTTTTCCCCACTGTAAAGGTCCACTTTACTTCTTACAGTCCAAAGGCATTTCCTTTGGCTGAATTCTGCATCATGCTAACTGCCAATAGACATTCTACCAGGTTTTGGAGAAGCCTTCAGCCTCCTGCTGCACTCCTCCCAGTGACAGCATGGCAGAGCAGTGACCTGATGTAGTGCCACTCAGATGAGTCACAGCTGTTCCCAGTGCATCACACCTGGCTGAGACCACAGGGGAGCAGTGAGGTGTCAGCAGAGGGCAACATAAGTCAGATGGGGGATTGGACCAGGCCATGCTGCTGAAGAGCCAGTGTTCTCACAAAGCTGGCCACTGCCACTGTAAGGTGTGAAGTGCTGTCTGGGTGAAGATGTGTTCCTTGCCCAGTATTACTTACACAGAACATACAAGCATGGAGCAATCACAGCAAACACAGCGCTCCTCAAACACATCAGCAGGACAGATGAAGAGCCTAGAAGGGAGAACGCAAGTTTGTACTTGTGCTGTTCATATTGTAACATCTACTGGGATGTGCAAACCTGCAAGTGGGTTTGTGGTTTCAGTGAAAATACAGCAGGCTCTGACCTCTGCAGCTCACAAACGTGAGTAAGACATTGAAGAAAATCTGTGAAAAAAGGCTAAAAGCATGGAGCAGGCAGGCTGTGTGCATCCTGTCATGCAGGGTGCTTCCCTCAGCATGAGGAACCAGCCTAACTTTTAAGAATGTCTTCTGAAATATGAGTCACATTTCTTTTGGGTCCAAATCAACACAGACATGGCACGTCCTGCAGTTCAAGACAGGGTCATGTTTTATCCTCACATCATATATTTCCCAGGTGAGTCATGGTGAGCCCAAATTACTGTGTAATTTTAACTAACTGTGTTAATTGGGTTTTGTGACTGAGTTACACTGGATAAAAGATGCTTTGCACACTAAACTGCATTAAAAATCTGTGTTGTCATTAGGTAGAGGTGAAATTTGTTCATGGAAGGGTCACATCGCCAGCAATCAAAAACTTTTACAGATAACATCTGCAGCAACAAGCACATAACCTCACAGATAAACTTCTGTGGTTTTGTAGGTGCTTTAAATATATCTGTGCATCTTGCACTGATGTTCTGTGACTTTGCAAAGCCTTGCCATTGCACCATAACAGCAGCTTGTACTTAGAGCTGCCAGCCCCCTCAAGCAATGCAGGTACAAGATGCAGCTCTAGCTCTTGCCTACCTGCACTCCCCCAGATCTCCAAACAGGGTGGTGGCAAGGTGAACGAGGGGCACCCTGCACAGTAAGATGTGTCCTAGATGAGAAAACTCACACCCAAACTGTCACTAAACCCATAGATTAGATGGAGTGACTGAAACATAAAGGCCAAGAGAAACAGAAGGATTTTCACTTGCCCTATGAGGTCCCTGGAAAAACACTCACCTTTCAGAATGAGGTTGGTTCCCCTCCCTCTTTGCCCGCCAGAAAGCTCTCCCAGGCCTCCGTGACACTGGTACCAGCCACTGTCCTTCTCTTCCAACTCAGTAATGGTGAGACGGCTCCGGTGATTTTCCAGATCTAATGAGCTCTGGAAACGACTTCCAATGCTGCCGTTCTCAACCTGGAAACTGGACCTGAAGTGCCATGCTATGAGTCGGGGTGGGCTCTGGTCTCGTTTGTGCAGCCAAAAGAGGTCTGTGAAGTTGCCAGTCAGGTTAGTGGGGAAATCACAGTCCAAGGTGACTTTACTGCCCTGAAGTGCAGAGTAGCTGAGGTCCCCAGGGGCTGCCCAGAGCTGCTGACCTGCAAAGAAAAGAGGTTCATAGGGGTGGCCAGGTCCCTTGTCCACTGAGCCCAATTCAACAGTGCTGACACTTCCCAGGGGCTTTGTGAAACCACTCAAAGACCGGAGAGGACCACAGATTCTCAGGGACGCAAAAGTACAGTGTTGAAAGAAAGAGCCACACTCACCTGTAACGAGCAGGTAAATCATCTTGCTAGTCGGATCGCTGTTCCCTATCTTCACATAGCAAAAGTAAGGACCAGTGTCATTCATAAGCACTGTTGAGATGTTGAGAAAGCTCACGCTCCTTCCAAAATCCAGAACGCCGCTGAAGCGGCCTTTGCTGTCATACACATAGGACTGATTGGACTGTGTCATCCTAAATTGCAGGATCCTTCTCGACTCATTCCTATGGCTCCAGAGGATCTCATAGAAGGGATTGCTAGTGCTGTTGTATTTGTGGAAAGGACACTCCATCGACACGGGCTCTCCTACTGTCACTAGAATCACTTGACTCTTGAGAGTCCCTGAACCTAAAACAGAAAGTAAGAGCTGGAAATCTGTCCTGAGCTCCAATTCCTGCTCCTAGGCAGGGAACAGTCACACTCATTCCATTCCACACCATAGTGATTGCTTCAGCTATTGGGCAAGTGCTCCTTGGTGCAGGTCTGACAGCTGCCCTACCGCCTTCATCTCTTGGGTTCACATGGATGCCCTGACTGAAATTCCTAGCCCTAAACCTCTCTCTCTAGCTCCAGACAGAGCCACAGAAAACCTGGGAATCATCTGCATGCTCAGCGGTCCCTAAAGCCTCAGGACTCCTCCCCAGTTATTGTGGCCTGTGCATTCCCACTCAGAAACAACAGGAAATATTGCTGAGCACAGCTCCTACCCAGCGCTACGTGTGCTGCCCAGACAGTAATGACTCTGCAGAAGGTAAGATTTCAAGAGATGAATAAGCAGTGGGGAAGCAGTAGGGAACGTTTCACCCCAGGGACTGTCACAACCTTGCAGTCTTATTTTTCTTTTTGCCTATCAGCACACTAGATCATGTCCAACAAACGGATGCTCTCAAGCTCTTGCACGTTAAGTGCCACCGGGTATTTCTGTCAGCATACAGAAACTTTTTCAAAATACATCAGGAGCTGTTTGTTCTTTTTTGCCTTGATTTCAGGAGGCTCTGAACAGACCTGGCATAACGGGATCATGAGCAGTGCAAGGGAGTAATGGTTTCAAAGCACCATGAACCCCAAAAAAACCCAAACCAGGGAAAGGGCTGAAGTGGGACAGTCCCAGTGCTTCCCACCAGGGAGAGAGAACAGAGTAGGCACTTACCCCAGACGAGGAGCAGCAGGGTAAGGAAGGCGAGCAGCACACAGGAGAGGGTGAGCGCCATGCCCTGCCGGCAGCAGAGACAGGAGGCAGCCCCTTGTTTTTCACCTCGCACAGAGGTACCGCCCGCCCAGTGCGTGCGCAGAATGGTGTGAAACAGCTCCACCGATAGCTGTCAGCATGAGCCGGCCTCGTCCTGCAGCATGTCTTTGTCCATGTCATGTCACTGCTTGAGACTGCATCCAAGGGACAGGAGGCTGCAGGCACCACCATGCTGGGGTCTGCCCACTGGGTCACTCCAGGCCTCTCAGCTAAAGAGGAACCCCGGTTTGTTCCCTGCTGCATTCAGAAGCAGGAGAAAAACCTGTGAGCACGCTGCCGTGGCCCCTGGGGGGCAGGGGGCAAAGCTCCTTCATAATGCTTCACCATCTGCTCCAGCTTCCCACCAAGCTGCCTTCAGCACAAGGCTGAGGCCAAAGGACAGGGCGCAGGGCAGGGGTGCCAATGCTGGAGCAAAGGGGCAATTTCCTTTAATAAGAAGCTTTTTATTTACAGGAACATGCTCTCTGTGCTTGTTCTGCTTGCTCCAGGGACTCTCCAGACACATGCTGCTCTCTAAATTACCTCCCTGAGAGCAGAAATACCAAATGCTAGCACGGGAACTGTCCTGGTGCCTTAGAACATGGCTCAGGGGAACCCAAACAACCCTCCTTGTCACAGTCATCCACAGACTCACATGTGAGTGCTCACAAGACCTGTGCTGTACTACCCAAAAGGGAAAGATGAGTCCTCCATAGCCTGGTATAGCAACTGCTGCAACCTGCAGCACAGTGAGACATCACTTAAAACGGATGTGAGCACTCAGATGTTTGATCTGGAAACCAAGGTCACAGGAAAACAAGGTTTTAGGCTAGCCCAATAGTGAGAGCTGCAGCATCACCAGCCTCAGCTCTGAGGCTACTGCGAATCAGCCTTATGCTCTGCTCTGTGGTTTCACAGTTCCTCGTGGGAAAAGTGAGATAAACAGAGCGGTGAGCACAGCTCTGCCCACACGCACCCTGCTGCACCCTACACGGCTGACAGGACTTATCTTTGTGTGAGGGGAGATGTGGAGAAAGGCAATTTGTCCATGGCACTGTGACGCAGCACAGCTCTGCAGATCACTCCCTGTAACTCCCAGTACTGGCTCCCATCATTCAGCAGCCAAGCTGTGGGGCAGGATTTCACCTGCACATCTTGGCGCCTCCACAGGAAAAGGGGATGATGCTACAGCACCTATAAGCACTGCTGGGGAAACATCTATATGGCAACATCTGGAAACTCAGTGGAAGATGCAGCCGCTACACAAGCAGTGCAGACTGCTCTGTGCAACTAGATGATCATTGTGGTCTCTTTCAGCCCAGGCCATTCTATGATATGTGCTTACTGAACAAAGTGAATTCTCTCTGGTTTTATCCTAAATTTGATGTTTTAGGGACTAAGGCATAGCTACCCCTACCAGGTCTGGGCAAAATAAGAACCAGAATTGGTGCTGCATCATCCTGCATTCTCTGCTGTGCCCCTGCGTCTTCCTTTCTTCCGTCTGGCACCATCACCGCCCAGAGAGGCTGCAGGGCAAACAAAGGCACAGAATCATCCATGCTGTGGAAAGATTAAGATTCAGAGCAGCTGAGATGACACAGGTCAGCCAGACCTCCTGAAAGACTGTTAGTAAAGCTCCACGCTATTCCTCCCAGAATCCAGCTGCAGGAGGCTCAGGAATCTGCACGGACAGTTCCCCATTGCTGGGAAATTTGCAATTGAAACCAGGACAGCATCGGCTAAGAACACTGCCCTCCCTGAGTGCCCAGGAGCAAACACCACTGGCATTTTGTTACCTCCACTACCTGCAGGACAGCGCCCAGCACGAGCAGCCCACACGTCTCTGGGAAGTGCTGTTTGTCACAGTGATGTACGTGGGGAAAACACCAGCTTTGATTCGCTCTTGGTAAGCAGTTGCCTGGCAGCAGCCCCCTGGAGAGGGAACTATATGCACAGCAGTGCAGAGGTCAGGGATTAGGGCAGGAGAGCTCTGCCAGAGCACATCAGCATCCTTTACCTATTTATTTATTTATAAAAAAAAAAACAAGTATGATGGACAGATTTAACCCCTGCACAATTAGTCATACAGAGTTAAGCTACCTGCAGGAAGAGAGGCCAAGCAAGGGGTTGGTTACTGAGCAGCAGCCAAGATCATGAGTAGTAGAATGGCCCCAGGTTGCCCTCACTGCACATTTCCAGCCTTGCAGCTCTGGGAACTTGCCAGCGGGGACTTTGCTGGTCTGAATGGAGCCAGAAAAGTCACTGGACAATGACAGCTGCCAGCACAGCACCTCTGCTCCCGGGTTTATGGGTGGGCTCCCCTTGTTCTAATCCTGGCCCTCAGTTTCAGAGTGCAAGCATATGCAGCAGGGGAGGAGGGAATGAGCAGGCTGTCCTGACATTCCCACACTTGGCAGGCAGCCTTTGCCTGACCTGAAGCACTCACTGCTGAAGCTGCCAGATGCACGTGGTCCAAAGCATTTGCTCCCTCTGCTATTTGAGCTGGATGCCCAGCACTGACTGCTGACGTTGGTCAGCCCTGGCAGTTTCTCTGTTGTGACACTGGGTGAGAGTTCAAGGCCAAAACATCCAGAATGACTCAGCTGAGATTTAACTCCTTCCTCTTGTGACCTGGACAAGTTCTTGGAAGCAGAATAGCAAGAGACAGGGCTCATAGATATTTCCTACTCTGATTTAAGGAGATTAAGTTAAAGGACATAGGTATTTCACAAAGCAGAATAGTTTTTCCCAAATCAGAATGCTCATCCTAACTCCTAAGCTGAAGCATTTCCAGCATCTGGCAGGATGGCCTGTAACACTGCAGCTCAGAGTGCTGCTGAAAGGCCATGCAGGGACCTCAGCTTTGTTGGCTGTGACAAGGCAGCTTCCAGCTCCCTGCCATGTCAGTGGTGCCCCTGGATCCAGGGCTCACAGATCTCATTCCCTGCTTACAGCCAACTGCCAGGAGGTGGTGAACCTGCAGTGCTGCATCCTGATCCTCACTGCTTGCCTGAAGAAGTGTCAGTTTGGGACAGAAGGCACCAAGCAGTGTGTGAGAAGCGATCACCCCAGGGACAGACATTCTCCCTTAAAGAAGCAGCAAAGGGTAACAGGTTGCATCAAAGTTGTAGATCATCCCAAAATGCTCGTAAAGCCCACCTCCCCTGTAGACCTCAATACATTCTCTTTATAACAATAATTCGCCAAGAAAATACCTCTGAACCTTCCCACCACATCCCTCTGTGCAGATTGTTTTGATCTTGTGGGTGATGTGGGGTGCTGATGAACCTGAGCAAAGCAGAAAACACCACATCTGAATTTGCCAGTAAGCAGCTATGTGAAAGGCAGTGCTGCATCCTCACCAGAGATGTCTGTAAGTTCTCAGCGAGGTGGCACAGCTCAGCCACTGCACCAGGGGGGTCTGCTTCAGAGGGTGGGCAGCATTGCACAGCATTTCAGGTAACTGTCCCACACACCAGGGAAGCCTCCTCACCACTTGGAAACAATGATGCAGCTTTCAAGAGGGTTCTCAGCCAGTAGTTATTTGCAGGCTGCACAGAAACAAGCTCGTATTAAAAGTGTTTCAGGTGGCAGGGAACTTCTCACAACAGAGCCACCTGTCCCATTTACAAGTCTTGACTTAGGTTTTAGTAATTCACTTTTCCTATTCTTCTGTCAGGAAGAGAAAGCACTGCAGCTATCTGCTATGAATCCTTACTGGGGAAGCTAGGGAAACACCACCCTGAGCTAGCAAGCAAAGGCCAGACATCCATTTCATCTCCGTGGGAGCTGCTCCGATGGGGGCAGGCATGGCTCCCCTCGCACACCACCCATGGGACAGCCCTGCTCCACATCACAGCCCTCTGCACAGCTCCATGGCTGTTCTGGTTCTAACAAGTGAACTCAGGTAGCAAGCAGGAAGATGCAGCAGACAGAGCTACCATGCAGAAGTGAGGTTGGCTGTCTCTCAGAAAAGCACAAGGCACCACTGGGTGAGGGGAGGGGCAGCTCAGGACACTGTCTACTACCAAGCATCTAGGTTCCGACATCTGAAAGGGGCAGCACCTTCAAACACTGCTGCCAACTTTAAGTGTCTCCATCTAGACTTCTTCACAACTCAAGCAAGGCCCAGATCTTGCTCAGTGTTCAGCAGCTGGAGGTCAGCAGATTGATTCTGACATGAAAGCTCACAGGTCAAGTATTTGAAATTGTTACACTTGCACTGCTGTGTAATAAAGAATATGGAGTGATCTAAGATCCAGAATCTCCCAAAGACAGCATGCAGGCAGTAGTAAAGAGACTTGTTCTGCTGCCACAGCTGTAAATAGAAAGCAGCCCTGAACTCCACACGATGCTAATGACTTTGAGAACATTGCATAACACACTAAGCAAGATCAGCCAAACACATCCCAGTCACACTGCCAGACAGGTCACACCTTCCTAGCTTGTCGGAACAGCTCTTCAGGAAGAGGTTATCAGTGCAAACAGAACACTTCTGAAGCACTGGAGGACATCTCCAATTACCTTTCCAGCCTCTGCTCTGTCTGCAGCACTGCCAACCCCATCTCAGCTGTGCTATCTACTTTCACTAAGTCACACAGGTTACAGTTTCCAACTGGGCTGCAGCTCCTGTCTGCAGAAATTATGCAAACACGTGCCTTGCCCTGTAAGCGGGTAACAGGTAATATTTAGCTAGCTTGATTGCAGCCTTTGTGTTAAATAAGGAACATGCACAGGTAGTACTTCCAAATAAGCTTCTTTATTTCTCCATGATAAATAGAGCACTAATTTCCACAGTCTCAACTGTTCTTTTCCTTCCCTACTAGTCCAGAAGTGAAGGACCACGAGACAGCTCCTCTCCCAGCCTGTTCCCTCAGCTCAGCACCTGTCCATCCTTCCTTCACTCCCTGCAGGCAACACGGCTCTACACCAGCTCTTCTCCTTCCTATAGGGGAGCAGATTCTTCACAGGAGAGAAGAAACACCTACAGGGGAGAAAGCACAAGGTCAGCAGCAGCAATTAGCAAATGCTCTCCTACATAAGTAGATCAGCCTAAGCTGAGACACAATCACTGAAATCTGCTAGTAACAAATGCAGCAGGAATTAGGAAGCAGTGTGCTAACAGCAGCATGGTTCCCAGGGCAACAAGAGGAGAGCACCTGGAATTTAACCACAGCTGTGTGACCCCCAATCCCCCCCTCCCCCCCCCCCCCGAGGGGCAGTGAGGGCAAGTCCCTGCCCTTCCCAACTCCCTTCAGCATTTCAGGACACAGGAAGGACACTCACAGGGGGAGAACCACTACCAAATGTAAGGCCCTGAGGTCACACAGTAGGCTGCTCAGCAACCTTCGTGCCCTCCCAGCCACTGTCCTGACAGCAGCCCCCCATTGGGGTAAGCACACACTCACCGTTACTGTACTTGCACTGTTTCAGGGCCTCGCTGAAGCCCTCGCACAAGGTCAGGTCCTGCTGGTTAGTAGCGCATTCCAGGAACTGCTTCATCTCGTAGTGGCACGGCCCATACGGGGACTGCGGCTGCACAGCGGGCTGCTGCTGGGGCTCCTGCGGGCGGGGCCCGACACGGTGCGGTGAGCCACAGCTCCGGGCTCTCAGGCCGTCCCGCAGCGGCGCGGCTCCGCACAAGGGCGGCACAAGGTCACCCCGCCCGCCGGCCCGGCTCCTACCTGCGCGGGCACCGCCGCTCTGGGCGGTTCGGAGGAGCCGCTGAAGGCTCCGGTGAGGGCGCTGCCCACGACGTGCCCCACGGCGGAGCCCACGGCCACGCCCGCCGCCGTGCTGGCCATCTGCGCCATCAGCCCGGGCTGTGCCGGCTGCGCCGCCGGCACCGGGGCCGCTGGGGCCGCGCTGCGGAACAGAGCAGAGTCAGAGAGCCGCGGCGGACACCGGCGGCCCCTCCCGTCCCAGCCCGTACCTGGCGGGTGCCGGCGGCGCCGCGGGCCGCGACCTGCTGCTTCTACCGCCCCGCGCCATCCCCGCAACGTTCTGCCCAGGTGCCCACGCGCGCTGCCTTAAGAACGGCCCCCGCTCCCACGTGACTCCTTGCGCATGCTCACTGCCGCCCCCGAAGCCGGCCGCCACGAGCAGCGCGGGCGCCTGCCGCACTCGTCTGGCCCGCCAGCGGGCGCTGCCGCTCTCGGGCTCGGGCACCGCGGCGCCCCCTGGCGGATAGGGCGGGAGCTGCAGGCGCTGCCGTCGGCCTGGCCTCACCCCGGAGCCGCGCGGCAGCCCGCAGCGCGGGGCCGGCCCTTGGCTCGTTCCCCCGGACAGCACAACCCATCCCTGCTGCACAGCCACGCTGCTCAGCCCCCGACGTGCTTCAACTGCTCCTGTGGGAAAGGCCCATGGAGATGTAGCCAAGCCTTCTGTGCTAACGGGAGGGCGTGCAGCACAGGAGGATAAATTTGTGTGATGGCATTTGCCTCTGCAGAGTCACTGACCACAGCTCTATCTGCTCCGTGAATGGGTTTGGCTTTGCAGGAGCAGAGCATGAAGGGGCTTGTTGGGAATGGGCAATGGAGCCGGGCTGTGCTGCAGAGAGGTGGTGGGTGGAGGAGAGGTTAATGAAGGTCTTGGAAAGGGGAGAGGAGCGGTCTGCAAATGGGGCAGAGAGAAAAGGAGCCAGGGAGGAGAGCAGGGAGGACTGATGTGGTCTCAGCCACTGACCAGCACAGCAGTTTTCACAGCAGCTCTCTGGATACAAACCAGCAGATCAAGGAAACCTCTGAAGGTGTGGGCATTGCTGGGAGGTGGGAACACACCGAGACACCCAAAGTGAGCCCTCAAATCGCAGACAGATGGGCTGGCAGGTGCCAGCTTTACCTTCAAACCGATCTGCTGGTAATCACACTCAGCTGGGCTCCTGTGTCTCTGCAGTCTGTGGCTGCTCCCAGGCTTGGTTCCCTGCTGCATCTTTGGATGCTCCTTCTGCCCTGTGAGTGAAAAAAATTCCCAAAATTGACATGGATCCGGAAGTTGTCCAGGGAAAAAAATACCTCAGCTGTGTTATGGCTCCAGGGCTGCGTTCATACATTCAGCAACTTAGAAAAAGCAGCTCCTTGGGCTGGTTCACTGACCGGCAGGAATTAGAGAGCCCAGCCACTGCAGGATTGGTAATTAGCTGCTCTGAAAGTGTTTTTGTAGAATCAAGTTTCCAGCATGAGGGGAAGAGTTGGTGCTTGTAACGCAAGCCACCCCTGCACTGCAGGAGCAGGGCAGACAGGGCATGCAGGGGGAGGGACGCAGCTCCCACACTTGTAGCAAATGGATTTGCCTAAAAACGACTTTTGTCTCCTCTTCTGTGCAGACAGCACCCCAAAATCCTTCCTCCCGCAGTGTCAGAAGACCTCTTGCCCTGGCAGCGGTGCTGTGCTCCAAGCAGAGCACAACACGTCTCATCCTGGTGAGAGCAGCAGCGTTTTGCATTCAGCATTTCCCTGTCTTTCTCCCACCGATAAACAGCAGAGAGGAGCAGACAGCTGGCAAACTGGCAGAATGTAACCAAAAAGCCACTGCAAGGCAGCACCGCACCTATCCGCCCCCAGCCCCCTTTCCCAAGGGGGCTCCTTCATCCTGCAGCCCGCCTGTCTCAGGGCAGCCCCATGCCTGCTGCTGAGGGGGGGGAAAGGCCCTGAAGGCCTGAGAAGAAAGGGGGGATGAGGGGACTGTGTAGGCGTAGGGAATGCGAGACATCCAGCCATAGGAAATCAAGGCTTGTTGGTCCCACCACACACACAGCAGCTCGCTGAAGGCGTCTGGCCTTCAAGCTGAGGGCATCTCTGTAAGCTGTGTCTCCGGGACCCTTTGATTTGGTTAATTAGACACAAAGTTGTTCTGTACTGTGGGAGGAAGGTATGCGCCGAGGAGCCCGGCTACCGCCGCGGTGCTAATGAGGTAATTTAGTGTGGCTGTCTGAGACGGCTCTGTGCACAGCCCACAGACAGCAGCACTACCAGCTCTGTGTGCACAGCCCACAGACAGCAGCACTACCAGCTCTGTGTGCTCCTGCTGTGGCAGCTGGCTGCACCAGCACTGCACTGCATTGCCCCACACAGAGCCTGGTATGTGCAGCATGGCTCTGTCTGCAGCAGACCATCTCCCCAACAGAGACGAAACTTCCCACTGCCTCTATTTTAAAGTCCAAATGTGATCTTGTTTTATAGCCTTGTATCTGCCTCTTTCCCTTCTGCTCTATAAGATTCCTCCTTACATAATAATTCAAGTGTTAGGGCTTGCCTACACTTAAAAGTTCATTTTGGATGAGGAGACCTATAAATCTGAAAGACAGCAGTTAATTTCTGAATAGTTCTGGAACGATTTACTCCAAACCAATTCTTTCTGAGTAACTCAGCACTGGGCTGTTTTTCCCTCCAGTTAGCACAGGATCAGTAAGACGAGGTTTGTAAAAAGTGGGTCCATTTTTCCAACTGCTCTCTTGGTCTAAAAGCAGATAATAATCTCCCTTTGCAGAGCCTGCCTCACTTAAATCCTCACACTGTCACCACCGAAATGTTGCTGCAGAGACCTCGGAATTCCCCGAGCATTTGATTTCAAGGGGTTATTTCACAGGTAAGGAATGCAACCCTCTGCCTCCATCACACACCTCCTTCCCCCCACCAGGGGACAGCCAGCCGCTCTCCCTGCCAGGCTGCAATCCTGCTGAGGGGCTCGGTGCCACCCGCAGCTCCTAGGTAGCCTTACCCAGGCACTGCATGCAGCTCTGCCATCCCTGCCCCACGTCACAGTGAGCAGATGCCTACGGAGCCTCCCCAGCTACACGTTTGTGCTTGGAGTGCCCCAATTACTGCGTGCATGGGCAGATCTGGGCAGCGCTGTGGGTGTACCTGCATTCACGTTATCTGGGTTAACGGCGAGCGGCACAGGACGGGTGCTGGGGGATCTGGGCAAACTATTCAAAGAAAAAGAAAGCGTCTGATGAATTAGCCAATGTTTGTGTTTGTGGATGATCCCAAAAAAAAGCAACAAAACCTCCAGTCCTTACCAATGTGTTTGTTACTCAAAATTACTCCATGAATCACTTATGACTGAGTACATATTGCAGTTTCTCATGTCCTGTTTGTGTTTTTATCTTTGAGCCCTGCCTGGCCCTAACTTTGCTAGTGCTGAGCGGTTGAGTTCAGTCTTCCAAGTCCATACAGAGCACCACTCTTTTATCCTGTGAAGTTTTCTGCAAGCAGAACTTGCAACCAACAAAACAAAACCAGGAAAGCTGCTGCCACTAAAAGTAATTCACAGATTTTTCATGAGTAAATGGACACATTTCTGCAGTACTCACTGCTAGTTCCTCCAAAGGACCACGAAGCAGTGATGCCAGAAAGACACACACTGCAACTCTACAGCTGATGTTTTCTCATCAGAGATGGGAAAGGGAGGACTTAAGAAGCGTCCAGCCGGAGGAGCAGCAGATGGCTGGATGTGGCTACACGGGAAGCAAAGGCAGCGCTACAGAGTGCAGTTTCATCTTTCAAGTCTTGTGCTCCCAAGATCTACATGCCATTTCTTGGATGTGGTTTGCCCTGAGGGCAATCTCAACAGCTGTGAAGTTTCAACAGATGAACAGCGTAGTTTTCAATAAATTTCACACAGCAACTAAATGATTTTAACTCATTCGTGTATGTCCACTTTTGGTATTAAGGCTCTTCCTAATGCTAATTCATTAATGTTGTGTCTCCCACTTGAACTCCAGGGCCTGACTGCTGGAGAACATCTGACCACTAGCAAGATTGTTCTGCTCCCCATTTTTGGAGAGCCTTTCCCCATCAAAAGAAGCTTCTCTCAGCCACATCCATGGATTCTGAGAGGTCTAAGTCCATTTCTGCATTTACCTGTCCCACTTAATGCCACTGTGAGCTGCCTGTGGTGAAAGGTACCAAACGTGGAAGCTGGATTCATTTTCCCTGGGGGAAAATGATCTACTGAGTGGTGAACACCTTACTCTGTAGGAGGAATTCCCCTCATCTCTCGATGTGGAAAGAGGTGACATGTATTGAACCCAGTCAAAGAAGGACTTGTGTGTCCCAAAAATCATCAGTTAGTCCTAGTGAAATGACCTCTTCCAAAACATCTCCAGCATACACTCAGATCATAAGGACAATAATGTGAGCAGTGTGAATTTACTGCTAATACAAGGCAAGATGGTAAACCTGAGCCCTGTTTTGTTTCCTTCGATGCAACAGAGAACCCATAAGCATACAACAAAATAGTCACAGAACATTTGATTTGTGTGTAGTTAAAGGAGCTGAGTAATAAGGCTGCAGTGTGCTGCCCTTTATCCTGATGGGATCCGCCAGGCTGTTTCAGGGAGTCTAAAGCAGCAAGTTCACATACCCTCACAGGGGATACCACTGCTGTGCAGCCCTGGAGCGAGCTCACACCTTTATAGGGCTCCGTGTTTTACCTGCACTGTCCCAGCAATGGGGCTTGGCATTTCCTTCTCATCCAAATGTCTGCCCAGAGGCCACTTCCCTCTGTTCTGCTCCCTGGTTGGTCTCAATTCCCTCCTCTGTGCAGCAGACACAGCAGACATCTCCAGAGAGCTGCTCCCAGCAGTCTTCCCAAGCAGAGAGCTGCTTACATGGCTGCTGGGAGCTTATGGCTCAGAGGAGTCTGAGCAAAACAACACACAAGTGAATATGGAAGTGAGGGTGGGGGCTGTGTCTCAGGCAGAGGCATCTGTGACCTTTAAGGAGGCTGTTAGCACCAACTCATGAACAGCTACTGCTTTGAACTAGAATATTACGTTTACAGGCTACCTCCCCCAGATCCCCCGTGTTCCCAAGCAAGGGTATAATGCCTATATGGCAGCCTGAAAGACCCTGAGCAATGGTGCAGCTTCTCTGCAAGCAGTTCACAACCACCTGTGATTCAGGGTCCTTTGTTTCAGCTCTTCAAAATATCTCATGGATTTCAATCACCCCATTGTTCTCCTCTGCCCTACTGACTCTGTCCAGCCCAGCAGCTCCCAACATCTGTTCTCAGCTGGAAATATCTTTGCCTTTCTTTTCTGTTCTCTGTAGAAGCAGTTGATGGTGTCTTCCCTCCACATGGAAGGCTAATAGCCCCTGCAAATGCACAGGGAACTCTGGTTCTGCACTGGTTTGTAGTTACTTCTGCTGAAATGCTCTTTCAGCTGCAGCCTTCACCATAGATAGCTGAGCTCGAGGCAGAGGACACCCACATGCTCCTCCACTGGAACACTGCATGCTTTTTGTCTGGCTTCAGCTTACTGCAGGCAAGAGCACAGGCTGAAGAGATGCCTGAGTGATATGGAGGGGTAGGAGGGTCTCAGTGGCAGGGAGGCTGTGTGGGAAAGAGGTACTAGGGGAGAGGAACCTGCTGCTTCGGTGCCATTTGCTGAGGAGCGAGTGAGAGGGAGGGCCAGGAGTTTGGCTGCCCTGAGCAGAAACGTGCATGAAGAACACCTCAACCCACACCCTGAATTCCACAGCTCAGTGCAGGGGACAGGGGAAGCAAGGAAGGACAGGATGGGATGTTTCCAGCAGACCCACAGCATGTTCCTAACAGCCTTGTCCCAGCAGTCGTGGCTGTCTCCCTCCCCCAGTGCCTTCACATCTCATATTGCATTTTATTAATGCAATCCCCCTTAGGCTAGAGGGAATCGTATCCCAGGAGACATTCCAATCTCAGCTCTGCTTTGGAGGGGATCAGAGAGAGGCAAGGGTGGGGGGTGTTTCACCAGGACATTTCATTGCAGAAAAACTGGCAGATTGAACATGCTGCAAGATAGCACTAGCAACCTCCTTATCAGACATCGAGCCACAGGCTGCAGCCAATTGCTCCATGCTCCTGCTCTGGCTCACTGCCTCCGAGGACCACTTGTTTCTGCTGTGTCCACACCGTGGGCTTAAAGCTCTACATCTGGGCAGGGGGCTGCTCACAGGGTGTGGGGTTTGCCCTTTTGTTCAGGGATGAACACAGCTGTGCATGCAGGCAGATCTGTGCTGCCACAGGGGCTCGGCCAAGTCCTTCTCCTATACAGCGCGTGCCACGACAACCAGCTCCTCATCATGCTTGCCCTCGTTGCTAGCCAGGGCTGACATCTCTCACCAGAAATGGGAGCTGGCTCCCAGGCGTCTGGCTTCTGAGGTGAATTGTGTTGTGCACTGAGCCTCTGCCAGGAAAACACCAGCAGATGAAACTCCATCTCTGGCCAAGAGACATAAAAATGGATGTGTTTTCCTTGCCCGGCTTATCTTGCGGGCAGTGCTTCTCACTGTAGCCCCGTGCTGTTTGTGTGCGCTCCACTCCTGGCACAGACCAGGAGCTGATTAACAACAAACACCAGGGCCTGGAGCCCACGAAACCACGGTGGGGCAGAGAGCTGCTGGCTGGGGGCAAATCCCAGAGCTGGATTGTTGCAATGGGGCTGTGGCCTTAACTCAAAGTTAAGGTATGTGAAGTTTGAATGAAAGTCAGTCACAAACAAATGCAAAGTAAGTAGTAGTGGCCCATGTATAACTTTCTGGCCTAACCAAAACTTTCTAGAAATTCATACCAAGGCTGCTGAATTAGCCTGGTTAAAGAGAAATCTGGGGAAAAAAAATTAAAACCACTTTATTTTGGAACTTTGAAGAGGCATGGTTTGGATTCAGGACAACTTGCACAATTCAAGTCACCTCATTAAAAATTATGAAGAAGCCAAGCGCCTCACCAACCAACAGAAATGTTCACGTATTACTTTAGATGTTATTTTACCTTTCTACTTCTGATTCTGAGTCCTCCTACTGCTCCTTCCCCACACTCCTGTGCTGGGCTGCCAGCTGAGGAGCAGCATCTGGTAACTTAAAGGCTGTCCAAGAGGGAAATCCTTCCCAGTCCTGGCGTTTCCAAGGGCAGCTCACCACATATGCCCCCCAGCGCTGTTTGCACCTACCAGCACCTGCACAAACATCCACTTTGGCTGCCCAGGGGAAAACATGACGCCAGGGCCAAAGCAAAAGAGAACCTCTGAAAATGAGAGGGTGAGAGCAGTGACTTGCCTGATGGTGATGCTTTCCCATTTATTACCCAGGGAGCAGTGGTGATGGAGACAATTCACGAGGCCATCACCTACCCAGGGAACAAGAAAGACATTAGAGGAACCAAAAGGGTTACTCTGTCCTGGGGCGCTGGCTTCAGGACCCTCCTCCAGCTGCTCACAGCAATGCCCCAAAGGTGCAGTGCTCCTGCTGACTTTGCAAGGATCCTGAGGCCAGGCCCTCAGCCCCACAGGACACAGCTGCGAAAGTCACACCAGGGAAGTGGCAGGAAACAAAAGGACTTTGGACAGACAGGCCTAATCCATTTAAATTTAGTTTATCTCTCACCTCCCCCTTCCCCTTCTCTCAGAGACCTGTTCTCTCTCCTGCTCTCAGTCCGAAGTGTCACAGCAGTGTCTTGCTGCTGTTTCACACTGAAATGTCCCACCGACTGAGAGTCATGCTATTTGCTATTCACAACAGAGAGAAATCAGAACTGCTGTTTCCTTCATCTTGCACACTGTTAGCACTGGCTGGTGGTTCCTTGCAAGGCTCATGTCATGATTAGCACCAAAGGAACAAGATGCTTTGGCACTATGGTCCTGCAAATTGTCCTCCAAATCCAGCTAAACAGGGATTATCCAGAGAGTTGGAAAAAGTGAGCGAGGGAGGCTGGCTTCAACAAAAGGGCAGGGAACCCCCCATGCTCCCTGTTTCTGAGGCCACAGAGCTCATCATACACATGACACAGCCAAGCCCTGCCTTACAAACCTCTCCACCATTCTCATCCCTGTTGACAGCTCTGGCTGGCCAACAGCTCCTGGTTTGAGCCCCATCACAACTCAGGCACCAAGGAACAAAGTATGCGGCCCAGCCTCAGCTCACAGACCAGCAGGCACTGAGGCAGCTGTCGAGCAAGAAAATCCATGCACCGGTGGGACCTCCCAGTCATGAAGGTTCCTATGGATCTCCTGCAGCCACCATGAGCTCCCTGATCCCTAAAGGTTGCTCCAGCCTAGCAGAAGCTGCAGGAAAGCAAGCTGGCTGCACTTGCACTGAGAGGTGTCAGCCTGTTGGTGCTCCGGGGTTGGGGTGGAAGCCCTGTGCTCCTCTGCCAGAATCCTCTGTACATTCAGCAAGCTGCACACTGATGTAAGGATGAGGGCTGTACAGGGAGACAGTGACTGTGAGAGCTCCTAGCAAAGCAGTGTTAGCAGAAAAGGCTTGTGCTGGCTGCACAGGGCTGTCAGCAGAAGGTGAGCACACAAGCTCCCAACCCACCCATCTTCCTGCTGCTGAACATGTTCCTGCTCTGCTGGAAAATGCTTGGAATCCCAAACACACCATGCGCTTTCTTTTGTGCTCAGTGTCTTGGCAGGAACGGCTGTTCTCACGCACGGTCCCATCTCTGTAAGGCCTGTGTTTCCCAGAACACCCCCTTCCCAAGTCTCCCTTTTTTAAGAAGAGCCAAGCTGCCTGTCGCTGCCTCGCAGGCTGCTCCCACGCCTCTCCCTGCTTCCCCAGGGCACCAACAGCCTCCCCTGGCATGGGCTGAAGGCCCTGAGCTCCCAGAGACACCAGCCATTCAAATGAAAGACACCAAAGAAAAGCGAAACAAAGGCAGGAAAACTTTCCTCGCCGGAACCCAGCTGTCTGACTCACAGCAAGGCAAGAAAGTAAGAACTGCTGTGTGCTCCAGAGCAGCGGAGTGTACACTCCACAGCATGCAGCCTGAGCCCTGCAAGCACGTTTCCCTGCTTCTTCCTTCTGGCTGCACCCACAGGTGTGGCCTCTGGGATACCTGTAGTACACCGCTCCAACAAGGGACAGCTCCTGCCAACCCCAGTGCTCACAGTGGGAGCCAGGTGTGGCCCGAACTGTGACCAGGTGTGGAGCTCTACAGCTCCACATATTAGATCTGTGCAGGGTCAGGTCAGGACATCGCTCTTAACTGCCTGACACACAGTGCTAGGTGGGCTTTTGCTTTTCTGCCTCACCTTCCTTTGCTCAGCATTGCAGTGCTGTCCAAGCAAAGCCACCAGCAGGCTCACTCTTCTTGCATCTGCTTATCATACTCAGTATTTACATCCTAAATATGGTTTCCATGAAGCAGAACATGAACAATTCATCACAAACAAATAAAACAGTCATACAGCCTGGGAAGTTAGGAAGCTTTACCCACTCCCCGTGCACCAGCACAGGCAGCTGGAGATCAAAGTCTCCTTATTTGCATACATTTCTTGAACCAATTTGCAGTTAAACTCTGCTGAGGGGATGCTGACACAGTGCAGAGCCTCTTCCCCACAGGAACCAAGAAACCAGAGCTGTGCACTGCCTGCCTCCATCTCCAGGCTGAGCGGATGGAGGCTTTGGCATCCCCAAAACAGGGGTTTACCCTTCCTTCCCCTTCCTCAGCATCCTGCCCAGGGAAAGTCTTCCTGTGGGTGGTGCGTGAAGGGCCAGGCGCACACAGGGGCTCTCACAGAGCTCCACAAATGCAAAGCAGTGGTGCAGGCACATTTCCTGCATTAAATCCAGAGACCAGGTCTTCCCTGTGGGCACTGAAACATCCAGGCATGCAGAGGATGGTTTTTATCCTGGGGAGGGGAACTGGAAAACACCTTTACTGCCCTCCCACTTGCTCCCCTCGACCCAGGCGTCAATCCTTTTCTGAACTGTCACAGATGACAGCAGAACATCTGACCCATTTCTTCTAACCTGCTTTGAGGAATCTCCAAGAGCTTTTGTGGCCCCACAAAGCACGCACAGGCGGAGAATGGTGAACACTTGTGGGATTTCAGCACCACTTTTCAAACTCCCTCCCAAGCCTGCCCCGCAGAGCAGTCCCAGTTTCGAACACCATCCCAGTGAGAGCAGAAACCAGCTCCGGGACTGGAAGGAAGAGCTTGCAGAGTGTCTGAAACTTGCAGCCAGGTGCTGCCTCACTGTAGATGCAGATGGCCGGAGGCGAAGCAGCATCATCAGCCCGGGGGCAGCAGTGCACAGCCCCGCACCTCCTCCTTCTCTTCTTCCTCGTTCTCCTCCTCCTCTCTCCTCCACAGCCGGGGCTGCAGCCCCCGGCGGCCCAGCGCCGTCCGGCCGCAGCTCCCGGCTCCTCACTCCCTCCCTCCCACCGGGGCGTGAAGCCCGGGGGGGCCGGGGAGCGGCGGGGCGGCTCTGTGCCCGGGCGGCTCCGCCCGCGGTACCGACGGGCCGCATCCCCTCGGCCCGCACGGCTGTAACCCGACGAGGGGAGAACAAAAGGCAGGAGCGGCGGCGGGCGGGAGGGAGGGAGGGAGGGAGGCGCGGGGGGAGGGCAGGCGGCCGCGGGGGGATAAAAGGCGCTGCGGGACCCCCCCCGCCCCATGTCCGAGCCCGCCCGCCCCGGCCGCTCCTCGCCTCCCGGCATGGCCCGCCCGCCGCTGCCCGCCGCCGCGCTGCTCGCCGCCGCCCTGCTGCACTGCGCGCCCGCCGCGCCCTCCCGCCGCCACAAACCGGTGAGTGGGGACGGGCACGGCCCCCGGGCGGGCACCGGGACAAAGAGGGTTTGCGAGAGGATCCCCCGCCTTAAAGGCATCGGAGCCGGCTGTTCCGCGTGAGAGCGAGGAGTCGGGATAACCGGAGGAGAGGGGCGAGCAGGCAGCAGGGGCCGCCAGGTCCCGGCACCTGGGATGCGGCTGCGGCGCTGTGCCGGCGAGCGGCGACGGGAGGCACCGGGAGCGGCTCGTGCCGGGAGCGGCTCGTTGGCTTCTTAGCGCGTGTGCTGCACCGGTGTGCCATAAAGCAACGGCAGAGCGAATGCCCAGTAGCAGCCCGCGGGGATTAGTTGAGGGTCTGCCGATGGTTTTATTATCGGCTCTGTCATCTGAGCACTTTCTAACTTGGCTGCTAAGTATGCTGTGGGCTGGGACTTGGCACCGAGCAGCCTCGGCCCCCGAAGCGCTTGTATTATTCCAAACCAAATGTCACCGCTCTTGGCTCAGCCGTCCCTCTGAGGAAGGCGAGGCCGGCGTTGCCGCGGCTCTCACCCACAGCGGCTGCCGCGCGGGGCGGCCGTGTGGGGCTGCGGGGAGGCAGAGCGCACAGCCGGCGGTGCTGCTGCGTGCGGGGCCGCTCGCCGTGCTGGGGGCCGCACGCAGCCTGGGATGCTGCCGCTCCCGAAGGGACCTGAGCGGGCTTTGGTCCTGCTGCCAGCGAGGACTCGCGAGGTTCCCAGGGGACGGGAGAGCCGGTCACGTGTGTCACATCCTACAAACGTGGGTCCGATCCTCGCACCGTTCGCGTTCCTCCCATGGTGCGTGCAGCTGCCGGCCGGCTGCGAGGGCTGGCCGGACCCCCAGCTGGTAGCCTGCTGTCCTGAGACTGTTTCCTCCTCACTCTGGGTTAGCGCTCCGCATCCTGAGTGCTCATACTTTTGTCTTGGCTGGAGTAACTCCACGTGATACCCTTACAAATATGTTTTGCTAAGGAACATCTCGTGCTGGTGTGTTTGATCAGCCACGTGGAGATCAGGGTTGTAAATCAGCGTTTCATTCAGTCTTTGCAGAGAGTGGCTGTGCTGCTTTGAGGGTTGAAATGGACAGATGTTTTTCCATCCTTCCAGATAGAAAGGATCATCCCAGATTTCCTTTTGGGTACATGTTCCTTATCTGGTGTCAAGGCTCCTGAAGGGCATTCTAGTGCCTCCAAGTACAGCCAGCATCACAGTGGTTGCTCTCGGCAAGTAAGATGACAGCAATGTGCCTCATCCCACTCCCAGTGCCCCTGCTAGGGTACATTGTGGGGTGGAGCAGTGACTGCAGGGAGGAGGACTGCATGGTTGTCAGTGGCCTACACATGAATTTCTGGCCTCATCCCTTCTCTGCCCTCGTAAGAGAGCTCTGCCATGCCATCACATGCTCTCCTGGCTAATTTTAGTCCTTTCGCACAAAGAGATGTTTCCCCATGTCTAACTGCAGCTGTTTTCCTTCCTGTGCACCTTGTGCTGTCGGGTGATGAATGAGAAGGGAGCCAAAGGGCTGAGCTGGGAAAGGAGGCTCGCTCCTCTGAGACAGAACGTGGTGACTTCCTCAGGCTGTGCCAGTAGGAGGTGTGGGCGAGGGCTGCACTGCCAACACCCCATACCCAGACTGGGGCTGCTGGGTGCTCCAACACCAAATGACAATAGCTGTAGTTGGGAAGAGAGGGGAATAAAGGGTTAAAATTCATTTTAAGGCTGGGCTAAGAAGCTTCAGTCTTTGTAGCAAGCTTTGTAGCTCTCCTTCACTTTTGCCTTTATGACTAAGAAAGAGAAAACAGGGTAAAACCCAGGCTGTGTCTGGTGTCCACAGTAAAACTTGAGAACAAAAGAACTGTAGTCTTTGGGCAGTGCACGGGCGCGTGCTGAATTCCTGCATTGCTTTCAGCTCCCCTGGGAATTCAAAGTCACTCCGCTTGCTGGGAAACTCTCTGTGGAAAAGCAATGGCACCTCCCCAGCTGCCAGCACCATCACCTGGGAGCTGCACGCTGCAGCTGTGCCCCCAAAGTGGGCAGTCCTGAGATCCCTGCGCTGCTCTCCTGCAGCCCCAGCTCTCAGCAGAGCTGGCGAGGCAGCTCCTGCAGGAAGGGTTTGATTTGCACTGTTTGGTTTGGCTATTTAAATACAGCAATGAGTGTTGGGGTAATTTTAGGCATGTTTATCCTCTGCTCTGGGAGAGACTCAAGACACATGTAAGCAGTTATTCTCCAGTGGGCCTGTTGTGTTTGTGCTTTCACATGCAACATGCACACACCCTGCAGTGTGGCAAATGGGGTGCAGCTGACAAAGCAGGCTGGAAAGGGAGAAAAGTGCAGAGGGGAGAGAAGCACTCCGTGAAGACCCCACGCTGCAGCATGCATTTTTACTTGCTCCCCTGGGTGCAGCTCAGAGGGGCTCGTAGAAGCAGGGCAAAGGTATTGTTCAAAATGGGGCTTCTATGGAAAACTTTTCACGGTGAGTCTGCTTGTAGCTGTCCTTCTTGTGGACAGTGGGATTTAGCAGAGAGGCATCACAATCTCACACCATCTCACTTAAGTGGCTCTGAAAATTAGTGGAGGGAGAAAGTACACTGGACATCTCCAGCAGATCAGGCAGGGGGACAGTGCTATCTTGTGGGTTTCGAGATCCCTGCCTACATTCCCTGAGGGCAGAACAACCCCTATAGCTCTGCAGAGGGCTGCACTGTGCTGGTGGCTGTACCAGTGGGAGGTGTCGTGGCTGTTGTCCCTGGGTTGAACACCAGTTGCTCATAGCTCACCTCAGCTTGGATGTAAATGCACAATGGAAAAAAAAGATCTCAGACCTTCCTCCTCTGGCTGGAGAGCACTGCATCCTAGATTGGTTTCTTGTCTTCAAGGGGATTTCTAGGTCATCAGCCTAAGGGCTCTTGAAACCTTCCACTGTCCTGGCATCCTGGGGCTTGTTTGCTTTCTAAGTACTGCTGCTTCTGGCAAACTGTTGCTTGGGTGACACCAGCAGCATGGCTGCAGTGTTAATGATAGACCAGACTCACAAACTGTTATGTAATTAAAGCGTCTGATAACAAAAATAGTCCTGCAGTGTTTATTCATTTGCTTTCTCTTGTTACATCAGAGACTGGGCCTTTTCATTCTGACTGTGGGCATAAACATTTGGAGTCTATAATGTTTCGTGCTCTGTGTTGCTTAGGAAAAATAAACATTTTCCTTCTTTCATTGCCAACAACAACTATCACCAAATAATCCGGAAACAAACTGTCAAGCCCCAGGAGGTTGTGCTTGGTGGTGCTGTGAAGAATGGGAGTGAACGGAGAGGAACCTCCAACTGTGTGAAGGCCAGGAACTACGGCACCTCCCATTTGGCCTCATTTGGCCAAAGTTTGGCCTTTTCCTTTCCATTCTCTCTGCTCTGTGTGCAGCAGGACAGAGCTGCAGCCCAGCTTGAAGGAGCCAGTCCTGTTATAGATGTGTTTGGTGTAAGTAAAGAATTCAAAGGGGCTGGGGGAGTGTCTTGTTCAGGAAGAAGGACCAAAAATCTGTTGACTTTGCTTACACACTTCTACAGCATTTCCTGCTGCACAATGTTTCTGCTGTGGACTTTCAGCTACAGCATTCACACCTTTGTGACCATCCAGTGCTGCAGTTAGACATCCAGGTCTGCCTCCATTCTCTACTCCAGAGTGGGGTGACCCTGGTTTCAGTGCTAACAGCTGTAGGTACGCTTCCAATCCAACCCCTGCAGATCTGTGCTGGGATGAGAAGCAGGCTGGCCAAAATACTGGGCACAGCACTCTGTACCTGAGGAAACCAGTGCTAATGTCAGGCAAGACCATCACCAAGAGCCTGTTCACCGGTGCACAGCCACTAAGGGGGCACAGCTGCCTGGCAGCAGACAGAAAAGACACACTGGAACTGTTGTACATGAGAACCACAGGAGAAATCATATCTGCTCTTCTTCTCTGCACACTGAGCTAAGGGAAACAGTGCTCCAAGGTGCAGACTCGTGGATGGGAGGAGGATAATCCTACTAGCCAAAGGGTGAGCAAATACTAAGGCGACGCCAAATACTCTGAGTAACAGAAGAAGAAAACAAGGAGAAATAGAAAAGCATCAGAAGGGACAAGGAGGTGGGGAGAAAGCCCATCTACTCCTCCCGTAGCAGAAAACAGCCCTCAGCGACAGGGGAAGTATCTTAAGACTGATGGAATTCATGCTGTAGCTTGTCTAGTCCCTCCCATCTGACAGGGAGGGGGGTCTCCTTTCATGTGTGTGCTGCAGGAGTCAGCAGGAGCCCAGCCGTGGAGGTAATTGGGTGTGTGACAGAGAAGACAAGTTTAAGTTCAGGGCAGGCAGCAGAGGATGGACCCAGTCAGAGGAGAGCACTGGAGTTGTCTGTATGCTCCTGGCTCCTCGGGATGGCTGGGACACTTCCTGGGAAGTTTGGCTAATGTTCATCTGGCCCCATCAGAGCCGGAGAGATGTATGTTGTGTCACAGAATTTGAGTACTGAGACAGCTGGAAGGAACCAAGTGGGCAGTCAGCACCTCCATGGTGGTTTCTGCTCTCCCATGGGATCCTTTCCCTCCAGCTCCCCCTCAGCCTTTTGGTCACAAGACTGTTAGGAAGAGGTACTTTCTCTGCACGGCCCTCTTTGTGAACAGTTTTGTTCCTCTGCTCTTCTCTGCTCTGGGTTTCAGGCCTGGCAGCCCCTCTGACTCAGCCACTTCTGCTCTGCACTTGCAGAAATTTTGCTGCTCGGTCTCCATTGCAAAGCCTTGGCTTCTTCCCCAGCGGGAGGCTGCCTGTTCCTGTGTACACTCACCATCCCTGACTATGGGTTATCCTATGAAGGACAGCACAAAGGGCTGCAGACTCCTGTAGGCTCAGAGGCAGCATATGCATGGGAGGGTTCTTATGGGCTGGGGATCAGCTGTCACTGGGGAGAGCTGGCACGCTCAGTCCTCCACAGTTCTCAGCTTCCCCAGGTTGGCAGGAGAGAATTGCTGGGGGGTGAGGCAGGCTCTCTCATGCTGTCTGGTTTCCCATCTTCCCTGCAAGTGCTGTTGTTGTGCTCTGACCCAGCTCTGCATTTGGCTGTTCTGAATGTCTTTCCTGGCTTGCAGAGACCTCCCTTTGCTTTTGGTCTTCCACAATCCTTTCCCCTCTGCTGGCAGGATGGGAGGAGTGGGGATGCCCTCATGGTTACCCTACAGCCGTTGCCTTCTTAAGCCCTTCTCCACACATTTATCCTTGCTTTAGCAGCAGCACAGCTCTAAGCAAACCTCTAAGCATACAGTTAGGGCATACTACATATGAAGAGCTCAAGAAAACAAAGCAGGAGCTCCCTGAAATTCTCATACATATCCCAGAGATGGGTGGTTTCAGCACAGGGTGGAAGGGATTCAACCTTAAGTGACAGGATGTGCCTTATCTAAGCCTTGGGAAGTGACTGCAGTGAGGTGTGTCCAGTCAAGGAGGCTGAAATCTCCAGCCTGATACGTCTCCTGAGCATTGTTTGGAAAGTGGTTTCTGCCCGTCACATTTCCCCTTGCTGGCTGTGCCTGCAGTGGCATTTTCCACCCCTTTCCTGCCATCATGCTAATGTCAGTGTAGTGACGGCAGAGAGAGACTCTATGCCCTACCACTGTTTGTGCAGGGGTGCAGCAAGTGCAGGGGCAGCAGGGCAGGTCTAATGTCCTGCTTCCACCCAAGGGACCTGCTGGTGTCCCCTCCCAAGCCCAGTCAGGCTCTGTCACGGCAGCGAGCAAGCAGGTGGAGCAGGGAGGGTCCTGCTTGAGGTAAAGTTGGGTCTGGATGGTTGAAAGCTGGAGTTTGTGCCAATAACCTCAAGTTAACCAAACAGTAGATACAAAACCTGCCTGTCCTCAGCCCCTGCACATAGGTTCCCTCAGGGCAAGAAGAAAAAAGGTAATTTCTCCTCTCTGCCTCTGCTCAGACATTGATAATCTCCAGTTTATGCCAGTGTTCCTAGCCAAAAAGCCAGTAATTGACTTTTCCTCCACTTGTCAGGCCTCCAGCAGTTTGGGTAAATCTTGTTATCATAGCCAAGACAGAAAGCCCATCTTCAGTTTCAGCCCACTTACCTACCTGGATAATTCCCATCCCAGTTCCACAATGCGGGCTTTCCCTGGAGTCCATCTCCACTCCTGCTCTCCGTGTGCCTTGAAGCAGCTGCCTGGTGCCTCCTGGCCCTGGAGATGCAGACACATTCATCACCCCGCAGTAGTAGAGTGCTCCTGAGCAGTGCATGCAGTGTGGGAAGCCAAGAGCCTTTCAGACTGGGCTTTGGTGAAAAGCATCAGCAGACACAGCTGCTGTTATATGCTTGGCAGAGGGTATCATGGGGGCTGAGAACAAAATATTGGCCAGGACACAATCCTTATGAGCTCCTCCTGCCAGCTGTCCTTCTCAAACATTAGCTGCCTGGGAAGGCAGGACGCCAAGCCACTTTTAGAGAGTTCAGCTTAGAAAGACAGGTATCTTGCACTTGGCAGGGCTCCAGCATTCGGTGGAAGCAGGCTGGTGCAGCCTCCCCTTGGACTGGCCAGCTCATGCACCCTCCTTTCACTAAAGGATTAGATGGATTCCCCATGCAATGGCTGGTGGGTTGAGTGGGCTTTGTTGTGCAAGACATAAAATGGCTTTCTTTGCCATTGTTAGTGGTGTGTGAAAATGCAGCGGGATCCCAGGATGGGGTTGATGCAGAGGCTGGTTTCTAAGGCAAAGGCTGGCAGATGCCAAGCCCCAGGCTGGCGGACTGGCAGGGAGGACAAACCAGCACCGTGAAGTAGTGACAGACATATGAAGAACTGGAGAACTGAACTGCACCTTGTGCAACCTCTCTGGCTCCTGTGCCCATCCATGCATCACTCTGAGGCACGGGGCAGTCTCAGAGTCAAAGCCCAGTAGCGGAATTAATGCCAAGGGCTTCACACTTCATTCCTGCCCGCATGAATGGGCTCATTGTAGGGGAACAGAGGGACGGCAGCACGCGGATTACACGGCATTGCGGCAGCACTGGCATCACGCCAGCCGACCCTTGAGTCCTTAGGCAGGCAAGAGAGCTGGCCTGAAAGAAGACAGCTCTGTGCAAGCAAAGGAAGAGACCTCTAAATACGATTCAAGCCCTGTGGGACAGAGCCTGCCTGCTCGAGCAGCACTGCTGCATCTCAAGCCCTCCTGGCGTTCAAGCACATTTAAATCTGGCTGCACAGAATGAGGCAAAAAGGGCTGCATTTGGACCCAGGGCTCACACAGCACAGTTACTTGGGAATCAAGCAGCCTCTCACCCTATGTGCCTCACAGCAGACTGGGGATTAAGCTTGACTCACGTATCATGGTGGTCTTGTGCCCCATAATCTTGCTGTTGGTTGGGAAACCAATGGAAATCAGTTAATTAGCACTAGTTAATGCTTCCAAGAGGAACTACGCTTTTCTAATTAAGTGTAAGAGAGTGGAGTGGTCTTACTGCAAGCAGATCTACATGCTTAGTGAGGCAAGGGGGATGGTCCTGTCCTTCTCTCTCTCACACAGTGACAGGGACTGCAGGAACAGTCACTGCTGCTCTGCACTGGGCTCTGTCACCCTCCAGATCCGTGTATCTTGCTCTCCAGCTTGTGCAGCCCCTGAGCCATGCCAGGGGTCTGCTTATCACACTACAACACTACAGGAGGAAGAACAGGGAGCACAACCATGTGCTGGGGACTAAAGTCTTCCTCCTGTTCACATCACCCATATCACTGCTATCAGGGCAAGGAGGGAGCACAAGCTAAAAGGATGTGGTGAAAAGTGGGAAATTTTACTCCCTCCCTAGTGATTTGTTTCATGTTTGGAGTGTCTCGTTCTTATCCACAGTTTGCAAAAGCATTTCATGCTGGCCAGCTGTCAAGGAAATGCGGACCAAAAGTAGACTTAGGGGATGCTATGGAATTAGACTTTGTTCACAGGTGTTGCCTGGCCTCAGAGCAAGAATCCAGGGAACTGAGGATGTCTGTGGGAAGCAGGATGTGCCTTAGCAGCCAGGGAAGAAATCAGGTAGAGATGGAACTCACCTCTGCAGGTCTGCTGTTGGTAGATGTCCATCCCTCCATCAGGACCTCTCATATCCCAGACACAGAAGTGACAGCTTTGCTTTTCTCTTCCAGGACATGTCTCGAAAACATCACACCTGGAAGGAGCAGAGTCCCTGGCTTTCATCTCTGGTGGGGACTGGTGTGCCTGCCAAGGGCTTCCCCATGAGTGCAGATGAGCAGGCAGCACACTGGAACCCACCCCGTTGTGGTGTGCCAGACCTCCCGGTGCTGCCGGACGGCCAGAACGGGCGCAACCGGCAGAAACGCTTCGTCCTTTCCGGGGGACGCTGGGACAAGACTGACCTCACCTACAAGTAAGAGAGATGTGAAATGAGAGTAAGACTCAATGGCTTCTCCCTCCCTAAAACTCTCCATCTGATGTCTCCTGACTGCGGCATGCTGTGACGTCCTCATACAATTAAGAGGGCAGCCCTGAGCCGGGTATAACCAGCTTGGCAGGGCAGCCACACACCAAACCGCCTGCAGGACTGCACCCAGCACCTCTCCATCCCTTCACACACGTGTTCCTGTAAATGCAGCTGCTCACTCCCCCATCCCAACACCTTCTGCACAGCCACCCCTCAGCCTGTCCACAACAGCATTCCAGCGCATGCCTTTGCTTCCCCATATCAAACCCCAATGCATATGAGCTGTGCCTCTGCCAGCAGCACACTCCTGCTGTGCTTTTGCCCCCCACAGCCATCATTTCATAGGCTGACCTCACAGTTTGTTTTAAAAAGTCAATTTTATGCTGCTGCTATTGATGTTCCCATAAACATGATTCTAGTGTCAAGTTTAGCCCAAACCAGCCCACACATTCTCAACTGCAGATCTGCTGAACAGGTCTAAGGGAAGGTTGTGTTGTCTCCCCAGTTACCCATAGGGTATGAGGTATGAGTGCTGAAGTAAGCACACTTGTATGGACTTCAACAGCACATAAACAATATTTTGTTTAATTCAGTGCAGAAGATTGTTCCTCACAGCGTTAGGAGGCTACAGATGAAAGAAAGGCTTCTTCCATTTTTTACTTTGGTCAACAGAGTTAAAGAAGGAAACACAGCTGAGATGAGCACACACCAACACTGTTAATGGAAGGGAAAGCAAGCTCCCTTTGCAGCAGACCTGACACTCTGGTTACGTTGCAGGGGGCAGAAGAGGCAGCTGCTCTGAGCAAGCCCAGATTTTCAGGGTCAAAAAGTGCAGAGTTTGAGGAGCTGAAATCACATCATACCACTCCCAGGCAGCTCTGTGGGGATGGACTCAAGACAGAACTGGGAAATGCTGCAGCCCTTTACTCCAGAAAAGCACAGCTCTGCAAAGTTCTCTAGAGCTCACCTCTGGGCCCAGTAGCCTGAGGGTTTCTGCACTGATGGAATTTGTCTACTGCAGTGTTGCATGGAAAAGGGTTCTGGAATGGAGCTTCTCTGGATTGGAGATACTCTGGTGCCAAGAGGGATTGGCTGATGCTCTTTTCCCCTGGCGTCTTTTGCCTTTCAGAATTATCAGATTCCCATGGCAACTTGTAAAAACCAAAGTGAGAAGGACCATCGAGGAGGCTTTGAAAGTCTGGAGTGATGTGACACCGCTGACCTTTACTGAGGTTCAGGAGGGCCGGGCTGACATTGTCATTGATTTCACAAGGTGAGCGCGGTGGGCAGCAACATCTGGGAGCAGCAGCACTGTGTATGAGATCCCAGGCCTGCAGCTGAGCTGCCAGCACAGCACAGGCACTGACAGGGAGACTCATATTTCAGCTCTCAGACTTGGGCATGTTTTTGGTTTTTCTGTTAGATGTGGGCCGCTTAGTGTAAATGCAGCTGTTCCGTGCTGGCTATGCACAGTACCGTTACTAATCCGTCATTAACTCTCTGCGTATATTTACATTTCTCTGCCACAGGCTGTTTTCCTAAGTGTTTGTTTTGACGTTCCATCTTCAGGTCCTCCATCCTGTCCCCTGACAGAACAATGTAACTGTCTGCCTGAAGACAAATATAGCTTCCTGGTTAAATGAATTTTGGCTCTTGGCTTGAAATTAATGGCTGGCAAAACATGCACAGGAGCAAAGGCTTCCCTCTGTGGCCTATTTGCACAAAACTGAAAATGGCAGTGGAGACTGTCCAAGCAGGGATACGATTTGTGTTCTGTGTATTTGCCTGTGCCACCCTCAGCTCCCTGAAGCAGTCACATCTCATGGGTTTCTTTCAGTTGCCAACAGTGGGCTCAGCTTGAGTGAGGACCTGAGGATTTGGCTGGCTTCCTCACAGGCTGCCCCTCCACATTCCCTGCCATTCAGCTGGGTTGACTTGATTCTGGCTCTGGCAGCCACCTCCTTAATTCTTTAGATTTCATCTTCAGCTTTGTCTTGAGAAAACCATAAAACTCCCCTGGGTTTGGTGTGATGAAGCTCTGCTTACTCAGTGCCCCAGCACAGAACCAGTAGGGTTCCAAGCAGTCAATTACGGGATGAGCTTGTGGTGGGAGGAAGACCTGCTGTCTCCTCGCTGTGATTCTCCACTTTGGGCTGTGCAGTGCCAAGCACGCGAGCCACACGGCTGTTTTTCTGAGGTGCGCTGTGGTTCCCCTCCAGGTACTGGCATGGTGACAACTTGCCCTTTGATGGGCCCGGAGGGATCCTGGCACATGCGTTCTTCCCCAAGACGCATCGGGAAGGAGATGTCCACTTTGACTACGATGAGACCTGGACGATCGGGAACAACCTGGGTATGGTACTGTTTAAAGGAGCTGTGGTGTGCCAGGTGCCTGTCAGCACACTTAGAGATTATTTAACTGTGCTTTGAGCAGGGTCCCTGTAAAACTAATACGCAACATCATTCTTGTGGTATTGTCACTTCCTGTCACTTACAAGCCTGCTGGACTTTTTTGTCCTCTTCCAGCCACAGCAAAGCCTATGTCCAGCATCAGGACCTTGGATTCCCAGAGCAGACACAGGCTCACACACTGGATGACACACCAAGTGGCTTCCAAAGGACGGCATAGCAACCAAGCCTCAGTCTCAGTCCTGCATGCCCTCAGAGTATTTTCCCTTTGAACAAGTCCATAAAGGGAATCTACCCAGGCTCCAGTTCTGTCCCTGTGGCCTGGGAATGCTCTGACCATAAACAATGCCACTGCAAGTCAAGACATTTTTTTCTTTGCTAATAATAGATCCGAGCTGGTAGCTCACTGCTCAGGCATTTGGGGCCTGGCGTCACAGTATCCATGTGATACTACAGTACCGCTTGGGACCATCTGGACCAGAGCCCAAAGCATCCGTTTCTGCAAGAGCCACCAAAACTAGTGCAGGGACAAAGACACAATCACAAAGCCCAAGTTAAATCTCTACCCCTCTGAGGTTTTCCATATATTTTGTCCACATTGATGTCAGAGCTCAGATGGGTCCCCCTCAAGTCTGACTCTGACTCTGTTAGGTGAATGCCAGGTTGGCTCTGTCACGTCTCTGACTTGGTCCTTGCCATTCTGATACAAGAATCTCAGCACCAGGTCTTGCTGCTGAAACCTTTCTGCTATTCAGGGACAGGTGGGTTCTGACACTTTGCACCTCCCGTTGGGGCTGCATGTACCGAAAAATTTCCTACATTCCCTCATAGACAGTGTTGGAGGCAAACCAGAACTGTCAAAACAGATGCCAGTTCCCATCAGAACTCAGCCCTGTTCCATGGCCTTTTCCCCCCTCTGCCTTCCATAAATAAATGTTATAAAAGGTCTTTGCAGCTAATTGCTATTTAATATGCTGAAAAGAGCTGTATGATATAAACATGGTTTAATCCGTGCCTTAGCTCTCAGAGATAGGAAAATCCCTAGCCTCATTATATACACGGCAGAGCAGAGGGGGTAAGGTGCCTCAGGGTCAGCCCAGAGCCGTGCAGGGAGCAGGACTGCACACAGAGGACCTTCTGTGAGGGACAGCAGAGCACCCAGCACAGCTCCTGCAGACGTGCTGTCCTTCACCTCCCCAGAGAATCTGACAGTACTGCTGCAGATCTGCCAACACTGGAAAGCATCAAGTGAGGAGCCTGCCAAGCTAAACACAAATGTCTGAAAGTTTGTAATAAATCACTGACGCAGAGACCCCACTTTGTCAGCTGACCTAGGTGTGTTGATCTAATTGTGTCATTGCTGCAAAAATTCATCGCTTCTACGTGCAGCTGACCAGCAGAGGAAGACCAGGGCTCACCTTCCCCTCCACCCTTCCCAGGCTCCCTTCCAGCTGCATCCCCATCCCGGTGCTGAGCAGTGACCTGCTCCCCTGAGCCAGCAGGGAAATCCCGCTCGGAGCAGTGAGACCAGCTGACTCACATCCCTGCCTTTCTCATCACCTGGGCTGCAGCTCGGAGGATTTCTGGCTGAAGGCAAGTGAAGGAATACGCTGAGACTTGTCAACAAACAGCCTCTGCTCACAAGCTTTGCTGCTGTGTTTCTCTTACAAACTTCCCTAAAATGTATCAACTTCAAAAATGAACTATTGGAAGCTAAATAACATCTGCCAGCCAAGCAACATTTTTGCTTACTGAAATACACTTTTCTCTATTTACTCTTATAAACGCTGTCAGATCACATATTCCCAAAGTACAATCTCCCATACAACTGCTTGTGCTCGGTGAAGAAGGGCAGGTCTTGACATTGGAGGAATTTTTATGTGTTTATCTTTAAATGCCCTCCTCTTGCCACAGTCCATACACAAGCAATAAATGAGCTCCCTCTGCTGTCTGCGTGGCAGCCACCATTCGCCGGCTGCATCCCCGGAGGAGTCCCCAATGACACCAGGAGCTGCCACAGCAGGCATGATATAAGTGCTACCTGCTACATTATAGCTGTAGCTAACAACTGTTGCAAGCCTGGGTGAACAAAGAACAGCCTTTCCACCCACCGCTTACTTCTGAAGGCCAGATTTCCTTCTTTCTGCAAAGTTCTCCTTTCCAAAAGTTTGTGGAAAACCCTTATCTTCCTGATAGATAGTGAGTGCAGAAGTCCCTGGAGACAGAATTAAAGATTACCAACATGCCCAGGCTAATACCTGAGCATATGAATTCACTCACAGTGCTCTGGAATCAGTGGATCCCTTAATTATGCCCTTTGATTCCTTAAAAACACACACACAAACAAGCTATAGAGCTATACAGGAAAACATCCAGGAACAATCTGCAAGCTAGATTTCTATTGCTGCATGTCAGACTCCTAGAACATACCTTAGTGCATTATCAGGAGCTGATGATCAGCAGCAATTAACCTAATAGGACAGCTTCCTCTCTGTGAGTACAGCCTGCCCATCTCACACCAACAGGCACAAGCATCTCCTGTCTCACCCCTTTGCAGGCACTGACCTCCTCCAGGTGGCTGCTCACGAGTTTGGCCATGTGCTGGGCCTGCAGCACACAACTGTCTCCAAGTCACTGATGTCTCCTTTCTACATCTTCCGCTACCCGCTGAGCCTGAGCGAGGATGACAAGCAGGGTATCCAGTACCTCTATGGGAAACCCAAACTGGATCCTGACCCAACCCCAACACAGCCAGCAGAGCTGCCCCAGCCAGACCTCGAAACAAACGAGATCACCAACTTGGAGGTAAGCAAACAGCTCATCTCTGTCTCCTTTAACACCATTGTTTGTTCTCAGCTGCTGGGGCTGCCCACACCATGGGGCCAGCAGCAGACTTGGACATGATTTGATGCCCATTTTCCTCCCACACCACTGAGCCCAGTTGTAGGGTGACATCCTGAACATGGGGATGTCTCATCAGCTGAACCCAGCCTGGGTGAGGGAGGTTCTTATCGGTCCCAGCCCCTGACCAGGCCATGCTTTGGCAGGCTGTGCAGCCCGATGCCTGTGAGACAGCTTTTGATGCCGCAGCCACCATCCGGGGAGAGCTGTTCTTCTTCACATCTCGCTACGTGTGGCGGCTCCGAGCTGGAAAGCTGCAGGCTGGTTACCCAGCTCTGGCCTCACGTCACTGGCAGGGGATCCCAAGCTCTGTTGATGCCACCTTCGAGGACCCTTTGGGCAATATCTGGTTTTTCCAAGGTAAGAGCTAGACTGGGATCAGACAGCTCAGAAGTGAATCTTCTTTACAGTGGGGTATTCAGGACACAACAAGTCCCTGGGAGAAGAAACCCTTAGGATACACTCAGCAAATCATGATTCTTGCTGTTTATTTCTTTCTCTGTTTAAGCTTTTTTAGCAGATATCGAGGGGAGAAGAGAGAAGAAAGGGTCGCTTTTACTTCAGACACAGCCAAGATATGCCATTCTCCTCCTCTGGAATTGTTTTGAGCCCTCTGCTCTGGCCATGCTGCTGGCAGAGGAGGAAGGAAATACTTGTAACATCTTTCTTGGGGATGAAAACAGGAGAAGAATGGCAGGTTCACTGGTGCCCACAGTCACTGAGTTTTGCTAGCATCCCAAAACTGTGAGCCCACAAAGAAGGGAGCCTTTATGCAGAGCCAGGCAACCTCCACCTACCACAGGGATTCAACATCAGCCACCACAGCAGGGTGAGACGTCCTGGACAACTTTGGAGCTTAAGACCAGCAAGGACTGCTGTTTCAGCTTCATTGTTTTCTCTAATGCTCTTTCCATGTGTGTATTAAATAGCAGGGACACAGACCTGTAACTACGCCCAACTCCCCTGACTGTGCATGCCCCATCTGCGCACAATGAGACCAAGCACCAGAAACCACACTAGGCAGCTCTGCAGGCAGATTTACCACAAAAACAGATTGCTTAGCACGTCACCTGCAGATGAGGTTTACAGTGTGAAAATTGGCAGGCTCCTACCATGAATTAAAATGAGATAAGGGGAAAGTATTACATGCCATAGGGCAATTGCAGAGACTCCTGTTTTAATCTAAACTGGAAATATGTCCCCGGTCTCTGTTTCAGCTTGGCAACAAGAAATGGAGCTCTGTAGCTTGCCTCTCTACAGTCACATGTCCCCTGTATGCCTGTGCATGCCTACGTATCATCTCCTCCAGATAAGCTGGCAGGGTAGGGGCTGATCCCTGGGCCCTATCCCATGCATGGTTGTAGCAAACAAAGAACGTGCCCCCCTTGAGCCAGTCCATAACCCATTTTGCTCCTCTGCACCCGCCTGGCTGCCCCAGGTCTCGCCACAAGAATCAGCCTTTGTCTTGTCAAACTCTACAGCTTTGTGGATTTCTTTATCCAACGATGGGTTCTTCTCCTTTTTCAGCATAACCAGGGCAAACTCAAAGTTCAGGGCTGATTCAACTGCCCTAATGCATCCTTGAAAACAACAGGCAACCCCATCTGACTGGAGCAGCTAGAGAGAAACATCCTTTCAAACGCACACAGGCCTCTCCAACACCACAACCATGAGAGGCCAGGAAAGGCAGCCTGGCAGCTAGTATGTAAAGTTAAATCTTATATTATAAATTCCACAAATACAGAAGAGACAGCTGCTAGGGGTCCTCCCAATCCCACCACTGACAATTCTGGGTTGAATTGAGGGGAGAATTGAATTCCTTACCCGTTTGGTGAGCATTCATTAATAGCTTTCCTTGGGAGCACTGCCCAGGCACCAGCTCGAGTCTGCAATTCAGTGCCAAGTTATCTGACATCTAAGAACTCTGAACCTGTGTCTCCGCTTTTCCATCTCCTCACCAGATACTCAGTACTGGATTTATGATGGCGAGAGAAGAGTCTCTGGTCCCACCCCAACTGTAGAGCTGGGCCTCCCTGCTTCTCCTGTGCAGGCAGCTCTGGTGTGGGGGGCAGAGAAGAACAAGATTTACATCTTCAGTGGAGGCAACTACTGGCGCTTCAACCCTCACACACGGCAGGTGGACAACATCTACCCCCGGACCATGGCTGACTGGCGTGGTGTCCCACAGGAGATTGATGCTGCTTTTCAGGATGACTTGGGTCAGTACCAGTAAGGACAGGGCCTGCTCTGGGGCATGTGCTCAGAGTGATGCTGCTTCCCACCAGAAAGACTTAGACATTTGGTAGCAGTGGACACTTCCCAGCCATAGCACATGCCATGCAGTTTATAGAGATTCAGACAGATCCCTCCAGTGAGTAGGGAACTGAGGATTATTTCATGAAAGTAAGGAGTTTTTAAAGTATTAATTAGAACAATCAGCATTTAAGCATCTGATGAGAGAAAACTTAAAATTTCTGGTAAATGAACGGTCACAGAGTACTACCCAGCTGTACCACTCCCAACAACGACAGCACAGCAGCTCGGCCCACAGTTCAGCCTAGGCAGCTGTGCTAAACAAACTGGCTGCTTTCAGTACTACCTAGTGCTGGCAGCTGAGCCAAGCTATCTCACCTACTCCCTCTGTCCTCCACAGGTTTTGCTTATTTCCTGAGAGGCCGAGACTACTGGAAGTTCGACCCCGTCCAGGTGAAAGTGCTGGAGGGCTACCCACGCCAGATCAGCCAGGACTTCTTCAGCTGCACACCTTCCTCCAACTCCTTCCGATGAAGGAGCATCCCCCACTCTTCCCTTACATCCCTGACCTCCAGCAGCCACCGAGGGCTCCACTGCCCGTCCTGGCTCCTTTCAGGCGCAGAGCCTGACACAACAGACGTCTGTCACGACAAGTGACAAAGTTTGCTCCTCTCCCGTTCCAGCAGCAGCCCCAGCTTCGGTCACTACCAATACAAAAGCATCTGCCACATTCTTTACAGACGCGAGCAGGCCAGGCCCTTCCAGCGATAGCGTTCCAAAAGCCATCAGGCTCGCCTGGAACGGGACCCTCCCCATAACCCCGACCGGCCGCCGCCCTCCGCTCTGTGAGGCCGCAGCCCCTCAGCCAGCCCCCCGCGGCTCCCAGTGCTGGACACTGCCCCTCCGCACCGCGGAAACAAACCCGCGGGCGTCAACGTTTGTACGACGCGTATAAACTCTTTTTTTAAAAAAATATATATACTGTGTATATACGTATGGATGTACCAATAAAACGCCTCTTTTCTACCTGCCGCCCGCCTCCCCTCAGCGCAGCCGCCGCGCGCCGGGTGGGCGGGAACGAGTGGGCGGGAACGAGCGCGCGGGAACGAGCCCGCGGGGCGGCGCCCAGCGCATGCGCAGAGCAACAACCGAGTAGGCCGCGGCGCTACCCCTCCCGCTGCGCCCCGCTCCTATCAGCGCCGCCGGAGCCCCGCCAGGCCACCGCAATGATGATGATGGCGCTGAGCAAAACCTTTGGGCAGAAGCCTGTTAAGTTCCAGCTGGAGGAGGACGGCGAGTTCTATATGATCGGCTCCGAGGTGCGGACAATGGCGGGGGGCGGGGGACGAGGCGAGACTGAGGGATGGGCTGTGCTGAGCTGAGCGGGAGCAGAGGGCCTTTGCTGCAGTGATAGCGTGGGAAATGTGCGGCTGAAAGGAGCCGTAGCCGCGGGCAGTCGGACCGTGTGCGCCGTACGAGGCACGTGGAGGAGGAGGGATCGCCTTCCTGTTCCCCGCTGTCTGCTGGTGAGCGCTGTAGGGCAAAGATGCAATTAAAAATGGCCTGAAAGATGGTAAGGTCAAAATGAGTCCTGTCGACGAGGAATGTGAGCCTCTTTGTGGACTATAAGCACTCTACAAACACAGCACCAGTCTAAAAATCTGCTTTCAGAGCCTAGAACTCATCCTGCTGACTAGCAAGCCTTGTGCTGAGAAGAGCAGAACTGCTTTGCAGGTGTTCAGCAAGCCTGGAGGAGGCAGAGATCACATCCTGCATGTTGCAAAGATTTAAAGGACAGGGCAGGGCTGTGGATGTCTGAGCTATCCCAGTGCTGTCTGGGAAGAGGGATGCTGCTGGAGAGCTGGGTATGCAGCTGGGTTAAATCCCTACTGAGCACTGCGTTGATATAGCAAAGTCAATGTTAAGTTGTTCAGAAATACACGAAAATTGATTTTTGTCAGTGAGTTGGAGTTTCTTATCAAACTAGATTAGGTTGGATGTCAGGGAGAAGTTCTTTACAGAGAGTGGTGAGGTGCTGGAACAGGCTGTCCAGAGAGGTTGTGGATGCCCCATCCCTGGAGGTGTTGAAGGCCAGGTTGAATGGGGCCCTGGGCAGCCTGGTCTGCTATTAAATGGGGAGGTTGGTGGCCCTGCATGTGGCAGGGGTTTGGAGATTCATGATCCTCGAGGTCTCTTCCAACCCTGGCCATTCTGTGATAGTGAAGTAAGTGCTGATAAGAGCTATGTTTTCTATATTGTGCCAGAAATTGTGCTTTATTATGCCAAACCTGATATATGGATTGTGAAAAACATTAAAAAAAAAAAAAAATCCTCTTGGGAGGATTTTTAAGAGGTCACTGTTATCATTACAGAGGATTTGTTTCAGCTGCTAATAAGCATTTCTTTAAATGGAATGTGATTCCAGGTCATATCTTTGCTTTTCTTTTTCCAGGTGGGGAACTACCTGCGTATGTTCCGGGGCTCGCTGTACAAGAGGTACCCCTCACTCTGGAGACGACTGGCCACAGTGGAAGAAAGGAAGAAGATAGTGGCATCTTCACATGGTAAGAAGATGAGTAAAAAAGATGAGGTTCAACAAAAGCAAGTGTAGGGTCTTACACCTAGGGAGGAATAATTGCATGCACCAATACAGGCTGGGGGATGAGCTGCTGGAGAGGAGCTCTGCAGAGAGGGACCTGGGGGTTCTGTTGGACGACAGGTTGGCCATGAGCCAGCAGTGTGCCCTCGTGGCCAAAAAGGCCAATGGCATTCTGGGGTGCATTAAAAAGAGCATGGCCAGCAGGTCGAGGGAGGTGATCCTCCCCCTCTACTCTGCCCTGGTAAGGCCTCACCTGGAGTACTGTGTCCAGTTCTGGGCTCCCCAGTACAAAAAAGACAGGGATCTCTTGGAAAGAGTCCAGCGGAGGGCCACAAAGATGGTGAAGGGCCTGGAGCATCTCCCCTATGAAGAAAGGCTAAGTGAACTGGGTCTGTTTAGCCTTGAGAAAAGAAGACTGAGAGGGGACCTGATCCAGGTTTATAAATATCTGAGGAGTGGCGGCCATAGCGGTGAGGCCAGGCTCTTTTCAGTGGTACGTGGAGACAGGACGAGGGGAAACGGACATCAGCTGCAGCATAGGAAGTTTCGCACGAATGTGCATAAGAACTTCTTCACGGTGAGGTGACGGAGCACTGGAACAGGCTGCCCAGGGAGGTTGTGGAGTCTCCTTCTCTGGAGATATTCAAGTCTCGCCTGGACGCCTACCTGTGCGACCTGGTGTAGGGAACCTGCTTTGGCAGGGGGTTGGTCTTGATGATCTCTAGAGGTCCCTTCCAACCCCTACAATTCTGTGATTCTGTGAAATGCTCCCAGAGTAAATGACTGCCTTGAAGAACTGTCTCTGTAGGCTCAGAAGCTTGTGTACCTTCAGGGCTTTGCTAATCACTTCAGATTGCCTCAGTGATGGAGTGTGTTCTGCAAAATATGCTGTCCTGGAGTTGGCTGCATTCATCACAATGTAAAAGTCACACCTCAAGATTAACAACATATTCCAGAAGGGACTTCTATTAGCAAAGAGGGGTGGTTCTGTCCCTTAACCCATTGAAAGCATACACGTGTACATCACATGTTTACGACTCCCAGAGTTTGTAGTGTGTTTCTACTGATGTTGCTGCCACAGTGAGAATACAGCCACCTTGGTATTATTTCTGATGGGAGACCTATAGTAAGTACTTATATTCATTAGCAGTGTAACTTGTCATGTGTTCCTCAGGCTAAGGCATAATAAAGATAAGTGGTTCGTTCTATACTTAAGCCTCCCCCCTCTAATATCCTGCTGACCCATTGCTGTTTTCTTTTTTTTTACAACAGAAAATCAGCGGTCTCACAGTCCCAGAAGATGTAAGTCTGATTTTTGTGTTATTCTTAGCTGTGCTGCAGAAATAATCTCTGCCATGACCTTTAGTATTATTACAGTATATATTAACATCTCATCCTCTGATCTCTCCCTGTGGTCTTCCAATTGTGCATCGTCATCACATGCTGAACTTTTCTTTCTCAGAACATTAATGGGTTCTTGGATGCAGATGGTCTGTGCAATTCAGCAATTCTGTCCTGAGGTTCTTCTCCTTTTCCAAGTCTTTGTTTGTACTCCGTGGCTTAGCTTTCATTAATATCTGATGTGTCTGCTCAGCCACTCGCTTTTCCTTTGAGTGTTACATCTCCATTTCCAGCCTTTAAGTCCACTGAGGATTTATAGTTTTCTGGGCTTTTCCTCCCAAAGACTGTGGAAGAGATTTTACATCATTGTGGGTGACTGTAGGTGTGCAGAGCTCATGTGATGTGATAGTATGGGGTAATATAGGGTAGGAATATTTTTTTTTCTCCCCTTATGTAAAAGCACGTTACTTATAAGCCTATTTACTATTTAGGAGGACTTAAAAACTTTTAAAATGATGTATTTTTTTTCTAGTCCCGCCTGCATTGACAGAGAGGGCTTTTCACTATTCAGCTTGTTTATGCCACATGCTATGTAATGCTTTTTCACGTTAATTATTGGCATCTTTCCTGGTAACAGATCATGGATATACAACATTAGCCACCAGTGTGACACTGTTGAAGGCCTCTGAAGTGGAAGAGATCTTGGATGGAAATGATGAGAAATACAAGGCAGTGTCTATCAGCACAGAACCTCCCACCTACCTCAGGTAACCAATGTTGGTGAGGACCAAGGTCACAATGAAGCTACTGGAACTTGTCAGTGTGGACTGGAAGCACTGTCCTGTCCCAATAGAAGTCACATAAACTCAAGGCAGCTTGCAGGGGGTGCTTGCAAGTCTGTGCTAGCTGATATTTGCAATGTTGGGCAAACGAAGATCTCCAAATCGTAAGGATTGGGTTGCTGCCCACGTATTACAGGAAGAAAAACATTAGTGCTTGATGATACAGCTCATTTTGCAATTACTTCATTCCAACTGTAACAGATGTTTTGGAGAACACTCTCTGCACGTACTTTTTGCTGGAGATGTCGCATTTCTCAGCAGTCCCTCTGTAAATACAGACAGGAAATCCAAATATGAACTTCATATTTATAGTGGTACACCTGGATCCATATATGATGGATAGTTGTGAGCTGGAGAATAGACTTTGAAGGAGAGAGTGTGGAATATGAGTTCTCAGTCCAACTGTCATTAGGGAGGAGCTCGTAATTTATGATACTATTCTTAATAATAGTGGCACTGGTGTTCAGGGTCTGCAGGTTAACACAGAGTCTCATTCTCCAGAGAACAGAAGGCAAAGAGGAACAACCAGTGGGTGCCAACGCTGCCCAACAGCTCTCATCACCTGGATGCAGTGCCGTGCTCAACAACAATTAACAGAAATCGCATGGGCAGGGACAAGAAGAGGACATTCCCTCTGTGGTAAGGCAACTTCCTTCTTCAAAAAAGTGGAAACAGTTACCAACATGACACACTGCAGGGGGCTGCTCTAATAGGGAAGTGGTTGCCATAGCCCTGTAACTTTGTGTTGAAGAGTATGTCCAATAACTGGGGAGTTGAAGTATAGGGATTGGTAACAATAAAAAGCACCTTCTTTCTATGCATGCCAGATGTATCATTTTCTGTTCCATGTGCTGTACTGTTGCTCTTTGTTCTAGCTTTGATGACCATGACCCAGCAGTCATCCATGAGAACGCATCCCAGCCAGAGGTTCTGGTTCCAATCAGGCTTGACATGGAAATTGATGGGCAGAAACTCAGAGATGCATTTACATGGAACATGAATGGTATGTAGGAAGGAGAGTTTCCTGGGGCTAGAGAGATACAGTTGCATTCATCACCAAATACGAAGAGAGAACAAGCAAGTCTTTGCCCCATAAAGGAAAAGCTTTAAAGCTCTTTGACTTTGATGTATTCGGCTCTCATGGCTCTTAGCAGATCCCTGACACTTCCATGGGTTGCAGTAATTCCTGGATGCCTGTAATCTGAAAAGTTAGGCCTATTCTGATCCACTTCATCAGTTCAGCAGCCTAATGGAAATGTCAGCCAAGATTAATACCAAACAGTTAATGTGTATTTAATTAATTAATAGACTATTGCTGCGTTCTTTGTGAAACAAGAAAGTCAAGTCAGTGTGTACATGTATACAACCCCGAAACAAAGCACTGTTTTAACAGCAAAAGGTGATGCAGTTAGGATTCCCTTCTTCAGGCAAAGATCTTAACTTGGGTATTCTGTAAGTGGCAGAAATTGGTGGCTGAGAAATAAGTCTTTGTGTTCTTATTCTGTATCAGAAAAGCTGATGACCCCAGAAATGTTCTCAGAGATTCTTTGTGATGACCTGGATTTGAATCCTCTGACCTTTGTCCCTGCTATTGCCTCTGCCATCCGACAGCAGATCGAATCGTACCCAACTGACAGCATCCTAGAGGATCAGTCAGACCAACGCGTTATTATTAAGGTAATTATAGGGAGGCACTAGAATGAGAGCTGAACCATTTGCATTTCTCTAGTTTTTTTTATGGGGGAGGAATAGTACAAGGACTTCCATCAAATCCTAGGAGTTTCTAATTCCATCCTTTGTCCAGATTAGATTTTGTCCTTGAGAAATGAATGACTTGTTTCTTCCCTTGTCTCCAGCTAAACATCCACGTAGGGAACATCTCCCTTGTAGACCAGTTTGAATGGGACATGTCAGAGAAGGAGAATTCACCAGAGAAGTTTGCCTTGAAGCTGTGCTCAGAGCTTGGTCTGGGTGGGGAGTTTGTCACTACTATTGCCTACAGCATCCGGGGGCAGCTGAGCTGGCATCAGAAGACATATGCCTTCAGGTACAGAACTGTCATCTTTCTGGATGGGTGTAGATGTGTGTTCTAACTTCATGGCTGTTAGCATCAATGAATCTTGAACAGCTGATGCAATGTAGAAAGCTTAATTTGAAATTGGTTCTCATGGATTGTACCCACTCTATAGTTCTTAAATTATTTTTCTATGGTAAAAGTGTTTGATTTCTCATGTTCATATGCCCACTAGTGCATGCAACTGTCTTCCTTTTAAACAAGTTTATTAGATGAAAAAGAAGTAGGGTGCAAGTAAAGATTTTTTTATTTCTTGGATATCCTTTTGTATGTTCCATCAACTGGCAATCCCCAAATCTGGTGTCATTTAAAGACCACTGCTTGTGCAAGGTTAGCAGTTCAGATGGTTTCATTTCTCCTCACTGCTTTGGATGGTTGTCTGCCTTGAAGTGGCAAGTGAGTCACATCATCACAGGATGGCTAGGTGTTAGTGGTGAGCTGTAAGACACTGTATTGCTTGTATGAAATGGATGGACTCCTGGATATTGGAAATGTTAGTAGTGGATCTAACCAAAGCACTCTACAGGTGTCTAGTGACATGTTTGCAGTCATGTCTTGCTCAGGCATGGCCCTTTGCTTGTTGTTGGCTGCCTGACTGGTGAAGAAATGAAGCATTTTGATCTAGTGCCTGGTGTATTTTGTTCTGTAGTAGATCCTGGTGCCTCTCAACCAGCTTGTGTTTTTGCTCAGAGATCTTTTTGTGGTGGGTGTCATACATCCCACGACCAAATATCAACGAAATCAGCTTTTCCCACAGAATGAAAGGCTGTTCTAATTAACAGTGGCAGAATACCCATGCCTTCTTCTAATGTCTGCACATGATGATCCTCAGATACATTTCTGTCTCATCAGCTCTGCCTGACTTGGGCCAAGGTTTGGTCTTCTGAGCTAAGACTGATTGACACCATAGCTCTCTACCCTGGATGAAGTTGAAGCTGATCACAGGCCATTCTTACAGCTGGAATGCAGCAGTGTCAGATTTGATTAATCAGCTTTGTAACTTGTCTCCTAATAATAATTATTCCCAGTTGTGCTTTGCAGCGTTCTGTGGCAATTTACTGTACGGATGTTATCCTCCATATGTTGCTGAGTTTGCAGTCTGTTAAGCGTTCCTTAATGTGTGCTGATGGGTTTTTTGACCTCAGGCCATGGTGACGCTTGAGGAAGTTTGAGAGTTCAGCAAGTGATGTATTGCAGAGGTGGGAGAAAGGTGCTGCTGGCGCCGGTTTTGTAGAGGTCAGTTTGAGGAAGCTCGCAGCTAATCCCTAATGTGGTTCACATGGAAGTTAAACTCTTCTCTAGGAGCTAGGGAGTTGACTTCTACCTTGCTATCCATAACAGTAGGTTGATATTTTCAGATCTATGTGGGACCAAATGAAACTGCTAGAGCAGAGGGTACGTGTTGCTGAGAATTGGTTGGAACCTGAGGGCAGTCATTGGCAATATGGTGCCTCTAGTGCTGCCTCTTCTTCCCTGCTGCTTTACACGTGTACTTTGTATGTATAAAACCATGTATCTGGCCCTAGTTACTGAAGAGTGTACCTTTTAGGGGTAACTCAAATAGGTAGATTCCAGGCCACCTTTAGACTGTTGCAATTTTTTTTAAGGAGAATTAAAAACAAGGAAGGAAGGCAGAGAGAACGAAGTGTGTAGCCATGAACCATTCAGAGGCAAAAAGCACCTAATTTAAGACTTGCTTTTTTTGTCATAGTACAAACATGCCCTCCTCTTCCCTCTTTTCTTCCTGCAAAGGAGCACTTTTGAAACCTTCCTGTGATTAATGATGTTTGGGTTTTGTGGTTGGTTAGTTCCTGAATTCCCAAACTACAGCAGTGATGGTTGCTCCAAAGTTATTCCGACGATGTAAGGAAAGAGTGCTGTAGATGTATCAAAAGAACCTTAAAGTCTCCAGGAACTGGAGATTTTGGGAAGTCATGTGCCTCTTAGTCATCAGAGGGAGAGGTGAAACTGTCCTTCAGTTGATGAACTCCAGGACAGTTCTTCCATCTGGCTTCTCTCTGCATAACAAGGGGAACCTGAGAACCCAATGGAAGTGACAGGACTGGAAGTGGTTGGTAACTGATGCAGTTGTGATTTTCAGGGTGCTGGTGTACTGAACATTTCCTGCCTCGGTGCTGAGATGTTTCTAAGGGCAGCACACAGTGTTTCATACCCAGACTTTTGCCTTCAAAACCAGGATGGCGTTCTCTTGAACATCAAACTTGTATGCCTGAGGAGTTGCCCTTTGCAGAGGAAGACCTCTCCCTGCACTCTTGGCTGCACTGCTGTGCCCGTGATGCTGCTGCCAGAGCTCTGCCCCAGCAGAAGCAGTGCAGTGCTCCACTGGGAATGCTGCAGCTGACAGTGCCTTTCAGTCATTCTGCCAGCACCTCTTGTTTAAAATATGAATGAGGGGGAGCTGTCCTGCGATGAAGTTTAGGAGATGAGGAAGGATTTTTCATTTTCTCTAATTCTACCCTACAGAAATGTGGTATCTGAGCTGGCTTGCATGTAAGCAATGCTCATGAACTGGCTTTCCAGCCCCTATTTAATTCTAGTGGATGCTCGTTGCTGATAGCCTGATCTCAACCTCATTTACCATGCTTAAGTCAGGATCTAGCAGTTAGCCTGGAATTTGCAGCATTTTGTGGCTAAGATGAATTTCCTGGCTTCAAGTGTTGCTTTAGTGGATATCAACAATATTGGAAGTGGATTTGACCAAAGTTTCCTCCCTGGATCAGATACCAAAGGCGTTGGATTCATTTTTCTTTTAACAGCTTTGATGCAGACTTTGTCTGTCCCATGGTGATCAGCATCAGAGTCCCTTCCTGTGAATGAGATGGCTCAGCATCAGTGCTGGGATCCTGGTGGGGGCATCCCTGGGATCTGCACACACACCTGTGTGAGGGCTCACACACGTTCACACACACGTACACGTTCACACACACACTTGTGCTGAGCTGCTTTCTGGAATTCAAAGCAAACATTTACATTCTGAGGCTCCTTTGTATTTATGCTGAGCTTCCAGCTCCACCCTCAATGTTTGGGAAGCTACTCCTGATAAGTTCCTGTTGACTTTTGCTGAAAAGTCACTAGTGAAGGAGTAAACATTTTTATGCATGTGATAATGCAGCTGTTCAGGGCAGACAGATCTCTGATTAGCAATCTTGTGATCTGTGACAGAGCCCTGTGTTTCTGTGCTGGGATTCATCGCAGTCTGTGGTTACAACAGCAGGTCCTCAAAAAAGAGCCTTTGCCATGGCAGTGGGGAGAAAGTCCTTGTTTCACTGTCAGGTTCCCATCCTGTCAGGCTCCCTGATAGCCTGACATGCTGGGAAGAGCTGCTGGAGTTGCCCTAGGCAAGCTACAGCTAGGAAGTAAGAGCTGCAGAATGGCAAAGCTAGTTAAGAGCCATGTTAACAGTCCCTGCTCAGTTACTGCTCTGGGAGACATCCTCCCCACATTAATAAACTGATCTGAATGTTGCCTGTGCTTACTCCATTCGAACACTGACAGCCAAGTACATAATGGCCTTAATAGGAGGGAGCTTCTGCCACAGTCACTGTGATGTCTGTCCTCTCTGGTTGGTAATAATTGGTCTCCTTGAGGTGTAACTGCCCCTGTTCTGGGAACAGGACTGTGTTCGCTGGGGCTGAGTGAGTGCTTAAGCCTGAAACACTTAAAATGATCTGCTGTGCTTGTGTCTTGCACCTGGGCTGGTAACCCAGAGGAGCGGACTGTTAGCACTGATGAATGTTGCTTTGACTTCTGCCCTGCTGCTGCAGTGAAAACCCTTTGCCGACTGTGGAAATCGCGATTCGCAACACAGGGGATGCTGACCAGTGGTGCCCTCTTCTGGAAACCCTCACAGATGCCGAGATGGAGAAGAAGATCAGAGACCAGGATAGAAATACAAGGTGCTGCCCCTCGTTCAGTTCTCATTCTGACCCGTCCCTAAGACAGAAGTTAAAAGCTTTAATGTTTTTTTTTCCTCTGCTGAGTGCCAATTGGCAGGATTTCAAACTTGCACACCACAACAAACTCATAGCCCTTTTGCTTCAGGATACTAAATTGTTATCACCTTACTCCACAAATAGTCTACTTTAGCCATATCCTGTTTGAAGCAAAGTTTCCTTTTTTTTTTTTTCCCCTTGGACTCTGCTTGTGCGGGGGAAGTGTTTCTATAGGAAGGCATTCATCAAAAATATTGGAGTTTCATGCGCTGTCATGTGAATTAGCATCCTGCCAGAAGGATTCCTTTTATGTAGGATAAAGTGCTGTTTGATCTAGGGACAGACAGGGTCTCAGCTCCAGCCTGATGAATGCTGACCTGTTTGCTGGCACGTGAGCACTTCTGTCATTGCAGTGCTTGCCGTAGAGCCCCACTAAGCAGTGCTCAGCAAGTACTCAAAAACACTTGCTCCTACTTGGTTAAACTGCAACTGCTTCTGGCAATAGAAATGAACTGCTAGTATCTCTCCAGAAGATGTGTTGTGGGAGCAGTAAGTATGCTGGCTCGGCTCTCTCCTAATTTATTGCTGATTAACAGTGATAGCTGAGAAGAAAAACAATTATAAATCTATCTGAATAGTTCTCAATAGCAACTGGTTCAGTCTCAGTGAGCAAAACTGCCCTAAAAACTGAAAATGGTGTGTCGTAGCACTACAAGTAGGGGCACTCAAGTGACCAAGGATGTTTGGACAGTAAAAAAAAGTATCACAAAGCTGTGGTAACCTCACCAAAAGCGTCACTTTTAGCAAGGCTTCACATGTCTGTAACACAGCACTCACTGTAACTCTTTTTCTCTTCCTAGGCGCATGAGACGCTTGGCCAACACTGCTCCAGCCTGGTAAACTTCCTGTTGTGACACTGGTGCTCTTCCTACAGACTTTGTCCCTACTTCTCTCCCCAAGTGGATCTAGGATTGGCAGGGGTCTTACTGTCCCTCAGGGGACACACATTCCACTTGCCAAGAGTTCCCTGTACTGCTGACTTCTGCCCCATCCCCTCAGCCTAGAGGCCACGTACCAAGAATGCTGCATTAGCACCTGACCTAGCTGAGACTTGTGGCAGCTGTTGGAGCCCTCGTATACCTGTGTGTGGACAGTGTAAAAATACTTTTGTATAGGTGCAACATGCACTACTAGAACAACTTTTTAAATAAAAGGAATGCATACTACTAAGGTAGAGTTCAGTGTGTTTAAACAAGTAGTGATCTCACACTTTGTCCTATTATAGCAACTGAGTCACTTCTGGATAGAAGAGTTGATGGGTGATGTTCCTTTGTTTATTTTCTCTTTGTGAAAACTGCAGCTGGAAGTTTATAATGTCCCTGTACTCAGTAACTGAGACTGCAGCATTCCTTCAGCAATGGGCTTTGCTTTGGTCATTATTTACTCACATAGCAGCCAGTTACTGTACACAGAAGACCACGCACTTTGCTTTGGGTGCTAAATTCCCTCAGCACTGCAGTGTCTGGTTTTTGCAAACCTAGAAACAATCTGTCTTTTCCTCGGATGTTTAAAAAACAGAAAATTAATTGAAATGAGATTAAAAAAATTCAAGCTTCCTTAAAAAAAATATCTAATTAGAATCTACCTTGCTGCTGGGGTCCACCAGCTCTTTGATAGAGTTCCTACCTTTCACTGCCAGGAACTGTCAGTTATTGCAAACAGAGCAGATTTTGCTGGCAGCCTGACATTGCATTCAGACCTTTATGATAAAGCCAGTAGGTTTTACAGTCCTTGCTGATCCACCCACACTGCTTGCACAGTCAGAACTACTTTCTGGCCTTAGTTTATCATGTTTAGACTTGAGTAATAGCAGAGCTAGTTCTGATTCCAGGGTGGGAGGAACTTCTTCCAGATGTTAGTATGCAGAAACCCAGAATTCGCAATTTAGCAATAATATTATTACAGTCTTAGCCTAGACTCCTGTCCCAGATTGGTATTCCATCCATTTTTTTCTTACCACAGGGGTCAAAAGGTTAGTTCTGCATGTAAGACCAGTCCATGCAGAACATGTTTTGCCTTGTGGGACTCCAGTTCTTTCTGAGAACACTTCAGCCTCTTGTTACAATCAGGCATCTCTTCTGCAAGCAGCCCCTTCAGGGAACACAATCAAAACACAAAACTGCTGTAGCCTTAAGCCTAGCAGTTTGTGGTTAAGTAACTCTAAGCTCTGCAAAAAAGAATGGACAAGTGCACACGAGGATGCGAGCTTCTGTAGCAAGCTTAGAAGCACTTTGGCTCCTCAAGATCCAGAGAAGATGTAGAAGTTTTCCCTCCGAGAAACTAGAGGCAAGGCTGCAAAGTGCAGGAGCCCAGCTCGCAGATGAGAACAGGCTGCTTTGAGCATTAGGATGAGGAAACAGGGAGGAGCAGCTTTCCCACCTGGTAAGCACAGCTCTTCTGTTTAATCTAATAACCAGCCCCCTGAGCACAGCCCAGCTTCTGCATTCCAGAGTTGCAGTTCTGCATTACCTAAAGACAACACCAGCTCTGCAGGAGCTCGTGAACAAAGCACACAGCAGGTGCCTGTCTAGTCTGAAGCCACTTGCCCCTAGTACCACTCCACCTTCTAGATCACTACATGTATGGTTCTTTCCCTACAGGGAAACAAAAGTGCAGCAAAATAGTTAAAGTTTTTCATTACCAAGCTGTTCTCATGGGAAGCCTGCAAAGGACCTGAGTGGGATGGCTGTGGTTCAGCCTTCCATTGCCACAGGGCTTCTGTATCATTCTTACCTGGCTGCTGGTTGCTCACACCTGTAGTAGTTTAGCGGTGCTTTGCAAGCACGTGGCTGAACAGACAGCCGTTAACTGAGCTATCGTGAGATACTCCGCAGATTTACTGTAAACATTCTGGAGGTCTAGTAGAAGCACACATGCACTAAAGCATGCAAGAATGATCAAATTCAGTTAGTAAGCTGCTCGTGTTTAATTTCTAAAATTCAGAGGTGGATTCCACAAGAGTGGAATGGCATGGCATGCATAGACTGCCTTTATTACTAGCATCAAGTGCCACTTTCAGTCACCAACTAGAACAAGCTTCCAACTCCATTCCATGTCCCTTTTGTGGGCCTCCCTTTCTCCATCCATACTTTACCCCCTTCTCACACGCTGCAGGGTGAAGCAGGGGAAGGAAAGCTTCCAACTAGACTAAGTTTTGCCTTGCCACAAGAATAAAAAAAAAAATATAGAAGTCTGAGCAATCAGCCTGGCAGTTCTGAGCAAAGTGCTGAAGAGCCCTGGTGCTTCTGCTCCTGGCAGAAATGGACACGCAACTGAAAAATAAAGACTTTAATGTAAAGACTCTTTGGAAACAACAATGAAAAAGGGTGGGGGATTCAGGGGGAAGGGAGTAGTTGAGCTGCATTCCACTATGGTAGGTTTTTGCCTGGGAGACTTGGCTGTGCCTACACCATGACAAGGTGCACTACTTGGTTGAAAGCCCACAAAGATGTTTCACAACTATGAGAGCAGAGAGCATCAGTCTTTGTACAGAGGCCAGAAGTGACTTGCCATACAGCAAGCCATCAACAGCAAGAGAATGAGCAACCGATTTCACACCCCATTTAATACTTATCCCCACCGGGCAGCTGAGGAGCCATCACATAACCTCCAGCCCTTCTCCCTAGAACACCTCCATAAGGATTCATCAGTTCTTATGTGCAAAGCTTTGCAGAACCACTTAGTACAAGAGGAAGATGGGTTACCCATACAGACAGTGAGGCATGACACATCAGAATGGCAACTGGTATTATTCCAGTGAGATCTCTGGGGCACAGCGTAAGTCCAGCCAGAAGAGAGGAGTCCAGCCACACAGAAGTCCTCTGCTACAGTGGACGCTGCTGCTGCTGCTGCTGGTCTTGGTCTCCAGGTTGGTTTTCGGGACGATCCTCAGGGAGGGGGTTATAGTTTGGATCCTCTTCAGGTGTGTCAAATACCATCTTCCTGGCAAGGGATACATGCATTCCATCAAGCAGGCAGGTTAACAAAGTCAGCTGAAGACAAAGAAAACCCCCAGCCCTCCAAGAATGCCCTAACCCTTCACAAGGTTTGGCTGCACAGAACGTCCCAAGCCAGAAGGGACCCCCACAAGGATTACTGAGTTCAACTCCCAGCTCTGCACAGGAATGCCTAAAAAAATCAAATCATACATCTAAGAGTTGTCCAAACATTTCCTGAGCGCTGGCAGGCTTGGTGCTGTGACCACTGCCCTACTGCACAAGCACTCAGCTCAACGTGCAACAACACCACCACCTCAATCTTGAGGACAGCTTTGATCACTAGCACGAAGCAGAACATGTTCTAATTCCTTAAACCACAAAAGTACTTCAGGAAAATAAAATCCTACCTGTATCTAGCACTTCCACAAGAAGGTTCCAGTTCAGCTAGCAAAACTTATGGTATCAGTAGCTGCCCCGTACACACACAGTGTGCTAAGTGCCAGTGCCTTCTGCAGCAAAGCCTTCAACTGGTGAGCACAGATGCTATAACCACACAGGTGGGTCCTGTGCGGCTTAACACAATGTAGCAGAAGCTGCAGCAAGACTAACAGCCAAAGCTGGTTACCCCACAGAGCCACAGACCAGTTTGCTATGGAAGAAACACACGTTGGGAAGCAACATGGTAAACCCAAGAATTAAAATCTGCTTTACTTACAGGAAGCTGGGAGTCAAAAGCAACTTCTTTCCTCCAGGCTGGTTGGGGAAGACATCTTCCAAGAAATAATAGATATGACCCACTGCAATCCCTGGGGAGAGATGCCACCAAGGTCAGGCTCAGCTGTGCCTCCTCTGCCTGCTGGACCAGAGCTACTGGAGCTTAAGCAGGATGAACCCCTGAGACCACCACAGCACACAGCTCCCATCAGATCCACCTGAGCTGCGTGTCAGCAGCCAGGTTGTTGGCTGTGGTCATGCTTTACACGGGCACAGGGCAGGCAGGGCAGAACCAGATGCCCAGGAGACCATGCACAGCCCAAGCATCACGCTGAGCTCACCACACCCAGCTGCTGCCTCTGGCTAAGATGCAGCAAGATACAAGGTGCTGAGCTGAGCCCCAAGCCTGGCCACACAGCAGACTCAGCCAGCTCACTTCAAGCCACCCACAACCTTAAATAAGATGAAAGCAAGACAGCTTCAGCAGAATGAAGAACACCAGGGCTGCAAAGTGCCCCTCTACCCACCAGCTCTGACTTACCCAGCAAATCAATAATGATGGAGTTGCCCAGGAGCAGGGAGAAGCCCATCAGGACCCAGGGCAAGAAAGGGGCCTGGAAGTTAAGGAGCCCAAAGAAGTTCATGCGGATGTAAGGGTTCCTGCGACTCCACACATACACCAGCATGATAGTGAAAGCCTGGCCCAGGAAAAACAGGCTGGCAAAGAGACCAAATAGCTACAAACTATGGAGTCAAGGAAAAAACCTACCTTGCACACCATCTCCAGGCAGCACAGGATGTATGCAGCCAGGGAAATTTCAGCTAACTGGTATGAAAGATGCTGCCCATGCCATCAAGTCTTTCCTGAGCTGGCTGAGATGCACCAATGTTCCCCCACATCCTATCTCCCTCCATGCACCCCAGAACAAGACACCGCATGGCACCTACAGTGACTGCTCCATAAGGTGTGTGCTACAACCAAAGAAGACCAGGGAGCTCTGGGCCTTCTCCATCAAGCAACCATCAGAAGGGCCTTTACGGTGTCAGAGCCTGTGCTCTAAGACAAGGCATTCCAAAGACATTTTATGCTTGGGAAGGAGATATTTCTCCTATTCAGACTACTTTGGTTACTATAAGACAAACCTGGGACAGGGACACATGACAGTCTCTTCAGCCATTGGCCAGGTGCAGAGACAGATGGGCTCACAGTGCCCAGCACACTGCTGGCCTGCAGACACCCTGCTCCCTGTGCTCACAGCTCAGCATCCCCCACTTCAGTTCCTTACGCTCTCTTCACACCTATTGAGCAGCCCTTCACCTCAGCCCTGCCACTGTCTTTGGCTCGGCTGGACGGCTCCTCACAGAGCTGAGCAAGAGGCTTCCCTTCATGCAGAGCTTTCAGACGCTGTCACTCTGCCCCTGGGATTAGGCAGCCCTTCCCACGCCAGGTGCATCAGCAGACATAACAAATACCAGAAGCTCTTTCTTTGGCTTGCTTCCACTCTTCCACACACATTGGCTGGGCTCAGGCCAGGCTCCGCCAACCCAGCCCAGCAGACCCTTCAGGCCCATGGGAGACAGCAGGAGTGCAGGCCCAGGGGGACAGTGAGGCTCCCTGCCTGCAGCCCATGGTGCTGGGATTCCCCAACCAGCTGATGTGGCCCACAGCCAGGTGCCTGCTACAGACAACATGCAGCAGTGTGGGACACAGCAGGCAGATGAGCCCCACGCTACTCAGAGCATCTCGGAAGAGTCCAGAGGGCCTCAGCCTGCTCAAAAGGATACTGTCATGAGAAACCCTCCAAAGAGGAACATGAAGACAAAGTCAGCTGTCCTTCCACGGAAGGAGCCTTCTTCTAGCATGCGGCAGTACCTGTACCTGAGAGCAGGAGAGAAAGGAGGAGTATAGGAAATTAACGGCTGGCTGCCTGCATCCCCAGCAAGGCCTCATGAGGAACAGCCAGCTGCAAGTACAGGAGGCAGTGAGCAGGTTTACAAGCACCAGAGCAGAATAGAAAGTCTCACGCCACTGAGGTAGCTGTGGTGCTGCTACTCATCTGCTGCAGCAGCTTCATCCTCTAGCGGGGGAACAGCTGAGCCATGAGCTGGGCCACCACCACCCACAGAACAGCCCCAGGGTGCGGCGTGACAGGGCAGTGTGGAAGGCAGGAGGAACAGGACATCACGGCTAAGCCAGAAAGGGAGCAGACAGCCTTACTGAGACCAAAGGATACAGAAATATCATGTTGAAAAAGAAACTGAATCCCAGGGGCCCAAAAAAGAGGAAGTTGGTGATCAGCCTCCATATCTGAAAGAGAAGAGAGAACAGGGGGTGGACAGGTGGCTCTCTGATCGCATGGACAGCAGCCCCGTGCACTGGGGTCAGCCCACGCACTGTGCAGCCACACCTACACATGGACCCCCACCCCACACACATTTTACGAGCCCAGATGGGAGAAGATTACTCTGTTTCAGAATGGAACAAGCACAGTTCAGCACCCAGAGCAAGTGTGACTGCTCACCCCACACCACAGCAAAGCTATCCCAGCCCCAGCACAGCTGCTAAGGACCTCACCCAGGGATGCAGGGGACGAGGTGGGGTTGATCTATGGAAAAGGGAAAGGCAGGATGGCATATAGCAGGGGAAGGCCGGGAGCAGCGAGCTCCATGCTGCAGCAAGGCGATGCCGGGCTAGCGGGCAGCTCCTGCAGTGTTGGAGCAGCTCCTCCGGACGTGGTCAGGGCCCCGTGCCCCTGGGCAAGGCCTCACCTGGAGCTTCCTGAAGATGAGGTCGGGGTTGAAGTACAGCTGGAAGGGGGTGATGAACTCCAGCTGCTGAGAGACACAAGCAGGGCAGCTGCCACCACTGCCGCTCGCTGGGCACGCAGCGCCAGCCGCCCCGCACCCTCCCCAGTGCCCGCGCCCCCAGCCCTCACCACGGCGGCGGTGGTAAGCACACAGGCCGTGGTGTAGGCGCGCGTCACGGCCGGCATGCCCAGGTACTCCTGCGCCAAGCCCTGGTAGGCCATGGCGCACGGCGACAGCGCCCGGCCGCGCCGCGGGGCCTTTAACAGCACCCCCCGCGGGCCGCCAAAGCCACGCCCCCGCCAGCTGCGCTCGGCCAATCCCGACGCGACGGGCGGCGAGGGTTGGCCAATCGGAACGCGCCTCATGCCCTCGGCCTCCAACCCGGAACGGACCCGCTGCGGACGGTGACGGGCCGAAAGGGGGAGCGCCCCTGGGGTTCCGCCCCCTGGAGGCGGGGCGAGCGAGGCCGGCCGATGGGGGCGGGCGGTGCGATTGGCTGGTGGCTGAGGGAAGGCGGGGCGGAGGGTCACGCCCCCACGGAGGTGGCCAATCACGGGGAGAGAAGGGGACAACAGAGGGCGGGGCGGGAGCGCGCTGTGCACGTGGCTCAGTGCGGGGCTGCGCTGCGCCTGGTGCGCGAGTGCTCAGGCCGTGCCCAGCCGGGCGGTACGCCCTGCACACCTGCTCTCTTCCCCTTCAGCCGCAGGGCTGGTGCCCTCGCAGCACAGCCTTCCCCGCTGCTAGCCGGCCTTTCCTTTCCGGTTCACTCTGCAGCCAGCAAATGACACGTGCACCAACATTCAGAGGCTTTGGGGTTTCAGAATTTCATGCTAATGATTCCATCTCCTGTTGCTTGTAGCACTGAGGTGCTTCCCTAAACTGTGAGAGGTCAAACCAGGCAGCACAAGGTGCCCGCTCTCCATGAGGCTGTGCCAGGTGTACGTAGAGCACTCTCTGATAGCACGATCTGATAAAGGTCTAAATAAACCCACCAGCCCCCAGTCCTGAGCTTGTGGTGCTTTCCAGAGCTGCATGCCGTGCTGAGGAGCCAAGTCTAATTTTACAGCTACTCTGGTTGCAGGCAGAGAAAGGGGCCTGGTATTGGGTTTCTGTAGAAGGTTAAATTGTTACCAGGTTTTTAGTGAGCCCTGAGATTCCTCTTTAAGCCGTCAGTCAATGGGAAGTGAAATCACTAGCAGAGGAAGGAGTCCTTGTGTTTTCCACTGCATCTACTCTGACTGCTGTTTGATGGGGGACAAAACGCAGGTGGAAGGTGAGGGGACAGTGAGGTTAAAGCAACACAGAGTGGGAGAGAGGAAAAGATGAGGCAGAAGGGCACTGGGGTACGGATTCCTGAGTGCTCAGGTACTGAGATCAGCACTGCCGGCCTGAGCTGCACTGGAGGCCCTGAGAGTGGAGCCCAAGGGATGCTAAAACTGCAGCTGAGTCAAAAAAAAACCCTCAGCTGGACAGGCCAAGGAAGGAAAGAGAGCTCCTGACTGGGACTGGAGGTTCTGCTAAATGCTGCTTGGATCCAGATGGCTGTTTCAACCCCAAAGCTCCACTGCCACAGCTTTGTGTGTCAGCATTGTGCAGGCACAGCCCCTGCAGAAGGGCAGCTGCAACTGAGTAAAGGAACTGAGAGTGAATAAATGGATGATGAAAGAAGTACATGAATAAATATCTGCTCATTTGGATGGAGGATTAGAGATTTCCTATCTGCTCTCACAGTCAGAAGCTGAGTTCAAGCACTGTGACTCCTGCCCCTACCTTGCTTGAACCAAGAGTGGAGATAAACATTTGGAGCCCATTTGCTGGAAAGTCAGTAGCCTGGAGCCCAGCCTCACTAGCTACAAGGAGATGATCAATCCTAATTATTCCATGTGCAAAGCAGACATCACATGAAAGGCAAAAAAATGTCATCACATTATCATTTTCCTTCTTTTCCCTTGTTTGCCAGCCAAATTTTGAGAACTCTACTTCTCCAGGCTTCTTTTTATAGGAATCAAGTGGGAAAGCAATGAAATGCATCCAGAAACTCCCCCTTCAGCATGGGAAGAGGCCAGACAAACCTGTGACCCCTCCAGTTCCCAGGCAGCTTTCTGCCCATGATCTCACTTCCTTCGGAGAGCAGCCAAGCTGACTTCATGCATTACAGTACACCCGGGGGCAGCTCAGTCTGCATTACAATCCCTGTCACATTTTATAGTCTTTGGGAATTATGTCCTTCCATCACTTCACATCAGCTCAGCCACACAGCACTCATTAGATACCTTTGTAGGGATGCTGACAGAGCTTCTTCTAGAAAACCACGGAATCCAGTTAAAAACCACAAAAAAAACCAAACCCAATCTCTTTGTCTCAGCTGCAAGACAGTAGGAGGGACTGCCAGAACAGGAATGCTGCTCAGGAGCACTTTGCTGATCTCCTCCTGCCTGGTCCTGCTGCCCTTCCCCTGCCCAGGGACCAAAGCTGATGTGGACGCAGGTGCTGCCAGCAGTGATCTGATGCCCAGACTTTTGGATGGCTCTGATAAATTTCTATCTGGGGGCTCCTGGAACTGCCTGAAGAACAAATTGCCAAAGCTCCACCTGTAACTTTTGTTCAGGTCACTCACAGGAAGAACTGAAGTGCACTGTTGCCAGTTCTGCACGTGCAGGTATAGCTGCAGTAACCTGTGGCACCATAAACTTTTGTGATCTACAAACCAGCTCACAAGGAAATAGTCCTGGGTGGGAAGAATTCATGTGTGTTGCACACCCATCGCTGTGAATTCATCTGCTCTGTGATTTAAGTACACGTGTACTGAAAGGGAATGGTTTTGTGAAGGCACAGGGTCAGACAAACGTTGTTACCTCTGGTTTTGTTCTCTGCCTTCATGGGGGATTTTAAGGAATGTGCAAGCATTTGCCTGGGGTCACAGGTGAGTTTAACTCCACAACAGAAACATGGCAGCTTCCTGTCTCGTTTCTCAAACCGAAATAGCAAGGAGTTTGAAAACAAAGAAGAAAGCTCCCCACGCGTTAAGCAATTCACAGACCTCAAGGAGGCACATGAGCAAAGATAAATGGGCTGTCGCAGAGTTCATCTCCTTTGTTTGTAGTAAATTATTGTGTGTAATTCATGTTTCCTGTCCATAAATGCCAGAGGAACTTGAAGACATGGAATCTGTTCTAATTTACTAAAGACAAAAACAATTCCTCTCAAGTCCATCTGGAACTTGTTTTTATCATAATTGTTTTAGGCTTAGTAACGAGTTCAAGATCTAACTGCCCTCCCTAATTGTTTCAAGAATAAACAGATGCTCTATTTAAAGGCGTCAGCTCCCCTTTGCCCAGCGCAGCAATTGCAGGATGAAAGGAGTGTTGCAGCAGGTCAGCACAGACCCCAGTGAGCAGTGGCCTTCCAACGGGGCCACTCATGTCACCAGAAGTGCTGGGGCTGGAAAACAGCCCCTAACCCTATATGCAGAGCGTCCAGTTGATGAGGTGTGCCCTCTGCTCTCTCCTGCCATTAGCATGCTCTTTATAGCTCCATTTGATGACCTTTAGCAGTGTGTCCTACTGGTGGATGGCAGATGGCACATCCCTCCAGCTGAGCTGCATGGCACGCAGCAGGACTGTGTTCACCCCAAGCCCTTGGCCAGACAGCGCTCCATCCTGCAGCACAGCCCCAGTTCTCTGCTTTGTTTGGAAACCGGGACAAACTCACGCTGCCCACCCATCACGTGAGGTGAGTGAGCTGCCTGTGAGGTCTCACTCACCCCAGTCCCCCCCAGCATGTGCTGTGCCAGCCCTGTGCAAGGCACACATCTGTGTGAGTGGGAGTGCAGTCGCACGAGGAATGTGTTCAGAAAGGCACAGGGCACTGGAAAGGCAACTTCTGCTCTCAGACTCCATCCTTGCTGTATGGATGATGGGTACCAAGAGCCCCAGACCCACCACAAATCAGTCACAAAGCAACTCTGCTCCGGTTCTGGAAACTCCACTCCATGGACTCACAGCCCATAGATAAGCTGTGTAACCATAACTGCCCAGGGCACTCGAGTCTTGTGTCTATCATACATCAGCTAAGTCTACAGTTTGAGGGCTAAAGTCAGGGGAATATGAATCATACAGAACTGGATGTTTGGTTGTTGTTGGTACTTTGTTTGCTTGTTTGTTAGAAAGAAACTAAGAATAGCACTTACTGCTCAATCCTCCAAGGACAAGTGGGTTGCATGGGGTTTGTGGTAAATCAAAGTTTATGTTGTTTTTTACTCTTATGGCTTTTTGTTCAGAGATACAACCGCTTCTGGCATATCATGAGAAAGATAATCTCACCTAAACCTCCTTGAGCAAAGTCTGGTCACATATCCAAATAAAGGCTCTTTTCTAAACCAGATTCTGATTATGAATTGAAGGCATCAAGAGAGGAAACCACTGTCTCTTTGCACGGTTATTTTTTTCCCAGTGCTTCATCACTCCAGTTAAGTTCTGCCTTGTGATCTGTTCTCTGCACCACAGGTCACCTCCCACAGCTGTTGCTGGGGAATGTCATTCGAGGGCACTCATTTTGTAACATTCATTTCATAACCACTGTGGCCAGTTGACTAAGAGAATGTCAGGCAACACTTGTTTCCTATAAAAGAAGGTCTACTTTCAGCTGCAGAAATGCAGCACATACACCTGGGTGTGCTGTCAGCTGCTGAAGGCATCAGAAGGAGCATTTGCACTTTGGAGCCAGGAGTGCCTGTGTCTTAATCCAGGTGGCTCTCAGTCAGCTGGGAACATCTCTAACAAAAAGCCCTACCTGAAGTGAGCGCTAAATAAGATGTCAGGATGAATCTGACAATGTGACATCAGACAGGACCATCCAGCACCATTTGTTGCCACGTGGCAACACCACAAAGGATCCTCTCCTGCACTCAGGTTTTGTTCTGCAGTTTGCTCTCTCTGGCCCTTAGATTACCCACCTTCAACTAAGCCCCTGTGTCAGAATATGATACAAAGAACAAAAGGAATAACTTAGCTACAGCCTGACCTACTGCTCACAACGGATTGAGAAAGTGCAATTCAATTACTAGTAGTATTTTGGCTTTCCTGGGTTTTCCCAGAGAACCTCTATTGCTTATCAGGAGGATGAAAACACCAAACACTTACCCAGCACACAGAAGACAGAGCTGCTCTTCTGATACTCAGAAATGCCTGCTTGCAGGTGAGGACCACGGGATCCCCCCAGCACCTGTGTGTCCCCTCAGAGCCAGAGAGTTGCCCAGAGGATGTGTGTCCCTGCCCCCAAAAACTGCAACAAAGCCCATTTCCTGAAGTTGTCATACAGTGTTTTGAACTCACAAAAATTGTGGGGATGGTCATTATGGGAAAGACAGAATGTTTGACAGAAACAGCTGGGTGAGATCCAACACCCAGCCAGGGAACAGCTCCAGATCTGCCCTGCAGTTACAGAGCAGGGTATGTAGGGAGAATGCATTCTGTAGATCCAAGGCTGCATTAATAGAAACAGGACCCTCTTCTCTCACAGCGTGCCTGCAGCTGGTCCAGAGGAATGCAGGAATCAGGGGCAGAGCAAAGGGTGTGCTGAGAGGATTCTAACAGCAGGATTCTGCTTGCTCCTGCAGTCAGATCATTGCAGGCACAGAGATGCCATCACATCTCCATGTTAAGTGTTGGCCCATACTCGTGGCATCATGTTTCACCTAACTATGACAAGCTGAGCTCAACGAGAAGATATTTGAGGAAAGAGGGACGTAAGTCCCACAGCAGTGCTGGGGAGCTGCTACTCCTTCCAGGAGTCACATAGCTGCAGCATGGCACCTCATGCCAGTGACACAGGCTGGAGATTCTTCACCCACATCAGCTGTGACACGATGAGAACTCATCCTGAGGGCTGAGCGTTGGCAATACTGTGATCTTTAAAGGCACGGCAGGAATCCAGTCGGCAACACAACCAGTGTGAGCACCAGTCAAGATCACAGCACAGTGCATACAGGTGCGACGGAGGGGAAAGAAAAGCATCCGTTCACTCACCGAGGCTGCTGCTGGAAAAGGCAGAGAGATCCAGGAGCTCCCAGCCGGGCTGCACTGCGAGCCACAGCAGCGAGCATCCCGTGCTGCTCCTGCCGCCCAGTGGCTGAAGGCGGAACAGCACTCGGTGCCACCGCGTCCCGAAAGAGGAGCTTTTGCAAAATGGGTCGGCACCAACAACTGACCGGCGATAAAGAGGGGTTTAAAAACAGTTGCACCTATTCTGAATACTATGAAATGTATGGAAGGTATTGTATAGAAAGACGCAAGCCATTGCTGTCACTGCTGCCACGCCATCTTCAGCTGCTCACATTGGACAAGGAACCATTTCTGGAACAATAAGCAGCCCCACACTGGCTGGCCTCATTACACAAAGCCCATCAGATCTGCCCTGCAGAAGTGATGAGTGGTGCAGGAAGGGAGCAAAGCTGCCATCCTAGTGAAAGATAAGCCAGAAGACAAAGATGAAAGGTCATGGAAGAAGTCACCACTGCTGTGCAACAAAACCTTTTCTACTCATTAGAATTTAGCTGGAGCCTCCCAGAGGTAACAAGAGGGCCTCTACTGCATAAAGGTATTTAATTGTTAACCAAGGTTTGGAAACAGAATGGAATTTCAATTTTGTACTCCAGAGGTGTGCCATAAATCCACTGTATGAGGACCTCTACGCCTCTGTGAACAACTGTGAAGTTGTGCTGGTTCCTCGATTGGTATCTCACAGCACAAAACCACATACACTCCTTGGTACCAGCTACCCTCAGGGCTTAGGAATTTGGGCAGCTCTGAATCCTGCAAAATAATTTCCCCAGACTGTCATGTATTTGAAAGAAAGTTAATGGAACTGTATTGCTCATGAACACGTAGTCCCAATTAGAGAATGTGAATCAGCTGACAAGACACTTACCAAGTCAAGTGTGTTATCCTAATGTAATAGGTGACTCAATACATAAAATCACAGAATGGTCCAGGTTGGAAGAGACCCTTCAGATCATCTCATTCCACCCCCCCTGCTACAGGCAGGGACACCTCCCTCTAGACCAGGTTGCTCACAGCCCCATCCAGCTTCACCTTGAATGCTTCCAGGGAGGGACCATCCACAGCAGCTTCGTGCAACCTGTTCCAGTGTCTCACCACCCCCACAGTAAAGAATTTCTTCCTTTATCTAAGTAGCTGTTCCTGCTTCCACTCCCTATACTCTTTCTTTTTGAGCTAAATAAGTCCAGAAGCTTCTTGTTGATCCATGGAGGCTTCCTGGCATTCTTGCCTTCCTTTTTCTTGGGATGCACTGCTTCTAGGCTTGGAGCAGATGGTCCTGAACACCAACCAGCTTTCTTAGGCACTTCTTCTCTCCAGAGATTTCTCCCATGTCACCCTGCTAACCAGTTCCCTGAAGAGTTCAGAGTCTGCTCTCCTGAAGTCCTGAGTGGCAAGCTTGCTGCACACCCTCTTTAACATCCTGAGGATTTTGAACACTACAACCAAGGATGTCCTTGAGCTTCACACTACTCATTGGTGAGAACAAGGTTCACATAGCTCCTTTTCTCATGGGTTTCCATACAGCTCGGAAGAGGAAATTATCATCAACACATTTCAGGAATATCTTTGATTTCTGGTGCACTGCTGTGTTGTCCCTTTGACAGATACGGGGGTGGCTGAAGGCTCCCGTGATGACTATGTTTTGTGAATGTGGAGCAGTTCCTATCAGTTTGTAGATGGTCTCATCTACTTGGTTTTCCTGATCAGGCAGCCTGTAGCAGACCCCCGCTACAATTTCTCCTTTCCTCTGCCTTCCTTTTAACCCGACCCCACGCATGCATATACCTGCAACTCGTCCTGCTTGTTCCCCATGCTCTATGCACTGTGTACAGGCACTTGAGTTGGACAACACTGATGCTGATTTACCAACCAGAATTCCCTTATCCTGAACTTTAAGAGCTGTCTTACTGGCCTGTGATCCTCACCGTCAGCCTCAAAGCGCAATGATTTTAAGATCCCCACCTTCAGCAACTCTAGCTTAAAGCTCACCTGACTAAATTGGAAAGTTTGCTGCCAAAGATGGTCTTTCCCTTGTTGACAGATGAACTCCACCCTCCCCAAGAAGATCAGATGTCCCAAAATCAGTTCCGTGACATAAAAAGCCAAAGCCCCATTCACAACACCACTCCCTTAGCCACTTATTGATGTTAATTCTGTCAGTCCTTTCCTCCCCGTTCCCCTAAGCTGGGGAGCTGATCAGACTGCCCGTGCTCCTGAGCTCTTCACTGCACCTCAGGCTTTGAGGCAGGCTTTTCCCTCTTGCTAGTCTTTCTGGTGGCAATTTGCCATTTCTCATCACTGTTCATTTCCCTTCCATTCCACTGATAGAGTTCAGGGCTGTTTAGCCCCAGGCTGTGGGTTCAGTGCAGACTACACGGCAATCTGGCTGATCACGGTCTGCGCAGATGCTTCTTCCTTTAGAAGCTCCGAATGGAGGCACTGATCACAGCCCGGCGTCGCGCCGAACCACCCGACCGGCTCCTCCTGACAAGTGGGCGGCAGTTCCGGCTTTCGGGCGTTTAAATCTGCCGCCGTTGCCCTGGCAACGCCCACGTCACGTCAGCCGCTCTCGCGAGAGCTGCGCGCTGCTGGAGGGCTGCGCCGCAGTGCCGGCGTTTCCCTGGCAAAGGACGCCGCGGACCCTCGTGCCCGGAGCCGGGCGGGCTGCGAGGCGGCTGCTCTCCGCCAATGAGTGTCGGTGCCTACGCTGGAGATTTAAATAATGCTTTGGAGCACTACTGAGAGCACGCGAGGCTTTGGCAAGACGGGAAAGACCATCAAAGAGGATGAACAAGCTGCAGAGATTGGTAAGAACGTTAAACTTTTCTATTATTGTTGACAGATTATTATTTTTTTCCCCTATTTTTATAAGGCTATGTAAGTCCTTACAGGTTATTGTAGAATTATTCGTCAGCTCGTCCCAGTCCCTGGGTTAGAGCTGACAGACTGAGGCTCTCCTGGCAGCCGCACATCACACGGTGGTGAAGGCAGGCAGGGAAGGAACCCTGCAGGGCAGCGCGACTTTGAGCTCGGCGCTGTGCCGTGACTCCGGAAGGGAGGAGCAAACATTTTCCCTTTGCTTATGGCTGTGATAGGTGATAGACTCCAGAATGAATACAGGGAAATCAGCAGGAGGAATGTTTTGTCTTTAGACATTGTGGTTAAAGATAAAAAGAAGCGTCCTGTTGTAGGCACAGGAGATCTCTCTCACCTGGAGAACTGGAGTCAGTGGGAAGAGCGGGGATAGCAGGGGCACAGTCCTGGGCTCCCAGCAGTGAGACAGCAAAGTGGTGCCAAGGAAAGTGCCAGTGAGTGCAGTGTGCTCTCTAACAGGGGCAGGAGAGAGTGCAGCCTCTTCTTGCCGCAGGGCTGGAGCTGTGCTTCTGCCAGGGAGAACATCTTAGCTGAGCCTCTGGCAGTTAATGACATTAAGAGGCTTTGAGGAAAGAAAAAAGCTAAGATTATTTGAATTTGTGATTTAAAAACTACTGGTAGATGAGGCAAACCGTTCCTTTCTTTGATAGATGGCTCTGTAAGAAGAAATTGAGCAGGTGAAGCAGACAGGGCTCCCCAGCTTTAAGATATCTAAGTCCTCCCCTGGGTCAGTGGAGTCATATTCATGCAGCAAAACAAAACGTGGCCTGAGGTGACCTGCCCTGGTTGTGAACAGCCGAGCCCGGGCATGGGCTCTTCATGTCATCCTGCAGAGCTGCCCTGTGGGGAATGCTGTGCAAGTCTGGCCCTTGGCCGCCTGGAACACTGTGCAGGCAGTGTCAGGATAAGGGCCAGGTGCCCCAACAAGCTCAGAGTGGTCTTGGGACATGAGACAGGGTCACCACCAGGGCACTGCTTGCCAGGCACGGCATCTCATGCACAGGTACAGAAACCGAAAGCACAGGCACAGAATACATGAGAACAGATGAGGACTGGTAGTGTGGCTGCAGTGAGGATGGAGGTGTGGGTATGGGGACGTGATGCTGCTGGCACATGGCTGAGTTGCTCTGCAGGAGCAGTGGGTCCATTTGTGGAAAGTCAGACACGCAGAAAAGCATCCTGTCAAGGGTGGCAAGTATGAACTGGAATTTACAAACACAACAGAGGAAGAAAGATCAACAGAAATATGTAGAAAGGAGAATACACACGACTGTTTTTTGCTCATAAGCCTGACAGTGAGCACCCAGGTGTCAGCTGGGACAGCTTGTTCTACACCATTCCAGAGGCAAGAGGCTTCTCTTTGATACCAGCACCCTGATCCCATGATGTTGCATGAAGCAGCCCCATTGAATGGCTATATGAGCAGTGGGCAGTGAAGAAATGACCTCAAGGAGGCACAGGACGTGACACAAACCCCACGATCTGCCATGTATTTCGCCCACATCATTATGCTGAAAATGCAGAAAATATTCTGACAATACTCAGCTGTAGACTGCTGAACACCTGTAGGAACAACTGTGTGATGGGAAAGTTCATCAGAAAGACATTGTCTGCTCTGTACGAAAACTGAAGCAGCACAGGAAAGGTAGTCTATTTTAAGCTAAAATGAAAGGACAAAAAAAGAAAGTATAATTGCAGTAAAAAGGTAGAGAAATAGCATGCCAGTGAACAAGAGTGCCTTGGACATAAATAGCCCTGAGAAATTCTCTTATAGTAGAGGGGAGCTGGAAATGATTCAGAAGTTATTAAACTTTGCCAAATGCTTCTTGAGTAATTCATCATGTGGGTACAGATTTTGTACTGAATTGAATTAATTGAAGCAATAACACCAGACCCTGACAATATTTGCTGTTGTTATGCTGACTTTCTGTAAGCATATCCATTAAATATTAAACAAAAGACACATGCTAGCGTCTGTCTTCAAGCAGTTCCAAATTGTGAATGGCAGCGAAGTATTAATATAATCTTAATATCATTTTGTACTTTCAGAAGCCATAGATTTTAAAACTCTGTATTTTGTTTTCTGTCTTTTGTACTTCCATTATACAACGTCATTTGTAGCTAATATTCATCTCACAACGGGCCCAATGTCTGCTGAGCCATTTTATTCTGTGCACAAAAGTTATCCTTTTTCCATCCATCTTCTTCAGCTTCAGAGCAAGAACCTGATCCTGACAGTGTGTGCTGCTGGGATTGGAGGCACTTTCCAGTACGGTTACAACATCTCCATCATCAATGCTCCAACTTTAGTAAGTACTGTGGGTCTGAGAGGCTCCTCCTGAGACACACACTGCCTCGATGTCCTCATTCAGGCTGCAAATGATGGCCTGCCACCAAAAATAGGCAGTCTGCTAGTACTGAGGGTGGAAATGTGTTGTCACCTCTGTGTAAGTCATAGTCAAGGTAGAGAACTTTGCTGTCACGAGCCACCCTTATTCAGGATCTAGAGTCACAAGAATTCTCTTAAAAGCCTTGCTTTTACTTGTTTTAAAATATCTAATTCTAAATTTTTTCAACCTACATCCTATGAAATTGACTTTTGCCCTTAAATTCGAAGTTGGACCACGATGCATGTTTTTAAATGATCCAAAACAGCCACACAGGCACACAAGCCAAGTACAACTTTTCAGCAGCTACAGTTTTAGAGCCTTATCCCTCTGTTAAAAACACATCTATGAACTGGAGGCCATTTTCAGTCCAAGATGTAACAGCATGAACACAGGACAAGCAGATGGATGCAGAAGGAAGCATTTACATGCTTCTCTCCCTCCTCGGTCACGCAGCACTGTCCTTCTCTCGCAGTACATCCAGACGTTCATGAACAAAACATGGTTGGAACGCACAGGTGCTCCCCTGGGGAGTGGCATGGTCCTGCTGCTGTGGTCCTTCACCGTGTCCGTGTTCCCCCTGGGAGGCCTTGCAGGGGCTGTTGCTGCTGGCCCCATGGCCATTGTGTTGGGAAGGTAAGAGGTGCTGGATTATACTTGAAGCTTTGCAGCTTCTTTTAGGCCAAGGGGAAATATGCAAACCTGGCACACATCTGAGCTCACAACCATCTCTTTTCTCTCTGAAGGAAGAGGTCCCTGCTGGTTAACAACCTCTTTGTGATCGTAGCCGCCGTCTTGTCAGGATTCAGCCAGATGGCGAAATCCTTCGAAATGATTATGCTCAGCAGGTTCCTTACTGGTGTGAATGCAGGTATGAGGTGTGCAGGAATGAGAAACCTAACAGGCCAGCAGTTATCAAAAGTATCAATTAGAAATAGAAGATACTGAAATAGGGATGATCTTAGACATGAAAATAATTTATCCTCTAGTCCGATCAGATGTGAAATCACAGGTTTGGATAAATAAGTTTAGGTAGGTCAGACATCGCGTTTCCTGCAAGACAAGAGCTGACTGCATTTGCCCTCATCTCTTCTGTCTGCAAGCTGAGGCCAGCATTTGTCTGCCTTGCCAGGTGTAAGCATGAACATTCAGCCCATGTATCTGGCAGAGAGTGCCCCAAGGAAGCTCCGAGGGGCTGTGGCCTTGACCTCTGCATCCTTTACAGCCCTGGGACTGGTGCTGGGCCAGGTTGTTGGACTCAGGTAATGTAAAGCTAGAAGCCCAGTTTATACTTCACCTATTTTTGTTCTCTTTTTTCCTTTTTTTTTTTTTCTTTTTTTTTTTTCTTTTTACTTTACTCCTCCTCCCTTTCCTTTCTTTTCCAGTGCCCACTCACAGCAGACGATTCTGGTCTCTTGTAGAATTTACTGAGCAAGATACTTGTTATTTTTTTTCTCCAGGGAGCTTCTAGGAGGGGAGGAAAGCTGGCCACTCCTTTTAGCCAGCAATGCTGTGCCTGCCCTAATCCAGCTCATGGTTCTGCCGTGGTTTCCTGAAAGTCCCAGATACCTCTTGATTGACCGTGGAGACAGAGAGTCCTGCATCTCTGGTGAGCTTAGGGTGACAGCCAGCCCCTCGCTGAGCAGTGGGATCTGCTGACTGGGCAAAGGCACAGTAAGAAGGTTGATTGCATATCTTCACACACAGTCCAGTGTATTCAGCCCAAAGCAAATAGTAATTGAGATTCCTCCCAACATAAATATTCTGTTTGGTGACCTACCAGTCTCCTCAGATGAACATAAAATCCTTAAGCCTAGTACTATGGGTTTTGTCTCCAGACTCATCATGTGCCAGAACGTTTGGTTAACGAACCAGAACCATACTTGTTTGTACAGGATACATGGTGCCACCAATGTTTGCAGATGCATTAGTTGTTGCACCCTTAAGCAGGTGGTAGTTGGTTGCATATTTGTGTGAAGCAAAGTAATTCTGAGCACAGATTAATGTATACTTCTTTGTGTCCTGCTTTTCTGGAAAGACTTAGGCTCCAATCTCATGAGAATGGTGCCATAGTTTTATATCTGAGAAGCATTGTATCATTCCAGTTGTCATTACTTCCTCCTTCCAAGCTTAACAACATTCTACAATCTTAAATATTTATGATCTATTAAGATAATTTAAAGGCATCTTCCTAAAAAAAAAAAAAGTGCATTTTTTAATACAAAGAAATGGTCAAAAGGTGGAGCTTGTATTCACAATGGCGTATATGTTTTGTAACTATGAAGTGAAATAAATGCTGGCTGAGGAGCTCATGACCAAATGTGCAGCCAGTTCATATTAAGGGATTTGCTTAGATTTGTAGCATACAATCCCCATACACAGAGAAGCTGGAATTAGTTTCCAGGAAACATGTACCAAGAACGTCTTAATTGCCTGCATTTCCCAGGGAATCCACTTGAGGTATGAATCAGAAGCATGGCTGCTGGAATGACATGGACTGGAAATATTCTCTTGTCAAACAATGGGGACGGATTTGCAGTTCCTACCCCCTAATCCTTCAAGGGGCTACCACTTGCCACTTGTGGAGGCAGTACCACGATCATGGGCTGTTCTACAGCTTCCCACAACCATCATCTACTGCTCAGCTGTTTGGCCTGCAGAGATGGGCAAACAAAGGTAAAGCCTGAGTTTCCTTGTCCTTGCAGCACTGAAAAAGCTCAGAGGCAGCAGTGACCTGGGAGAGGAGCTGGAGGAGATGCTAGCTGAACAGGCTGCTGCCAAAGGTCAGAGAGCGAAGAAGCCCTGGGAGCTGTTCCGAAACCCAGCAGTGAGGTGGCAGCTGATAAGCATCATCGTGCTGAGCAGTGCCATGCAGCTCTGCGGGAACGATTCGGTGAGCTGCTGATGGCTGCAGCAATCAGCAGCAGCACTGTATGGGCCATGGGTGCAAGCATTTGGGTTTAACACTCTTCCTGTAGAAGAAGGAGCAGTGTTCTGCTCTGCTTTTGCAGATCTGGCTGCAGAAGGTATGAACAAAGTGGTGAAGGAGGAATCTTGGGAGAAGTGGGAGAAGTGGGAGAAGTTGGAGTATATAAAATGACGGCATAAAAAGTAAACTGGGTACAAATGCTAGGTCTGTGCTACAATGCCTGCTTAATATACAGGAAAAACCCATTGGCATCCAGCCCTGATTTTCATGGTCCTTCAGGAAAAAGCAAGTGGATGTATTTTCAGACACCTTCCCTTACTGCTCTCTCTTCTCTTCTCTCCGCAGATGTACTTTTATGCAGCTTATGTGTTCCAGGAGGCTGGAATTCCTCAGGACACAATCCCGTATGTTGTCATCGGCACAGGGAGCTGTGAACTGATCACGTCTGTAACTTGTGTGAGGCTCTTAAAACACTGCTGACACACAGCTGTGCTGACAGTGAGGAATTTCAAATTTACATTGCCTGATATCCCAAGGAAGCACTTCATAACACAGCAGTCAGGCAAACTCTCAGCATTCGTGTCCAGAGGGGTTAATGCTGCATTTTGTAAGACACTGCATTGTCATCACTGTCTGAAAAGTGCTCTTTAGAAGGGTCTGAATGGACACTATGCTTCTGATCTGTGCACGTTGTCTCTAGAAAATGAAACTTTTACCTCATGTCACCACAGCTACAGTCAGGGTTTAGGTGCACCTGGGATGTTCATGTCTCCTTCAACAACCATCTTGCTGGCTCCTGCCAGACCCCCTGCCCTGAGCAGCCTTTCAGCTAAGAGCTGCAACGGGACAAGAGGGAGCAGGCAGGAATCTAAACAGATGTCAAATATTTTGCTTTATTTCACTGTGTTACTTTGTGCAGAACATGATTATAGACTACGCTGGCCGGAGGCCACTGCTGCTGGGAGGATACATCCTGATGGCAGGATGGGCCACCGTCTTCATGGTCGCTCTGAGCCAGCAGGTAATAAACTTCAATGGATTATTTAAGAGAAATGCAATTGGCCTTTGCTTTTTATGTGATTGGGGTGTCGAGCGGTGGCCAGTAACAGTAAGTGCTCTGATTGGCTTTTTGTTGTTCCCTGTGGCTGCAGACACAGATTAGCTGGATGCCTTATCTCAGCATGGCCTGCATTTTCGCCTATATCCTGAGCTTTGGAATTGGACCAGGTCAGTTCCCCACATGTTTCACTGAAACTTTTGGGTGCCATGGAAGTCTGGAGTTGTGTGCAAGCCTATGGCTTTGGAAGTAATTTCTTGTCCTTACAGTGTGATAGGATTGAACTAATTATGAGCTATTTTCACAGCCAGATCCCAGTGAGAATAATGTGGGTTACAAAACTTCTCCCAGAAGTTCATTCCAACACAAAAGAGACTAAATAATTAGCCAGCCCTTAATATTTAACCCAAGATTTCCCCACTGCAATTTATCTCTTTTACCACTTGTTCTAGCTCTGTTGACTAGTGAGAATAATTTACTGAATACAATTTACTGTTCTCACAAATTTCACATTGGCTTTGCTTGTGCTCTCTTGGTTTTCATCAGCGGTGTTACCAACAATGTTGTTAACTTTCCTGCTATTTCTTTTTCCAGCTGGTGTAACAGGAGTTCTGCCCACAGAGATATTTGATCAGATGTCCCGACCAGCTGCTTACATGATCTGCGGGTCTCTGCTCTGGTTCAATCTCTTTCTGGTTGGAACAGCGTTTCCATTCATTGTGGTGCGTTCCCAAGGCAATGCAATGGTGATTTCTGACGTAAAGTTGGAGTAAAGCTTTGCAGGCATGAATGGCTTTTAGCTCTGCTCCATTCTCTACTGAGAATGGTTGGGACGAGAGATGCAATGTAATTCCCCTTGGCCAAATCCTGGCACCATTTCCCATGTTGATTCCTGAAGTGAAAGGGAGCAGAACTCCACTATATGCAATCCCATCTTAATTCCTACTGTGGATCTCCATTCTATACAGTTATGTATAGACAGAAAGCCAGAAAAACACGATTTGAGATACTTTTCTTGCTGTATCAAATCTCCCAAACTGTGTTGGAGAGCTGCTGTCTTCCTTGCTGGGAAGCAAGGAACAAATAACCTCTGGATGAAGTCAGTCTATGCAGGGAAGGGGTTTAATAACGCGTTTGTTGTACAGAATATCTCTAACATCATCTTGTTCTTTACCTCCTCCTCAGAAAAATCTAGCACATTTCTGCTATGTCCCATTCCTTGTGGTTTGCATCTGCACTGCTCTCTACATTTGGTTCTTCCTTCCTGAGACCAAAGGAAAATCCTTCCTGGAAATCTCAGAGGAATTCAGGAAACGGAACTTCAGAGCTCAGAATCATGAAGCTTTCTATAAAGGTCCTGAGGAGATCATGTCCACTACGTTGTAGCAGAAGGAAGGAGAATGGCAGCTGGGGAAATTCAGCAGTGGTTATGTTGTCTTTGCAGGGCTACAGAGAGAGGTGTTGGGCTGGGGAGAATATAGTGCTCTTAATTCAGCCGTTAGGATCACATTACTTATCTGCTTCATTTGTTTTACTCCTCCTAAACCACCATTTGGCTGAAACCCTAACATATAATCATAGAATGGCCTGGGTTGAAAAGAACCACAATGATCATCTGGTTCCAACCCCCTGCTATGTGCAGGGTCGCCAACCACCAGACCAGGCTGCCCAAAGCCACATCCAGCCTGGCCTTGAATGCCTCCAGGGATGGGGCATCCACAACTTGTCCTCTGTCAGCTCCTGGGAACATTCTCAGGGTCTGCCTTCCTGCCAAAATGCTTGAGAGTTTCTCTTAAAAAGCAGATCATGTGTGACATGGTGGATCCCTGAAACACTTTCAAGCTGGTATATCAGAGAAATGCCCGACAGCAGCATGATACAGCAAGACAAGAAACCTGACTACTTTGCTCAGGGATGTCAGTAGATGTTACAAAGATTGTAAGCCATCTTTTTGTCAGCTGAATTTTGTAACGCTTGATAAACCATTTATTGTGTTGCTACACAGACTATTTTCCTGCTGCTTAAAAGCAAGGTTCTGTGAGTTGAAATGTGAAGTGCCTGCTTTCAATCGACAGTGAAACTCAGGCCATGCTGCCAGATACCTAAATATTGATTTAGGATACTGTGTTTAGGTATTCAAATCTGAAATTTGGCCCCAGAGGCTTAGACCACGGACCATGATTTAAAAAGAAAAAAAAGGGAATGAAAAATAGATTCCCTCCTCTCCCACATTCAAAGACAGTTTTGGATAAATGCATGCAGCCTCTGAAGGGTCCATAGTTAGTAGCCAAACCTTATCAGTGTCACAGATCTTGGTTTACACAGAACTTTGTGCTGTCACAACTGTGTTTCTGCTTATGGAGAACAGATTTATAATATACATCAGCTACTAAATTGCAACAAAAGTTAAAAAAATCTGTTGTCGGTTTTTAATACTAAGTAACACACATATTAAAGAGTGATAGTTGATGCCTTATTCTCTTATCAGCAAACACCACCATGCGCTGCTTCAGCAAATTTCTTCTGAATTTCTCCTAAATTTCATCTGCACCCCAGAAGCTTTTTTTTTTTTTTGCTTCTAAGTCTGGGCTCTCAGATACAAAAATCAGTATGATTAAATTCTGCTTTCAGACAGCAGATGAAATTCTCAGAACCGTGTCTCAGTGCTCCTGTTTCTGTTCTTAAGTAATTTCAATTGCTACTTGTTGAGCAATAGCAAGCAGTTAATTATTTTCAGCTATAAAGGCATGTGATGGATGGAAGGCTTCTAGCACTTGCTGTGTGGCTTATACAGCTGATGTTTGGGCACCATTTTGCAGACTGTTTACTCTGGACTGATTTTCTTCATAGCTTATTTCTTGCCATCCAATCCTATGTTCTGTCTTTGGTCCTGCCTGGACACTGCCAATGCATCTTGCAGGGATTAAGAGTCCATTTTACACCTTTGCTCTGCTGAGGCTATGGTTGCAGTGAAGAGGAACATTGGCAAAATAAGTTAAGTTTCTTTCTGTATATTTTAAACCAATTTTAATAAAAAATCCAGCATTTTTGAATGTCATGAATGTAAACATAATGTTTCCTGAGTGTATTACTGTCATGTTGGGCAGGGGCAGATGTCTGTGCAAGAACAATCTTTCACTACCTACAATTTACAGTGTAGAAAAAATAAATGTTTGTTCATCTGCGATTGGTGCTATTTACAAGTCATTCACATAAACACATGGCAACAGCAGCTATCTCTGCTCTTGGACAGCAGGATTTTGAGACAAATAGGATTTTGAGACAAGACAACCTGGAGCAAGACAGCTGGAAGCTAGGAAATGCAGAGGAACTCTTCATTCATATCGTCTGGAGAGGGCAGTGAGGGCCTGAAGGAAAGAGGACTGATGAATGCACACACTCAAAGCAAAAAGTGCTGGTACCATCATGATGATACCAGAACATTCCATCCTTCAGTGGGGATCAGAGAAAAGATGGGAAATAGAAATGAGGCAGTGAAGAGAAGGTGGGAGAGGAGATGCTTGGGTGGAGGGAGAGGCCTGGCACAAATTGCCAGGAAGCACAGGTTTGAGGAGAAACCCTGCAATGTTCAGAGGTCTTCATCTGGGCCACTTGTATGGCTGCAACCTTGAGTCAGCACTCCTTGGCTTTCCCCAGGGCTCTGGAAGGACAGAGGCAGCTGGCTGTATGCCACATGCCTGCCCACAAGTGATACGCATTCAGACCCAGCCCTGAGACTATGCATCAGAAAACCTCAGCTCCAATTAGTTCTTTTTATAACCATGGCCTGAAATCAGGTGTCTTTAGACTGATTAAGCAAAGGTAAACAGTGGTTACATTTTAAGTGATCTAGTTGGTTGCATTTTAATTGAAGCATCTAACAAGATAGTTATTTGTTACTGAATTAACATACCTTCATTAACAGAAAGAATATATACCACTTACTTAGGTCAATTTTCTAATCATGTGACGCGCTGGGCACAAATGGTTCTTGAAAAGTAATTCCCAGAGACTTATGATGGTTTAAATATCAAATCCCCAAGCACTGTAGGACTGACTGATTACCATCACACCAGAGAAGCACTGTTCCTGCTGCTATCCTCTGAGTGCTCTTCTGCATAATCTGCCTCTCGGGTCCTGCACAGCTTGGTCCCAGCCTGCCCAGCCCAGATTGTTCCAGAAACTGAAGGCGTGCAGAATCCCAGCATGGGCACTGCCCAGTGCAGCCACTCAGCAGCTGAAATGCTTGCCCCTAAGCTGTCTGAATCACCTGTAAAAGCCTTCTACCAGAAATGCATTGGAAACTGCCAGAGAAAGAGGTCAATTGAGAATTAGTGCTAACAGTAAAGATTGAACTGATTTATGTAACGATCAGGATTTAAAATGACATTCAGCTTTCCTAGCACTTAACGTGTTACAGGAACACAGACTTGAATTTCAGGCAACGAACTGGTGGCCTTAAAGCATCGATTGATCCCGTAATTCAAGCATGAATGCACAAGCTTAGTCACGCTTAGTCAAGTTTCTGAGTAAGGCTTCCGACAGGTTCTCTGTGTTGAGGCTCAAGGCAACAGTCAGGACCTTTTCCGTTAATACGATGACTAATTACCCAAACCGTGTTTTGGGGAGTCCAAGCCAGTCCGCTCTAGTCCGTGCCAGACTCTGGACTTTGGCTTCCATTAATGCCTCTTTATTGTCCTTTCCTTGTTTCCTGCAGCTCTGTTGCTGGAGCTTCTTTGCCCAGCTGACCTGGCATGAATGCATAACTCATCAAAATTACTTGCTGTTTCATCAGTAACCAACACAACATTTCAAAGCAAATAGCAAGAACTTCATGACAAACCAAAGAGAGTGTAAACACTAAGAGAGAGTGAAATGACATGTTGAAATATTACCTCAGGCTCCTCTTTCTCTACATATAGCCTGATTTTTCCCAAAGTGTCCAAAGAAAGCATCAGGAAAGATCTAGCCTGCAAGCTGAGATGACTACCTTTGCATGCAAGTTGGTATACGTTTCCTTTTTTCACCCCCACATAGAATTTTTGCAATACAGACTTTTTTTTCTTTCTGCTATTCTAAAGACCCACTGTGTAAATTAAGTACAGAAAGTTAAATCAATCTGAATCAAATGCATTTAAAATAATAGTATGAAATCATATTTGAGAGATATCAAATATGTTGCAAGGAAATATTTTTAAAAAGCAAAGAAAACTGGATTTGAGAGCACTTTTCTATTTAATGCCTGATGTATGACAAAGACAAACCAAGGGAGTTCAGAGCAGAGCAAGAAAACAAGACTGCATGATTTGACAGATGGAGGATGACCAGGAGATGGAAAATATCCTCCTCAATAAAGGAGTTAGAAATAACAAGGTACCTAAGGAATCCAATAAAAGAATAACCAAGTAATGGTGTTATAATACAGAACTGGGATAACAGTCAGAAATTTGCTGCAGATGCAAACTTTGTACTTAGAAAGGGATTTACTGCTTTTTTTTTTGCTCCTGGTGAGTCTCATGCTGATATGTGGCATTTTTTGTAAGCATGGAGCATGGGTCTAGTGGTAGAGACCACAATTCTCACTTCTTCCTAGTGCTTTGATAAGCGCAAGATAAATAGATAAGACTGTCATCATTTAATGTATGAATGTGCCAAATACCAAATGTATTCAGAACTAATTCCTCTGAAGCCAGCAATGATGCGACATGGATAAATTTGGTGCTCACTGAAAGAACGGCATTCATCTGATTAGAAATCAGCCTGTAAATGTTTGCCAGTTATGGCTCAGCATTGCCTTTGAATACGATTTGTTCCAGAGATAAAAGTGCAGCACCATATCGTCATTGCTGTTCAGAAAGCACTGGGACACCCAGTAACAGAGAGCAGGGAGTGGGAGGGATGGGGTACGCATGTAGCACAGCACTACACTGGGGCTATTCTTAAGCCTATCAGATATATTTCTAAAACAGAGTGAATAACTATGAAACCAGGAATGCCCTCCAAACTCCAAATGTTTATGTTGTCTCAGCCAAGCTACTGAACAAAATATTCACTTAGGAGAGATAACAAATGGGAAAGGAGGAGGAGGAGGAACAAATACGAGGAAAGTGTGCGCATGATGCTTGCACGTTGTACCATGCTCCCACAGCTAGTGATTCTATGCAGATTAAGTTGACAAAGCTGAAGACAGAAGCACTGAGGTGTAAAACCCGTTCTGGGAGACAGATACAAGCTTCGTTTCTCCTTTCTACAAATGTCTCACTGTCCTGTGCTTTAGCTGCTGTGGTCTTTCACTCCACTACCTTCAAGCGATCCCACAGGCAGAACAGGACATCTGCGGGCATGTTTGAACAGCTTTCTATGCTGATTTTTCTTCCTACCAGAAAATGAGCTGCAAACTCTTCCTCCTGGCTTTTGTCCTGGGCATTGGTGGAACTTTCCAGTATGGGTTGCAGATCTCCATTATCAACTCTCCTGCCGAGGTAAGCACAGACAGCTCAGCGATTGAGTCCCAGCATGGATTTCACTGTCCTCATGCATTCCTGCCTCTATCTGTAATCACTAAGGTCTTTCCTTACGCACTCAAAACTAGACTTTTTGTGGTTGCCTGATTCTCAGAGCAGCTGCCATTGCTCTTGTGTATCATTGTTTCTAACTTCTGACTGATGCCACGGTACCGGGAAAGGGGAAGATGAGGGCAATCCAGAGCCAGGTGTTTTTCCATTACTGACTTGGATTGTTCACAAGAAACTCTCCTGTCCACAAGGTTCCTGGATTTCTTTGTTCCAGGTCCTTGGCTATGCACACCAGTTCTGTGTGAACGCCTGTAAGGCAAAACAGGACAGGGAAGGAGTGGAGCTCTGGAGCTCAGGTCAGCGCTCATACCTGCAGCTGAAAAAGGAGGGGTGTTTGTCAGCTCAAATAGTGCTGAGGACATTGAGCTTATAGTGTCACCACACTGGAAACCCTTATCCTGAAAGAGGACACTGTGAGGTTATCAACAGTAGGTTAGAGAGACCCCAGAATGATACACACTAGGAGACAAATCCTGACCTCACTGAAGGCAATTTAAGTCAAACCTAGACTTTATCCAAAGCAGCAGGCAGGATGCAGAAAGTAAACAAGAGGAACAAGTGGGAATGACGGGGAATACTCTATAACAAATCATGCTCTAGCATGTGGACAGAAGATCATCTTGCCCTTCTCTTAATGGCATTTGCTGTTGATATTTAGTATTGATATTTACTATGATTTATTACACTATGTTTCTAAAACGTGGACTCTGCTTATGTTAGTGGAAAAATTCCTTCTTGTTTTACTGGGGTTTAGATTTCAGCAGGGTATTGACTGAAATGTATCAGAAAAGATAAATAGGTAGGAAAAAGAAATTTAAAAAAAAGGTACAATGATCAGAAAACATGTTGATTGAGTCCATTGTTTTCTTTTTTTCTCTTAAAGTACATCAAAAGTTTCATACGTGAGACCTGGCTGAAGAGATATGGATCTTCTCCCAGTGAAGAGATAATTACTTTGTTGTGGTCTTTCGTTGTGTCCATTTACACCATTGGTGGGCTCCTGGGCTCCATGTCTGTCAGATACATGTCTGTTAAATTTGGAAGGTAGGAATAATGATTGCATTAGTTTGTTTCCACCTATACCTGCAAGCACAAGTGATTACGTCTTGCTGAAGACACATGCTGGTAAAGATGTCCTGTGAGCAGTCCAGGGACACTTCATATGAAAGATCATTGAAGAAACAGAATAGCAAAAACTGCCAATGATCACAAGGAGAATACCGTTCCTTGTAAATTCCAAAGCCAATCCAGACCAGAGAAATCATCTGGAGAGTACATGCCTTTTAAAAATGAATTCACAGAAAGCATCTCACAAAACATGTTCTTCAAGGTAGATATTAGCTCCAACAGATTACATGCAAGAAGTGCTGTGGGCATCAAAAGCTCCAACTAACGTTTCAGTTCAGGACATTTTCCAATTTCCCATTTACTTCACTGCAGCTGATCTCAGTCTCTAACCAATGTACAAGCTGCATCACTTCCGTCTGGCCAGGAATGACCCTGATTTAAATTAATTCCAGGAAGAAGTCCATGCTGCTTGCCAACATCCCTGCTCTGTTGAGCGCAACTCTCATGGCACTCAGTCGGCTGTCTGGGTCCTTTGAGATGATCATCATTGGGAGATTATTTGCTGGAGTGTGTGCAGGTAAACTTGCATTCCTGTGTTATTAAAAAGCCTGGGAGAGCAGTGGCTGAGGGTGACAAGGTTTTACCTTGTGCCTGATTACCGAGTGCATTTTTTTATTAAGTAAGAAAACACAAACATCAATAAATTCACTGTATATGACAGGCCAATTTCTCATTCGCATCCAGTCCGTATGAGAAGTACTGCCCTGTCTGACGGTCATTTGTCGCTGAAGGTTTAGGTCTGAATATCCATATCATGTATGCGGGGGAATGCGCCCCACAGAAGCTGCGTGGGGTGATTGCCATAACTGCTTCCACTGCCATCGCCGTGGGAAAGTTTGCAGGATTTGCTCTGGGTCTCAGGTAAGAGCTATTTCATTTCTTCTGTTATTAAAATTTATGCATACGTCAATTCATCTCTACGGATAAGCAAATCAACAACTTTTCTTAGGTGTGCTGAAGTGTGCAAACAGACCAAATTGTCTCATCACAAATTCTCAACTGAATGAAAAACAGAAATCATATAAATGGTTAAGACTGAAGAATTATGCTGCTTCCTAGCAAACACAGATCAAAATGCAGACAGTTTAATCCTTTTGTTTCAGAGAAGTCCTGGGAGTAGAAGCACTATGGCCCGTTCTCATGGCAGCAAACGCAATTCCTGCCCTCATTCAGCTGCTCACCCTCCCCTTCTTCCCAGACTCTCCCCGCTACCTGCTCATCGACAAAAAGGACAAGGAGGGTTGCATCAAAGGTAAGGAAATGGGTCACAAAGCATTCGTGCTCTTAGCAGTCAGAGCCTGGAAACTCTGCCTTCTGGCTCTGTGAAATGAATGGATGCTCTGTCCATATCTGTGAGTATTCCAGGTCTTCAGTGACCCTAGTAGCAGCTGCTAACATAAACAGAGAAACAGCCATTATGGCTCTTATGGGTGTGAAGTGAGAGAACTCTTTGGCTGTATATTTAATCATAGGAATTGTTTTTCCTTGTTTCTGTTTTGGTGTGTGCAGTAGAACTGTACCTTCAGCAGGAGGGAATTCGGGGGAAAAAAAATTTAAGCCTCTCCAATATGGAAATACTGTAAACACCTGCTGGTCATGATTGAAATTTATAGGTAAAAATAGATAGGAATGAATTGTATTTGGGTATAAGCTGAACCCAGATCTCTAGGAAGTTCAGACAAGCAAAGAGCCTGATGTGTTTATAAGACACTCTGTAGGGCAGGAAGGAATCCTCAGCATTCATGTGTGCTGGTGAGCTTGGGCCCAGAGTCATCTTCTCTTCCTCCTCTCCCTGCAGCTGTGAAGCAGCTCTGGGGGGACGGTGACCACATGGCCGAAGTGGATGACATGATTGCAGAGCAAGAAGCCATCCGTGGGGAGAAATCTAAGAGTGTTTGTGATCTTGTTCGTGACAAATCTGTCCGTTGGCAGTTCATCACTCTCTTTCTTGTCTCTTCATGCATGCAGTTAATTGGAGTCAATGTGGTACGCATGCTACTTTTCTCTGCTTTGTACACTGTTCACAGTTCCTTGGCAAGAAGTGTTCTGCAGCGAGTAAAATGCTAATTGGAGCAGTGCTGTAAGGTGGGAAGTTGTTAGCATTTGTTATAAATCATTCCCATGGAAGTTTGGGAGCTAAGATAAGTTGAGAACTGTGGTTTAGCAAGGGTTACAATGCTAAAGTGAAATTCTTATGTGTTAGGAATACTTACATTCTGAAAAATGGTGACTATCAGAATCACAGCAAAGTTTTAAAGATGATACACAATGTTTATTTAAGCCAATTGCTTAGTAAGTACTGTCAAAACTTGTATGTGCTCTGTGTCCTGCACATGAGACACTAAAACTTGTGAAAGGATGCTGGATGGAATTACAACCTGTAACATGAGACAAAAGCTAGTGCTAAAAGTAAGAAGAAAAAGGTAAGTATATCTTTGTTACTGAGTTAGAAGCAGAGCTGCTAGTAAAAGCTCATCTGCACAAATGAGCCTCATAAAAATGATGAGGAGTCATTGCCAAAATCAAGAACGTTTTCTCTTTACTTAAGCCCTAATTAGTTGTTATCTGCCAAAAAAGGCAGAAGCTGGTGTACACCTGATCATATGGGTGCAACCTTCACACGTTTCTATTCTTTCCAGGTTTACTTTTATGCATACAACGTCTTCTTAAAAGTTGGACTCTCCCCTGCCCAAACCCGCTATGTCTCCCTGGGAGTTGGGATCACTGAGATCCTCACCACAGCTCTGTGTGTAAGTGGATCTTCAGCTGAATTTCATTCTGCTGCAGTGCCTGTTTCATTTCAACCTTTAGAAACTACTGCAAATGGAGATCCAGCAATCATCTCCCTTCAGCGAACCAACAGGAATACTTTGTACTGATCACACAGCACCATCTCACTTGCCAGTAGGACAAGGAGGGGACACTTCTATGGGCCAGCTCCCTGCAGATCCCCTGCCTGGCTGCTGAAGGCAGCTGCTGAGCAGCTTGTCCACTCCTGTGAGACCTGTCCTGAGCGCTGATAGCAGGTGCTCCTGTTTGCAGGGCTTCCTTGTGGACCGTGCTGGGAGGAAGGCACTGCTCTGGAAAACCCACACTGCTATGGCCTTGGCCTTAGGACTTCTCACTGTCACGCTTGCTCTACAGGTAAGACCTCACTTATGTATCTGAGCCAAGTGTCACATCTTCGTGTTCTGTTACGTGGCAAACATCAATACCACTTTTTCCCTTTCCCCAAAAAACTTTTTAGCTGAAGTAGAAGTATTGTTGCAGCTAACCATAATACTAACAGTGGTCTGTTTCCAGCCATGTACATGCAGATTAAAGTCAATAGCTTTCTGCAGATATGATCACTGCCAACACTGTCTCCTTGAGAAGTGTGTGGAAGTTGAGGACACAGATGTATGTGATACTGTGTAATAATGAACACCGACCCTGTTTCTAATAGATTTGATTTTTGTTTCTCATCATAGGATTCTTTCTCCTGGATACCATATTGCTCCGCTGCACTCATTTTTATCTTCATCATGAGCTTCGGTCTTGGGCCAGGTTGGTGTTTTATACTGGAATGTTTTCATATACCCTGGCTTCCTCACAGCAACTCTTAGGAGAGGCATAGCTGTCATACAGCATGAATCCTTGCCCTTCAGTGAGGGGTAGATGTTCCCAGTCCTAGAGCACTCCATACTGTGGTAGGAGTTAGAGCTTCCTTTCATATTGCGTTCCTACTTGTCTTTCTCCTGAAGAACCAAGCAGCATTTCAAACATGCCTGGGTCAGATAAAACCATCAATTTCTACAGCCAGATGAAGTGTGAGTTACAGAAACATCTGGCAAAATTTCTGATTTCTTTCTTTTTTCTCCAACATTTTTTCAGCTGGAGTATTATGCCCCCTACCCACAGAAATATTTATTCAATCATACAGACCAGCCGCTTATGCTTTTAATGGTGCTACAAACTGGATCCAGCTCTTCTTTCTTGGACTTTTGTTCCCTTTCATTGTGGTAAGCAAAGCAAGGTGTTTTGAAATTTTCAGTTTGGAGGTTAGATTTTTCCAGATCTTTGTGCAACAGACAACCAGGATTAACCATAGTTTGGATGGCCTTTTGCTTTTTATCTAGAGGTGTAATGAAAGTGTAATAGAACCACAAAATGCTGCTAACTGTACACAGAATAACACTGGAAAACGTGGAAAGGGCAGCAGGGACACCGACACAATCAGAAATCATCTGAATGTCACGAGGGGCTCCCTTCCTTTCCCTCCTTGCCTGTAGAATGCATCTCCTTTAGGGTTAATGTGAAAATGGATCCACCTGTACTTCTTCCAGAGATTTCACCCAGCGCTAAGAAGCAGCAGGGAATCTGAAGCCTGTGCAGTCTGGGAACTGTGCAAGGAGGGACAGAGCTAACACACATTGGGAAGGATGGAGCAGAAAGGAAGAGTGACTGAAATGCAGCTCAGCACCTCTGTGAATTGTCAAGTAGTGAGATTCAACATCTGCTGATCATACAGCTTCTCTCCTTACCGCAGGAACAGAGAATTAGTTCACCTTAACCCTCAGTGCTGGTCCAAAAGTGGCAGCAAGCAGGATTTACATCAACTAAATCCCTGGCCAAGTGTTTCAGTGAATACAAAAATAGGAACACCATATCATAAGAAAAAGATTTTTAGATCTATTTCTATGAACTTATTTTCCCTCTTATTTCTATGAACTTATTTTCCCTCTTTCTTTTCCCACAGGAAGGCCTTGGTAGTTTTTGTTTCATCATTTTCCTGGCATACTGTCTGTCCATGGCTATCTTTGTCTACCTGGTAGTGCCGGAGACCAAAGGAAAGACCATGCTGCAGATCATGGAGGAGTTCAACCGCCTGAACTACCGCAGAAAGAAGGGACAGGCAGCCCTACACCAGAATAACTGCTCACTGACAACTGTTACTAGACTTTAGTAACAAACTCCACTCCTTATTCTGTTCTTTTATTACTATGGGCCCAGAAGCCTCACTAAACAAAAAAGATTCTATTGTTCCCAGACAGTACAAATGTGTATTAAAAAAGTAGTGGCCTGCTGTGCAGGGTGCAGGATGACCTTGGTGGGTCTCTCCAACTGCTGAGATATGAACTGAATTAAATGCTCAAGGAAGGAAGGAAGGAAGAAGGGAAGGAAGGGGGTGAAGGGGAGGGGAGAGGGGAGGAAGGCGGAAGGAAGGAAGGAAGGAAGGAAGGAAGGAAGGAAGGAAGGAAGGAAGGAAGGAAGGAAGGAAGGAAGGAAGGAAGGAAGGAAGGAAGGAAGGAAGGGAGAATATCTTCACTCTCTGCAAGTTAACATCTGTGTAAACTGAAAACACAGGATCAGCTATTTTTTCTATCAAAACCAGGACTCCTGTATTGCTGGAAGTGTGAGTGTGGAAGGCTCAGACATACAGCATACTTGTGAAAAGGAAGAAAACTAAGACAGAGGCTTTCACATCAAAATTACTTGCTACTTGCTACTATTTACAAGATGGTGCTGCTGAGCTTTCAAGAGAAGAAATTCCAGACGAAGTGTTTTGCTCTTTGAACCTGTGGAGGAAGAGTACCATTCCTGTCAGAGGATATAATTGCTACACAGTGTTTTCCCCTCTTACAATTAGACTTGAGAGCAAGCATGCAGTTCTGGGTCAACTAGGACTTTCTTGAGATGCTTGTGACCAGGTTTCTGTGAGCTGCAGGATTCTTTTAATCTTTTTTTTTTTTTTTTTTCTTTTTGGAGGGAAATCATTGCTACATCTGAATGAGAAAAGTGTAAAGGAGTAAAGGAAACACTATGTAGAGAAGCATCCAACATAACCTGCCATCTCTAGCCAAACTTCTTATTTTGCAATCAGGTACATTATTTAGATTTCTGAGATTCTTCTACTTGGACATACAAGGATAGACCACCACTGAAAGGAAGCATGAGCGAAGAAAGCAGAACTGCAGGAAAGCCTAAGTAGGCTAATCCGCTGTGGGCTAGGTTCTCCTACACCATTAGCAATGACGTTGGAGCATGCCTTCAGCCTGGAGTTGTCTCATGTCAGAGAGAAGGAACACTGAGTTTCAATGGGATTCAGTTCCCACATCTCTGGTATTGATGAAACAGAGTGGTGCCTCTGCTAGAGAGCCCAACCTGTGTCTGAGCATTTGCTCATCTCTCTAGGTCTCTAAATACTCCAATTCGCACTACAAAGTATGGGAAAAGGGCCTCACTTTTTCTATTCACTGCTATAAAACGTGAAACACTTTTGCTTGTTGTACTTTGCAGTTTACTGACAAGAAAATAAAAATGCAGCAACTTGGCAAACACATCCCACTGATCACGACGGTGTTTGGCTTTCACTGATTAAAGAGTCAGGGCCAGAGGAATGCCAATCTCTGGGATTGTTTTATCAGGAGGAGCTTTTATTCTGGAAATGAAACCTCCACCACTGGCTGTTGCAGATGCTGTACAATGCAATAAAATTTGCAAAAGGATCTAAATGTTGAGAAGTAGTTTCTTTTGCAGGCCTAATCTGCTGTTTGATCATCACACCACCCTCTAGCAATATCTGTAGCAGTGCCAGGAGCTAATACAAAAGCAGTGGCCTTCACAGCTGTATTAGGTTTACATGACAAGCTTTTGATAGCAGGGGGGCTGCAGGAGTGGCCCCTGTGAGCCCAGAAGCTGCCCCAAGTTAAAAAAGAGCCAGTCAGCTGGCTCCAAAAGGGACCTGCTGCTGGCCAGAGCAGTGACACTGAGCAATGCAGATGATGCCTTTCTACCAGTAGATTTAAGAAGGGTAAAAATGCTGCACAACAGCAGCTGGGAGAGAGGAGTGAGAAAATATGACAGAAACAGAACTGCAGCCATCAAGGTCAGTGCAGAAGGAGAGCAGGAGGTGCGCCAGATGCTGAGCAGAAGTTCCCTACAGCCCAGCAGAGGCCCTTGGTGGAGCAGGAGGTCTGGGGGAGCTGCTGCCTGTATCTTTGAAGAGAAAGTATTAGGTAATGTCTTAATGTCTGGTATTTCTCAGCCTTACTGGTTTGCAGCAAGGAATGTTTTTGTGTTCTAAAAGAGACTAAAAACTCACTTCCTCATATCCACCTTTCTACAGTGTGATCTTGCTCACCATGCCTGACTTTTTCCCTTCTTCCCCCCTACTAATAAGTACTGTCAGTATGAGGGGAAGCGTGGTTAATTATTAATGATGCCTTAAACTAGCATGTATGGTGAATAAAGGTTAAATGAGTATTTGTGAATCAGCAGTGTATCCATTTGATTTCTAGGATCACAGAAGTATATCAAGTCTGGAACGAGCACTAATCTTAAGTGAAAAGGCTCATTCCTTCCTCTTCCACAGGAAAATGAAAAGGAGCTACTGGATATTGAAGTCTTGCTTTTTCTATATTAAAGCACTGAACAAACATGAGGGACAGATAGAAATGACAATTGCATGAAGATTTCAGGAAGAAATATAGACAGTGAGAGAAAGAAGGACAAGGCTCTGCTGGGGACAGTTAGTTCGGCCATATGCTGTAATCTGGCCGCAAACAGGGTTTTTTAAACCTCCTCCAGAAAGTTCCAGCCACGTGTGCTTCTTCTTCCAGCAGCCAAGCCTCCCACCCTCAGCTCAAAGAACAAGGCCCCATTTCCCCTCCGATTCATTCAGATTCATCTGTTCCCTGCCTGTGACTTCACTCTTCAGTGCCTGAACTCTGGCATGTGACTCTACCACATTTGCTGTTAGTCTGGTAAAATCCTCCTGAGAGGGAAAGGGACCTGCAAGGACAGCACAGCATGAAAAGGTCTGAAAACTGAGATACCACATCCAGATTTGACAAAGGAAGTTATAAGGAAAGTAAAGTGTGAAAAATAGCAAAAGAAAACAGTAATGATTTCAAAACCAGCTTTTAGTGTGCCCTGGCAGGAAGCAAGATACACTGCACTGTTTGAGTATTTAGTTAAACCTTTCTGCCACCAGACTTGAGGACAGCAAAAGTTCACAGGAGCTCAGAAAGGAACTCTATGACTACATGGAAGGAACAAACATAAAGTCACCATCCTGACCACAAAGTCCCAGAGCTGTTCATCACTGAAGCCTGGGAGATGCATGGGTAAAGACTCACTGCACACGTGTCCAGATCTTCTGCTTCTGCCTATAAATGCTGTTTGTGACTGCCAGACCTGGGATACTCTGCTGGGTACAGTCCTGGTGTGATGTAGGAGGTACATCTGCATCCCTTCCAGCAGGGGATCGGAGAGGCCAGTGGGCAGCTGTGCCATCTGACTGCACTTCTCTGTGGCAGCAAAAATCATCGGCTGAAGGAGGGCACTGTGAATGTGACTGGAATTTGAGAGGAAGAATTTGTAAGAAGCAAGAGAAAATCTAAATAAAGACAGAGAGTCAGGCAGTAATAATGGAAGAGAAAGGTGGATTCTGGGGTTTTACAAGTGAGAACATTTGAGGAGCCCATGCTAAGAGGTGAAGGAACAAAATGCGTAACTACAGCTGATGTGAAAGTAATGAAGATCTCATGATGTGGAAAGAAGAATTCAGCTTAAATTCTTCCAGTGTACTGATGTGCTACAAGACTCCCAGGCAGAAGGTGTGGAGACACAGAGTGATTGGGATGTCAGCATAACACAGCAGGCTCGGTGCTGCTGAGCTCCCAGTCACTGTCGGGGAAAAGGCAAACTTTGGGATGGATGCAGCCCTTCCACCGTGCTCCTGTCTCCTTTAAAGCCACAGCCTCCCCTTCCCACCTCTTCTCAAGGTGCTACCAATGCATTGCTAAATGTGGAGCTGTATTTAGTGTAGAATATAAGTAGAAACCTAAGGAAGAAAGTCTTTTGTTCAAAACAATCTTTTCAAAGTGAAATTTTTTCTTAAAATCAACTCCCAAACCAGAACAGAATGAGTTCCCTGCTTTGGCACACGCCAGGCCATGTCCACTGTTACAAATCAGAAATAGAGAGGTTTCTGTGTAGTTCTGGAAAAAGCAAGACCATCTGGGTGTTAGCAAGGACCAAGGCTCCTCCTCCATGCCAATATTCAAATACTTTATGTCCTGCACTGGGAAATTGTTCAAATCACTTTCACTGACTGAAAATCTTACAGCATGCAGGAAACCAGGCAGCACGGCCCAGCTGCTGTACTAAGTGGGTTAACTTTGTAATAGAGTGGAGAGGAGGAAATCCCTGCCTGGAGAACCTGCTGTCCTGAAGGAAAGACGCCAACACCTGATCCCCACCAAGCAGAAACCCACATTTGTTTTAGCAATGCAGGTAAAGGGGAGCACTTCCAATACAAAGATAAACATTTACTAATGTTGTAATCAATGTGGCATATCTGAGTCTTGGAATTATTAAACCAGCAAGAAGAGATCCTGGCCAGTGATGGAGGAGGACATAATTCACTAGAAGCCACGTAGTTAGAATTTAACTTCGGTGCTATGATCCCAACTTGTTATAATCTAGGCATAGGAAACATATCGCTCATCCGACAGACTTGACAAGGGCTCCAGAGCAGGCAGGTATTCAAGGGGAAATGGCTGGTTTCCTCTCAGAGCTGGTGAGTATCCAACATCTTGTCTTCTAGCCCAGTCACTGACAGCAGCAGAATCTTTGAAGATTGCAGGATAGGGATCAAGCAGTCTTTACTGTAACAGAAAAGAACAGAGTACATGCTGGGGACAACACTGACTCAGCAATAATACTGACTCCACAGCATGTGCAGAAAATGTATTGCAAATACAAAAGTGAGGTTTAAGAGAGGATGTGGGAAACCAAGAAAGAGGAAAACAGGGAAAACATTATAGAAAAGAAGAAAAAGAAAAAACATTCTATTGCCATGCACTCTCAAAGACATTTGCGGATATTCATCTGCTTAGAGTATGACCTAATTAAATGTCTGAAAACATACATCCTTGTGAAGAGTGCTCTGAAATTCAGGGTACATCATGGACAGTATAGGAGTCATTCAAGTAGGAGCTCTGAAAATGCAGATTCCTATGGGGATAATATATACTTTTTTTTTAAATAAGAGTTTTAAGAGAACAAACTTGATCAGTCCCAGGAAACAGGTGAACAAAGTGTCTGAGAATCAAAGGAAAAAAGGAAATCATGAAAGTTGTAGTCGTACCAGTATAAAAGCAAACACAAGCTGCTGATAAAGGCTTTCATGGATTTTTATGATTTATCACTTCTATTATTTTTATGATTAAAATTGTGTGGCTGGCAAAACTAAAGGAATTATAGACTGCATCTTTCCAGGCTGTTAATGTTCAGGAAATGATTTTTTTTTTTATGCTTTTGTTTTTCTTTGATTGGTTTTGGTTTTGTTTTGTGATGATGATGATTAAGGCTTTTTAATCATAGAAATGGAAAGATGTAAGATCTCATGAATTAACTCATGGTTCTGTAAGCCTTGCTGAGGTCAGGAACTTTGGATGTCTTTTATCATCTTTGACAGGTTCAATACCGCAAGCTTTTCCTGATGATTTTAGTGCTAGGAATTGGTGGAACCCACTTAGGTGGCTTTCAGATGTCTGTGATCAATTATACTTCTCCGGTAAGCAAACCTTTCATAAAATCATATTTGTAACTGTTTGTTTTCTTTGTTTGTTTGTTTGTTTTGGTTTGTTTTGGCTTGGTTTTGGTTTCTGTAATTGGTTTTTATTTGTTTGTTTGTTTGGTTGTTTGTTTATTGTGTTTATATTTTGAAGATGCTCTAAATTTCCTCTTACATGCTACTATATGAGTTTATTCCCAGCTCCTTCCCAACCTTTACTGTCCAGTATCAAAGCACAAAGTAAGTATAAGTGTTAGGAGCTGTACTGCTAAGACAGCTTCCCACTGAGTGTTAGAAAGGCTGAGAAAACTGGAAAACATGCAGTATACCTGCTGTGATCTATAGTTGAGTGGAGGGACTATGGAAAATAAAGTAGCAGCTATTTTCAGCATCAGTACAGTAACACCTTTCCTTCCTTAGCAGACTCCATTGCTCACAGGGCTAATGACCAAGCAGCTTCTTACAGCCAACATATGAACAGGCAATAAAGTGTATTTTAGTGGGTTTGTGGCTAATATAGATACTAATTTGCAAACAAAAGCCCTACATCCTTGATTTTAATAATAACTATTAATTTAATTTTATTTTTTAAGTTGTAAACATAAAGAAGAATCACTGTGATTAGTGTCTCAGAGGAATAAAAACTTTTTTTTCTGTCCCAGTACATTCAGAAGTTTATCAATGAAACCTGGCTGGAGCGATATGGTTCAGCGCTGCATCAAGAGACCCTCACGTTATTCTGGTCCTTCATTGTGTCTATATACTGCATAGGGGGAATGATAGGGTCTCTATGCAGTGGGTACCTGACTGCAAAATATGGAAAGTAAGTATATTTCCCAGCATTTCACTAATGCTGCCACAAGGGAGGCAATTAAACCTCATTCACCTAGCACGACGACTGTCAGAATTTTCACTGCCCCCTCTTGGTGCAGTGTTAGCTCTGCTAACACATGATCTACACCTGGTACACTAGAGAGATGAGAACATGTGACTGTTTCTGATTCCATTTTCACTGGGATTTGTGCCATACAATTTCTATATTTTTGCTGAAATGTTAGTGAAGAATCAGTCTCTGAAATGTCTTTACTGAGCAATAATGCCCTAGGGAGCCTGACAACACTTTGATTGCAGCTCTTACAAAAACATGCAGGTTCATTCATCTGTAAGAACAGTCACAGTTTCATCAGAGGCAAGCAGGTTGATACACCACATTCAGAACCATCTTTTCGAGTGTGACCATAAAGGACAAAGCCAAAACTCTCTAGGTGAGGGTGGACAGTGAATCTAGGTCTCCATACAGCTGGATTTGCCTAGTTCAGGTGACAACCTCAGTGTTCAGGATGAGAGTCTGACCCAAAGGAAAAAAGTGAAGAAGACCATTCCTTATCAGTCTCTGCCTTGCAGGAATTTCTTTCAGTAGCACAGAAAAGAGAAGCCTAACTTCTCCCTTTCCACCCTCTCGGGAGGACATCACGCCTTTTAATAATCAGATATTGTTGCCCAATAAGCAATGGAGTTAAAATGATCACGGCTTAGTCTATAAATCCAGAACAGGCAGAAAATAGTTAATGATGAGGAAGAAAATATGGATCATACCAACATGTTGTTTGCTGTTGTAGGAAGAAATGTCTGCTCATCAATGATGTGGTCCTAATAATAGCCACACTGAACACTGGCTTCAGTAGGAGAGCCAGATCCTTTGAGATGATCCTGATTGGGCGCTTCCTCGAGGGCATCTGTTCTGGTAGGACTCCCCACTACTCCATGTTAACGTGAATTCTTAGGGGTGGATACAGAAATCTTCCTGCTAGGAGTACCCAGGCATGCACAGTAACCCCAGTGGAACAAGGAACAGATTGGAAAAAGGTAAGAAGATCACATCTCATGTTGAGGCAGCAGACTGCTCAAGCCTATTGCAAAGTGCAGTGTGTTCAGTGGGCAGGGACAGTATAGGGGTGAGCTGTCCTTTGCCTTCAAGAGCTCTTACTGAGGAAGATATCAGATGGATTAGCTAAGTAGGATGTACGTTTTTACAGTACTCACTGTGGAGCAGATGAAATGAAAAGGGACTCTCTCTTATTTTCTGTAGCTTCAGTTCTCCTTTGTCTTCTTTTTAGGAGTATATATGAATGCCCATATTCAGTATGCAGGAGAGATCTCACCTAAGAAGTTGCGTGGCTTTGTAAATGTGACCTCCTCTGTGTTTCTTGCACTAGGAAAAGCTGTAGCAAGAGTTCTTGGATTACGGTACTTGTGCTGTTCCTTCTGGTCCTATTTTTTATTTGTCTTCTGTGTGTCAGGAAAGTCCAGTCCTAGAAACAGACACACACAGAAGCTGGGGTTGTACTTTGCTTAACTATTGCTGCCAAAAAGGAAACGTCTACCCCATGCCAGTCACTGAGGTTCCTTTGTCAGTCACTGAGGAGAGGAAGACATTTCTCTTGAGGAAGGATTAAATCCATCTTTGAAGGTGCAGTCTCTCTGCTGAAGTTAAGAACAATTTATATATATTGAATATACATACTTTATACTAATATATATACTTTTAAGCTTAATAGGTCCCTGAGACCTGAGATTGTCTCTGCTGATTTCTTGATATCCTCAAGCAGAATTACTGTATTTGTTCAGAGATCTGTTGTGAGAATACTCAAACTCCACTGATGTTTAGAAGAAAACCTTCAAATTATGAGACAAATCTCAGTCTTGCAGTAGAACTGAGATATCAGGCTTTTTTCCTTTCCCTAGTCTAAATATATTTTATTTCAATTTATTCTTTACAGTTATATGTATATCTAGTTTGCTAGCCTAGGATCCAGAAAATACCAAACTAGTTATAAAAAGTAATTCTACTGGACTATAAATCCACTCTTGTATGCCTCCACAGAGATCTTTTAGGAACTGAAGACATGTGGAATGTGCTACTGTCCTTTTCTGGGTTTGTGGCATTGATCCAACTGCTCTTTTTGCCCTTCTTTCCTGAGTCTCCTCCATATCTCTTTCTGCAAAAAGGAGACAAGGATGGTTGCTTGAAAGGTAAGGTAAAATTTTAGAGTCTCAGCAGGTTCCAGTAAGTAACGTTCTAGTTCTTTTCTCAATGACTGATGAATCAAGGCATGGACTCTACTGTAAGTGATCAGTACATCAGATGATGGGAGAATATGCTTCATTCTGTCCCTTCTGTAGCCATGAAGCAACTCTGGGGAGAAGAGAATTATCACACAGAATTTGATGACATCATGAAGGAAAAGGCTATAACAAAAGGCACCAAAATAATGAATGTCATAGAGGTGCTGAAAGAACCATCTGTGCATCCACAACTGTGTACCATGCTCCTGCTTCTACTGAGTCTACAGCTCTGTGGCCTGAGTGCAGTTAAGTATAGCCTATATCCAACCAAATTACTGTGATTCCAACTTGTCACTTTCCTCTGGATCTGTGTAACATGCAGAGCCTGCCTCTGTCTGTGAAGCTCTGTTGTATCACCACCAGTATTCTTCATACCTTTAAGGGAACTTCGAAGCTGGGAATACAAAAGATCCAGTTAAGCAGAAATTCCTGCAACAGTGCTGTTGCTTTCATTCTTTTGGTTATACCTCCAAATATTCTGTATGAGAAACAGTTATAAATACACTAAAGATTTCTGCTGTCCACAGATTTTCTTTGACCTTTAAGAAGCAGATGAGCTATTGCCATTCGGCTTCCATTCCATTTCATAATGCAAATTTATTCATTAAGATATTTCCTGTCACTTGTTCATGCATATAAGGTGGCTGAGCCAGTACAGCCCAAGCTAATAGGCTTTCCCCTAGAGTCATTTCTGTCACTTGCCTGTGAGTCTCTCTATGTAAGCTGTACGATATTGCTGGACTGTGACATTGCTGGACTCTGTTCATTGCATTGCCTGGCAATGTGGGCAGAGAAGTTATTTCTGTCCACTGTTGATAGGGAAAAGGTGCTCAGAACAGCAGGAGCTTTGCAGCTGAGCACCTTCAGAATAACTGCAAAAAGGCCACAGAATAAACTATTACATCACCTCCAATAAGCCCCAGTTTTATACTATTGCTATTGCAGTGATGACAAATCTAGGTCTACATGATTAAGGATGAGAAGGTACCACACCCATTGACTTTGATTCATTTTTAAAATGCTTCTTATTTCCCAGATCACTTTCTACACATCGGAAATTTTTCAGACAGCCAACCTCCATGAAAGCATAATCCCATATGTAGCTCTAGGAGTTGCAGTCTGTGAGCTCATTTCCATCATCTTTTGTGTAAGTCAGATCATGCTGGGACTTTAAGACTGACTTGAGTCTATTCTTCCTCATGTGATTTAAGTCTATACTTCCTTACTTCCTTATCTTCACTTAGTGAGTTTAAGATTTTTCCTGTGGCAGCACATAAATCTGTAAAGTGGTCGTTACTGTCTCTGCCAAATTTCTTCCCATCTTTTACCTATTCCTTCCCATCTTCAGTCTTCATAATTTCTTATAAAATCCTTCTCTTATTCATAAAAATATAAATAAAATATCATTTAAAGATAAATATGCATGCCTACTTCCTTTCATTGACATATCTAATTATTTATTTGAATGGAATCATAACATGCTTCCATTGATTACAGTGTTTATGAAAAAGTTGCTGCAATGTTTGGGCAGCAAGAATAATTCATGGCATTAGAGAGACCAGAAGGAACTCCATAAAATAACTAACTTGCTACTAACATGATTTGTGTTTTCTTAAGTAAAGAGAACTGAAGAAGAATGTCTAAACTATTAGAAGGCTCACAGCCACTTCACTTGGCCATGTCCCCAGTGATATATGGGTTTTTTTTTTTTGCTTCTCAGAGCTCCATTATCGATCGTTTTGGACGCCGGATACTCCTGTGGGGTGGTTATTTGTTGATGGCACTGGTACTGGTGTTGCTTGAAACAAGCCTTCTACTGAGTGTAAGCAAATGTCTCTCTAGGGGTGGACCTGCATCAGAAATCTTTGTGCAGGACAGCACATAGTCAGCCTTAGTTCTGACATCCAAAAGAGCAGGTCAGAATATCTTCTGAACACAAACTTACAGCCCCTCTTGCAAGGCCTATATCTCTGTCATGTCTTGTATTTCATCTTCTTTAATCAATTTTTCAAACAGCCAGCAAAAAATATATTGTAAAACCATTGGTCAGGCATAGTTTCTTCCAACTCTCTACCTGCCTGATCTCTCCAAGCCTCTCCTGCGTCATTTGCTGCCCCTTAAATCCCTAGATAACATCTCTGTTGTCGCCTTTCCTGGTTGCTATCCCCTGCACCCTGTGACAAGCAGTGTGTACTTCCTACCACTACCAGTTTCCAGCCTTGATGCACACAATCCAGCTGCACACACAGTGCAGCTCTCTGGCTATCCCCAGGATGGGTGGTGGAAAGGAGTGAGGAACCCAGTGGCACAGCTCTGATATTGCCAGCGTTTAGCACTTAGCATTTCAATCTTTGTCTCAGTCCACAAACTATTCACTCCTCTCTGTTTCACACTATCTTCTGATTCACAAGTTTTAAACACTTCTCTGAAGCTGTCTAACTTCTCTGACAGTTAGGTTGAATCAGTTTTCCCCATGCTATAACTAGCTTGGAAATTCATTCCTTATTTTTTTCAGAGCAGGGTACAGTCCAACTCACTTCTTTAGGTATGACACTGCAGGATACTTTTGGCCTTCTGCTGCATTCATAACACAAATATCAGTAGTTCTAGAAAGAATCTGTTCCTCAGCATTGTGGGCTTTTTCATCAACATCTCCCCTCCAATGTGTTTGGATCAGCTGTGATCTGAAATTGTCATTGTCATCCTTCCTTCTGCCTTTGCCTAGGATCGATTCCTCTGGATGCGTTACTGCAATGTTATTCTTATCTTTTTATTCATCACTGCCTATGGAATAGGACCAGGTGAGTATAACAATATAAGCAGCAACAGCAAAACTTAGACCACAGGGGTACACACAGGCCATGGAATATACCAAATCAGCAGCTCAGTTTGAACTAATGGAAATGGAGGACCCCCAATTTACGATGAACTAATGACCCGAGGACCAATTTTTTGAACAAATGACTTCAAACAATTCAGACTCTGATGTATCAGGATTCTATTGCCTCTCACTGGATTACAGGTTCAAGGCAAAAAATTTGTGTTAAAAATCACTAAGATTTTTCTTTTTTGAGGATGTGAAAGCTGTTCCATGCATATGGGCTCCTCTAGTCCATTTTGCCCTAAAGCAGAGGTAACCTCTTCCAAAATATCAGTTTTCTCAATTCACCTGTAAAATTCAACTCCGTTAAAGAATGATATATGGTAGCATGCAGAGTCTGTCTCTTAGCATTACTCTGTCCTTTCTCATCCTCTCTTCATTTTTTTTTTTCTGAATCACTGATACCAATAATACCAGAACCAAATTTACAAGCTCTCTATTATGATTACACTCACTTGAAAGTAAACTTTACTCTGTGATTGACATGACTAACGACCACTTTGAGTTATGCAATCTTCAAAATCAAGTGCCAGCCTTTATTATTGTAAGGGCAATGTATGAGGAATTACAAATGTCTTTAAAACCTAACAGAATTGCCATGGTAGCAGAACCCAGTTAGCACCTGGAGAGAAATAGGTCATTAGAGCCATTCACCTCCATGTTTCATACATCCTACGTGGAGAGAAACTGCATTTCAGGGGTGTCCATCTCTCTCCATGGAGTGTAAGAGAAGTTGGTAGGAGAATTCTGATAGAGGTGGTTGTGCTGCCTAAATTTATGTGATCTCACAGTAGTCTGACTTTACTGGGGCATGTTTGATGAGTGACAACAATTTTTTCACTTTGAGGAGAGTCGTTAACCCAATCTCCACAAAACACACAGCAGTGTTTCTTATTGCTTTTTATGTTGTTGTCTTTTTTTCCCCAGCTGGAGCTGTTTCATCCGTCATGAATGAAATCTTCACCCTCTCAGCACGGTCCTCTGCATTTGTAATCAGTGGAATCATCATTTGGCTAGGCCTCACTTTCACTGGGATGATTTTCCCCTTTGCTGTTGTATGTAATTTGATTCAAATTTTCGACTCTTTCAATATAAACTGTTTTTCTAATCGGGTCTGGAGAGGAAGGAAGATTAAATTCTTGTAGATGACCAAAGCTGTGAATTTTAATTACCACTGGCATGTGGAGACCATTCATATAAAAAACTTATCTGGAGTTCTGATAACCTCTGCTGCCTTAAGAATAGACTGAAAAGATAAAATAAATGTATTCCTCATTACTTGGGGACAAGCCAACAATTTGGAAGAATCTATAGGGGCAAGTGTTGCCGGGGAAGTCGCTCATCTTACTCTATTTTTATCTCCAGATGGTTCTTGGTCCTTTTTGCTTCCTCATCTTTATTGCTGTGCTGGTAGTTTCGTCAGTTCTCATCTACCTGTTCGTCCCAGAAACAAAAGGGAAATCAACCTTTGAAATTACAGAAGAATTCAAAACACGCAGATATAAGAAGAAAAGGCATCAGACTGTGGAGAATAACGTGACTGAAGAAAAGATACACTGCACCAAGCTCTGACCAGCCACAATAAGCAACTTCCACTGACAAAAAGCTCTGTCTCAAAGTCAAACTGAGAGCTAAACCTTATCATGGACTTATCTCAATAAACTACAATCAAAAAAGCAACCCACAGATAGCTTGTCATTAATCCAAATAGTCCTATTTTTATTAATCTTTGCTTCTCGGTGCCTCCTTCCTATAACAGTTCTGTGGCAGGAAGACATTCACAGCCACAGCCACTTCCCAGGGCTGACATGTGGACAGCTGTGTGCAGTCAGAAGGATGTGGGCAGTGTTGAGAGCTGGGAGATGAGGGACTGGGAGCAAGGCGGGGAGTGAGGCATTTTGAAGAGCACTGAGAGAGCAGGCACTTGAAAAATTCAGCCCACTTTATAAATAAGTAACTGCTCAAGACAAGAAGCAGAAGCTGTGATAGTAAATATCTGCTTGCTCTGTACTGGATTAGGACACATTACACTCAACATCACATCAGCACATCAGCATGCAGTTCTGCACTTTGCCACTGCTGCTCTCCAGGAGCTGTTGATCCTGCTGACTGCTGCTGCATTTAACCACTTCTCTCTCCAAACTCTTCTACCTGTATCTAAAACTACAAATTATTTTTCCATTTTCTATCACTGGTACAAATGGTACACCATGCCTCCTGCTTAGGAGGACCATAAGTCCTGCCTCTCTGCAGCTTTACCATTCACATTGTGCTGGAACTCTGAATCAGTATTGAGCTTAGGGTGTTTTCTATTTAAAAATTTCAAATAATCTACTTCCTATTTCTGAAGGAATAGCCAGAGAAGAAACTCTGATAATAAGGCACATTCCAGCAACTAAAACCTAATTTAGATTTCATATTCCACCTGTTTTCACTCCCTGTATCAAAATAGAGAGTATTCATGCTACAAAACCTTATTTAGAGGGACCTCTCCTGTCAGTACATCGAAATATTTGATCTCTCTGTTTTAAGTCCTGTGTAATTGTTGTAAAAAACATCAGTCATATGAAATAAGAAATAATATGAAGTTAACATTAATCTCAGCCTCAGGCAGGTGATTACTTAAACAGAAGGTGCAGGAAAGAAATGACAGAAAAATTCCTCAATCTGAGGAATTCTCATTCCTCTGTCTGCCCAGGATCAGCCACCCTTTCCACAGAGGATGGAAAAGCTCCTCTCAGAAGTGCTGAGTACAACAGCTGGCAGAATTGGCTGTTAATATTAAGCTGTCAGAAGCTCCCAGGAAAAGAATTGAGAAGTTGCCTGTGGCAGTTACCATTCTTAAAGAAACCAAATAACCTTCCCAAAGCCCCAGACAAAGTTCACTCAGGGTTAGACTCCATGATCTTCCTGATTGTAATTGCAGCTTGAGGCTTCATTAACACTCCATGCATTATCTCGCTCAGCTGACTCCTCTCAAAACCTTGGTTCTAGTGTGCTTACCTTTGGAGAACCCACAGGTCCTGTCAGCTTTCAGAGGTGCCCTGGCAGACAGGGGTACTTTGCTGTTTCATACATCCCTCGTGGGTGGCAATCACTTCTTTTAGGAGATGCTGTTGTACCTACTTTCCCTCTTACACAGACATCTCCCCTCACTCTTATCTGGCCTTTATTGTCCCTTTTGCGTTCATTCAATGAATTCATCTCTGTTTCAGACATTTTTGCACCATCACACTTCTCATGTCTTTTCTGTACCTGAGTTGCATCTTTTCAGCAGTTTTGCTTTTCCTTGATATGATCTTCCCATATCACAGTATTTAAATCCCCAAAACTGCTCCTACTCCACCACAGTTAACTTTCTCCTGCATGTAGCCCTAGATGATGTAAAGGGAATAAAATGTAAAATTAGATGCCTCATGTTTTTAATGAATATACCACTGCAGTTCTCTTAATACTACAGCTTCTGGTCCACGTGTAACTGACCTGTTCCCTACAGCTAAGCCTTCTGTACACTTGAATAGAACATTACCTTCTGGTTGGCATCCATTGCAAACATGCTACCGTACAGAAGAAGTTGCTAAAGACTGCTGGACTGGATGCCACAATAATGTGTGAAGTTTTAATTTTACTTTACTTGGAGTAAAGAGTTGCAGGAAATCTATTTGCAACTGCAATATAAAGAAGTAAATAATGCTGATTACACTGCCCCTGTGCCTCCATGCCTCCAAAACACAAGCAAAGTGCTGCTTTCCAGAATGAAAAGGTCATCATGACCTTTTCATCCCTCTGTGGCAGTGCTTCTATACAACTTGCAGCTTTCCTAATGATGTTGTAAAGGGGAATTTCTAATGCCTAAGTTGTATGTTTGAAAATAAGCACAGCTTGAGACCAAAGGTGAATGCAAATATATTATGTTCTTCCATGCTGTTCTATTCACAGTTTACACAGATTTCACAATGAGATGCAATTGCAAATGGTAATACTTCTGAAATGCACTGCACAGACATGCCACAGAGTAGCTATCTAGATAGGCAAATGGAAAAATACAAGTTAGGATCAGTGTTCTCCATTGGCAATGCACCAGATCATTAGTGTAGTCTGCCGTGAAAACTTCCACTTTCATTTGTCAATTCCTTCTCTGTGATTTTACTCTCCTCCTTCTCCTATCTTCTTTTCAGGACTCCCAGACCCTTCAAGCAGAAAATGTGGCTTCAGCACACAGAGAGGAAAGAATCTCAATCAGTGTCACTGTGACTTTGTTGGTTCTTTTGCAGGAACAGGTGTCAGCAGCACAGCAGGAACACTGCAGAAAGACTGACTGCTTGTCCGTGCTGCACAGCTCAGTGCCATGTTCAGGTGGGAGCCTTGAGTCCCTCTGTCCCTCTCCTTATAGCTCCAGATAGGCTCACTCTGATTTAGCTCCACTGCCTCCTGCAAGAAACCAGTCTTTTTGGGGTAGTCTTGCTGGCTACCATCACTACTTCTTACCTTTCAATTCCAAGCATTCATTCTCCCAGGTTCTACAAAACCAATGTGCTAAACCCAAGAGCTGTCTCCCAAATGCTTGCTACTGCTGTACGTCTCACAGTTACTGATAAACCAGATAGTGTACGATTAACCACCAATATTAATGTTTGCATGTTGTTTTAACCCATGCCAAGGCCTCTCTCTTTCTCAGACTTCTGCAAGAAACAAATTATTTGTAACTACTCACTCTGCCTATCTTTTACTGAAAAGTAGTAGTAGCACACAGTACTTGACTGTCACAGGTAGAGTGATGGGGCTCTACAGAGATTCTGAAGGGACCAATGAGTGTACTTCCATTCAGTAAGTCTGAAGACTTCAATTCATTTACACAAGTATGAGGAAACCAGGAAATGTAACACTAGCATTGAGTATTTAATGCCATAGTAAGTCCCACAAATGTGATAGAATCATAATAAACCATGAAATAAAGGGGAAACTAGGAAATTCAAAATAGAACCAGCCAACATGCTCTGTCCATCTTCATGACTGTTCCTTTTCATAAGGGCCACCAAATCCATCTTTGGGGGAATCTTCAATCAGACACCTAGATCATCAGCTACTGGGAATGAAGGATGTTTCAGCTGGACAGGATTCCTTGTTTTGGAATGCTTTTCCCGTTTATCATGGTAAGTGACTAACCACTAATGTTAGTGACTAGTCACTAATGTTTTCAATATGATTCCACACACCAGATGATGATACAATTAATTGTTTACATTCTTTCATCAGTATTGCAGCAGTTAGATTTCTAATTAATGAAATTATGATCAATGATTCAAGGAGAATCAAATGAAAACATCCTTATTTATCTTTCTCTGGTTTATTTCCAGGAAAACCTCTATTCTTCCTGCTTCCTTATTTTTGCTGAGATCTTCATCTACCTCCTCCTTTCAGAGATGAAGGGTACAATTATGAAAATAACAGAAGAATTTGCTATTTTACATTTTAGGACGAGATTTCATTCCATTACAGGAAGTACTTGTGAGGAATGTACCACCTACATTAGCTTGAGCTGGTCAGTAGAAGAGCTATGTTTTTAGTACAGTCAGTAAGGACTTTAATGTTTGGAGAATTCAAGATGAAACAAAGGCAAAATATTTGTTTGCTATTATTGGAAAAGATTTGAATACTCCTTCACAGACACAAGTGGAATCTTCATCAATGGAAGACACTCTCATCACCAAAAAACGTGATAGAAGTTAGTACCTAATAAGTGATCATGACATAAAATATGAGCTACTCTAAATTTATAGATTTCACTTAGGAAATGTTTTGTTCCTAAAAGTTTTCTTTAGCTCCGTGATTTTGTTTGTCAGAATTTCATTTTGAGTTTTTAATTATAGCAAACCTAAAGTATCAAACCTAACCTAGGATAAACTGCTGGGCTGCTCTCAGAGGACACTGGGAGGACAATGTATTGTAAATAGGGTTTCTTCTTCATGGAATTTTAAAAAAAAGTCAGGCCTGATTATTTAGGTGAAAGTAGAAATGAGTCAGTCAGCTTTGCATTCCTGATACAACAGAGCAGTTTTGTTGAGTCACAAGGTATACAATTATCACAGCCACAGTTACTCATTTGGTATTCTGACTTGTAACCTGCTTCCTACCACTGTGAGCAGTTCTCTAGGAGCTGGACAATTGCGCTGTGCAGTGTAACCACCTGAGCCAGCATACATGGAGAGAACAGGAGGAGGGAGCTGGCAGAATGTTGTGGTCATCTGTAAAGTTTGCTAGTTTCCAACTGCTATTAATTCCTTTAGGAAAACTGCAGTACTGAACAACTATAAAGAAACACAAATGCAAAGGACAACAGCAGAGTGCAATAAAGGCGTTACATGCACAGGGCACAAGGAGAAGCCAAGAGCCTGTCCTTGTTGGACTTATTCTTTAGAAAGGAACAGTAAAGTCTCCCGACCATGCTGTCTCTTAAAATTGCTGATAAAATGAAACAGTACTATTCTATAAAATCAAGTGTAGCTCAGAAATTCCAGAAAGACCCCAAAATGTCAGAGAAATGTTATTGTGAATTAGTGAAATTGCTGCTACTTGAGATCCTCAGCAATTATTTTGCAAGGAGAGTAGGAATAACATAGAAAACCCTACACTTTGATATTGAATTTGAATTGAGAAAATGTATGTATGCAATAAGCAGGAAATATTACAATTTTAAAACAATTTCAAAAATGAATTAATAACTATGCTGCTACTGTTTTTGTACAGTCAAAATGCTACTATTGTTTTCAAGAGAAAACACAAAAATGCTAAATCATTCTAAATGCTATTGCAAGCCAGGAAAAACAGCTTTGCTATGCATTGTATAGGAATACTTGCAATTACACAAGTAACTAAGGTTTTATTATTAACATCTATTCTCGTTTCTTTAGACTTGCTGCATTTGCTGTAAAATCCTCTGTCAATAATTCTGTGTTTTATGAACTAGAAGTTCAGAGCTTAGGAATTTACTGATGGCTCCAGCATAACCCCATTGTCACATCCACACCCAGCCCAAACCTTGGCAGTGGAGGAATGTCCCCTGGCATGACTTAGAGAAAGCAGAAGACACTGAAAGCAGGAATAGCACAGGACATCAGACATACAATAGCCCCAGGCAAACCTCTTTCTTCCAAATGTGGTCTGTAGAAGGAGACAAGTGAAGCCACAGTTCAGGTTTCACATCACCAATGTGGAGCCTCTAGGAGCCAAAGGTGACTTTCCAATGGATCAACAGATGCAGCACTGGATTTGGAGCTGTTCTGTGTGTGTTATGGTCAGAGCTGAAGCCTGAAGGATGAAGAACCCAGCTGTGCCACCCTACCTCGTTAAGGAGTATTTACTCACTTTGATTACTCTCATAAGGAAGTGGATTTTAGTAACTGCCTAGTTTGGCATGGAGCCTTCAGGAAGAGACACTCTATTCCAAAAGCCTCTGCCAGGGCACAACATCTCCTGGTGCCTTCTCACCATCCCTGGCCAACAGTCTCATAACCACAAGACAAGAAATATTCTTCCTTGGGACAATCTAAATGGTACACAAGTCAGAACAGCTGAATTAAGATTTGAAATGTGCTACTTCTATCTCAAGCCCAATGGAGAACTGTGTGTTTGAGAATTTGCCTATTTTTTTCATCTAATAAAGGCTATTTACTATACCAATGAATCTGAAACAGAATAAAAAATCTTTAGTGCTTAATAAATACCAATACCTAAATATTTTGCTAATTACTTTTCCCATTGAGCAGATTATAGTGGCTGTTGCTCAGCTTTTATCAATGAAATAAAGTATTTTACTGGTCTTGGAAAACTACTTGGATTTTTTTTTTTCCTGAGCTCTCCTTTCTCTTTCCAAAGGCTAGCTACAAACTTCCTCTGTTTTGAAACTTTCCCCCTGCAGACTGGACCAGATGCAATTATTTCCTGAAATATTTAATCCAGTACTGTTAACTTTGTCCAGCTGAAGTAAATATAAGTGAGCAAAGACAAAATAGTAAAAATTTAACCCTGCTCCCTGCAGCCAAATGCCTACTGCTGTAGCAGCAGGAATGAGACAGACACAGAAGCCAGTGATGACACAGACACTCAGTGCACTGGACAACCAGCTCCTGAGCTGGAGATGACTGGTTTCCTATCAGACCTGGTGAGTACATGGTGGGGCACTGACATCTGAGATATTTTTGTATGCTATCAGTGCATGAAAGAAAACAAAATCACTATCTCTATCAAAACAACAAGGCTCCTATTTGCAAAAAGTACTTTGGAAGTGATTCTACACACTTTTTCAGGGTATTGCAGATATTTGCACTTCACCCTGTCTTCCATCTTCGTCAGAGCTTACCTGCAAAATCCTTGAACAAGTGAGATGTTTCTGGAGAATGAGACACACAATTAAGGAGCAGCCTGATGCAGCTACAAGCTTAAGATTTTCTTCTACTTCTGCAGGTACAATACCAGGGACTCTTCCGAATGGTCGTTGTCCTGGGGATAGGTGGAACATTCCAAATTGGCTTTCAAATTTCTACAATCACCTACGTGAATCAGGTAGGTAAAAGCTCACATAGACTGGTAAATGGCATCACCAAGCCCACATCCCTTTCTTGGCATGCTCCTCTCTGATAGTTAGCAAGGATTTAATTACTATATTCTCCTCTTATGATTAATTCCCATTACTATGCTACTGTGTAAAGTAGAACGTGTCAAACTGTTGAAAACGGAAGAAAATAGAGAGATCTGCAACTTGTTGTTAATAGAACTGTTCCTCAAAAAAAGCACTGACAGGTGTGCTGCAAGTTTACAGGGAGACGGATGTCCCATGTGGCTACTCCAGTGATTCCATATGACACTCTCAGAGCTTACCCATCTTCACATAGGGAAGTCAAACAGAACAAGTCAAGTGAACTGTGCTCTAACTGCTTCTCTCCACTGACCACAGGTAAAACTTCCATTTGAGACACTGGAACTTAAGGGAAGACATTATCATTCAGTAGAAATCACCTTATGGCAGAAGTGTTACTTTCAGGCTTCAGAGCACAGAGTTCTAAGTCAGAAAGGATTTAGAAACTGCAGTGATCAGGTGCAGTTCCTCATTAAGGTCTGTGTCTTAGCACCTCAAATTTCAAGAACAACCAAGCAACCTAGAAACAGGGAATACTCTATTACTCCATGCCTATTGGCTAATGCAAACTTTAGAGTCTATATGAAATAGAAACTTTATCTAAAGCAACAAAGTTATGTTATAAAAGTAATAAAATACATGCCGTGGAGCCAAAGTTATTGTTAATGATCCTTTTTTCTCTGTCTCAGCATGTTAAAGCTTTCATTAATGAAACTTGGCTGGAGCGATATGGCTACCCCATCCATCAGGATAACCTCTTGTTCCTGTGGTCTCTCATCGTGTCTATCCTTGGTATAGGAGGTCTCTTGGGTGCTTCAGGAAGTAGATACCTGACTGTCAAGTATGGCAAGTATGTATGTTTAATGACAATTTATCAACTGAATATTAATTCAAGGAAATTACTGCTGAGGTTTTTAAAGTTTTTAAATGTGAGACTGATTTAAAGGTACAGTAACAGCTGTACACAGCCAGCTTGGCAGTGATGCCAAGTTGCTGCTTCTTGCCTGTATCCTGTGGCACTGACTAACCAATTATGTTTCCAGCCTGCCACATGAGATGCAGTTACTGAGGCAGGGTTCAAGTAGAAAGGTAGCTCCCAGCTGAAGGCAGAGGGCTTTCTTGGAGATGCTACTCACAGTACAGCAGCGTTGAGATGCTCCTAGGTGCTACATCAATGCCACATTGCTCCCCTTCTCTATTTCACTCTCCCTGGTTTGCTGGGAAGTGAACATGTGATCCAGAAGGGACACAGTACAGGCTGCAGGTCCTGTCCCAGAAGTCACAGTGCCCACACATGCCTTCCAGGGAATTTGGAAGTAACCATTTTTCCAGTGCCTTTCTCTGCCAACTGTATAATAGACATCCTTGGCTATAGTGAATTCTCCCTGTTCAGATCCTGAGCTAGCTGGATGACAATATAATTCTGTGTAAGAGGGGCACAGTGTCCAAAGCCAATAGTGTAGAAGGACCTAAATTGTATGGGACCATATTTGCATAACTTGAGAAAGTTACCAAGATGATTTCACCCTGTGCCCCTGTATTGCAGGAACTTAAATGCCATTTCTCTCCTGATCTACAAAAATGTTTTATTTGCTTGCATTTATAGAAAAAAATGTCTCCTGTGCAACAATCTATTAATGATAACTGCAGCATCTATCATGGGCTGCAGCAAAATGTCCAAGTCCTTCGAGATGATTCTCATTGGACGCTTCCTATGTGGTGTAAGTGTAGGTAAGTGATTTCTCCCACAGGTTAAATATTACATCCTTATTCAAGATAGATAACCTTTCACTAAGAGAAAAAAAAAATCTTAAAGTCCATGATCCTTTGTCTGAAGATATTTTACATCAACTAACTATAAGGAGTACAGTTATAAATAATTCTGCAGATACCAAATGAAATTCAGCTTTGCCAAGTGCATAAATATTCAGAGCTGTCATAAATGTTCTGATACAATTGAAAACTTTTCTAGTGGAGAAATAGATATAGTATTACTTTAATTTTGCCGGACAGTATTCAGAATTATATGGAATATAGTTTAAATCTAGTGCTCTCATTTGGCTTCAGAGAAACAGACCATTCAAAGTCATGGCCGTTTCATTTTGACTCTGAACATATTTCAGGAATGTTCTGCCAGGGTGTTCAACCAGCTTCAAAGCAGTAAGTCCTTGGGGTTAGTGAAAGGAGCTGGACACAATCCAGTAAAACCACTGTCTGCAGGCAGTTCATGTGCAGAGAAAATAACCTGTGTTAGTGTCAGTATATCTTGTTTCCTACACAAAATGTTGTTTTTCCATTTAGTTTTGGATATTCACAAGGATGCCTTCTTTTTTTTAAACTTACTTCATTAGAAATTAATGTCTATTTTTCAAATAACCAAGTTCTGTAAATTACTGACATACAGATGTACTGAAGAACAACATTATTTCAAGAACTGCTCACCCATGGTCACCCTGCTATGATCTAGAACCCATATCTTGTCTTATGTAAAGACCTAATTTTTGCTAAGGAGACTGCATATCTCCACCATTTTGCCAACACATAAAGACAGGAGCAGAAAATGTTTTCAAACCAGATTAGAGGGACTGTGACTATCATATAAAGAAAATACTCTTGTTCCCAGACTGGATTTCAGAATTTCTGAGCCATTAAGTACTTCATTGATAGCTGTAAATACCAACTCTGCTTCAAACCATCAAAATTATTGCTGTACATTGAAAAGAAATACTTGCATCTTCTCTCAAGTCATGTACAAACCAACATTGAATCACCATACTTTAACTCACAGATCCATAGATCTACCGTAGCAGCTCTTCTATAATATCATTTCAAACATGGCTGAGATTATGTACATTAACTACAAGCAAATTAAACACTACTTCTTGCTGTTTAGTTACTCAGCTTTTGCATATTCTCCTTTAAAATGTACTAAGACTCAAAAGAGACACCATGATGAGGCAACACACCACAGGAGTACAGTTCTTAAGGTCAGGAAACTGCACTGTTCAAAGAGGACAGGAACCACTTCTGTAGAAAGAGTTAGAAAGCCTAATACTTAAAAATCTCATGCCCAGGGTGAGGTATGAGAAACAATTTGGTGCATGAGGCAGCTATATTCTGTGCTGCTTAGTTATTTACATTCAATTTTATTTCCCATGGTTATGAATGTCTTCTTCTTCTCTCCCATAATTTCCTCTTCACCTCAAGGCTTTTCTACTCCTCTGCATCATCAGTATGTTGGGGAAATTTCCCCTAGGAAGCTACGTGGATTTGCAAACTCTACTGCCTCTTTCTTTTGGTCACTGGGAAAAGCCGTAGGGCAAATTGCAGGACAAAGGTATAGTACAACTGATTTGCAACCCAGTTCATATCTGGATCCCTCTATCTTTTGCTGCTTCTGCTTTTCCATCAATTTCTTTCTCTTCTCAAAAACCAATGTAATGAATTTTTATTCTACACACGTTTGTTTTATTCCTGCCAGGGAGCTGCTGGGCAGCCAGTCCCGGTGGCCCATGCTGATGGCCTCCTGTGGAATTCCTGCACTGGTCCAGCTGTTCACTCTGCCCTTCTTCCCTGAATCCCCACCATATCTCCTCATGCATAAAGGAGACCAGGAAGGCTGCAAGAAAGGTAACTGAATGCTCTGTGTTCCTGTTCCTTATTTGGCTTTCAGTTGGTTTGTGAGTTTTCTCTCCCAGTGCAGAAAAAAGTTTCTCTCTGCTCATTTCTGAGATAACTCTGAATACCCACTAAGTACATTTTTGTTGTAGTCCTCATATAGAATACAAAACTACTCCTGTATTACAAAATCTTTGATACTAAGCTGTTATGCTGTGAGCAGTATAAATGATAAATGTTAAATGATAAATGACAAATGATAAATGACAAATGGCAGTTTGCACTGCAGGGCTCCACAAGGCACCACTCAACTCTATGTTGTTGGCTGTGTACCAAGCTTGTACCCTGAGAGAACGAGGAAGGGATTAATGTGGACCCATGAGCAGGGAGGAAGTCATTGTGCTCCTCACTATGCCCCTCTCTCTGAATAAGCCCCTCTATGAAAGAGGGGACAGGGCTCTGAAATACACCATAGGACATCTTGGCCTCACACTGCAGACACAGCCCACTCAAACTCCTCAGTCACTGAACAAAAGAGACAAATTAACATGGCAGGTCTCACTCTCCTTCTCCTCTACAGCCATAAGGCAGCTTTGGGGTGAAGGCCATCACCAAGCAGAGATTGATGACATCATGAAAGAGAAGGCAACAATGAAAAACATCAAGATCTTGAGTGTCCTGGAGCTAATGAAAGAACCAGCTATCCGCTGGCAGCTGTACATGATAATTATTCTGACCACCTCAGTTCAGCTGTGTGGCATCAATGCAGTTGAGTGCATTTTCCCCTTAAAGTCTCAAAACATTTACAGCAGCCTTAAAGAAGACATCATGGCTCTCAAGATCTCCCCTCATTTTTCCCAGGTTTCCCAGGCCACTATTTGCTATCTGCCAACCCTTCTACACAGCAGCAGCTTGGCCAGGCTCTCCATATGACATCTTCTTGCCCAGTTCTTGGTCATTGCTGGAGTTACCATCCTCTGAATTTAGGATTATCTATCAGCCATTTTTGGCAGCTGCTATGAGGCCCCAGAATCTGTTCCTACAACAAGCCCACTCTCTCTTGGCAAAATCTACAGCACTGTCTTATGTTACTGCTCCCATGTGTCAGCATTCTAAGGAGGACACTTGTGATGGGATGGCAATATGCTCACTCTACCTTTAGCTATTAAAGCATGCTCACGGTTCTGGCAGCTTCTGCAGTCCTCCCTGTCTTCTTCAGATCAGAATTTTTCTGAGATCATTTTGAAGCCACAGCTTTGCAATTTTCTGCATGATTCTTCCATGTCTAACTTCACGCTGCAGCAACATCTGTGAAGGAAACACACAGTTGAGTCTAACACAGTTCAAATTGAAATCTGTATCATCTTAGCAAATCACCAAATAGAGCAGAGATACTTTAAAAGAAAAGATGTCTGTTTTACTTCCTCATGATTTCATAACCCACGCTCTTCTTTCTTGAGAAGGAAGAATATATCCTACAACATTGTTCTTGGATGGGCTCCATAAGTGACAATATAACTGGCTGTTTATGAAAGCACCCAAATGAGGTCTGTGCAAACCTAATTACAGCAGCTGGAGATTTGTTTATCACAGAACTTTATCTTTCATCAAATTAATTAATTTGATAATGTTTTACAATGTTTTTGTCTGCCAATAAAGTGAATACTACCAGAAACAGTGCACAACTCTTACTCAAAAGCTGAGCTGCATGATCCTTGGCTGCCAGCTACTATCCAGGTCAGTGTCACACACAGACATGGGTAAGAAATGATATTCTTTCTTCTCTTACTGTTCTGTGTTTGTTGTTTTTTTTTTCCTCTAGATTTATTTTTATACTTTTGAAGTCCTCCAGGCAGCTGGCTTTGAGGAAAGAATGGTCTACTATATGACCCTCTCTATCGGACTTGCAGAACTCTTAGCCACTGTAGTCTGTGTAAGTCAAATCATGTTACTATGGGAATGCATCACTGTTTGCTTTTCTGGCACTGACCGGCTGTGATTTCTGTCCCTCAGAGCTCCATCATTGAGCGACTGGGCAGGAAAACACTCATAAGAGGAGGCTACTTCATCATGGGTTCACTGCTAGCTGCAATCACAGTGACCCTCTCCCTACAGGTTAGGAAACTCTTCTCCTGGTAGTTCTCTTTCCATTATCTATTCTGTTCTATTTGTACCTCTGCTAGTGGGTGGAAACATGTTTCTGAGAAAGGAAAGTGAAGCTCAGAAGTTCTCAAATAGCCCTCTGCATATAGGATTAATCTTTCTCTCAGCAAATACTGTCTGCACTCCTGCCTCCCTTTAAGCAAGACTATAGCAAGGAGTGCACAAAGCACGGAGAAGATAGCCTTGATTCCTGATATCATCAGGCTGCAAAGATTGAACACTGGTCAGCACAGATCAGAATGCAGTCATAGGAAAATTGTCCTTTCTAATTATGAATTTCTTAATAAGTAAGTAACAAAAAAACAGACGCTTTGAAGTTCAGCTTTGCTGCAGATTTCCCTGGGAATGCACGTATTGGTTCATGGATTGCAGAGCATTTCAATTCTTTATTACCATGTCAGTGATGTAACTTCAGAAACAGTTCTCTTGGGTTACCAGTATTCATCTAAGAGCTGTTCAATAGATACTACTGCAAAATTAACATTGAAGCAAGGTGGCAGCAGACTTCCATTTCTGTTTCAATCATGAAGGGTCTCAGACACAGGAGAGATCTTCTCCTAAAGCATTGTGTCCTATATCTTCTTGACTAAGATCTAGGAAAGCTCCTTTTCAGTAGAAACTGTTCTAGCTATTACCCTGTCAAAAGCAAAGAAAGATAGAACTTGGCCTTCCCATATCTCTGAGGGTTAGGGGGAGCACTGTGGGATCAAGGAGAAAGGAGGACATGGTGGAAAAGTACTAGTCAGACATCCTTTAATTGAAGGCATCTCAGTTTGACAGCTGCTCTGCATCAGCAAACTTGATTCTGTGCACACCTAACGAAAATTTCAGGGCTCTGTCCATAGGAAGAAGGATTCACATTTCTCTTCCAGTTTTCACACACCATATGTTTTTTATTGAAGTGACAGTGTCGGAAAACTTTTCTAACCTACAGTTATTCACAGATTTCACTCATAAATTGTTTTTTTCTTTGTTTTGTCGTGTTTTCCCAGGATTGGTATTTCTGGATGCCATACTGCAGCCTCTGTCTGATTATCTTATTTGTAGTTGTCTTTGGGCTTGGGCCAGGTGAGTACTTCATTCAAAAGAAGTAAAAGGATCAAGTCATGTTACCTTACAAATATGGCTGGGGAAATATTGCATTATATAGTATATAGATTTCACAAAGGTGAGTTCATTTAACCTAACCTGGTAGTCACATAAGCATTGTGGGTCCAGTCGGTGGCCAGAAACTGCAATGCCACCAGGTCTGAGTTTTTATAACGAGAGACTGATGAAAGGAGAGAGCAAGAAGTATTCACCAAAAAATCACAGAGAAACAGAATGAAAGCAGATTTTTTAGAAATAATTAAAAAAAAAAAAAGTGAGAAAAAGAAAAGCAAGGATACTTTTAAATTCATTGTCGTATACTCTCATATCCCACATAAACAGCAGCATAGAAGACCAACTTTGGATTAACTCTTTTCCTACCTTATACTACTAACTCCTTGTGAACTTATAAAGCTTATTTATTTTTAAAATATTTGCCTTCTCACACGGTAGGTGAAATTATTTTCCTAACTCAAAGCCAGTCAAAGTTCTGTGACATCAAGACCATAACTGAAATGCCCAGGAAGTGAATCTGGAAAGACTGCTCATCACTGATCTAACAATATCATATTGGGAATTCTTGCTTGTAGTAATAATTGGTATTTCACTCCTATGCAGCTTTTTTCATGAGACGATGTCAGATTTTTTGAAATGCCAACCACTCAATTCTTAAATCTCTCCAATAAAATTTGTTTGAAGAAATTAATATTTAAATAAAGTGATGTCTAACAGTTTATAAGATGCCACAAACACTTTCTTTTCTAAAAGAAAAGAGTCTCTTGAATGCCAGCCAACAACAGTAGCATCTTTTTGAAGATCCAATCTTCAAATCAAACACACTGAGAAGTAATTCTTACTCCTCTTCCTTTTTAGGTGGTGCCACAGTTTCCATGAGGGTTGAAATTTTCAAGCTGTCCTGTAGATCACCTGCCTTTGTGATCAGTTCAGTTTTCAACTGGCTGGGTGTCTTTGTGATTGGAACAACCTTCCCATTCATTGTGGTGAGTGACTTACTCCAGGGCACTCCCCAGGCGTGCCATGCTCCAGAGCTGGCCATGGGAGTTGGAAGAAGAGCAGCAGGAGACGTCCCAAGAATGTGACAAACAAAAAGATATGCTCATCTTGCTCTCTTTCTCACTCTGCTCTTCCCTGCAGGAAGGACTCAAGCACTTCTGTTTCCTCATCTTTATTGGGGTACTTTTCTCTTCAGCAACATTTTTCCACCTGTTCCTTCCAGAAACAAAAGGGAAGTCAATTGTGGAAATAACAGAAGAGTTTGATAAGCTAAACTTCAGAAAGAAGCGTGTTCCAGCAACTCCAAACCATGTTATGGAGGAGGGTTACACCTTCTGCACCAGGCTGTGACTGGCTGGTATGGAGGTAGCAAGCATTCTTAAAAGGAAGAAAGAAAAACATTTGTTGTTTTCTGGTTGGCATGTTGGTCAAATGGGCTATCAGCTTTCATTATCCATCACCTACGAGGCTTTTCTTTTGCCAAAACAGCACGGTTCTAAAGCACTCCACTCTGAGCAACTTAGAAAAGAGATGATGGCTTACATTAGTGGAATAGACTTGTCTAACTCATGCATATCTTGGCTCAACTTGCTGATGTGTAAATCTCTTCTATAATAGAGCAATTAATACACACTGAAACTGCATGTAGAATTTCTAAACATTCTGCTGACCACACAGAAAAGGAATGCTTGTGGTCCCTTCTCTCTCTATGATTCATGAGTTTGTATTTACAACCCTGAAATAGCAATAGTAAAGTTCTTGGCTTGCTATCTCTGGCTAGATTTCAATTCACAACAGATTAAAGAAAAAGAAATAACAGAATAGGACAGAAAGTCTTTGTTTCTTTAGACTGAACAACCACATCTTTCCAGATTCCTGTACTTAATGCCACAATTTCCTTCTGTTATCAGACTTTCATTCCAGTTTGTCAAAATTCAGAGCTTTTGGATTTTAAACTTTCGATATCAGCAGCTCTCCTTGCTGAGAATTGCATTGAATTATTTTATTTAAAATAAAAAAAGAAAGAAAATCAATCATTTGATTCTAAGATCAGATTTATTTATGAAATGAATAAAGAATGAGTAAAAAATTCCTATATAGCTTTACTTGTTTCAGTGGCAATACAGCTAATGAAGTCACAGATGGAAACACGTAGCCAGAAAACAGAAGCATAGGGAGTCCTTTCAGATACTCAGTGCTATCACCCCATCAGCATCATCACCTTAAGCCTGTTGCTACCCCTCCAGGATCAGAGTGCCCACAATTACCTTGAGGGCAGTGAAACACATAACAATATGCAGTGGAGTGCAATATACAAAGTAAAATCTAAACACTAGATGTATATAGTAAAATAAATGTTCCTTTTTATCTCTGATACTGCTTTGACTGGTGTATCTACTTCAATTCCAATGTGGCTATTCAAAATATGAATTCTGTTGTTCATCTTAACTGCTGCTTACTTTTATTGGAAACATTACACATAATAAAAATGGCAGATGAACTTATAATAATACTCCTGGCCTCCACAAGTGTTTCTTTCCAAACAATAAGACGTTCCTCAGGAACAGCTGACTAGAAAAAAACTACTGGTGTGCAGATCCTTCCATGACTGGGATTTTTTGTTGCTTCTTTTGTATTGAAGAACACTTAGGACCTCTCACTAAAAGATAATCTGTGAAACATGGAGAGTCTCTAGAGTCAGAAAAGCTCAAAAATTTTGCAGTGTTCTGTATATGTGTATATATAAACCCAGGCTGGATGGGGCTGTGAGCGGCCTGGTCTACTGGGAGGTGTTCCTGCCTATAGCAATGGGGTTGGAACTAGATGATCTTAAGGGTCCTTTCCAACCAAACTATTCTAAGATTCTGTGATTCTATGTATAACAACATAAATAGAAACTAATAGTCATTTGGAGACAAATCTTTCCTTGTAGAAATCTCAACTTTTGGTAAAACAGAATTATCTTTTCCTAACCCGTCAGTCTGAGCACATACTTCAATGCAACAATGCCCCAAATCTTTGGAAACATAAGCAGAATGTCACCGTGTAGCACTGCTGGATTGACTTTGCAGTGAGCCATTCCTCTGATCTGTTATTCATTAGATGTTATTAGGAAAGTCTTCTCCATATGATCCTTAACAGGAAGTGAGCGGATGCCCTATGGAACATTAATGTGACAACGAAGTGGAACAGCTATTTGGAGCACAGGTCAACCTTTGCCTGTGCTCAGTGGAGCGAGCTGCATTCTGGCAACAGTCTGGTCAAGGGATGAAAAAGCAAAAATGTATAGTTCAAATATAAAGCTGGAGCATCTGCAATAATTCATAGCATATAACACGTTGGGTAGGTATACTGGCACTTCTGCTCACCTGTTTAAGCCTTAGCAATCCAATGTTTCCTCAATGCTTTGGGGTCAGAATGAATAAAAGTTGCCAAAAGCCTCCTAAACATACCTTATCTGAAACAGAATGGCTGCAGGATATTGATGATACTTCAAAGTACTGTGGAAGTCCAGCCCAGAGAGCCAGGGGTGCCAAAGAGGTGAACCACTCAGAAGCATCAGGAGCAGCACATGTATGCATTCAGAGACATGAGCTGATATGTAAGGATTGTCTCAAATACTGACTCTGAGGCAGATACAAAAACTTTCAAACTAGATCAGAGAAGTGCTGTTACACAGACACTGAAAACAGACCAGGGCTAGTTAGACTTTATTTGAGAAGGGTTGGGACAGCTTGGTATATGTATGTCTTGCATGACTGTAACACTGCATTTTCCTCAGTGCCATCTAAGCAAGGCAGATACTAGCAGCTAGCATAGCATTTCTTTCCTTTGGCAGATGCATGGTATGTCATTCCAACTTTGCATGACTTTCTAGAAAAATAAATTAATTCCTAGCATCAAAGGGATGGTCTCACCTGTTTTCTAACAACAGCTTCACCGCTGGAGACCTAATCAGAAAACAAAACAAAACACCATGTATTCTCAACTTATATCAAAAGACAATTTCATTATGAGAATAACATAAAGTTGAGGAAAATGGCCAGGTGGCACTACATCTCAGATGTCAGCTGGAGAATTTGTGAATATTCTTTGCAGGTGACATATTTTCTAGTGTGACTATTTGCATACGATAATTTCTTTCTGATTTCTTCATCTTCGTTAACCGAGGTATAAAATGTAAATGATATCTAAGCCATTTACCAGCTTAACACGTATAAAACCATTTTAGCCATGAAATAAACGAAATTAAAGACTGAAAACATTCTGTCTGCTGTAAGAGACAACACTCCAGCTCTGAAGGTTACTGGCCTGATGTTGAATCTTCTTTTCCCAGCAAAGAAAAATCCAGTACTCCTAACTATTCAACTGCTTGAGCCCAATGTGCCACTGTAGAATGGTTAGGCTCTTTCCAAAAGTTCTGTAGATCACTATCTAAGCCCTATTTAAAATTCCCAACAGATAACACTGCCTCTAAGTTTCTTAGTTTCTACTGAGAACTAACCAAGTTATGGCTATTGCAGTTCTTTTTAAAATCGATGTCTCTGTTACCTATTGCCCAGGGACAACAGAGAGTTCATAATGTATACAGGTTCCTGGCGAGTGAGACCGTCTTGGTTACTTGAGCTAGACATAACCATTGGTTGAAATATTTAATCCAACAATTCTAAACTTTGTACAACAGTTGAAATAAGTGTAATTAACTCAAAAAACTTCTAACTAAACTTTAACTTCAGTAACATGGGACTAGTTCACTGACGCTGCTATTGTGCAATGTGAGCTTTCGGTCCCTTTGGCAGGGACCAGTCAGTAAGCAACAGGAATCAGCTCTTTCATCGGAGATGGCCACCTTTTTCTCTGACCTGGTGAGTAAGTGTCACTTTTTCTCATGTCCCTGACATTTAAAGGGCAAGGTTAATGTGATCCAGATTTCTTAAAGATTATAAGCTCTTTTAGGACAGTGACCATCCTTCTCTTCTGCATTTAAACACCGCCAAGAGGAATGGGGCTTAGGGCATGGAAAGGTCTTTTTCATGCAAGAAGACAAAATAAAAACTAACAAAAGTTCTTGCAGTTCCACTGTCTGACAATGCTGTTGTACTTTTGTCTTCTGAATTAGTGAAAACTAGCAGGCACTCTGATTACTTTCATGACTAATTCTAAAGTAATGAATGGATTAACTGTGCTGCAAAAGGCTACGATATACATGACAAGCTGCAAACGAAATGAGCTTCTTCATTTCATCCATCCATTTGATATCATCCATCAGGAGTTACCATAGTCTTAAGAGGGGAAGAAATTCTAACAAGTATTTCTTATTCTATTTCTCAACTTCCAGTAAGTACTAAAATTCTTGATTTCTAAATCTATCATGCACCCATTAAAAAAAAAAAAAAGGAAGAGTGAAAAGGTGAGTTAACTTGTTTGAATGCTTTTGTTGATAAGCAAATCCACTGAATCTGAGACAGAACTTTGAAGGAAATTCAGAATCTCCTGATCCATTATTTCTTTGTTCTTGTCATGAGATAACCTGGAAAATTCAGTTGTGGGGAAATAAAGATGGAAAGATGGACCTAAGAACTAGAATAAGGAGAGATCGAAACATCATCCAAGCCACCATTATACACATTGACTTTACTTTGCTCCTGTATGATTGTATTTTATTCCAGCTTTTCTTCATCCAGGCACTGATTTCCAAAAAACTGTGAGCTTACGAAGCTCATGATAGGAAAAGGGGGAATGGCTTTAATATAAAAAATGTTTTACTCAGAGTGTCGAGGCAGAGCTGTGGGTGCCCCACAGCCATGGTAGGGAGATGGGGCTGGGTGATCTTTAAAGTCCCCTCCATCCTAAGCCATTCTGTGATTCTATGATTACTATTTGACTTGAAAAGAACACAGAGCACAGTGTCTTCTATACAGATCAGTAGTATCACATACCCAGATGTGTATGGGTACTTTTGTGTTAGGGAGAGTTTTGTGTTAGTGCAATTACAAAGGCTATTCCAAATTACCACCTTCTCTTTTTAGCCCATGCCTTTCTGAAAAAGGCAAATGTTAGATGTGTCTTTCCTTTATTAAGCTTAAGGATAACAACAAAGTCAGAAATGAAAACAGTACATTAACATGAAGCTGATGGAGTACTTTATTTTCACTTTGCAGGTTCAATTCCGGGGGCTATTTCAAATGGTCCTAGTGCTGGGAATTGGTGGTAGTTTCCCATATGGATTCCATATTTCTGTCATCAACTCCCCCTCTGTGGTAAGTAGCAATCTCCCTGGCCAGTTTTAAAATTTGGGGGTCTTGCTTTCCAATTCATCAATCTATCTGGTGTGCCATGCATGTGATCTCCTCTCCTGTATGCTACTTACAGGCAAAACGTGGCCAAATACACAGATGTCAAAGTCATAGTATTACACTTTCAGCACCATTACTGTCTTCCATGTGTATGAAAGATGCTTCTCATAGCTAGAGCCCATAAATGAGAGAGCAACCTTGCATTAGCCTGTCTGAATTTGATTTGTAATTTTACTTCTCCTTCATCAGCCCTTTTTCTCCTGATTTAATTGTAAAGGATTAGCCACCAATGCCTTCCTACAATTCCTAAATTTCATCAGATACAACTTTCTGAAATGGAGAAGAATGGCAACAGCACATTTTCTGTTTTTCAAGCTGACGCTAATTTGAAGATTTTGAAATTGATCTCAACTAACCTGTTTTACTCTGAAAATTAATCTCAAAAGAAATCTGGTATTAAGTTAATCTCAAAAGAAATCTAGTCTGGGCTAGAACTGAAGTACAGCAGCCAAATAAGATGAAGGAATCTGACACCCATTATCCAATCAAAAATCATTTTCCTTTTCAGCACATCAGGAAGTTTATTAATGAAACCTGGATAGAACGACATGGCTCTCCCCTCCATCCAGAGACAATCATGCTGTTGTGGTCCTTCATTGTGTCTGTCTTTGGGATTGGAGGCTTCCTGGGGAGCCTCTGCTGCGGCTACCTGACCACCAGATACAGAAAGTAAGTGCTTCTAGAGCTCAATAGCTCAAGAGTTCAAGTACAGCAAGTACAGGGAAATATCAAGGTGAATGAATAACCCTTCTCTTCTTGGTCGAAGCAGCCTGATTGCACATCCAACACTTTCTAGCTGAAAGATCTACCAAGCTTTACAAACACCCAAAAAGCAGCTGTAAAAAAGTCTTTTGCTGTAACATGCTACGTGCAGCCTCTCTAAACACCTGGAAAACAGCATGCAGAAGACATTCCTACATGACAGAGAGCCAGATTTCTATTTATGTACAGTTGTTTTGGAGTGATGACATTGTATTAAATATTCATATCTAAACTAATGAACCTGTGAACAGAACTGGAAAAATTAATTTCCCTGAAACTACACTGTAAAAGATACAGGCAGCACCAAAACAAATTCTCCGAGAGAAATCTCCATTGTTGGCAACACATTTTACTAGAAATCATTCCAAAATTATTTCTCTCTCTGGAAGAAGATTCCTCACCAGTCTGGTCTTTTCCCACTGTCTGTGTATAACACCGCTAATTTCATTTGCAGAGAAATTGGCAAACTTATCTGCTTGGTGTGATCCATTTAAAGATCTGCTCCACAATCCACTGGTCCAGAGGCCCCTCGTCTGGGTCTTAACAAACCAGCTTAGCCTGCCTGCCATTGTGTTCTTTCCTGACAGGTAAGTGCCCCCAAGAAACTTCTTGTGGGACACTGCCTAATCCCACACCCAAAGGGTCTCCCATGACTGGAAACAAAAATGAGTTCTCCCATGGATTATTTTGTGTGTGATAACTTGTATCACAATCTTTTAAACAGAGCATCTCTGGGCATTCTTAATGTGCTAGAGGACTCTTGTCTAGCAAGCAGCACAGCAAAAATGAGTGCAAACAACTTTGACTTGATCCTAAGACATCGTGATCGGGAGCGTATCAGCTCACAGTTCACACAGAGTGCTTTTTGAAGCATGAAGCACACCTCTGAAAAATGTTTTTTGCCATCTCCCAATACCTCAGATCACATCCATCTGTCCGAAAGTGCCTTTAATATCATCCATACTAAAACGAGAATCACAGACAGGTTACTTCTGGGAAAAAAAAGTAACATTTTATGAGGAGTTCCTGAGATAAACATTAATGAATTCAAACATAAAGGACTGTGAAATATTAAAGCACCACTTTCACTATCCAATTTCAAAATATCAATAATATTAAAAATATCAAAATTCTTTCAGACATTTCTTTAAACAGCAGGAATGGTTCTGCCATGCTTTCTGTCAGAGAAAAAACAGTCAAAAGAGATTCTCATTTCACACTAAATTCTCATGGTTTGCTATTGTTCTTTGTTTCAGAAAAAAGTGCCAGATTGTCACCAACCTGATCATGCTGATAGCTGCACTTTTAATGGCCTTCAGTAAAACAGCCAAATCCTTCGAGCTGATCCTGGCTGGACGCTTCCTTTATGGCATTGGTGCAGGTATGTGCCCATGACATTGTGCAGAGCGAGCACCCTGCTGTCCCAGGATTTTCTCCTCAGGTATTGCCACTCTTGAGTAATGATTTTAAAGAACCAAGCAAATGGATTAGACCCTTAATGAAAATGAAAGCCATCATCCCTTTGCAAGAATTAAATCCAAATATCAGAGTGAATGGAAACAGTGGAAGACAGGATGGGACCAGAAATTTCAGCTTTTCTCAGTATTTTAACAGTCACTTATCCTTTTTTATCTTAAAGGGTTTTCTCTCAATATACACCCTCAGTATGTAGGAGAGATTTCACCCAAGAAGCTGCGTGGATTTACAAACTCCACAGTTGCTGTTTTTCTGACACTGGGGAAACTCACAGGACAGGTTGTTGGACTACGGTAAATTCTTCTGTTTTTCTACTGTGCTACACTAGAAGCAATAGAAATCTTTCTATATACTCACCTTCTCATCTACTTAATGACTGAGAAACCCTTTAATCTTCTCCAAAACAGGGCTTATCTTATGCCGGAAGAAAACTTTTGATCAAATTTGAGGCAAATATAGTTTTCAATATAGGAGAAAGAAAAGCAAATTACTCATGATCTGATTTCTTCTTCATGACGCTCCCTTTCTACTCCAGGACTTGCCCTCAGAAATTTACTACAACTACATGAAAGTCTTAGCAAGACATTTTGGTCCTGCAGTCAAACAATGGTAAAAACAGTCTCATCAGCTCTTCAGACATCACATAGAATCCAAACCATCTTTAGAAAGTATTTCAAGATGCCAAAGAAATTTCTAAAAATTGTCCGAAATAAAAATAGCCAGATTTGTGAAATTTGCCAAATCATCAATAGAGGTGTTTGCTCCACAGCACCCTTGAATGGAATTTGAGCAATCCTCACCACTCAGAAGTTCCTGAACATTCATGATTTTATTTCACATGCACTTTCCAGGGAGATTTTAGGAAGTGAAGCTTTGTGGCCATGGTTGTTAGCATTTGGTGGACTGTCAGCACTGCTTCAGCTGGTTACTCTTCCATTTTTCCCTGATTCACCATCCTACCTCCTGATCCAGAAGGGTAATGAGGAAGCCTTCAGGAAAGGTAGAGTGCCTAACTTGCCACCTAATTCACGTGATATGGTAGAATGCCAGCTTTGGTAGAAGATACGAAAGCAGGACAGACCTGTTCAGCACAGTGGTGTGTATCGTGGAGCAATAGCAGAGGTAGTTCTGACTAAAGCAGTTCAGTTTCTAAAGCAAAACATCTGCATTAACTGGAGTGTTCACTCAGACTAATTTAGTCGGTTCAGAAAAGAAAGATAGATGCATAACAGCATCTTTAAAATGTCCAGTTTGGGCAGTAACTATTTCTTTAAAGGAAATGGTTTGGGCAGCCCATTTCTTATTAAATAAAGAGTACATAAATGTTTACTTTATTTACAATTAAGTCAACTCAGCTTTAGAAAGTACCCCATACTGACAACTGAGGGATAACATTTTTTTATCTGCCTGTTGACTCAGGATCAACTAGATGACAGAAGCAGACAACAAACCAGACACTAAGCACCTACATCAATGGATAAGAATAAGGATTTAACGTAATCATTTATGATGGAGATATTCTGGTAGAATAATGCACTTCCCTCTCTCTCCCCAACAGCCATTAGGAAGCTCTGGGGGAAGGAGACCATCAAGCAGAAATTGATGACATTATGAAGGAGAAGGTTGCAATGACGAGCACCAAAACCTTGCGTGTTCTTGAATTAATAAAAGAGCCATCTATGCGCTGGCAGCTTTACGTTCTGATGACTCTCATGACCACCTTGCAGCTCTGTGGAGTCAATGCAGTTGAGTGCTCTCTTTATCCACTGAACAATAAACAACATTAGGCAGCATTACAAAACCCTCCGAGTTACTATTTCTTACACCAGCTTAGACTAAGAAACTGACAGAATGATTTCCATTGGAAGAGGCCTCTGAAGGTCATCTGGCCCATATCCCACTGCTCACAGTAGGGCAAACCTTCAAAGTTACATCAAGCTGTTCAGGGTTCGGGCCAGGCATTTGGAAGCCTAGAGATTCCATGACTTCTCTGGGTCTCTGTAGCAGTGCTTAGCTATTCTCTCTGTGAAGAACATTTGTATTATATGCAGTTAGAATCGTCCCTTGCTGTCACTTGTATCCACTGCCTCTCATTCTTTCACTGCATATCTCTTAGAAGAATCTGGCTCCATCTTCCCTACACTAACCTGCAATTAGATCCCACCATCTCTTCTCCAGGGTGAAGAAACCTCGGCCTCTCCTGAAATGTCATGCACCTTATCCCTTATGCCCTTCGCCGGTACTCAGATCTGATCTAGTTTTTCAGTGTCTTTCTTGCAGCGAGGGCCCAAAACTTGACAAGTCCTCCTGACTTTGGTGCCATGCAGGGAGGAATGACCAAGTCCCTCAAGCTGTTGGCTATGCTTTCACTAGACCTATACAGTTATCCTTCATTCCCGAAAGCACACAATCCACTTCCATACTAATATTCCAGCTTCACTAAGAGAGATGAAAAGTGATGTGCATCACAATTGCTAAACTTTTCTTCACAGGTGCATTTCCTCTCTGCGTTTTTCAGATATACTTCTATTGTTTTGAAGTATTCCATACAGCCAAGTTTGAAGAATATCTTATCCCATACGTGTCCCTGGGAGTTGGGCTATGTGAATGCCTATCTTCTATATTGTGTGTAAGTCTTTGGAGACTGGAGTTTGAAGGAAAAATGTAATGTGGTCAACTGTGCTTTTCGTTTCTTATAAGTGGGCTCAGGGAAGATTTGCATAACCTAAGACACATCTTCCTGTTTCTATAAAACCACATGAAGGATGAAAGGCAGCTCTTATCCATTATATCTTTAGCATCATTTTTATTCTGTAAAAATATTCTCTCATTCTGTCACAATGAGTAACCACTAAATGAGAAGGCATGAGCAGAACACAAGAGTCAGGGGCACAGCTCCAAAGGAACAGCAGTCTGGATTAGCTGTTTCTGATGGCTGGGATTAGATGAGTGTACGTATGCATACACAATTTGATATACAAACATGCAAGAAAGAAAACTATCTAATAACAGTCTAGAAGAGACTAATAAATAACAGCTTTGAAGCTGATAAATTCATCTGAAGTTAAGAGTCTCTCAGATTTCTGACTTTACTCAGATAGGGCTCATGAGAAAGACACATGTAGAGAGCAGGAGTTTTTTCATTTGAGAACTGAGATTTATGACACATTTTCTGCCTTTCAGAGCACCCTTATAGAGCGATTCGGGAGGAAGGTGCTGCTCTGGAGAGGATATATACTAATGTGTTCTGTGCTAGCACTCCTTACCACCACCCTGTCACTGCAGGTAAAGATCTAGTAGCCTTCTGGCTACTTGCCCAGCATCAATCCACGTTTCTGGTCCTGCCTGAATATGAATAAGTACAAAAACTGGAGTTAGTGGAAGAAAAAGAGCTCTGTCAGTCTTTCACATATCTAACAGTTTGATATCACTGGTTTCTCACTTTCAGCACCAGTTCTTCTGGCTGCACTACTTCAGTGTTGTCTTGATCTTCCTATTCGTTATCTTCTATGGAATTGGACCGTGTGAGTAAGAGAGAAAATTCTGCATCATATTGGTTAGCAACATAATTGACAGGGGAAGAACAGACTAATTCCATGATAAAATTCTGGAAAGTAGAAGGAAAGGGCAAAGTGGGAGAAAGAAAAAGGATACAAACACTTCACATTTTTTTGCTAATTCCAGTACCGTAATGATTTAAAATAGACTATTACTTTCTCTGGAGGGTTTAAGAACAAAACTTCAGAACTCCTTTAAAAATACCTAGCCAAAAATAGGATTCTAGGCATTGCCAGGTGAATGGTAGTGATCAATCCTTCATTAACTCAGTGAGTTAAGCTTTATAGCTGCTAACATACTTCAGGCAGAAATGACTACAGGAGACATAAGAGCCATTAACAATGGCTACCAATGCAATACAGAACTGCACTGGCACCAGGAAAAGGATTCCAGCATGTACGAGAGAAACCTGAAGTCCTAAATTAGCACCTGTAGAACCTTTCTGGAATCGAGGTCTTCCAGCTCCATGGCAGAAGTGATCTGCCAGCAGGCCAACTACTCTGCCTGACGTTTCTTAGCATTGCCACTGCAAGGATCTTCAGCAGGAGCAAGGTGCACTGAGGAATGAATGAAACAAGTATACTCTGCTTCTGTTCTGCTTTATCCTTTACAGCTGGAGCCTCTATAACTATCATGGTTGAAATCTTCAGCCAATCATTCCGACCATCAGCCTTTCTGATTGTCGGCTGCATCAACTGGATGGGACTGTTTGTACTCGGGATGATTTTTCCATTGATTGTTGTAAGTCATTAAGCAGATTCTTCCCTCAAGACTCATCTACTTCTGAAAGCTGATAGGGAGCTAAATTATAGCAATAAATTGCAATGATATGCAAAGCTTAGAGCTCTGTCTGAACATCAAGCCTGCTCAGGAATATCCCAGGCCTCTCAGAGAAGCAGCAGATCAAACACGGCCAGCGTTGTGATACTCATTCTGGTTCATGTATTGAACAAACCTTTGAATTTCCATTAGTAAGACACAGATCCGCAACCAAGGGCAAAGAAATAGAAATGAGGTTCTTATTTTCCTTACAGTGTTTCTCATTTCTGCTTGCAGGATAACCTCGGTCCCTTCTGCTTCCTCATCTTTTTGGGAATCCTTGCTTTATCAGCAACTTTCGTCTACCTGTACCTCCCTGAGACCAAGGGAAAGTCAATCATGGAGATAATGGCAGAGTTCAACAAGCTGAATTTTGAAAAAAAGGAAATGTCAGTTACAGAAAATAACCTCCCTAAGGATCAGTTGTTCTGCACCAAACTCTGAATGTTCAAAGGAGAAATCTGCATCCTTTAGAAAAGACAGAAAACAGTGCTGCAATGGAAATAAAAAGGAATCATTAAAAATAGAACACAAGCTCTTCCATGTGTTTTTTTTTCCTTTTTTTTTCTTTTTCTTTTTCTTTTTTTTAATACATATATGAAATTCATTATGCTAGAGTTTTATTTCTTGCTGATGTCTAAACATTCTAACAGGAAATGTTGTCACTTAGTTTTAAGATCTACAGGATACAAAATTTTTTTCTTAAGAAAACCCAAAAAACTAAGTCACCTTTTTTCCTAATGTATTTATAGTTCTAAAACATTTTGCTAGACATCTACAGGGACCGTTCCTGCTCCAGGACCATACATACACCCTGAGGAGTATCCAGAAATATGTTTAACCAAATAACTTAAGGAGGCAAATGGAGGGAAGGAAAGATAAAGTCGACCAATTGATTGTCAGTCACAAAAGAGAGATAAAATAGAAGTCAATAATAAAATAATTGACTTGAAGGCTGATAGAGGAAAAGCTAGATACATGGTTTTGGGCAATTCAACAAAATGTAGTTCAAATTTGAGCAAAGGAATATAGGAAAAAGCATTCCAGCTATGTAAGTAGAAAAAAATATTGCAGGTGAAATTGTTGTGTGAGGCATTCCTTCTGGAGACAGATGGGAATTCCAGTGGAGAACATCCTAGCAACTCCAGGCAGGAAGAAGGGCTGGCTGAACTGTTATTGTTGTATGTAAAAGAGGTTCAATGGTTCCTATAAAACAAAGCACACTCTCCAGAGCTTCTGTGTCATCTAAGGATCTGGTTTCCAGGCTAGTACATCAGCTTCTGGGAATTACATCAGACGTTTTCAGAAAAGAGTTTGTTTTGGAAATGTTTTCCTTGTTACATAAGCAGGCTGCAAATACCTAGAGATTATTGTACCCAGTAGAAAAAAACAAGTTGTGAAGTTCATTACAAATTCAGCCTAAGTTTTTCCAGGTGACCACTAACAGCTATAGTATGATGTGTCACTAAATGCTTTGGATCATACCACCTGCTTCCAACAAATCACTGCAGAAGAGATTCATGAATATTGCAGAAGTCAGTTCCTCTCCTTACGGATGGAGCTGTCACATCAGTTTGTTTTTAATGCTTTGACATAGGATCCATGCCCAGAAAAGTTATTTTTGGATTTTTCAGTATTTTTGTTATTTTTAGAATGTTTCGGATGCAGGAGAGCCTATCCACTAACACAGAAAAGGGGTGAATTAATAGCACATTTGGAAGAGTTTTGTCACAGCTCATAGGGCTCCATGATATATCTATTGGGGATTTTCTGCTGTTTTACTCCCAGAACTCACAACTGAGATATCCACCTATTTTTTTTAAATAATTATGAGAATTGCAAGAAGAAGCACATTATAGTCTTCTCATTCTCAAAAAGCCTCCAAAATCCTTGCTTTGTCACTGTTTTTTCATGATCAGACTGTATCCAAATACAGTGCCACTTGCTTCACGTAAGTTGTCTATGTTGAGGTCTTAAACACTTACATTACTTAAACTTTATATGTGATGACATTCCATGTAGGCCTTTGTCAAGACACTGGATGTAGGAGGGTATGTATTTATGCATACACGTGTACTTCTGAACACCTCCAAGAACCTATCAGAGAGCAAACCTCACTCTGTAGCTTTCTTGTTTTGTCATGCTGAACACTTGTTCACCACTCAACTACCTTCAGCCTACTGGTTATGTCTGGAGAAAAGTGGAAGATGCCAAAAGAAATCAAAACTGGGGATGCTTTTAACAGTCCCAAAGTAGTCTGTCTTGTGCCCAGACCTAGTTAGTACTTCCACGAGTGACTCAGTGGACTGAAATCTGCACATTACAGTACCTTGCATGGACAGGATACAGAATAAGACTGGAAAAGCTGGAGATGCTTTTGAGTCAAGAAATTTTATTTCAATAGCCGATAAAGTGCTTTTTAAGAAAGAAAATATCAAATTGCACAAATGACAAGTAATAATTCTTTAAAGAGCTAAGGATTTGAGGAGGAATCATGGATTACAACAAAAATAAGTGTTAAAATGATGTGTGAGCATAAGGAAATCTCATTTGTTGTGCACAAGGTAGCACTAAACCTCAGCAGGAGTATTTCACTCAGCCACAGGCTCCCCACCTTGAGAAAGAGGCGAGGAGATTAGAGATGTACCAAAGGGAAAAAACACGAGAGAAGTCAGACTGCAAGGATCAAGTGAGATTCTTCTAGAAAAGAGAAGCACGAAGAAGGAGGCTGTCATGGAGAAGATTGGAATAGCTTTTTTCACTTAGTAGAATAAGGCAGCAAGATTTCAGTGAGATCTTGGAAGGAAGTTTTAAAAGCTTCTGTTGCTTCCAGTTGGGTTCTTCATTGGGTTTGTGTTGTGGTTACCAGCTCAGAGACAGCATCGTGTCAGTGTTCCTGTATCACTTCCAGCAAAGCACAGCACTCAAAAGCAGTTTGAAGCTCCCACCTACCTTGTTAGCTCGAGCTCCACACTGACAACTACTGACTAACGCCACACAGAACTGGCTGCAGTCCTCAGTGATGTTCCTGCAACTAGAAATGTCTAGTGGACACAACTTTATTTTGCAGCTCAAAAATATCCAATTTGAACACGGACCTGGGCTGAGAAAAGCTCTTAGCCTCCTCCATGATAGCACTCGGGGGATGTTGCCCCTCATGAGTGCCCAAGAAGCTCTTTGAGCATCTGTGTGAGGGAAGGAAGGTTTCTCCAGGTGTCACCTTCTCCTCTGTTGGGGACCAGTGGAGATTCTGACTGACAGACGTTTCAGTAATGGTGGATGGTTAATGGTACTGAGCTTTCATTGACCAGAGAGAAATTGGTTGCTTTGTGGTTACAGATTTAAAAAGCCAATTATGTGGCTGGATGTCCTCATCAAATTGACTTGCTTCGGAGATAGAAAGCCAGCAGACCTGAAGATGAATGATTGAACTGAGTCTCTTCCAGGTAGACTGTTTGACATCCAATAAAGCATTCCTCTTTCTTTGGGACCAGTAACAGAACTCAGCACAGTCAGCCTATCTCATTAAACATGCAGGAAATCAATCTCTGCCATATTTGACTGAAGTTCGCTATCTCAGAAGAGTCAGAAGAGTGCTTTAGGCTTGCATAAGACTCATTTCTACAGAAAAGAGGTTAAACCATAAATGGAGTGGGTTTTTTTTTCCTCAACACACGCAGGAACATAACGCACTACTTCTGTGAAGCGGATGTGTCCTACCCCTCCTCACAAATAAATAATGTTTTTATAAATCATCAGTCCTGCAAACAAGTACTTGCTGTATGAGGGAGGGGGGTCATCAGCTGGTGGTTCTTGCATAACAGCCCCCGGCTATAAAGCTAGAGGCCAGGGCTGGGATGCAGCTGGAGCAGGTTTGTGCAGCAATGTGGAAGGGACATGGAATGGGACTTAGAAATATACAGGGAACAACAAAGACCTTTTTTTTTTTTTTTTGGAAAGGACGCAAACTCCTTCGTGACAAAGGAGACAATAGGAAAGGGAGAGAGTCTTGAAGTTATGGCAGAGAGAAGGAAAGGATTAGGGTGGGCTGGAATGCAGAGCGTTCCTCTCACAGGAAATGGTACCATTCGAAAAAATCCTGATTTACTTGTATTTTTTTTACAAATAGACTTTTGGTTTATTTTGTACTGGGGAAAAAAAAAAAAAAAAAAAGAAAAAAAAACTACTTCAACAAACATTTTCAAATTGCTCTGAGGAGAAAATAATGGAGATTAATATTTCAGTTTGATTTATTTTCTAACAATAACCTGTTTCTGAGATAGATGTTTAAAGGCATGTGTGCACAGGCATTTGGCACAGAGCTGGCTGGGACACAGGGAGTCTGGCTGGGGAGAGCCGGGCTGAGAAAGTGGGATCTCAGTGGGATCCCCTTCATTCATCTGCTGCGGTCTGATGTTTCCAGGCACCCAAACAAGCTGTAAACGACAGCCAAGACTAATTACCCAGACAACCCCTGGTACTCGGGCTAGTTTGTTTTAGCAAGAGGGTTAATTGCTACTGAGTTCCAGCGATGCGCTGCTAATAAACGTGGGTAATAACAGAAGCCAGATGGATGCCAAAGGAACTGATCCCTGGATTCCCCAGTGCGAGGACCTGACACTATGTATTAGCAGCAGGGAAGACTGCAGGCTGCTCGTTAATGTTAACATAGATACTTTCTTCCAGTTTTTCTGCTATCAAGAACAAAAGTAGGATTGAGCTGTATTTTGTTTAATGAGGGGAATGTTGATCTAGACCTCATCTGTGTCGGTTCACATTTACTTCAGCAGGGAAGACTGCAGCAAGAGCCAGTGAGGTGCAAAATCTCTCTGGAATGCAGGGTTGGAGCAATGTGATTGCCAACCCCCAGCAGCATTCACTTCCCACACAGGCAGGGAAAGCCTGCTGGCTTGGAGAGGTTCTGGGTGTACTGCAGGTGTCCAGGCTCCTGGAGTACCCAAAGCACACAGTAAAAACAACATCACAAAGTTCTCCTTCCTGCAGTGTACTTGGGCACAGCACCCAGAACCACATTCCAGTAGGTACTTGGGCACAGCAGGGCTGATGGCTGCAATTATCTACAGTGATCAGCGTTCACTGCAAGATCACCTTTTGCCAGACACAGAGCATTTCTACGATTCACTCCTCCAGAGCAAACATCTGTGTGTGCCTGTGTGCCTCCTGCCCTATTTTCAGCAGTGTTTGCTTGCATAGAAAACTCCAGACCACCCATGGCTTTCGGGGTGATTTTCTTTTTTAGGGGTGTCCTAGGATTCAGGCATCTTTGGGTACAAAAGGGGACTGAATACCTGCTGCCAGCCAGAGGCAGTTGCTCACATCTGGGAGGAGCAGCCCAGCACATGAGCTGCATTTTTCTCCGACAGTTATCACTACCCAACTGGAGCAGTCAGTAGAAACCAAGACCTGAATGGTAAGACATCCTTGTTTGGGCCTTTATCACAGCAGTGAATGTCTTGGAAAATAATTCAAATATACTAAGATATTAACACATGAAAGCTTTGGATGTGGTGAGACTGGAAGGACAAAATCTTCAAGACAAAGACAGAAGGCATAGAAGGATCTGGGCTGCAAAGTAACTTAATAAGATTAAAAGTTAAAGTATTTGCTTTCTTGAAAGTGGTAAAAAGCATCTACAAGTACTTGGGATTGTTCTTAATTATTTTATGAGCTTCTAGTCCTTTTAGCTAGGAAAACAGCCTTTCTGCAATAAGTTGGGATGACAGTGCAAATCTCCAAATGGCATAGCACAGGAGTGTGGTTGTACTTCAACAATTCTCATCTTCGTGACTTACAGAAAGATATTTATGAGGTCTGAGAATACAAAGAAGTACGTACAGGAGAAATTTAATGCCATACATGATAGGCATACAACTGTTTTCCTGGCAGTTCAGGTACACAGATATCTTCTGGGATTTTCAAGCTTTTCCAAATGTGGCAAAGGAGGATAATTTTCTTTCAGCAATACCTGGAAATACAGATCTCCCCTGACTGGGGGATGTCCCTTAGTGGCTCCACAGACCTTTGTGCTACATGTTTTCTTTACATTGGGAAGACAGGAGAGCAGGAGAACAAAGTCTACTCCAAATTGCTTTGTCACCTGCTGAACAAACAGCTGAAAATACCATCTGCCTGGTGAGCTCATACAGCTACTTGTCTGACATGACTTTCCACAGATTGTTAAACCTATTAATCCCAAACTTGCAGTCCAGTGTTTTTCTGTAACATTGTGCTTGAAGATGCTAAATGCTCAATGAGTAGGGCAGCTCTCCAGTTAAAAAGAGGAAAGGAGGAACTACCTGAGCTGCCAAGTCCAGAACCTGTAAAATCTGTCTTGGTTAAAATGATGGAGGCTGAGTCACCATCCATACCACAGATCTCATGTGTGTGCAAGCCCACGTACAGATGCAATAGCTTCATGTTATTAAATTGATAATTTGAGTAATGCATACCAGTCCCTCACCACTGTCTGTGGGGTATAGATGGAGAACTATTAAAAAAAGCTTTGATTTAGATAGAAGCATTTCTAGTGCTTCTCCTGAATGTGTACACCAGTCTGCTACAGAACAGACTCTGTGTTTCAAATACAGCATCCTGAGATTGCCTTAAAACAAGAAGCAGAAAAACAACACCAGCTCCAGAATGCAAGTAGACAAGGTATTTAGGGGGAGCAACACCTGAATGCACCTTGCAGAATCTGCAGTAAGAAGCATGTAAGTTGCAGAGGGGTAGTGCAGCCATGAGAAGAACAGAGCTCTGGGTTCCTGCTGCAGGAACACCCAGCCAGCCTGCCGCACTCTTCTCCCAGCAGCCACAGCATCTGTCTTCTCCCTCAGGCTTTGTCAGCTTCTTTGAGATCAGTGCTGGCAACGTGGGCTGGAACAACACCACCTTTGGTTGAGGTGTTCTGAGGTGGTGATAGCTTACTCTTTAACACTCCATGGTTTCTGAATACTGAAGCTCTAGTCATGTTATCTGCAACTGGCACAAATGTAAAAAGCAACAGTGCTACACCCTGCAGTTCTAACGTCTTGTCTGCTGCCTAAGTAAAGGTAGAAATCTAGTGGGAACCTGAGTTGAGAATCTCATATTATTGTGGAAAGGCCCATGGCTCAGATGAGAGGGAGCTTTCTCAAATATCCCTAATAGAAGCTTCTCTTTAAAACAATGCAATCTTCTGTTTGAAGATGAGCTCTCCATGTAGGTATGACTTTGCCCCATTCATGCTGGGCAGCCTGGCCAAGCTTAAACACATCTATCTTCACCTGATTTCAGAATGTATTTAAATGTAAGTCAAAAAGCTATCAGTGTGCTGTATGGGTCTTCCTTGACAAGGAGGAAGACAGAACTGCCTTTTACTTAAGACAGATGGACTGCAGCCCAGGTCTCCACCTTAGATGTAACTACGTGGACATGTAGCTGCTTTGCAGAAACACTTGTGCTGCAAGTGTGTCTCAGAGCTCAGAACAGGCAGAGGGAGCAAGTGGAAAAACCCACTGTCCACTGTTCTGCCCTCCCCTTTTCATCCACAGAACAATTTGCAATGACATGAAGATTAGAGCACAGTTCAAATTGAGGGAGATGCACAGTGAGCCATTCCCAGATGTCAAAGTGGTGAATTATGAAAGGAAGATTTCCATATAAATATTTATTATTCAAGCCCTAGGTCAGATAATATAATTTGCTTCCAAAGTAAAACAGATTGAATACACATCTGTTTCCTGAATCTCTTTTAAAAACAATGCTAATTTAAAAAAAAAAAAAATCACAATACATCTGATTTCTATTTTTTTTCTTCTGGAATTACAACCCCATCTCACCCTATTTTAAGCACTGTTGTGAACATCTCGTTTTGTCCCTGGCACAGTCTTGCTTTGCAGCCAACAGTTTCTAACTAAAAGCCTGTTCCTCAACCTACAAGAAGAGGTTTCTGGGGATAACATATGGCAACTGGTCAACGAATCGAAGCAGCACAACCAAGGAAGCAAGGTGCCTCCTCAAACCTAAATACAATGTATCTTATGAAACATGGTTCAGTCCTGCTTACAGCTTGGCGGAGCTGAATGCTGAGAAAGCAAGGCATGATGGCAGGTAGATTTGCTCTCACAGTATTTATTCAGCCCCCAAACACAGCAGTCCTCTAGCTGAGGAGGCAGTTCCCTTCTCCAAAAAGCAGTCTGCCACCTTCATAGAGCCACCAGGTCAAAGAATGACACCTCTGTTCTCTGATGCTCTCTTGGCTCCTTATCCCTGGTCCAGTAGCTGTGGTTTTGATTGCAATGAAGTCAAGCGTGCACAAGGGCAACCAGAGATTTCCCCAGCCCTGCTCTTTGCAGTTAGTCTCCAGGAAAGACTTCAGCCTGCCCGACAGAAGCCTTTCTGTGCTGCATGCCTTCTGAGTAGTTTTCAGAGCATCCAGACACTGAACTGTACGTTCCAAAGGTAACTGAGACAAAGTACCATCGAGACCACCCCTACTTGTTACCAGTCTTGCTTTACACTCCCTAATAAGGAATGTAAAAGCCTTTCCTTTTGCCTTTCTTTGTGTGACTGTAGCACATCATCAGAAAGCTGTTTGATACACTTCTGTAAGATATTTTACTTTCGTTTTTGGAAGCCATGAAAATACTGAGAGTTAAAGGGATAAAACAGCGCGAAACTGCAGGTGCCTCTCCATTGTGCGAGCAACACGAGGCGGGACTGCTGCGTGACAGCCCGTGCAGCTTCAAACAGCTTCCTCCACTCTGCTCGGGGCTGTGTGCGCTCACATGTGCCGTGCAGATGGACGGTCAAGCTTTCTAGCAGATGCAGTAAAACTTTGTTAAAAGTTCGTGCGTCTGATTCCTGCCTGGAAACCGTCGGTGCAGAGCCCTGATTCCCTTTTGCCTTCCCGTGAGTCACTCGGAGCAGCTCAGGCAGTGCCGGGTGCCCTCCGCAGCCTACGTGCGCCGCATCACAGCATCACAGGGCTCAGCGGCAGGCTCGGCTCAGCTGCCTCTCGCCGCCCAATGGATTCACACCGTGTCATCTCTAAAAAAAAATCCCTTCTGCTTTTTTTTTTTTTCCTCAGTAGAGAAATATGGTGTGAAGATGGAAACAAGGAGTTAGAGATCGCTTTCAATTTGACTGAAGAACATCACAGATTATCACGCTCCCAAGTCAAGTTTTCCCTCACGTGGTGTTAAAGTTACGCACACAGTTTAAAAAAAAAATAAATGCACGAATTCCTTGATTTTTCAAAAGAGAAAAAATGCATCATGCATCAATCAGGGCTAATCTCCCCATTCAGGGCTAATCTCCCCATTCTGCAGAATCCTGGGGCGGCAGCTCCACACGTGCACGTGTAGGGCTGTGTGCGAGCCGCCCAGAGCAGCAGGGCCCAACTCCAGCGTGCAGCCAGTAACGCAGGCTCTAAATACGCTCGGCATCGTAACACTGAGCAGGAATAACGGCGGAAAGCCGCAGCCGAGCTCCGGCCGGGCCCCGGCACAGCGGGGCTGCTTGGTGCGCGGCCCCGCGGAGGCACCGCCCCGATCCCCGCCCCGCAGGGCGCGGTCCCTTTAAGGCCGGCTCGGCGCAGCCCCACACGCACTGCAAGCTCCGCCACCTCTCGCAGTTCCTTCGCTCCTCTCTGCTCGCAGCCCCTCGCCGCCGCCATGCCCATGTTCACCATCCACACCAACGTCTGCAAGGACGCCGTGCCCGACAGCCTGCTGGGCGAGCTCACCCAGCAGCTGGCCAAGGCTACCGGCAAACCCGCGCAGGTGAGGCCGAGGGGCGTGCGGGGAGCGCTACGTGCGGGGCCGCTCCTCCGGGCCGCGTGGGAATGAACGGGGAATGAGCGGGGAACGAATGGGGAGAGGTGGGAGCGCTACGTGGGGGCCGCAAGCCGAGCGTTGCGGGCCGGGCAATCACAGCCCGGCAGTGCTGCCCCGCGGCGATGGGCCGCGCTGGGAGCTGCGGATCCGGCTCGGCCCTCCGGCCTCCATCTCCGCCGCGTGGCCGCGGTCCAAACGCAGCCTTCGCCCTCCCCAGGACTCAGAGCCCGGCTCGGGGGTCGCTGCCACCCGCGCTGTGCTTCACCGCGGCCTCAGGGAGGACCCGGCGCTATTGCGTAATGCTCGGTGCTGTTAAGTGCTCTACCTGCAAAGAGGAGAGGGCTGCGCGTTACTGACCCTCTGCCCGCTTTGTTCATTGCAGTACATAGCTGTGCACATCGTACCTGATCAGATGATGTCCTTTGGGGGCTCCACGGATCCCTGCGCTCTCTGCAGCCTCTACAGCATTGGCAAAATCGGAGGGCAGCAGAACAAGACCTACACCAAGCTGCTGTGCGATATGATTGCAAAGCACTTGCACGTATCTGCAGACAGGTAGGGCTGGGATGTGGTCCATTTCATCTGCTGCTTTGGAATCTTCATTTGAAAATATAAAAAGCCAGCAATAAGTGCTTAGGAGAACACAAAGTAATCTCCTGCAGCTCTTCGTGTCCGTTTAAAAGTTTGTTGCCTGCATCTTTCCCTTGGAAGTTCTCCAGAAAGCTTTGTAGGAAAGAACACCTGAGCGTTAGCAGGTGGTAGAGTCCACAATGCAGATTCATTCACTCCTGGAGTGTGATGTTTCCTCATGGTGGGGCCTGAAAGCACGAGGGAGGAGCAGTAGTAGGCTGGTGCTCACAGGCAAGTAGGAACTAGCAGGCTGCAGACAATTTATGCACTGCCTCACATCCACGTGTTGGAAGGAAGAAGCACAGAGCCACTGGGCTGTGTGTTGGTCTGCTGTGCGAGACTGCAGTGCTCTGAAACAAGAGGTTGGTCTCTGGAATTATGGACAGGCTGCTACCCAAAAGGTGTCTGAGTTGTTCCTGACTGAAGAGTTGTATTGGATAGAAAGTACAGTTCCAGAGGCTCCAGGAATATCAGCTGATGGAGGTTATCACACAGTGTTAAACAGGTTTCAGTAAGAACTCTTGTTTCTGGGAGACAGGAGAGCACTCTCCTCTATCCTGTTGCCTTGTCTCACTCATTCCTTACACAAACTAGTTAATAAGTCATTTTTTGTGTATTTCTGTGCCTCTTCTGCAGGGTGTACATCAACTACTTCGACATAAATGCTGCCAATGTGGGCTGGAACGGTTCCACCTTTGCATAGAGCTTTCCCTCCTGTGCCCAGAGGCTGCTCCCATTCCTCCCCTCGTGCTGCCCGTTAGAGACCACCACACAGCTGGCCCTGTGCTGTTGTGTGCACTCACAGATGGATGGCTCCTCGTTAGTGTGTTTCAGTACTGCTGCTTCAACATTCCTCTGTTTTCTCTGTGTAGAAAACAAATAAAGATTTAGAAATAAGCTGTCTGGTGTGGCCTTCAGTTGTGGATGGGTGACTGCTGCGGTTGTTAAAACAAATGGCGGATTTGGGTTTGTTTCTGCATGGGGGAGCTGGTACTTCACAGTTATGCTGGCTCGGAGGAATGCAGCAGTGCCACAGGGCCGTTTTTACCTCACTTCGCTCCATAAGTGCGCTTAGACCTCTTTGTTGCCCTAGACATCCTTACACCGTCGTGCAGTCAGCGCCGCGTAGGGCTCACGGCTTCGAGATTCCCCTCGGCCGCCAACCCCCTTCCCGCCTCCCCTCGGCCGCCATTTTGGCTCCGCCTCCCCTCAGGGCGCGGGCGCTCCCGGCTCCTCGGCGCCCTCTCCCGCCTTTCTGGAGTCTTCCGTCGCGCGAGACTGTGACGTCATCACGGCGCGCCCCTCGCAGGCGGCCATGGCGCTGTTCGCGGTCAGCAGGTGGGCGGTTCGGCGCGGCGCGGGGCTGCGGGCGTGCGTGGCGGGCTGCTTGTCGGCTGTGCGTGACGGGCTGTTTGTCGGCCGTTTCAGGTACGTCGCAGAGGAGGAGGAGAATGCGGACGACGAGGCGCAGGAGGAGCGGGCTCGGACCCTGCTGGAGCGGCTCCGCGAGCAGGCGAAGGCCCGGCAGCTGAGGCGGCAGCGGGAGCTCGGCGGAGCGGGGCGGGAGGATGGAGCTGCGGAGGGGAAGAGAAGCGAGGAAGGCGCCGCGCAGAGCCGGCGAGGGCTGAGGAAGGAACGGGAGGGCGGCAGTGCGGTGCTGAAGAGGAGGAGAGAGGGAGACCCGGGCCCTGGGGCAGGTAACAGTGACACCGCCGTCCGACAGTAAATCCGGTCATCTGCTCCCCGAGCAATTCCTTTCCTAGTAGAAAACGCGATATTGCAAACATCGGGGATCAGTGTAGTGTAAGGGAAAGAGGGCTGCGTGTCAGCACGGTTCTCAGCTGCCTCCGTAGCACCAAAGCAACGTTTGGCTCTTGTGCTTGAATTCGGGGATAAGCTTGGTTAAGTTCTGTGATGAAAAACATTCCCCGTATCCCTTTTCTGTGGCACGTTGTGATGTGTAACTCTGCGTTGCTGTTACCTAGATTCTGAAGGAGACACCGAACAGCGGGAAGGCAGGAGCAACCTTAAAAAAAAATCTTCAAAAAGGAAGAAGAGGGATGAGGGAACTGAAGGGGCTGAAGTGAGGAAGAAAGAGAGCAGTGAAGGAGCTGAAGGGAACCAAAGCGCAGAGGAGGAGCTGCCCTCAGCAGCCTTGGAGGAAGAAGCACAACCACCACCTTCCAGCCTGGTAGTTCTTGGAGACTATGCTAAAAAGCCCGTGCAGAAGGTAACTGCCTTGACTGAATTTTGATGACAGCTAGGAATGAAAAGGTGCCTTATTAGCATGTATTTAGTATATAGCTTTGTCTGTTCGGTGGCAAAAAACACTTTGCTACTCTCTTTTTCTCTTGCCTCAGGTACAGCCTTTCTTGCCACATTGGCTTGCTCAACCCAAGCTAGTGCAAAAACGTATCAAAGAGAATCTAACTCCAATCAAAGATGTCCCAGGAATTCACCCCAAGCTGTTGAAAAAGCTGCAAATGAATGGAATAGAGTCCTTTTTTCCAGGTACCTTGTTAGTGCTCTTCTTTCTCTAAATTTGTTTACATATTTCCTTCACTCTTGCTGTATATTTTGTGTAGTCAATGAGATGAAGCATGAAACAAAAGCAAGCTTAATGCATTAATGAATTCAGTTTTTAACCTCTGTTTTCATGACAGCGTGTGTTCTAGTAATTGAAGGCTGTTATCTAGTCATAAATGCAACTACACAAAATGTTTTGAAGTAATACCTCACAGAAGCCAAAAGAGGGAGAGCTTGCTTTTGTCATTCCACTTCTACTTAGTTCCTTGGCTGCTAAACCTCACAGATAAATCAAGATTGCTGGTTTGTGAGGGCAAGTTTTGAAGCAGGGAAATAAGCGAGTTCGCAGTCATAGCTCTTGTTTTTACAGGACTGTTTGTTTCAGTCCTTGTGTTCTCTCTTGCAGCAAACTTGAATGACTTCAAAGCCTATGGAAAGTGTTTTGTTTTGCTCCTTGGCAGATAATGCTGATTTTCCCTGATGCATATTTTGTGTACTTCAAAAAAAAAAAAAAGGATGCTCACAAACAAGTATCCATGGGTTTTAAATCTGCCCAGTACCATCCCAATATGATTACAACAATGTGGGCGTGTGTTGAAAACAGTATTTGACAGAGTAATGTCTATTCTGAACATAAGAAATAGCTGAATTCTTGGGGAAGGAAATTTCTGTGCTCAGTGCTAAGCTCACAAATGAAAAAGACCCGGAGGAAAAAACAGTTTCTGTACTGGTTTTAATTCTTCCTTTTAATTCTTATGCCCGCAGCAGCAGTGATACAGATGTGAACATAGATTTGTTGTATACAACATGGATTTCCTAGATAAACTAGTCTTAGTCTAGTTAATGAACTCTGCAAGTAATGTGTGTTTCCATTTTTGTTCAGTTCAGGCAGAAGTGATACCTGCTGTCCTACAGAGTGCATCCAATGGGTACTTGATGGGGCAGGGAGGATACCGCCCCAAAGACATCTGTGTCTCAGCACCCACTGGCAGTGGTAAAACCCTGTCTTTTGTCATCCCAATAGTACAGGTGAGTTTTTACTACCAGCAAAATACCTGTACAGAAAACGTTGAGGTTGCTTTTGTTCAGGCAAAATTTGAACTTAAAAGTAGATGAGAAAGCTGAGAAACTTGTGAATGCAAATCAGCAGGGTTTTCTTGCTCTGAAGGATCTACATGAATCCACTTGTGCTCACTGCTCTTTTGCAGACAGCTGATAAAACATGAAGAGTTGAGAGGATGTGGGGGAGTAAAACAGAAATGTAAAACTCTGGGAGGACGAATCAAGCCTCTCTCTTCTCATTAGTTTAAAGAAACTCCTTCTCACCCCATTGTGTTAGAGCTTTATTTGACCTTTGTTTTTACAGGTTCTGCTGGATAGGGTAGTTTGCCAAGTGCGAGCTCTGGTTGTTTTGCCCACAAAGGAACTGGCACAACAGGTAAGTAGCTCTTCACCTTTCTTGCTGAGCAGAACTGTGCTGAAAGAAGGGCTAATGCAGTAAATATTTGCATGGCTGCTCAGGAAAGCAGGCTGAATTCTCTGTCAGTGGGATTGTTGTTAATGTAAAGTATCAGTTTCACTGATTTTCTTGCAGCTAACAAAGCCCATTTCTTTCCAGGTGGGTAAAGTGTTCAACATTTACACCGATGGGACAGGTCTGAAGGTTGTATTGATTACTGGCCAGAAATCTTTCGCAAAGGAGCAGGAAATGCTTGTCCAGAAAAAGTAGGTTAAGTGGTCTTTTGATAAGGTTTATAGAGATTGTAAACTCTAATCTCCACAAGCAGAGGTCAAAATGTGAACTGTTGTATTGCACCATCACGCAAGAAGATTTTGGATAGTGGGTTTATATGCTAGAGGCTGTTTTTGTTTTTTCCCAGGTGCCTGCTTCAATTCTTTCTTGTAGTTACATTTTTAGATTTTTAGGGCTCTTTACTACCTGAGTAGAATGAAACACTTACTGTGTGCCCACAGAAACAAATGACTTTTTGGTTTTTGCTGCAACTTTTCTTAAGTGCTCTTTTCTGACTTGCATTGAAGAATGTTACTTTTTGTTTAAACTGGGGCAGTACAATGGAGAGCAGGATTTAGTGCCCAGTATTGCTTTTGTTTGCTGGTAAATTGGGTATTAAATTGTATTACTATAAATGAAAAAACATGAGGAAAATCTTCAGGCCTTCTTATCAAGAATCTCTGTTATCTGCTTTACAGTGTGGGGAGAAACTTACTGATGAGCTGCTGCTTCTTGCAGGGTGACAGGCTACTGCAGCCTTGCTGATATTATTGTGGCTACACCAGGGCGGCTCGCAGATCACATCAGCAAGACCCCAGGGTTCAGCCTGACGCAGCTTCGCTTCCTGGTGAGTCACCTCCACACATCTCCCATTGCAGTGCACGGTCCATTGGGTCTGTAATTCTTGCTTTGTTCTTCTGTAGTGCATAAATATTTCTCTGTTGGAACTGTTGTGTGTACTTGGTTTGTGCCTTAGACTGTTCAGACAGCTGCCTTAAGATGAGAAGTTCCATTCCAACTCGTGACACTTACTTGCCCTTGCAGACACAAACTTGGAATAGAGCTATTCTGTTTAAAAAATAAAGGTTTTTTTGTTGTTGTTGTGGGGTTTTTTTTTGGTTGTTGTTGTTTTTTGGGTTTTTTTTTTTTCCCCAGGGTTAATTATCAGGGTTTCAAGTTAATTCACCATACTGGAATCTGTACAGAGACGTGGCTTCCATCTTAATTAGGGTTTGAAGCGTTTTCTCTTAAATACAACCGTGTATTTGCAAAAGTGCAAATGAAGTGGTGTGTAGTTTGAGTGTCCAGTTGGCTACTGAGCAACTGAAATGAAAGCAGAATTCGGTTTTGGGATAGAAATGTGTGCTTTCATTTGAGAAAAGATGGGCAAAGGAAGCATTTCTGTTGATGAGAAGCTTTTATACATCTTGGATTCTGGCTCACTGTTATAGATTTAAATAAATAAAATAAAAAAAAAGCTGCTACATTCAAGATAGTGCTTAACATGTAAGTTTTTTTTGTCTGTGTGAATTCAGATCATAGATGAAGCTGACCGTATGATTGATGACATGCACCAGAATTGGCTGAACCAAGTTGTCAAAGCTGCATTCCAAGCAGAAAATGAAGATGGTTCTAATATACTTTTTCAGAGGACCAAACCAGGGCCTGTAACAGCAGCTGGGTAAGCTGCAAAATGCATTTCTTTGAACTGTTTGCAAGGATATTCAGAGAAATGTCTGCCAAAGTGAGGCAGCTACTTCTTCAAAGCTTGAAAAAGCAGGCAGTGAACAGCTGCTATTAAAGAATGTCTTTTAGGCTGAAATCTAAGTATTGTCTTCTTCAGGCATTCCTTAACTAGACTAAAGCAGCATCCAAAGAATACACAAATACTGCAAGTCTCTGATCATTTTCACAGCAAACAATAGCATTGCCCTCTGACATATGAGTACTGTGCATCTGCAGCTGCTCTTTTCAAATAGCGTGGCAGAGATGCATCAGAAACTGAGATCAGCAGTGAAGGAAGGAAGTGACTAGGATTGGGGCAGGGATGACTGGGGTGCAAGGTAACAAATGAGGGTTGAACAGTTGAGTTGAGAATGCTGATCCAGTTCCATCTGTGAGTTCCACTGTTAAACAAGAGTGGGAAAGATCCTACCAGAAGGGCCTGGTGCGGGAAATGGGTGTCAAAAAGAGTTAATTACTTCCCTCATAACATCATCTGAAAGCACACGTGGGGGAATTCCTTTGCCCTATCCTCAGAGTTCAGTTTCCGTATGCTGTTTATTTCAGTTGCTGTTACCCTCAGATACCCTTACAGAAACTGCTGTTTTCAGCTACGCTGACCCAGGACCCAGAGAAGTTGCAGCAGTTGGGCTTGTTTCAGCCTTGCCTCTTCACGTCTGTCTACTCTGAGAAAAAACCACTCAGAGATGGAGCAGAGACCGAACAGGATTCTGAAGAGAAGTACACACTCCCTGAGGAGCTATCAGTATGACATTAATTCTCTTGCAACCATAAAAGTAACCTATCTGGTAGCTGATGGAAAAAAGAAGGTGTTTGAATAGATTAGACTTTGAGATTAGTTTAACTCTGGGATGTTTGTAGCCTATGAACAAATACACCTTTCTTTCAACGCCTTGTATTACAGAGATGCTGAAAGAAAGTGGCTGTGGGAATTTTGTGACTCAAAGAGCTCTGCCTTCACTCATCTGTTTTCTGATTACTAAGTGTTTGTTTGATTAGGACTGGAATTCTTTAAAATTAAACTCTTAGTACAGAATTAAGTTTGCTTGCAAAAGGGAGTAGAGATAAGCAGTAATGTAGCACTTCTCAACTATCCATCTCAAGTTATATTTTGCATATGTATGTATAACATGCATTTTAAGGCATGTGAATACAAATCAACCTGTAGATGAGAAGGCAGTGCATGTTGTTACTTGCCACAGAGAAGTGAGAGCGCTAGAACAACATAGGTCTCCTGCCTCTGCCTTGTGCTGTGTTGCTGTGACTTGTTCTAAATAGGGGGTGGCACTGTGGGATCTGGTTTTGTTGCTGTTAGTTGCAAAACATCCAAGGCAGTGTAGGTTATGGACATGTAGTAAGTTTCAGGGAAGACAGCCCTGGCAAGAAGTAATTTGTCTCTGAACTTCTTCCCTGATGACTGCAGCAAAGTTATGTGCCTTGTGACCTGAATTCCAAGCCATTGCTCCTCTTGCACTTCATGCTGACAAAGAAGTTTACCCGTGTGTTGTGTTTTACCAACTCCAGAGAGGCTTCTCACAGGTGAATATATTCATGAGGTCATTTGGCAGATAGCTGCCACAGTGGTGTTACAGAGTTAAGTGATGAAGTGGTGGTTTCTATCCCATCCACCTGCAGATTGTTCCTGCTTGTTCAAGCTTTTGGTGGAATCACTGTGGCTGAGTTTTCTTCTCGGTTACCTCCAAATGAGAGGAAGAGAACCATGAAGGAATTTGAACAAGGAAAAATACAACTGTGAGTATCTTAAATGAGTTTCCTGTAAGTCTCAGGACATATGCTATTTCTATGTGCAAAACTAGTTGGAATCAAGAGGATATTTAAACAGGGCTCCCCTGTAAAACAGCATGCAGAATCAGTTGAAAAATGGGCATGGGACCTGGCTCAATCAGATTGGCAGACAGGTTTACTTCTATCCATCATTTTGATTCACTTTGTGATGTTCATAACTGTATTGGGATTGTATCTGTGAAATGTCCCCCGAAAGAAGGTAAATGTTTATTTTCTGTCTGGATTTTCTTTTTGTCCAAACCCTGTATTTAAATTCTTCCTTGATTACTGGCAGACACCTCACTGTCTGCAGTCAGTACCTTTAAGGAATGCTCAGATGGTTTACAGGTTTGTAACCTGTGGTGTGCTGGCAGCTGCCTGGCTCAGTGTTGCATGCTTGGAGAACCTGGAAATGCTTTATAGCTTTTCATATATAACTGTAGTGGCACTTAGAACAGGCAGCTAATGCCAGTTACACTATGTGACTTACAGTGCTGCTTTAATGCTTAGAGCTCAGAAGTTGACTGCCCAGTTTTATCAGAGATTAGCAGTAGTTGTGCTGTGTTCAGCTGTTCTCTATGTGTTTGTGTAATGGCAGAGACGTTACCTGAAAACAACTGTATGTACATTCAAAACCAGGTTGATCAGCACAGATGCCACTGCTCGAGGGATTGACATTAAAGGAGTGAATTGTGTAATAAACTATGACACACCTCAGTTCATCAGGACATACATTCACCGGTAAGACAAAGCAGGAACAAAAGGAAGATGTTTGAGCTTGGTGTTCTCTGAAATACTTAGTATAAGCAACATGAACTTAAAAAAAAAATCCACAGCTGAAACTCCTTTTAACTTCAGTGTAGAACTAACTTCTTAAATCAGAAGCTAATTCATGGCATCATGGAGCAATGTAGTATTAAAACAGAAATCTAGCACCCTATTACATAAACTGTATTTTACAGGAGCTAGAAACATTGTCCTGGAGAATGTCAAGTTGGGTTTCCAGAGACTCAGAACACTGCAGAGGCTCAGCAGCTGTAAATGGACTCTGGAAATGTTCATCCTTTGTAGCACATGGCTAGCCCTGTTAAACATAAAAACCCAGACTTTCTCCTACATCTGGAGGGTTTCACAGTCAGGCTCCTGGGGCAGATAGTGGCAGTGACTACTGCATGACTGAACTGACTTGATGTTCCTTGTTCTGATTTCAGCGTTGGAAGAACAGCTCGTGCAGGGAAAGCAGGCTTAGCTTTCAGCATGGTCCTCAGAATCCAGGTTTGTCATCGGTATAAGATTCATTTGAAATGGAAAGGTGGAGGACTGTAAGGAACAGAAAGTTCTTACTACTTTTTACCTTCTCCACTCAGCTGTTTTGTACTTGGAAAATCTTTATTCGGTCACTCTGTGACTAGGCAGAAAATCCCAAAATATGCTCATTTTCCAGCTGAGAGACAGCAGGCTGCCCCTTGTGAAGGAGAGGTACTCACTTCTTTTTCTGCTGTGTCTGTTTTGTTGTGCAGGAACGCAGGTTTCTGCGGATGTTGAAGGATGCTGGCATTCCAGACATAAAGCAGCACTTGGTCAAGGGCAAGTTGTTAAAGCCATTGGTGCAGCAATATGAGGAGGCTCTGTCTAAACTAGAGAGGACAGTCAAGGTAACTGCAAGAGGGGAGAACAGCAGAGAATGGGGGAGGAAATTAGAAATTCAAAACTACAGTTTACACAGTTCATTGCAAGTCATGACAAGCACAAGTGTTAGTGTCCAGAATCCTTCTCTTGGACTGAGACATCTCTGTTTTGGTGTGAAGGAAAGCATTTTCTGCAGACCTTTACGCACCAGTGGGAAAGTTGAGAGCTTTTGGACAGAAGCAGGATAGCATTTAACTTGCCACGTTGGTGGACAAGGGAACTGTAACAGGAACTGTAACAGATAGTTTTGGGCTGTATGATTTGAGTAAGCGTTCTGCTCTCTTCTTTGAGGACTTAACAAACATTTGTTCTTGAAGAATTGCAATTTTGAGTTGCAGATTAGGAATATTAGGGGCAGGGCAGAACAGATAACAATACTGTTACGTTACTGCCCAAAGTCCCTTCTGTATGACCCTGGGCAAAAACATTTCGAGTCACTTTCTCAACTTTAATTTTGAACAGGTCGAGCGAGCACAGAAACGAGTCTGAATGAACGCAGGCAGAGGTGGCTGTGTTTCATGGCACTGAAGATACCCAGCACAGTAACAAGGAGATGTGGTTCCTGAGCTCGGTGCTCATCTCCTCAAGCTTATCTTGTCTAAAATCAGCTATTACATGCCTCTTTCTCGTTACAAGGACAGGAAACAGGGTTAATTTACTGGCTTTCGAGAAGCAAATGCAATTGAAGAGGATTTTGCATCATTACCCAACTGGCATATGTAAAACTACCTCCAGTGAACAGAAGAGCCATGTCCAGTTCTTGGTCATGGGCCTGATGGAGCTGCTGGTCACCAGATGTGTGGGTTGTGCCTTTTTTCCCTCTGAAATGGGACAGCTCAGTTCTGCCATGTTGTGCAAGGAGCTGCATCCTCATGAAAGCATAAGAATGCATGCAGTGCAGTGCGTGGAGCAGAATGCTGTTCAAAGAACCGTTGTAGGTTGAATGAACTGCAACTTTTTAAATAAATAGACATAGTTTTAAAAAGACTTTTATATACTGTTTTAAAGTTTCTGAAATACAAAGGTGATGACAGTGGCTTTTTGGTTGTATTGCTGTGTCTTTGTTATTTCCTTGCCTGCATTGTTTCCTTCCTTTCAGTACAAGGGGTAGCAGCAGCTGTGCTAAGTGTTACTGTTAACGCAGACTAAAACATCTCCTGTCTACTGTGAATTTAAAAGCCTTAATTCTATATTTACCTCTGGTATTTTCAGCTGTCCCTGACAGGCTTACAACTGCCCTGTGGCTGTAGCCTCCACCTGCCCTTGGAGACGTGCAGGAAAGAGATCCAGTTCTGACTTTTGTTGTTTTGTAAAACAATATAAATGTACACCATCATTGGCAATACATTGATGGAGGAAAAATAAAAGGGAGGGTGTTGGAAAGCTTGGAGGGATGAAAGTCAGGAAAGGTGTTCACGTGCTGAAAGCACAGCAGGGGCAACGTGTGACTGTCACAGCAGCGGAGCCTGCTTCTGTCCTCCTGCTGCTTGGGTGCCATACCTGTCTGTCAAGTTGGTTTTGCTTAGTCTTGGTGTAGGAGATGTGTACAACCCCCCCTACACCAGAGCTGCGAGTTCCCATGAGCGAACTTGCCCGGGCATAGCATCCCATTAATCAACTGCCTTCATTTCTTATCATTAAGTGATTAAGGACAGTGATTAAGCCGAACCAAGTCCTGATGATACGCGCCAGAACTTCGCCCTGTGCGTCCTGAGGGGCGGCTGCACCACCACCTCCGGATCGGTTCGGTTCGGGCGGTGCGGAGAGGAGCGGAGCCGGCCAGGAACGGGGCGGGAGCTCCGGGTCCGCCTCCGCGGTGCTGCTCCGCCCCGTCCCGGCGTCTGCGGGACAGAACGGACGGGACGGGAGCGAGGGAGCAGCAGGATGGGGCTGGAGCTGTACCTGGATCTGCTCTCGCAGCCTTGCCGGGCGGTTTACCTCTTCGCCCGGTGCAACAACATCCCGTTCGAGTTCAAACGGGTGGAGCTGATGAAGGGTGAGCGGGGATGGGAAGGGGTCGCTGCCCCCCGGTAGCAGCGGGCGGGGGCTTCAACTCCGGTTGTTACGGGGCAGCGCTGCTGCCCGCGTCCCCACCTCGTGCTGCGGTTCTGCAGGGCTGTGTGCGAGCTCTTTGAAAACAGTCCATCAGAAAATGGGGGACAGGAAAAGAGACTTCTTTCTGAGAAGTAACGCTCCTCGGGGCGTGCCAGCCAAAAGGAGATGGGAAGTGCACCCAGCAGCGTGGGGTTCGCCCCTTCCAAGTAACCTCCAGGGGCTCCGTGCTGCGGTGTGCAGCGCCTGGCAGCACGGTGTGGTTCTCCCCTGGGTGTTGCAGTGGGGCACGGTGGGGTGAAGTCATGCTGACAGCACTGGGAGATGGCGAAGGCAGCGGGGGTGAAGTGCAGCAGCCAGAATCGGAAATCTGAGGGCTGCAGAAGGGAGAAGGGCTTTTGTTTGTTCTAAAACCAACTGACAGAGGGTAGGAGCCCACCAGAGAGGGATCGTATGTTTTCACCAGAGGACGATCTGGAGATCTGTATCTCTTTTCTTTGCTGGTAAAAAGTGCCTTTCAGCTTTTCCAGTGGTCTGTTGTGAAATTCAGTGAATGTATTGGGCTTAAAAACAATGCAAGATGAGGAGGTTTACGAGGCTCAAACTGATAGAGAAACAAGAGAGGCTCCAGCTTGTTGTTAGAAAAACCTCAGGGTGTTGTGGTTTCTTCTCTGGGTGTTCCCCTTCATGCCTTGGCTGCTCACCGATGCACTTGATGCTGCTTTCCTCTTAATGACCCGTCTCAGCAGAGGCTGATTGCAGCTGGGGTAAAAGCCCATACAGTGTCCTTTCCCTTCTTGCCAATGAGTGGTTGTGGTGAAATGCTGATCCAAGTGAGAAGAGGCTGGCAGGCAAGCAGTGAGAGCATGAAGAGGAATGGAAAAATTGAAAGAGAATTACTCAGAGATTGGGTTTGCCAAGTTCTGGGAAAACAAGCCTTTTCCAGAGCATCTCCTGGGGCACAAAGATTCCCAGGTGACTCACACAGGAGGGCATGACAGGGGGAAAGGCACTGGAGAGATGTGATTGTGGAGATGCACGTGTGTGACTCTGAAGCCAGGGGCTGGGAAGAGGCTGGCATGAACGAAGGTGTCTGGGCTTGGGTCCAGAGGTAAAGAAGCACAGTGGGATTCCAAAGGAACAAAACACCTCTGGTTGGTTTTACTCTGCCTGCTTTACAGAGGTGACCTAAAAGACGGGGCTTAAAAGCAAACTCGCCTCTGCCTTTGCTCTGATCTATGATAAGGAAAACTCACACAAAGAGCTTATTAATATGTTTGTAATAAAGTTCTCATTGCTTTATATGGAATCATAGGAATTTGCTTCCTCTAAACAGAGGACTATAAAGAGAGTTTAATATGAATTTTCTTATTTTCCAGGAAAAAGAAAAAAAAAAAGAAAGGAAAGGAAAAATTCCTTTTTTTCCTCACTGTCCCTGTGGTTAACCCACTGTGTTTGTGGTACTGAGATCCCTTCCCCCCAAAGCTGCTTGGTGTTTGTGCCCTGACAGGTACCTCCAAGCACAAACTTCATGCTGATACCGCCCTGAGTTGACAAACATTGCTGGTATGAAAGGACTCTGAACCATTTTGACCTTTGTCAAGAGGTTGTTCTGGTATGCAGGCAATAAGTAAGCTGACATCATAAGGCAAGCCAGAATCTACCCCTGTGGTACAGGGCTGTATTTGTACAGTCAAAGCCAGAAACGGTCCAAGTGTTGCCCGTGGGCTCCTCAGCTGATCCCAGATGGGTGCTGAGCACCACTGATGAGAAAAAATCTCTCATTTCCCTCAGGGCAGCACAGGACCGAGGAGTTCAAGAAGGTGAACGTGCTGATGAAAGTGCCTGCACTGAGGGATGGTTCCTTCACCTTAGCAGAGAGGTAAGGCACAAATAAGCTCAGTCCTCTGCTGAAGTACTGTTGTGCCAATGCTTGGGTTCTGTCTCTTCTCAGACAGCATTGGCTATGAAAACTCTGAGCTGCTGCTTGGAGCTAGCTTGCATGCAGGCAGTATTTCTGAGCTCAGACACCTGCCCCTATGTCCTCTGCTCTCTGCCTTCAGCTGGGGGCTGTAGTTCAATGTGTAGATCTGTCAGAAGGCACCTGCTGTGGGATGGCCTGGCAACGCAAAGCTCTGAGTTGGAATGAACTCATTCTGTGGTTTATGTATGCTCTAAAATGTCTGCAGGGTAACTGTAGCACAGCCAGGCAGATGTGGCCTGCTGGTGATGCAATGGCTGATTGCTTTCCCTGAGCATCCAGCAAGCCAGCACGAACTCTGCCATGTGCTGTGACCACCCAATGATTACACATTCTCACTTATACCTGACTTAAATTACATTTGTACTGCTGCTCGCACAGCAGTGCAGTATTAGGGAGAAGGAGAAAAGATGAGGTGCTTTCATCTCAGCTTACCACTCACTGCTCTGTCCTGCTCTCTGCCAGCGTTGCCATCCTCATGTACCTGGCCCGGAAGTTCAAGACTCCCGATCACTGGTATCCCTCTGACCTGCAGAAACAGGCCAGAGTTGATGAGTACCTGTCATGGCAGCAAGCCCACATTCGTGGGAAGGGGAGCAAGGTGTTCCTAAGTAAGGTAAGGCCATCATACACTAAAAACCGAGAGCGCTACGGCATCCCTGTGTGCTGGGCCTTTCAAAGTGAGCATACAAACCAGGAACAAACCTAGACCTGGGATTGATATGGCTGGTCAGTAGAGACAGATCTTTGCCCAAATGAAGTAGTCTGAATCCTTCCTGCTGCAGCCATAGCTCTGAAGTCTGTGGGGCTCATTCTTTGTCAGTGCAGAGCAAGCAGTTTGCATGGTGAATGTATGAACAGCAAGCAGCAGGCATAGCTTGCTGCCTTCCGCCCAGCTTCATGGAAAGAAAGAACATCCCACTGGAAAACAAAATGCAGCTGTTTAAAGATGATGCAGCCCTCCCTTGAGAGAAGACTCGCGTGGTTGAAATTTCAAACTTTCTAGGGAGGAGACACAGACAGATGGGAAGCAAGGATGGTTACTGACATTAATCTGTTCAACAGCTTGTTCTGTTCAACAAACAGCTGTTCTTGGGCACGGACACTGGGGGATCCTTAGAAGAAGGCAGTTTGAGGCCTGGACTTTGTTTAGAGGGAAACGTGTAAAAAGCAACGTCTGTTCTTCTCCCTGCCAGGTGCTGATACCTCTCCTTGCAGGCCAGCCACTGCCTCCAGAGAAAGTGGAAAGTGCTACTGAGGAGCTGAATGTTGTCCTGAATCAGTTTGAGGAGAAGTTCTTGCAGGGCAAGCCCTTCATCGTGGGCAACGACATCTCCTTGGCAGACCTCGTGGCCCTGGTGGAGCTCATGCAGGTGAGCATCGATCACGTGCTGTCAGATATACAAGCTGGGCTGTGGGCAGCAGCACATCTCTGTAGGACAGATCCTTCTCTCCGCAGTTTAATCTTCAGTGGAATTAAAACTTGTTCCTTTTTGACCACAAGCAGAATTGAGTTTGCCAGGGAATTTCTCTTTATAGAAGTTTGGACAAAGTTTTCATTTTCTGGTATTTCTTCCAGGAAAAAAGGAAGTTGAATTATAAAGCAGACAGAGGAGAATGAAGGAGAGATTGAAAGAACAGCTCACTTAGAACACAAATTCAGGAGAGAAGCTAAACTGCATTTGTCTTGAGGGAGCTGAACGTAAGGTGCTCATTGAGCACTGCTTTGTCTTTTGAGCAGCAGAGCAGGGACTCCTCACCCTCCTTCCTAGACAGAAGTACTGAAGCACTATCTGTGCTGTCTAGGAATAAAGTCACTTTCTGTTTTAGGGGAGAATAAATCTGTTTGATTGTCTCCCACTACCAGGATTCAGTGTCATAAAATGAGCTACAGAAATCACAGGGATTTGGAAGAGACACGTTGGGGTGTGTGTGTGTGTGTGTGTGGACTTGTGTGTTCCATGTCCAACAGTCTGGGGGTCTGTCACAGCTGTATTTCCACTGCAGCTCCCAGGGGACAGCACTGCTTCTGCAGGTTAAGAAGCAGAGATGAACTCCACCTAATGAACTCCATGACTTTGTTGCCTCAAACGAGAAGCACATCTGTGCTTCGTTCTGCTCCCAGCCCTGGCAAACCCCTTGGCTGGCTGCTGGCTGGGAAGCCTGATGCCCGGGTTCTGTTGCTCTCTCTGCAGCCTGTTGCTTCTGGCTACGACCTCTTTGAGGAGAGGCCCCGCTTAGCGGAGTGGCGCAGGCGGGTGGAAGAAGCCGTGGGGAAGCAGCTCTTCCAGGAAGCACATGAAGAGATCCTGAATGCCAAGAATGTGACTGCTGATAAAATGGCACCTGAGCTGCGGGAGCACTTAAAGCAACAGCTCTTAAAGCAAGTCAATTAGAACGAAGGGCGTCACACTCCAATTAAAATGAATTATTTTGCGTAAGCTTTTAGTAATATTTCAGTATTTCCTCCAATAATAGTACAAAAAAACTGCATTCCAGAAAATGCACTTCAGTTACAGTCTTTCTGCAACTTAGAAGGGAAGAAAAGTACATTCTAGACTGCAGCCAGCCAGCCTTTGGCTGCTGCCCCTGCCCAGAGGGTAAGGGAGCACCTGGCCACTAGAGGCTGCTGTGTTACAGATCAGAGCGAAGGGAGGGAAGGCGCAAGGAAGCTGTGCGAGTTCTCAAGTGAGGTCTGAGAAGGATGGGGTGAATCCCATGAGCGAAGATCCTCAACAATAGCCTTATGCCATTATCTACATAGCTTATGCACAGTTGAGAAAAGCTGGTTTTCTAGGTGAAACCACTGCCAACCACGTGGTAGCCTTCCTCAAGCCACATCGGTGCTCCATGCCTTCCCCAGAGGCAGCTCTATGGAAGGCATTTAAACCAGGTTCCCTGCTGCTGAATGCTGCTGTGGCTGGGCCTGTACTGGGGGCGGAGGGGGCTTGGTGGCCAGCCCCAGGGCAAGTGCAGTGCTTAGCAAGCAAGCTGACTAATGCTGAAATAATGTTCATGTCCCACTACTCTTCTGTCATGACATATTCTCCAGTAAAGTTAATCGTTACGCTTGCAATGTGTCCTAGCTCTGTTTGGATTTGTAAACAGAACTGGGAAAAGGGCAGCTGTGGATTCCTTACACAGACTGGTATGGTTCCCTTTCATAACCTCTTCACTGCCTCCCCTTGCACGCCTTCCTGTCCTCTTCCTGTTTCTGCCCTTCCATTTTCCACGTAAGAACTGTGAATCGTCCCAATTTGCATAACTGTTTTTTCCTCCTTGTTTAGCACTGGTTTTAGCTGGAAGTCTGTGCTGTGGTTTGCTAGGTGGTTACACTGCCCACAGTGATGGCTGTGTGGTGCAGTGGCTGTGAGGTGTCTGCCATGTTAATGCTAGTTAAGTGACAGCAGTGCTCAGAAAAGATGAAAACAGCTACTCAAACAGTCTCGTATCCTTTCAGCTGCACCTGTAGTTTTGGCGAATAAGCCATCTGTCTGTTCTGTATTTGAGTTTCCTGAGTAAATCTGCCCTCTAGATCAAAAGGGCACCACGAACCAGAGCTTGCAGTGCGTGTCCCTCAGGTATGAGCTAAGCCAGGCAGATCAATCCTCTTTCCGGTCTTCCAGCTTGCAGGATATCCTAAATGTCAGTAGTGAAAAAAGCAAAGTTTGCCCAAAAACGCTTTCATTTTCTGAGTTGACAGCAGAGAATAATTTGTTTTCTCTAATTTTTATTGTCTTCTTGCATTCTGCTCGGCAAACTCAATAACTTGCCCTGAGAGTATCTGCATTGTTGCCACCTGACCTGTAACTGCTGTAGGTGCCGCTCTGCTGTGGTTCAGCTTGCCTGTAGTTCTGAGCCTAAAGAAAAGAGGCTGTTAATGCCATGCTGCCAACCACTTCCTTTCTTCTACAACCTGCAGCTTACCACATCCAGCTGGCTGAGCTTCACTCTGAATAAAATAGGTCCCTCCTTGCTACCTCTTTTAGCACTGTTTGTGTAACTTCAGACTACTCCAACTTGTCCCTTTTTTGTAGAGAGCAAGCTTTCTATTACCAGCATAATAAATTCCTCAGCTTCTGTTCAAGTAGAAACAGACCAGAAACAACAAAAGCCAAAAGCCAAATCAGACAGCCCTCAAATGGAGCTTGTTAGCAGAGCTTTCTTGATACATATTTCCCTGCAGAACCTCAAGAACTTTTGTGCATGTGAAACCATTGCGTGAGCCAAAGCAAATGCAGGACCAGCACTTGGTCTTGCTGAAGCTCATCCCATTGGCCTCAACCCAGCAATCCAACCTGTCCAGATCCTTCTGTAGGGCCATCCTACCCCCAGGCAGATTGATTCCCAGTTTGGCGTCATCTGCAAACTTACTGTGGGTTCACTCAATCCCCTCATCCAGGTCATCAATAAAGATACTAAACAGGACATGCCCCAGTACCGATCCCAGAGAACACCACTTGTAACTGCTCATCAGCTGGATTTAATTCCATTCACCACCACTCTCTGGGCCCGTCCCTCCAGCCAACTCTTTACCAGCAAAGAGTGTATCTGTCCAAGCCCTGCCAGCTTCTGCAGGAGAATACTGTGGGAGACAGTGTCAAAGGTTTTGCTAAAGTCTAGGTAAACTACATCAACAGCCTTTCCCTCATCCACCAGGCAGGTCACTCAATCAGAGAAGATCAGGCTGGCAAGCAGGACCTGCCTTTCATGAACCCGTGCTGTCTGGGCCTGATCCCCTAGTTGTCTTGCACACGCTGTGTGATCTCACACAAGATGATCTGTTCCATAGCCTTCCTTGACACAGAGGTGAGGCTGACAGGCCTGTAGCTCCCTGTATGCTCCTTATGACTCTTCTTGTAGACAGGAGTCACAATGGCAAGCCTCCAGTCTTCTGGGACCTCTCCAGTTGACCAGGAATGCTGATGGATGGCAGACAGCAGCTTGGCAATCACCTCTGCCAGCTCTCTCAGCACCCTCAGGTGGAGCCCATCTGGTCCCAAGGACTTGTGACAGTCCAGATGGAGAAGTAGGTCTTTGTTTCCATCTGAATCATGGGGTTTTACTCTGCTCCCCATCTCAGACTTCCAGATCAGGGAGTAGAGTACGCTGAAAATAATCAGTCTGACTTTAAAGACAGATGTAAAAAAGGCATCAAGAACCTCAACCTTTTCCTTATCCTCAGTGGTCATGTTCCCTGCCACATCCAGTAAAGGATGGCCATTCTCTTTAGCCCTCCTTTTATGGTTAATATTTGTAAAAAAGTTTTTAATTCTCTTTTACTACAGACTTGCCTTGCTGTTGGTTTTTATCATGGAGATAAAGCATATCGTCCTTGTACTTTGTCTTCTGCTGTCCCTCCGCTTCCCCCATCTGGTTAATTCGTGTCATTTGATCTTAGCTGGTTCCAGATCCAAGGCTGAAAACCCCAAGAGCAGCTCTCTCTATCTGCCAAACCCAACAGGTTGTGCAAGAGTTTTGCCTGCTGCAGTGCAATGTTCATTGTCCGCTCCCCTTTGAGCTGAATATGCAGAGAGGTTGCACATCCTGTGACAGCTTAACATGCCATTCTGACTCACTTTCCTCAATTCTTGCCAGGAGCTATTTGGAAATAAGTGAGAGCCTGCGATTTCTAGAGTAAAATCATGCTGGGATACACAAAATCAGAGGAACCTACAGAAAACAGATACACATCCCAAGACATCTACTGCATTTTTTATTGACAGTGCCTGCAAGTACAGGGAGAAAAACCTTTCTTTGAGGTGATGGAACTAAAAAAAAAATATTGTGCTAGAAACCTAGAGAAGAATAATGAAATAAAATGCCATATAACTTGACTAAATTAAAAATATCTCTTTGATTGTGTGGGTGATGCAGTGCAGTCAGCAACAGCAGAAAGACAGGCAAACAGAACATTTCCAGAAGGCATGGGAAAAGCCCTTGGAAGCCCAGTCAGGACTAAAGGCTCCACTGAAGAATGAATTAAAAAAGGAGCACAGTGATCCTACACTGCTCATCCTGCTACCCAGCACTGGGATCAGAGAGCGCTTCTCAGCTCTAGTTTAGAGGAGGGGGCTGCAAGCATTTTAAACACAAAACTTTTACCTGGGCAGAGGCACAGTCATGTTCTCTTTCCCCACTCTGGTAGCATTTAATATTTTCTTGCTCTGGAGGAGTTTGACAGAACTCAAGCACCTGCCACAGTACTCTACAAGCCTTCATTTTGTGTTTCTGCTGCATGCAGAGGCTTTATAGGATAACATATCCTGAATGGGGACTAAAGAGTGCAGAGAGCCCTTCTCAAAACTAGTTGGGATAAGAAAAACAAACAAAAAAATCTTGTAGTGTGATTCTAAATCTGAAGAATTCCTCTGAAAAACCAGTGCATGGTACTGCAGACTCAGTGTCAGGACACAGCTTAGTCAAAAGTCACTCACAGGTGGTTGTTCTAACAGTAATCTCCATTGATAAGGAACTGTCAGAGCAGCAGTTCTGGAAAATGGTACAAAAGAAATACCTGGGAGTATTCCAGTTTTGGATTTACTGACAAGAACTCACTGCTTGGTACCTAAACCTTTTCCCAACCTTTTGCATGAGTGAAACAGCACCTGTCCCCCAGCTCCCTTTCCTTGAGGTCTCAAAGGTCTGTGTGTGACAGAAGGGCTGTGTGTGACAGAAGGGCTGTGTGTGACTGAAGGGCTGTGTGTGACAGAAGGGCTGTGTGTGACTGAAGGGCTGTGTGTGACAGAAGGGCTGCGTGTGACAGAAGGGCTGTGTGTGACTGAAGGGCTGTGTGTGACTGAAGGGCTGTGTGTGACAGAAGGGCTGTGTGTGACTGAAGGGCTGTGTGTGACTGAAGGGCTGTGTGTGACTGAAGGGCTGTGTGTGACAGAAGGGCTGTGTGTGACTGAAGGGCTGCGTGTGACTGAAGGGCTGTGTGTGACAGAAGGGCTGTGTGTGACAGAAGGGCTGTGTGTGACTGAAGGGCTGCGTGTGACTGAAGGGCTGTGTGTGACAGAAGGGCTGTGTGTGACAGAAGGGCTGTGTGTGACTGATGGGCTGCGTGTGACATAAGGGCTGTGTGTGACAGAAGGGCTGCGAGTGACTGACTTGCTATGTATGACTGAAGCACTGCGTGTCACAGAAGTGCTGTGTGTGACTGAAGGGCTGCGTGTGGCAGCAGGGCTGCGTGTGACTTAAGGGCTGCATGTGACAGAAGGGCTGCGTGTGACTGAAGGGCTGCGCGAGACAGAAGGGCTGCGGGAGATAGAAGGGCTGCGTGTGACTGAAGGGCTTCGTGTGACTGAAAGGCTGCCTTTGCCTGAAGGGCTGCGGGTGACAGAATGTCTCCGGCTCAGCGCAGGGCTGGGCGGGACACAAGGGCTGCGTGTGACTGAGGGGCTGCGTGTGACGCACGGGCTCCGCGTGACTGAAGGGCTGTGTGTGACTGAAGGGCTGCGTGTGACTGAAGGGCTGCGTGTGACTGAAGGGCTGCGTGTGACTGAAGGGCTGTGTGTGACTGAAGGGCTGTGTGTGACAGAAGGGCTGTGTGTGACTGAAGGGCTGTGTGTGACTGAAGGGCTGCGTGTGACTGAAGGGCTGTGTGTGACTGAAGGGCTGTGTGTGACTGAAGGGCTGTGTGTGCCACGTGAGCTGTGGCGCAGTGCTGATAAGGAGTGTCAGAGCTGGGTCTGACCGAGGGTGACTTTGCTATGATCGGTTCAACCACTGTCGGTGTCACAGACGTGTCTGTATTCACCAGCACTCTCCTCGAGTCACAGAGCTGTGAAACGCTGCGGGGCTACGCAGGGCTCGAGTTCAGCCTGACATTAATCCTATATAAGAAATAAGGGGAAAGGAGGGTCGCCGGTGTGCGTGGTGCCCGTGCCGACCGAGCAGTTGGCTGCGGGGCCAGAACCCGGTGTAGAAGGGCAGCGGTGCGACAGCCGGCCCTCTTCGGATCTCAGTCGCCGTCACTGCCCCACAAGGCTCCTTTCCTAAAGCGGCCCTACGCGCGGTGCCAGCTGCATTTCCTTTCCCGGCCTCAGCGCAGCCCGTCACGTCGCGGGACGGGAGCACCACCTCCTGCCGCTGCCCGGCTCCGCAGGGGGGCCTCCAGGGCCGGGCGCCTCGGGGCCGTCCGCCGCGTCCCCGCCCGTAGGAGGGCACGGCCGGCACGGCTCAGCCCCCGCCTGCCCGCGCGGGGCGGCTCCGTCCGCAGAGCGTCCCGCGGGTCCGGGCGGCGGCAGCATGGGGTTGGAGCTGTACCTGGATCTGCTCTCGCAGCCCTGCCGCTCCATCTACATCTTCGCCCGGACCAACAACATCCCGTTCGAGTTCAAGCACGTGGAGCTCTTCAAAGGTGAGGAGGGCCGGCAGGGCGGGCGGCGGGGCCGGGGGTCGGAGCCCCGCGCTCAGCGCTCCTCTCTCGGCTCTTGACAGACTCGGTGCTGGGGAAGAAGCCGGCGGCGGCGGCGGCGAGCGGCACGGAGCGGCCCCGCACAGGTGAGCTGCCGGTGCCGTTATTCCTGGCGGGCCGCGGGATCGAGCCGTGCCCGGGCGGTAACGCGAACCCCGGCAGGAGGCCGCGCTGCGGGGCACGCTGTGGCGGCGGGGCCGGGTGCTGGCAGCCCTGCGGCTGCTCAGGGCGTAGTGTTGAATGGCTGTGCGTGGCTGCAGGTGTGTTCCTTTGGCCGCTATGGGATGGAGGAGGAGTGAGGCAGCATCAGTGCTTAGGGACGCTCAACATCGGTGGGAGGAATCACGTGAAATCACAGAATGGTTGGAGTTGGAAGGGATTCCCGAAGGCCGTCTGTTCCCACTGGCTGCAGTGCACAGGGACACCCACAGCTCCAGCAGTGCTCACAGCCCCGTCCCCTGAGCGTGGCTGTGTGCAGGGATGGGGCACCACCACCTCTCTGGGCGCCCTGTGCAGTGCCTCACTGCCCCATTGTAAACAGCTTCTTCCTTATATCCAATCTAAATCTCCCCTCTTTTAGTTTGAAGCAATTTCCCCTTGTCCACAGACCTTGCTGAAGGGTCTGTCCCTTATTTCTTACAGCCCCTTTAAATACTGGAAGGCTGCTTTCCCCTCTCCCCAGTCTTTTTCTCTCCAGGCTGCACAGTCCTGGTTCTCTCAACCTGTCCTCACAGGGAGGTGCTCCATCTATCATTTTTGTGGTCCTCCTCTGGACACACCCCACCAGGTCCACGTCTCTCCTGTGCTGAGGACCCCACATCTGGATGCAGTACTCCAGGTGAGGTCTCACAGTGCGGAGCAGAGGGACAGGATCACTTCCCTTGGCCTACTGACCATGCATCTTTTGATGCAGCCATCTGGAACTTGGCAAAATGCAGGAGTTGGTGGAGCTGGAAAATCACCTACTCACAGGGGCGTGCAGGGATGCAGAGCTCAGAAGAGACTTTTCCCAGGTTGTACCCTCACAGTACAGCGTCCCATCCTTCCTGGGAGTCATAAAACAGGTGGCAAGGCCACACGCCACAGCTAAACCTGCTGCCAGCCTGCAAGCTCTGCTCAGCCTGCAGAGGGGAAGGTTGAGCTCATCAGGTGCTGTGTGGCTTTAAACACTCACCCTGCAGGCACTCCTGAGCACAATGGTTGGGCCATGGAGCTCCCAGAGCTGTCCCATAGCCATGCAGAGGCTATTTTTGTGGATCCCCAAGGAATGTTTCTCCAGCCATTTCTAGCAAATTAGTCACGGTGACAGTGACTGCTCTGGGATTGGTCTACTTAGAAACATTCAGCTGTTCAGACTTGTCCAGCTGTATAAGAAGACTATTGAACGTTTGCATACTGTATTTTCCAGGTAAATCATTTGTTATTTCTGTTGTCTAAGGCAACACAGTACTTGGAAATCCTTGGCTGAACATATTATTAGGCAGGGATGAGATTGGCAATTTTTTTTTCCCATTTCTTTTGTAGAATTTTGTCTACTTCTCTTGTCACCATCAGTAGATCTTCCCTACACGAGGTATTTTTCCTGTGTGCAGACTGTCTTTCCTCTTGACAGTGTATATTCTAATTTAAGTTATTCCCCAAAGCTCAACAATACACACAGAAATGTATGCATATCTATTTATAAATACACATATATACCCTTGTGAGTATGCTAATTGATATTACTAATTACACCAGATGCAACTGATGTTAAACAACTGTAAGTCAGGGGAATGCCACAGGATGAATAAAGGTGGGCCACAAACAAGAAATGAGCTCTGCTTGCTGGGAAAGGCACAGTATTAAACTCTGCTGAACTACAAATACCAGTACTGATCTCTTTGTTAATGCAGTAAACAACCAGTCCCACTGGAGCAACCTAGAATTAGTGTTCATACCAAAGCTTTTATCACTTTGCAGCCAAGTTTCTGCTCAGGTCTTTTCTGTCTGTATGAACCAAAGCAAGTCAGATGCTATCTCTGTGCTGCACGTGCAGTCTCGGTAACAAATGCTGGCCTCCTGTCAAACCTGCTGTAGTGCTGTGTTAGTTAGGACTGATACAGTATGAAAACAGGCTGAAATCTGATTCAGGCTGCCCTGACCCACTGCTTACTTCTTATATCACTGTTTCTCAATTGCTTGCTACCCTGGATAATAAACAAACAGTAGATTGTAACAGCCAGCCAGCTAGGTCCAAGAACTAACTGCTCATTATTTGTCAAAGCTACTGACTTGCAATTTTATGCTGTGTTTTTCTAAGGACCACTTGAGCTGTACGCGCCTTGCCCAAGCTGGGTGTGATGACCACTAGCTATTGGAACCCCTCTAAATGCACAGGCTCAAGCACTTTACTGAGCAACTCCTTGGATGACAAGAGATGTACACGATTTTCCATACAGATTTTTTGTGATATAAATCATAGACGAAAGGTCCCTTGTGCTTTGCCAACTGGCTTGATTTTCTAGGAGTGTTTTTGAACGTTCAAGTTTCTCAATTAATGGGCTTGTTACCCCACACGGTCAGGCTCCAATTCTTTAGAAACCCTTTATTCTGAGCTTTTGTACACTGCTGCCTGCTTCTGCTCTGCGCATAGAACCTCTCACCCAGTTAAACTTGATGGCATTGTCACTGCAGGCAGATAGAAACATTGCCCACGGGAGAAATGGATTTAAATCCCTGCAGACAGCAGATGGATGTGAGCCTTGCTCTCCAGTGAAGCTACTTGTATTGGAAGTTAAAAGCTTTTCTCTAAGAAGAAGTGAGGCAGGGACTCATCAGCTAGCAGTGAGAATAGGGCAGTAATGTTTGCTCTTTGGTTTATCTCACCTGAAGTCAATGCTGGGAAAGTAGTCAGAGACTTTGCTGTGTTCTGTAAGTTGCAGTGCAGGAATCTTGCTTTCTCCCACCCCTTCTCTCACAGCCAGCTGTAAATAAACCTTGTAGTCCAAAGACTTTTTTTACTGCTTGGAGATGTTTCACACTGTCCATTAAAGCAGCCATTAGCACCTCGTTCTGTATGGCAGCAAATGGTTCTTGGGGATGTAGAACCTTGTTAGTTAATAGCACTTTTTTTTTTTTTTTTTCTTTTTGGACAGAAGGGATTTTTGTTATGAAAACTGCTGGTCATACTGGTTTGATTTGAACAGGATTTGCACCCTGGCACGTCTCCTTATAGAAAGCATGTAAGACAAACAGTAAACAAAGCCCTTCAATCTTTTTTTTTTTTTTTTTGTACCAGTTCCTGGTGTTTTATGCAATCCCCTGGCATTTAACTGCTGACTCACAAGTTCAGTGCCTTCACTGATAAACTGAAAACTTGATTAGATAGTCAGCTATGAATGCCTTCAAACTCCTGTGACTGTGGAGTTCAAATTCTTTTATGGGATGGCTTCTTCCTCCTATGTTTTCCTGACAGAGGAAAAGGAGGTTCACTTGCTGGCTTATAGCTGGGAGTAATGCAGAACAGAGGTGTCAGAGCTGCTCTGACCCTGGTGAATGGCCATGGTGGCAGATGAGTTACTTTGCAAGTTCACTGTTATATTGCTGATACTCATGTTTTTCCCATCCCAGCAAGAACTGGAATTACCCTCTGCTGCATGTCTGCTGAGGGAAGACTCACTTGCTTTCTTTGGGAATGATTGATTTCCTTTACTCTTTGGAGTGAAACAAGGGAAAGATTCTGCTTCATGAGTCTTATAAGCCACCCGGTTAGTCGTTGATTAATTAGCTGCTTCAGGAATCTCCATGGGCACAAAGGTTTTAAATTGCTTTCCATCATGACTCCACCCCAACTAGTGTCAGCCATGTTAACGAACCAAAGGAAAATGACTTTGTTTTGGTGTTGTATGTTGGAAAAAGGAGCAGGAGTGGCATCCGTTTGCCCTCATTGGGGTGCTCTGCATGCAAACTCAGCCTTTCGAGACCACACTTAGTGCTTATCTTCATCTTAAGTCTTCTTTCCCCCATTTCTGAAACCATAGGACAAGATTTCAAGTCAAGTTAGTGTTTTCATAACCAATATCTTCATCTGTTTTCTAGATGCCTCATTGGGAATGATTTTTCAGAAAGTTTTGCAAGTTGTTGGTATCAAACAACTGAATTCCTGTGTAGAAATGAACTGCTCCTTGCTGCGTGACATTTGAGCAGACTGCAGGCTGTAGATGGCTTTTACATTGACTCTTCAATTTCATTTTCAAAATACGACATAGGAAAAGAAACAGCGGAGTTCACAGATTTTCCAGTTTGTTACAGGTGTTTATGATATACTCTTCTAACCTCTGACTTGTCCATTCATGTTCTTAGGGCCATCAAATAGTGAAGGGGCTAGCAAAATCAGCCTCTTGAAGAAAGTACCAGCACTGAAGGACGGAGACTTCACCCTAGCAGAATGGTAAGAACTCAGCCCTCGGAGTTCCTTGGATACCAGTAATACGAATAGGTGGTGTCATTCCCTCCGAATGACTCAGAACTGGCCATGAGCATTTATGAATAGGAAAGATTAGTGATCTGCTTTGGCATTTCAGTTCCTTTGTTCTTAAAAGTTAGATACCTATATGCACATTTATGATAAGCAGTTAAAGATACGCATTATTTCAGGTGGACCTGAGCCATACTTGGAGATAAACAACTTGAAGTCATTAGAAAGATGTTCCTTTGACAGGAACTTTTGTAATTATGGATGTTCAGCTGGCCATTAGGTCTGTTTATGGAGAAGCAAGCATTTTCTGCCTAAGTTGATGTCGCAGGTGCTTGCTTCCTGCACCATGTCCTTATTGCTCAGTGTGAAGGGGTTAACGTATTGTCAACTCATATATATGTCCTGACTTAATGAAAATATTGTGATGATATTTTTGTATTTCCAATGTCTTGCTCTCCAAAGAGCAAAGACTGAAAAGGTCTCCACAGTTTCATACCTTATAACCTTATATACCTTATATATCTTGGTTATTTGTAATACTATAACCTCATCTCCATTTTCTGTTTGCATTATCTTTCACAATGTAAACAAATCTCCTGGCTTAACTGACCTTCACTGAAAGCACTTACCTCAAATTAGGTTATAAACATATCTGGGAATCGTTTAAAGCATATAAAACACGAGGAAAACTACAGAGCTACTTCTATTTGTCTGACTTAGTTATTAAGGCCAAATTAATACCTGGAGAGATAAAACTGGTCTGTGGTAAAAGCATTCTGTAACATTCCCTGACCTCTTTTTTGTCTCGTTAATGTCTGAGCAGCACTGCCATTCTGCTGTATCTGAGTCGAAAGTACAACACTCCTGACCACTGGTACCCATCAGACATAAAAAAACGGGCCCAGGTTGATGAATACCTCTCGTGGCATCACGCTAACATCCGGGCTAATGCTCCTAAGACCATGTGGATCAAGGTAAGGAGACTGGATATTAAGATGAGAGTAAAATGATGCTTTCCTGGGTGAAAACTGAACAGAAAGAGTTTGTCCCATCAAGTAAAAAATCTTGTCCATTCCTAGCTGAGAGGAGATGTCAGAGAGCTATTTGCTCAACATCAGGATTTGGCAAAAGCAGCTTTGGCCATTTTGTGGTGTTTTTTGTTTTGTTTTCTGGGTTTTTTGTTTGCCTGTTTGTTTCCTTAAAGTAGTTCTGATACAGAAGGTCTCAAAGCCTCACGGGCTTTTATTGCCTGGATTTGTGAACAAATATATAACAGATTGGGTATTGCCTCCAAGGGCTCCCCCTCCCTACACAGCTGTGCAGAGTATGCACACAGACCTTTTGCTTCTTTGGCAAGAGTGTGCTTTGTTGCTGGAAACTGAAAGATTTATGTTCTTCGTACATCAGGTCTCTGTAGTCCCATCAGGGTGGAAATCCAGAAGGAGATTTTTGCTTCCAGAATGCTTATACACTCCTCTGAAATGAGCTTAGGGATAGGTAGAATAGAGATACAGGGAGAATGGCAGTATTTCTTTACTCAGTGTGGTCAAATCAATTTACGTTTGGGTAAAATTAATGGAATCACTCTGAAGCAGAAAATCATTTAGTATCAGATGATTCTGCTGGACAACTGATTCCAGTCAACTCATCAGAAACCTAATGCAGCTATCCTTAGAGAAGCCCAGGTGCAAATACAGCCCTACAAGCACGATTGTAACAGAGGATTTTAGATGAAATAAGGGTTGCCAGTAAGAAGATAAGAACGTCACTCTTCCTGTGTGAAGTCCACCCATGTTTATGCCTAACAAAACATATCAGGACTCATTTAGAATTTTGATTTATTAACATTTGATTTTTTGGCAAGAGAATCCAGAGGAGCAGCACAAATATGAGTCAGATTCCTACAAACATCAGTTTCTTCAAATCTCTACAGGCTGTTATTGCTGTGCTCCAAGAGAAAGAAAACCATCTCATTGCTGCCAGTTAAATAACTCAGTTACAGAAAGGTCATCAGAATAATTGAAAATTTGGAAACTTATATAGCCACTGTGTAATAGAAGGCACAATTGCTGGTTTTGTGAGAAGATAAACTGCCCTGAGATACAGAAAAGGAGATACCATTTCGTAATGGCTATACCTGGAGATCCCATCATTTGTAATTGGAAACATTTAGGAAGAGAACTGGCCATGAATTTTCTGATGAAATAGACTCTAAATGTACTTGGCAAAAAAAAAGTGCCTTGGATTAGGCAATCACAACATGAATTCGTTGAGTATACTAGCAGTAAGTAGGAAGTCTATCTACTACCCCTGTGGAAATTTATCTCTTTTCTTTTTTTTCCCCTGAAAATAAACTATTTATTTGGCTATCATAATTAGAGGAGGTATAGTTGTGAAATACTGGTGGCTCTGATGGTATGTACACCTCTGTGAATGGCAACAAATCTCACTGAAAGGCTACTACCCCCTGTGCCAGCAAGTCTTTGGAGTCTTTGGACCACTCTGCCCTCCTGGCAGCTGCTCCTCTGCCAGCTACACTTCCTACCACAGCCACCACCATGGCCTGCTGCCATCACCCGAAGGGACTGCAGGTGACCACCAATGGTAGTCATGCGTATCTCATGAGGTACAACTTAATGACTATCACTAGATCCACAGGAAGACAGCTGACCATGCTCTGTGTTCATTCTCTCCTCAGGTGCTGATTCCCCTTTTCACAGGGCAACCACTGCCCTCAGAGAAGCTGCAGGAGGTGATGGAGGGGCTGTCCACTTCCCTGAAGCAATTTGAGGAGAGGTTTCTGCAGGACAAGGCTTTTATCATCGGGAGCGAGATTTCTTTGGCAGATCTTGTGGCCATTGTGGAGCTGATGCAAGTGAGTGTTGGACTATGGTAATGAAGGGAAAACATGCTGCTGGGCAGGGAGGGATGCAGTAACACTTCGTTAGGAGTAAGGGCATATCTCAGCACAACTAAGACAATGAGTAGAAGGCAGCAGTGGGTTCAGAAAATCAGTTGTTTTTTTAAAAGAAGAAACTGGCTGCAACAGATCTCCTTTGTTTTTGTTCCCTAACAGAATGTCTTCCTGTTTCATCCTGATTTTATTTTTGACCTCTAGAGATAATGTATAGAACTTTATGAGCTCCTCCCCTCTCTTTCTCCCACCTGTACCAGCAGTAACACTTTTGATGCCTGTTGTCTTGGCAAGGAGTGTCTCACTGTTTGTTGCTCCCTCTGGCTTTCTGCAGCCTGTTGGAGTTGGTTGTGACATCTTTGAAGACAGGCCCAGGTTGATGGAGTGGCGCAGGCGGGTGGAGGAAGCTGTGGGGAAGGAGCTTTTCTTCCAAGCCCATGAGATGATCCTGAATATCAAAGAACTGAGCAACATTCAGATTGATCCACAGCTGAAAGAGCACCTGGCACCTGTGTTGATGAAGATGTTGAAATGAATTAACCTATGTTACTATTTTTCCTGGCTTTTTTTTTTTTTTTATTTCTGTCATCTCCAGATCTACACTTAACTGGAAAAAAAAACACTGTATTTCTTATGTAGTCTTGCAAAGTGTCCTCCCCAACCTCACTAAGCCTTCCCTGCATCTTTGGGGGGTGGGAGCTGGGGAATTTTTAAGACCTGAAATATTAGATTTGTATGAAAGGGAGAGACCCTATGGGTCAATTAACACATGCATCTGAGTTATATTTCAGTGTCACTCAGAAATGCTGGAAACATGAATAGTATTTCCTGAAAAATTTGAGCCAGCCTGCAAACTGGAACATCAGAGAACTGTCTAGGATGAGGATCATTGTTTTCATGTGTTTGTAACATTCGGAGCTTCTTCCTATGTGGCAAGCACAGCAAAGCAAATCTGATCCTCACCTTCTCAGCATATGTCTCTGCATGAGTATGGAACAAAGCTACAGGTAGTCACTAAAGTAAAAAGAAGACTTTTTATTTCATTTTTTTAATTTAATTTTCTCGTTGCTGGAGCATATTGCTTGGCCACCCATCTACATTCCATACTTCTGTTTGCCTTTAAGATCCTGTGAGAAGTTTCTTCACGTTCAACTACGACTGTAAATCATTGTAGTGCTTTAATTTAACCACTGCTCTCCACTTTTCAAAGTTGGGTTTCTTAGGCATGTGGTCTGTCAGTACGTGTGTGGCGGGGCAGTTCTTGGGAGATCTGTGTAGTAAAGACTGAGCAACTTCAAACAGCTGAGGGTGGCCACAGCCTCCAAATAATGCCTACTTGAATCCTCTGTTGATATCATATATGGAATACAGTGAACAAATGCATTCACAGTGACTTCTTTAAAGAGATTGTGACTGCAATCAAATCGTTTTTTTCTGTGGTAATAATGCAATAGCAATCCACATTCTTCCTAAAAAATGGAAAGGAGGGATAAATATTTGGAGGTTGTTTTGGATGGAAGTTCACCAAGTCATCCTGTGCAAGCTGAAGTAATAAGGAAGATTTTGTGACCTTGAGAACATATGCATCACAATAAAAGGGCAGAGAGTTGTTTTGGAGCTTCAAGGCTCTTTTTCTTGGTTGTGCTGTTTCTGATTAGTTGTAGCTCAAGTGGGAAACCATTTTGTACTGCAGCACAAAATAATAATATAATAATGAAGCAAAATAAGCATTTCTAGTTTGTTTTTCAGTTGAAAATACCAAAGGATTCAAAAACTGTTGAAATGTTTGTATACTTCCATTCACATCTAGCTGTTGCCCTTGAACCTTACCCTAAAATCCTTGCTTAGTAAATAATTTGGGAATTACATTTCTCATTAACTGAATAGCTTCTTCTCTTTACAGTACTAACATGTCTTGGCTACTCACATTTCTGCTGTTAAGTACTATACAACTTGATACGTTTGGGTGGTTTTTTTTCTAAAGTTTTACTGCTAGATATATGGATTTAGTCCAGAGCCTGGGGAGATCTTTAAATTCCCCAACTGGAAAGAAAATCTCATTATATACTTGAGCTTTCAGTAACAGAAAAATTCTTTTTTTATGTTCACTGTAAGGATAAGAGAGCTGACTGAAGGCTCTTTCTTTTTATGAACTGAAAACATTAGAAATAGGTACATGTTTATTCCCACCTTTCCTTTCTTCTCTTAACCCCCAAACATTTTTTGCTGAAGTTTTATTGAGGAATATTGTCTACACTTGAGATGAATTTTAAATGGGAAGTGGTTGACCATTTGAGAACTTTTAGAGTGGAACTGCTAAGTGACTGATGACACACACAGATGCTTACAAATGGGAAAAAATACCAGGATTTTCCAAAGGCTCAGCAAAATGGAGACTGCTTGCTGCTGTGGTGTCATCTCTCCGCTCGTCCCCCTGCAAGCATTTGAGTTGCCAGCTCCAGGACAGAAACAATAGAACAAATGCCTTTAGTGTAATAAAAACTCTGGGATTCTGGGTTGTGCCCTGAAGCCATGGACAGTTTGCCATTTGTGGTCAACCCTCAGGAGCAAAGGACAAAACATATCATTAAAATGTTTGTGACAGACCTTCATGCTGTTGTAATTGCTGACTTTTGATACTTAATCTTTTTTTGCTCCTTTTCTTTTGGAAGGCCTTCTGACATGTTGATCTCTTGTCATGTATTTTTAGGTAGTGGGGTTTTATTTTGACCTCGGAATTTATTGGAAGAGATGTTTAATATATTAAAAAGGAATGAGAAATTGAAAAATGGATCCCAAAGGGCACCTTATGTTGGATTAGTGGTTCTCTGTAGTCAGGCAGTGGACTTGTGGCTGGGGTTTGCAGGGTGGCTGAGTCCTCTCAGTGCCTTGTTTTTCAGAAACAAACTCAGTTCTCATCGTTCACTGATGGAGAGAGCTCAGTAGAGTCTCCTGGGCTTCTCAGTGGGCAAGTCCTAAAATCTTCCCTGCTGTATCCCTGCCATGCAGCAATAAGGTTTCCCCACCCCTTGCAGAAAACACAATTATTATAGAAAAGTAAATACTGTGCAAAAAAATATCACATAGGCAATGCTTCTGCACTGCACAGCAAACGGCCATCCCCTGCCAGATCTGTCTCACTTCACAATCGCTCTCCTAGAAATCTGCAGTCTGACTGCTGGCCGGCTTACATGTGCTGCTCCTCCTGCCAGTATTGTCCTCCCTGGCAACAGCGAAGGCCAAACAATTCCCCCAGCAAAGCCAGCAGCTCCATCCATTCTCATTAAGTCTGTCGGTAACTGTGGAAAACAAGAAAGTCATGTTATACAGGGCCAGTCTTCACAACAGTGCTTCACCTTAAGCAAGATGACTTCTTCATCTAGCTGGTTCCTAATGCCTTTTGCTGTAAATCAGCACAAGTAGTGCTCCCCACACAGGAGCTCAGCTTCCGAGAAACCTGATCCACACAGGAGACCGCAGCTGTGAGCCAGTGCCTGGCAGCAGTCCTGCCAGCTTTGGCACCCAAATGCAACTGCAGAAGCTGGGGCAGGAATCATTACACAGAATCACAGAATGGCCTGGGTTGGAAGGGACCTCAAGGATCATGAATCTCCAACGCCCCTGCCACAGGCAGGACCACCAATCTCCTCATTTAATACTAGACCAGGCTGCCCAGGGCCCCATCCAACCTGGCCTTGAACACCTCCAGGGATGGGGCATCCACAACCTCTCTGGACAGCCTGTTCCAGCACCTCACCACTCTCTCTGTAAAGAAATTCACGTGGGACAAAACAATAAGCCTCCCTGCTTGCCTTTTAACATCTGGCAGAGGAGCAGCTGTTCTACAACATCATCTCCCTTCCCGTGATAGACTCTTCCAGCCCCAAAATCCCCACGTGCCGAGGATGCGCCGGGGGCGGAATAGAAAGGCCCGGTGCCCGGCCCCGCCTCGCACTGAGCCCGAGGGGCAGGAGGAGAGGAGATGAGGGCAGGAGGAGAGGAGAGGAGGGCCGGAGCGCGGCCGGGCGGAGCGGGAGGAGGCGCCGGGCAGCGGGGCACTGCAACGGGCAGGAAGCGGCCATGCCGTTCGTGGAGCTGGAGACCAGCCTGCCGGCCGAGCGGCTACCGCCGGGGCTGCCCATGAAGCTGTGCGAAGCCACAGCCACCATCCTGGGCAAACCCGCCGAGGTGAGCGCGGGGTCGGGGGCGGCGGGCGGGGGGCTCCGGGGAAGCCGCGACATGACCGCGCGTGTGCCGGCAGCGGGTGAACGTGACGGTGCGCGGCGGGATGCCCATGGTGCTGGCGGGCTCGGCCGAGCCCTGCGCACAGCTGCTCGTCTCCTCCATCGGCGTGGTGGGCTCGGCGCAGCAGAACCAGGGGCACAGCGCCCGCTTCTTCGATTTCCTGACGGCGGAGCTGGGCCTCGGCCCCGAGCGGTGAGTGCGGTTCGTCTGTGGGCGGCCGCTGGGGGGCGGTGTGGGTACCAAAGTTTGGCTGCCGATGTGAAGGGCTCCGGGGGGCCGAGTCCGGGGCGGCTCCGGTTTAAAACACGGCTGGGCCGCTCACCGAGCAGCGTGGGGACCGTTGCTCTCTGGATGTCGGTGACTCCGGCTGGGATAATCGCCGCAAACCCGGTGCAAATGGGCCTTCCTGAAGGTAAGCCGTGTCCCCTCTGCCCTCCGTCCCTGTCTCTGCTAGTAGGGACGTTCCCTGCCCCGGGCTGCTGTCAGGATAAGTGCCCAACTGGGTGTTGAGGTACCTGGGTACTGCTGGAGTCTCTCGCGGGCAGTGCTGCAGTTCATAATGCTTTGGGGTTTGTGCAGATGAGCTCTGCCACCTGTTTGAACCCTGCCTGCACGCAGCTTGTCTCTGCTTCTGTTCAATTAACACCGCTGTGTGAGCCAGCCAGAGCTTAGGGAAGATTTTCTAGTTGGTTGCAAACTGGGAAGGGATTATAATTAATTCTAAAATAATGTTTTTCTGTCCACCATGTTTTTGCTCTTGTACCCAATAAGGATCGTCATTCGCTTTTACCCACTGGAGCCCTGGCAGATTGGCAAGAACAGAACAGTCATGACTTTCCTGTGACCCCTCAAGCGGCCGTTTGGAACAAAGCAGCAATGAAGACAACCCAGAGATGGCCTGCTCCATCTACCTTTCCTCTTAAATCAGCTCTAATCGTTCTGCACCTTCACCTATGTGATTCTCTTCTGCTTTTGGACATTGTGCATATAAAGAGTGGGGCATTCAGGTGTACCGTTATCAGCAAAGTAGTTCAAAGTCCTTGTCTCAAGCCTTCCTTGTAGCACTGTGTCTGATTTTATGCTCTGTGGTCTACCATTGCCAGCTGCCGGTGGCTGCTCCCACAAAGTTTTGTTTGCCCACAGAATCTTTGTGGCTGGATGTTTGTTGTCAGTGGCTGTGTGTAGAGGATGGAGCTGCTAGTGAAGAGCTGCACTATGCCACAGGAAAATGTTGTGAAAGTTCTGCCTTTCCTACCTTTAATCGCTGTTGTTAACCCTGGTGTTCAAAATAGTTTTCATTTCCTCACTCTTACAGGGAGTTTTGGAAAAGGATAGACATCTCGCTGTGCCCTGTGGCTGATTTTTTCAGCTGCTTGCCCTAAGCAGAGGGGCTGCTGTAGTTGTCTGCAAGTGACTTAGCACACAGGCAGCATTCTGCCTATTGCACTCAACCTTAAAACTTCCGTTGCTGTTGCACTTCACTCTAAAGTGTTTTGGATTTTAGGACCTATATGCTCCATCACTTTATAACTGGAATGTACATAGTATTTTACTAAAACAAAAGCACAGTTATTTCAGCCTTCCACATGAGAACGTGTATAGACTTTCCCTCCACTTTGGGACTTTGTCAGGTGCCAGGCACAAAAGCAAAGAGGACTTAATTGCATGCCCTTGAGAGGTAGAGATCCATTAAACACAAGGCTGAAGAGTCTCCACTTCTTCATAATCCTGATTAGATTTTTGTTTGTTTATGTCTTGAGCTCTCAAGCTAGTTGAAAATTCCCCTTCTAATTATCACTTGAATTTAGTTATACTTACGCAGCGTAAGTATCTTCTGTGTTTGCAAAATCCCCCCTTAGGGGGAGCTGTGCTATCTGATTAATAAAATGTATCAAAACCTCTTTTGATGAGCATCAGTTTGTTGGCTTTTTTTTCTTAGCTTAGTGCTTGGAGACAGATGCTGTCTGCATGGATCCCTGCCTTTTCTCAGATCTCAAACTGAGTGTTTTTAAAACTAGGAAATAAGCAGGTGAACTGAGCATGAGATACAGCTGTAACTGCAATATATTTTGCTGTAGGGAAGAAGGCATACAGCCCTGGTTTTGCCAGGGAGATACAAAGGCGCTTGACCTACTTGAGTGAAATCTCTGACATGTAATGTAGCTTTAATCCTGCTGTGAAAACTGCTCCTTTCCTAAAGGTACCTCTGTGCCATGAAGGGGCAGCAGTCTTTATTTCCACTACAGAAACCTGTTTCTGACCTGTGCCCCAGCTTCTATTCTTTTCCTCAGTATTGGCTGCTGCTGAACTAATTTCAGATTAGGTTAGTGCATTATTTTAGAGCTTTTCTCACATTTTTGTTGCTTGTGTTTGGTAGTTGGAGTCAAACAGACATGTTATCCTTAACCTACCCCCCAAAAATTACTATACAAAGTCCTCTTTGCCTGTATTCTATATGCAGATGGTTCTGCTTCCATGGGATGGGGTCTGCTCTCTGCTGGTTTGTTTCAGGGCACTGTGTCAGTGTTTACATACTCAAAGGTAATGACCTGAATATGAGGCCTGTGTAACCACTGCCTAGCTTTGAAGTGAGAACCACCTCTCTGTGTATTTACACAAGGCTGAGGACTGGTGAAACCCCGAGCAAACTAAAGGGCATTGCTGTCAGAAAACTATTACAAAACCACGATCCCTTTGGGAATTACTCTGCAGGCACAATGCTGTGGTGCAGCAGCCTATGTCGATGACAGACAGCCCTGTTCTTAGCTCCGAGCAACCATTTTCCCTCACAAAGTTCATGCGTTCAAGACTAGGAGAATTATTCTTTATGGTGATAGGATCTGCCAGGAATACTAACAGCCCGCTTGCATTTTGGACTAATTTCCAAGCCCCTGCGCTGGCTCTGGCTACACCCTGCAGGTAGCGCACCTCACGACGCAGAAGCGCTTTCCCGCCCTGAGGCACCTCAGCCCCGCCCCGCCCCGCTCTCCCATTGGTTGTCTGAGGAAAACCTGTCCAGCCAATGAGAAGCCGCCTTATTGACGACGGGCTCCGGGGCCCTGAGGGAGGTTGCCGTGGAGACCGCCGGTGAGGCCGCGTCTCCGGGGAACCGCTTGTCGCCTCAGGGAGCCCGCTTCTCCGGGAGCCTCGTGCTGTGCCCTGCTGTGCCGGCAGCCCGGGGGCGGCCCCGCCAGGTGAGTGTTGTGTCTGCTGCAGCCCCGCGGAGGGGCCGCCGTGTGGCCCTGCCCAGCTCGCCGTGAGGGCGGTGTGAGCCTGGCGCGGCGCGGCGCGGCCTCTCCCGTCCTTCTGTGAGGCCGCTGTCAGGCAGACGTGTGCTCCCGCCCGGCCCCGGCCAGCTCCCGACATCCTGGCAAGCAGCTAGGGGGTGTCTCCGCTCCTTTTTTGTTACCGCATTTCGGTAAAAAACAATTTCGCTGAAATGCAGTGGAAACGGGATTTAAAAAAAAAATAATTAAATATTCAATACGTATTTAAAGCACCAAACCCCAAGTGTTTCTTAAAAAAAAAAAAAAAAAGTGTATGTTTGCAGCGTATAATTCCAAGTGTAGCAACAAGGAGAAAAAAAAAAAGCCGGGGAAGCCCAAACCACACCCTTTGTTTCTGGTTTTGAAGTAGAGAATCACACAATAGATTCACAGATGATCGGCACAGGAGCTGCCATCACACGTTGCAGCCTACTAAGGGAAAAGGGAGGTGTGATTTTTAAAGTCAAGAGGCTTTAATGGATGTTTTTACCGTTTTATGATGTGCTCACATGTAATAACTACACCTAACTGATGTTGTTTTATGCTGGTATTTTGTACAATTATGAACTTAATTCCAAGTAATTACAACATTAACTTAGATCCATCTATCCGTATCTGTTCCAAGATTCGTGCTTGAGTAAAGAACAAAGCTAAAGTTTCCCCTGCCTTCTCTATGCTTGCAGTCTCTTTGGCACAGCAGCCACGGAAGTAAATTGCTGCTAACAGTCTTTCTCCTGTTGACTTCCTGTACAGCTTTGAAGGAGACCATGTGGATTCAGCAAAAGCCTTGAGCACATTTATGGAGATAGGCGATTGTAAGTTGAACTTTAAAAACACTCACTTTAAATATCTAATTGAGTTGGGGTCGTACAGCTTTGTTTATTTAGATATCGGAAGCATGTGCACTTTCTGCCAGTACTGCTGGTGTTTGATATTTTAGGAAAAAGATATGGTGATATTTCTGTTCATATGTTGCCTCCATATGCAAAATAAACAAAGACTCCCTGTCTTGAAAGAGATCTGATTTTTTTTTTTTTTAAATAATGTTCAGTGAGTGACTTAAAGAGAAAAATGCTTACTTGCTTTGCAGTTATCAGTCTAAGTTAGCTGGTAGTAAATATTCACTCTAATATAATTCCTCTGTGGTAAGCCAACTTGTCTCTTGACAGTAATGATGATATAAGACAATTTATTGGTATTTGATTAAAATATTAAATATTTTTTTCTGAATGCTTTTCTTATGGTCAGAATAAATGTTCTAATCCTGTTTGCTTTCCAGACCTGTTTGCATTTAGCCCTCCCTCCTAACCCTGGAGAAGGACAGTGAATGTTTATGAACATGGTAAGGATTTACAGTGTTTGAGATGTTTTGGTAGAATAGAATTGAAAATTTCTCCTCTTCCTAGGACTAAGAATAAATTGGCACCATCAGAATGTTGGCTTTGAAGTGATACTGGAGCAGCTATTGGTAGTCTTACAGTAAATTTTGAGAAAACCAACCATATTGCACGTGCACATTCTAGAGAAAGTATTGCTTGCAAGATGCTTGGAGTCCTCACTGTTGTATTAGCTGAGCTGGGAGGAAAAAACTGCTTTGCCATATTTTTATTAGCAGTTAATGATGCCTAAATTCACAGCAGCTCTTCTAAGATTAAGTAGAACCTTCACAATATGGGAATATGCAGTTCACACGTTTGCCAAGTTAAAATAAATAAACATCCAGTTTGCAAGATAAACTGAAATGTACTGGAACAGGCTGCCCAGAGAGGCTATGGATGCCCCATCCCTGGAGGTGTTCAAGGCCAGGTTGGATGGGGCCCTGGGCAGCCTGGTCTGCTATTAAATGGGGAGGTTGGTGGCCCTGCATGTGTCAGGGGAGTTGGAGATTCGTGATCCTTGAGGTCCCTTCCAACCCTGCCATTCTGTGATTCTGTATGAAAGTAACAGTTCTTGTGGCATCTCAACTGCCATTCTAGATTCGAATTGCTGCACTGAATGCAAGCTCCACAATTGAGGATGACTATGAAGGTACCTTCAAAAGTCATAAGACACAGACAAAGGAAGCACAAGTAAGTAAATCCAGAATTCTCCTAATAGATGTGATTGATGGGAATTTTGTCCTCTTTTGTTACAGATGACTCTTTTTGGTCATCTGTGTTGTTTTGTTGTTAAGAAAGTTGTGTTACTGTCTTATCTTTTGAATCTTTACACTACAGGAAGCAGAAGCTTTTGCTTTGTACCACAAAGCTTTGGACCTTCAGAAACATGACCGCTTTGAAGAGTCTGCCAAAGCTTACCATGAGCTGCTCGAGATCCGTCTTCTGCGAGAGGTCAGTGCTCCTTGGGGAATGAAACTCCAGAAACTTTTTATTACATTGGTGTTTTACTGGCTAATTCAAAATGTTGCTGTTTTCAGTTGGCAAGTTGTTTGCTGCTTTTTTTTTAACTAATTATCCTAATTCTCATGTTTATATTACTATTTCCAGGCAGTTCTTTCTGGTGATGAGAAAGAAGGGCTGAAACATCCAGGCTTGATGTTAAAATATTCCACCTATAAGAACCTAGCACAACTGGCAGCACAACGGGATGACCTAGAGACAGCCATGGAGTTTTATTTGGAGGTACAGCACAAGTGAAAGAAAATACTGGAGCCTCAATGTTTGCATCAATTTGCTAAAATCCAGATGTACACTTTTCAGCAAACCTCATCTGTGTGTGTGTCTGAGTACTGTGTGCTTTCTGATATTTTATGGCCACCATTCAGTCCCTGAGCCAGTCGTGTCTCAGTTAAAAATTAAAGCAGTCATAGTCTCTGCAAACAAGCAGATAGGCGTGTCTGAAATGTGAATAACATTGTCTGTTATGCTTTCTAGGCTGTAATGCTAGACTCCACTGATGTCAACCTGTGGTATAAAATTGGTCGTGTGGCAATAAAACTCATCCGCTTGCCTTTGGCTCGTCATGCTTTTGAAGAAGGTCTCAGGTGTAACCCTGACCACTGGCCTTGTTTAGATAACCTTATCACTATTTTGTACACACTCAGTGACTACCCAAGTAAGTACAATTGTAGACCTTTAAAGAAAAAACTCAATAAATGTGTAATTTCATATTAAATAATAATGAGATGATAGTAGATTAGGGTGTGATGGAGATTTTTACTTCATGATGAATTTTTGATGATTTGTATCTGTTCTAATTACCCTAAAAATAAATGCCCAGTGCAGTATTTATCAAGAATTATGAATCAATCTGCATATTGGTGTTGGATCTCTGCTTTTGATGTTAAAATATTTAAGCATTTTACTGTTGAGTAAAGTCCAGTGAATTAACTGATTCAAATGGTGTTTAGGAGAAAAGTTGCAAGGTGGCAGAAGTGTTGAGTCTGTTAAATCCTATGGGTTTGCCCTACTGTAATGATCCTACTTTTATTTATGTAATTGCCCCTATGAGCAAAAGCCTGCTGGGATTCATTGCCTGTCGCAGCAGTGGAATCTGAAATGAGGACATTTAATAATATGAAAGTAGTGCATGGTGAAAGTAGTGATTGACCATTCAAATTGTATTTCTCTGTCAGCATGTTTGTACTTTATCTGCAAAGCCTTGGAGAAGGATTGTCTCTACAGCAAAGGATTGGTTCTGAAGGAGAAGATCTTTGAGGAGCAGCCTCTCCTCCGCAAAGATTCCTTAAGGATGTTCCTCAAATGGTGAATGTTATCTTATAGCCTCACTGCATTTGGAGTGTCAACTCTCTTTTCTAATCAAGCACTTCGGGGTGTTTTTTGTTTTTTTAAATCAGTCACTTTTCAAGAAAGAAAACAGCACCTTCTGTTTTCATTTCTCACTATTTGAAAAACAGAGTAGGACAATCTCCATTTATTTTTCAATTTTTAAGTGAGCAATTATTTCTGATGCTGAAACACTTCTATAAATGTGCTGTAAAGTTTGCAAAACTGGGTTTTTTAAATGCTTGTTTTAACACTTCATATTACACTACAGAAAAATATAAATCTCTCAAGACCTTAAAAAAGCAAACAAACCCTTATCTTTGTTTCTTAATACTTTCTAGTGACATGTCTATCCATAACGTAAATGTGAGTACAGCTGAAACAGGAAGAATCATAGATGAAGCTCTGGAGTTACGTAAGAAAAGACAGGCTTTGCTGGTGCAAGAGAGAGAACCGGACCTCAAGCTGATCCAGCCAATTCCCTTTTTCACGTATGTCATTGTGTTTTCTGTTCGTAACATGTTTATCTGAAGCTACTTATGCTGGCAGCTATGTTGTATAAGTTTATTTTTTGTCCAGATGCTTTTGTATTTTCATTTTTTGTTTGGTCTGTTTATGATTTATTGTGAACGTATCAATTTTGGTCTTTGGTTTAACATTTCAGACTAATGTTAAAAAATCTTAAGAATGGTTTGGTAGCCATTCCAGCTGTATAATTAGATTTTTTGTTTTAGACTAGTTTGTGAAGTTCAAAGTAAGTTTAGGATTTTATACATTTTTTACTGTTGATATAATGGAAACTTTTAAACATAATGTAGTTCTTTATTTACAGCAAGGTATGAGGATATTTAAAGTACATCTTTATTAAGGCATAAAGGGTTGATTTTTATAGTGTTGTGTTTCCATGTGCAGATGGAAGTGTTTAGGAGAAGCTTTACTTGCCATGTATCACCACCTCACAACATGTGATCCTCCTCGGCCCAGTCTGGGAAAGAGAATTGATCTCTCAGAATACCGAGACCCTGTTCAGCATTTGGTTCTTTCTCCTACCTCAACTCCTGTCAGTGTCATTCAGCCAACTCCTGTCAGCACCACTGCAGTGGTGACAATGCCAGAACCTGTGTTAGCTTATACTCCCGTGACACCCAACTTTCCAAGCCACAGTCAGAATTCATTGGAACCAGGAGCTACTGTAGGTGAGCAAGGTACTTCAGTTTAAGATTAAATATCTTTTTCCAACTGCAGAATTTTCAGCAAGTCTATTTGCTTCAGACCAGCTTCTTTTTTTTATGCAAGTTTCCAGCCAGTTTATATTCAGTTGTGTTTTTTTTAAATTTTGATATGTTCAAAAGGAAAATGATCAATCTTCAGTATTTCAGTAGAGTAAGATAGTTGCAGACACAAATCATCTTTTTATTTATCTTTATTAAAATTTATTATTTTCCTAAAAAGACTTCCCACTTTTTGTTTGATAATTTAACAAGTCAATATCTTTTTCTTTTCTTTTTTCTTTTTTAAATTCTGTTTTTAGGTGATATATCTGCAGGAGATAAATCCAAGAAAGGGGTGAAGCGAAGAAGAATTACAGAAGATAGTGGTGAAACAGCAAAAAGGAGATCTGCCAGAGTCCGGAACACGAAGTGTAAAAAAGAAGAGAAGGTTGACTTTCAAGAACTGTTGGTAAAATTCCTTCCCTCCAGGTATGGGACCTTAAAACTGCTATTCCCACATTATTTTTTGAAGGACACATCTCCTTCAATCTTACACATGCAGTAAAACTGCTTTTAATGAAAGCTGTTGAAAACTAATTTAAAAATGAGAAATCTTCTAGAAAGGTGAAACTGTTAGAAGACAATGCAGATGTCAAATTGTGCAGGATTAACAAACAAGGCAGTCTTGGTTTCAACAGAATTTGCAAGTACTTAATCTGTGAGTGTGCTTCAGTTACTGTGTTTTTACTGCTAAAGTATATACAACATGCCATGCTTAGATTTGACTTAATAGTGAAGGAAAGGATGAGGATTTTGTTGGTATAGTGTTTTTGTCCCTCTTTCAACACAGATTAAGGAAATTAGATCCAGAGGAGGAGGAGGACCCTTTCAATAACTATGAGGTGCAGTCAGAGATCAAAGAAGAAAATTTCCAACATGTTGGTCCTCATAGAATGTCATTTGATTCTACGACATTCATGGAATCTGGTAAAGATTTCATTACAACTTCTCTTTCACTGTTGGTTATTCTGTCTTGTATGCTTTTCTGTATTTCCCTGTCTTATATATAGAAGAAAGATACAAATGTGAAATTAAAACAATATATTCATAATAAAATTATACTCGTATCTCAATTAGTAATGTGATTTTGAAGTCTTGGGGACTGGTTAATTGCTGTATGCAAGCACTGTGTTGCATGGAATTGCCTTTTTAACATATTAGAGCCCAATAACTTAATTCTGCCTCTGCAGCACAGGATGATACTGTGGCCCTTTTGTAAGCTTAGTGCATAAAACACTGTCAAAAATAACTTATTTCAATTCACAGCTTAGTTATGCATAGCTTTGCTTTTATCTGCTTTCTAGAGAAGCAGGATGTTCATGAATTCTTGCTGGATAACCTGAACAATGGTGGTATCTTGGAGCTGATGATGAGATATCTGAAGGTCATCAGCCAGAAGTTCCTGGTGAAGTGGCCTCCTGGCTTGTCTGAGGTTGTGCTTAGTATCTATACTAGCTGGAGAAAGCACAGTACGAGCCTCCCCAATCCATTACTGAGGGACTCAAGTAATCAGCATATCAAGGTAATGTTTTTTTTTTTTTAATATCACGAGTGTTTCTACTTAGTTGCAAATGGAAAAACAAATTCAGAACACTGTGCTCTGTTTTTTTTAGTTAAACACACACACACACAGTGTTGTTGTGTATGAGGTGTCAAAATTTTATACATCTAGTATGTACTATTGTATATCTGTGTATTTTTGTATGTATATCCTTTTTTAACAAATTGAAATATGTCTTATAACTTCTTGTTATGTAAAATTTAAAAGGTCAGTACTTTGTAATTATACCATTAAAATCACTGTCCTCGTGCTTGTCTTTTCCCTTTAATCCCTGAGTTTATTTCAAACTCGATCTGTAAATTATAATAAATGTAATGAATTTGGGGGTTTTGAGACTCCAGAGAACTCCTCTGGTACCATGCTCTATTGGACCTTTAAAAATTTTCATGAATTCTACAGGTGGATTTGTAGCCCTTCTTCCTATGAATGTAATCAGAAAATAGCATATTCTTCACTGCTCATAACTACCTGACAGATACCCATGGTGCTTTCTAGTCTGCTCCTGAACTTTATTCATCAAGTGTTAAATAAACCAGTAAGACTAGAATGCATATTCAATGTCATGGAAATGATGACTATTTTTAATTTTTCTCTTTCTTTTTTTTTTTTTTTTTTTTCTTTCCCAACTTCACACTTTTTTCTGCAGGATATGATGCTGATGAGCCTTTCCTGCATGGAACTGCAATTAGATCAGTGGCTGCTGGCAAAAGGGAAGAACTCTACAGGTGAGAGTCAGGTGCTTCTTTCTATATTCTAAAAATACTGTAGGTAAATTAAGAAACTATTCCAGGAATTCACTGGATTTTTTTGGAACTGTCTCTTCTATATACAGCTATCTTTCTCTGTATACACACATCTGAAAGGTGCTTATTACTGCTGCATCATTTGTCTTCGAATAGATCAGTACTTTTGAAATAACTGGTATGTGGGACTCTTCTCATGGGATGCTGGTAACTTTATGATAAAACATAATTGATTTACAGTTTCTCCACGAAATTGCCCTGCTGTCTCTGTGAATGGAAAGTTTGGCTCTGACTTGCCAGGAATTCATTTCTTGGGAGACCTGCTACAGTTATCGTTCGCGTCCTCGCAGCGAGATTTATTTGAGGAAGGCTGGATGGAGTTTGTCACTCGGGTGTATTGGCTGAAAGCTCGCTTTCTGGCGCTCCAGGTTTGTTCTACTCTTGATTTTAACAAAACTTTTCTCAGCAATTAAAAGTCATGTTATTCCCAGCTCATTTTAAGTGTGAGGATTAAATCAGTTTAAGACGATTAAAAGCGTGCGCTTTGTGGAATACAAGAATGTTTCTTGACTCAGTGTTTTGATCAGTATGAATGGAAGAATTATTTCTACTAATTACTCTTTTGCATTCTTAAAGAATGGAATTTTAATTAATCCAAATTAATCCTTCAAATTCAAGTTGAATTCTATTTCTCTGATTTGTTTTACCTATTACAAAAGTCACTGATAAGATATACTTGGTTTGCTTGCTTTGGTTTGCTTTTTTTGGATTTGTTTTTATGTGCAGTAATCACACTGGCAATGCCTACACTGAATTTAAACATTTCATACATGCTTTGGAAAGCCATTTTGCAGACAGAACTCTTTTTGTTACTATTTTTCCCCCACTGTACTTCTGTAGGGAGACATGGAACAGGCACTTGAAAACTATGATATTTGCACTGAAATGCTGCAGAGCTCCACTACAATGCAGCGTAAAGCTGGTGATGACAGCAACATCATAATACGATTACCTAATCTGCATGTTGATTCCGTAGTTTCTTTAGAAGAGGTAAGAATTCATTTGCAGGAGTATTGCTCCGTTTCACCCCTTTCATTCTTAAAGGTCAATCTATGAATTAGCTCTTTTGTGATGAAAGCTTACCTAGAATTTTGTCCTAGAATTCTCCTAAGAGTAAAGGAACAGGTTCATGGTTTAATGATGATGTCATGGCCATTGTCTCCTTTCCAAGAAGATGCCTTTCAGATCTCTTGGTTTCGTACAACTTAAGATTGTTTTTATGCAGAATAAGAAGGCTTTTCTATTAGAGGCACTGCATGTGCAGTGGTAGATTATTCAACCACTGTTTTATTTTCTGTTCTGTGAACATAACTTCCACTGATGGCTATATGAGTTTCTTTTTTCAGCAGTTGGTGTTTTCCACTTAGTAATTTTCATACACATTTGAATAAAAGGATGTTAATTTTCCATTCTTTCTGTAGCTGTTTTGGAGAATCAACTCCAACATAGGTTGTGCCATCTTCGCTTTGAAGTCCATCTGATGGACACATTCTTGCACAGAAGTGTGATTTGGGGATTTGAGGCAAGAAAGTTTATTATTACACAATAGTTCCATACTATATGATAATTAAAAGCATGTGGAACAGCTGAAGTGTTACATAGTAGGAGTTTTCTTCCTGGTGTCTGCATTCCTGGATGTAGCTGTAGAGTTTGCACAGCTTTATAGCTAAAACATTAGGTAAAGGCCTCTACCTTTGTATGTGAAGACAAAATGGAGGTTGGATTGTGCCATGTGTGATGTTTGCAGATTGATAAAAACCTAAAATCTCTGGAGAGATGCCAGTCTTTGGAAGAGATCCAGCGACTGTATGAGGCAGGGGATTATACTGCAGTGGTGCATCTGCTTCGCCCAACATTATGCTTTAGTGGAAGAGTCAAACATCTGGAATTTGTAACATCCATACCAGAGAGACCGGCACAGCTGCTTCTCCTACAGGTTTGTTGGTGATTTACAGCCATTCTGAACCCAAAACTTTAAAAAAACTACCTAGCATATGAATGATTTCATGGTGTAGTGTTTTACCTGTCCTGCATGAATGACAAACTGTTGGTAGATAGATCCAATATAACAGCTGCATCTGTAGTCCATATAATATTGAAAATGTGTTCAAATTACCTCAACTGTGGGAGTGGTTAGAGCAGTCAGGTTTTTTGCTGGGGGGAAAAATAATCACAAGAAAGACTGACTCTGTTTTAGCTGGAATGAGCCAAATCTGACAGCCTCTTTACAATTTCATTTACCTAAACTTGACTATAGAGAAGCAGGAGGGTGTTGCTGTAATACTGGTCTTGTAGTTGCTGTTCTGACATTTATGGAGTAATTAAATGGTAGCACAAGAATATAAGCTGCATATGGTTAGAATTTATTAAACCATAAGGTATCACGTTCTTGAAAATGTGTATTTCGTGCCTCTCTTACTCAAGTAGAAATTCAGTTCCTGAATCAATTTCTGAAATTTATATTCTACTTGTATATTTGTCATCTAAGATCTGGACACCTCCTATTGTCTTTTAATGTCATATGTAAAGGTGTTTACTTCAACTAAGTGTAACAAACTATCTTATCTGTATAATGTGTACTGCCTTCTTCTGCTGTATTCAGTTTATTTTTTTTAAGAATATACCCTTTATCCTTATATTTTTTTTCATATTTACATTCTCTAGGACTCTTTGCTCAAGCTGCAAGATTACAAGCAATGCTTTGAATGCTCAGAAGTTGCCTTGAATGAAGCAAGTCAGCAGATGATGAATATGACGGCAGCCTCTGCTAAAGAAGAGTGGGTTGCTACAGTAACACAGCTGCTCATAGGAATAGATAGTTCATTATCATCAGACAACAGCATCCTGAAAGAATCTTCTGTAACATCAAGCCTCGTTCGATTAACAACCAACTTGATTCAGGTAACCTGAAGTGGCACTTGATAAGAGTCACTGTGTGTCGACCTTCAGACATGACTACAGCTGCTGGCTGAACTGTCACCTGTTCACAGTGGGATTTTGGGTTACAGTTTTGCTGGTGCAGAGGGAAAGAGGAACATTGTTGTTTTAATTTTCAAGTCAGTGTGTTAGAGAGGCACTAAGTGCACCTGTTCTAGAATCAGGAACAGTAGGTATCTTCAAATACAAAGCTGCCTGAAGTAATTAAAGAATTGTAGTAAAATAACCGAAGGAACAAAACTCTTGTGCTCTGTAATGATGACAGTGTGAAGACTAATTTAGCTGGCTGAGTGCATTTTGTAACTTTGTTCAGGTTAGTCATTCTTACTTGCTTAAATTATCTATATCATGTCTTCTAATGATTCTGACTGGTCTTTTGCAGTTGTTGTGCTTTTCAGTTGTTGTATTTTCTTCTGTACATTTATTCACTGTGAAAAGTCTGAATGTGTTATTAAAGAGAGATAACTGGTTGGAAAATGGCTATGCAAGAGAAATATGGTTGGGGAATTATATTCTACCTTTTCCCATGCCAGCTGATTTTACTTGTTGGACTTCTTACCCCTATTCATTGTGAGAAGCTGAAACTTAATTGAGGATTACTCCTATAGGATAGAATGCATTATTAGCTTCAGGTTGTTCATTAAAGATTCACTCCTGACTCTTAATGTGTATCTTTTTGAGAGTGTAACACCTGTTTCTTTCTTAGATCATAGACTGCAGCATGGCAGTCCAGGAAGAACCCAAAGAACCGTATGTCTCCTCAGTTCTTCCATGGATCATCCTACACAGGATCATCCAGCATGAAGAAGATGCTTTTCGATCCCTTTGCTGCCAGCAGCAGCAGAACCAGGGTGAAGGAGGTAATTTTTTTAAATTCACTTCTACATGTTGAAGCTGAAATTCTTTCCATCTTACTATGGAATATAAATAAACATTACTTATGTTTGTCATCTTGTCTGCTGACTGAAGGGAGTAGATGGATGTGCAAATATGACATTCTTATCCCAGAGGCACCTTTTGTTTTTTTGCACCAGTTGAAGTGGGTGTTTGAAGTTAACTCAGTTCTGTACTACTAAAATATTTTCCAACTTCTTTCTTCCAGTGAATCCTGATACTCCTATGCTACCTTCTTCACTTATGCTGCTGAACACTGCTCATGAGTATTTGGGAAGAAGATCCTGGTGCTGCAACTCAGATGGTGCTCTTCTCAAGTTCTATGTAAGTGTTAGCATTGTAGAATATGGAAAAAAATAAAAAAAAACCAACCCTCTGAAGTTCATATGGCCAACACCCATCTCAAAACAGTTTATTATATTATTACATGGGTAATGTCTTCATGTTAAAATACACTTCTGGATCCACTTTTCTTCTGCAAAGTAGATCAGCTTTTGAGTCAGCTAAGTCTGAATAGTGAAGGTTTGCTTTTTCCACACCCCATTCCTTTTTATCCTTTCTAAACAGGACTTCTTGTCAGACAGGAGCTGGCTTTGGGTAACCACTTTTGTACTATACAAACATCTTAAATGAAAGCTATAAATGGTCTGCCATGCCTGGAGAACCATGAAGTGATTATACTGAGTACTTAGTCTTGTAGAAGTATGTTTCAGTGTGATTTCTTAACAAAAAGGCAGGTCAAGAATCATGCTCACTTGTGTTCAGTAAGTGAAGCAATATTCAAAAGTCTTAATTGTGAGAACTTTGTTAAAGAATAGCAAAGAACAGCACACATAAGAAAAATGGCAGCATACATAGGTGTTAGAATAAAAAAAGTTAATTATCCATTTGGAAGCCAATTCTCTAAAATCTGGCAAGTAATAAGAATGTACTCTTGATTGTTGGTATAAAACTGAAAATAAACTTGAGCAGATTATTTTCTGTCATAATTACCATTCTTCTTTGGTCTTCTCACTGAGAAGAATAATTGCTATCTTCCACTTCTCCTGTTTTGCTTTTTGCACTGTTATTTTATTCTCCTCCTAGGATTTGAAGGAGAAAGAAGAATGACAAGCAATCCGATAGCACTCTACATCATTCACAAACTGAAAAAACTGTGGTGTTACATCTGCAAACGTGTAATCTAATGGGATTCCACTTTCATCTTAGTGATTCTAAAAAGTTTTGGACTAGATGTATAGCTGCTCAATTCACAGAACAGAATTTGCCAAGTGTTACTTAAAGTTTGCGTGGTTTCCATTATAGGTAAATATTATCTGGTATTTTAGAGAGTCTTTAAATGAAAATTCAGTTTTGAATTTTGCAGTTAAACTTAGTTATTTATTTCTTCTAAACTGTTAGAGTAAAGATTTCTAGGACATGGTCTGTCCCCAGTTAGGCATCTGGAATGTTGTTGATCCCTCACAGACTGTGTGCTGTTACCTGGATTTGGTCCTGGAGCTGTGATGTTTGTGACTGTTCTGCTGTTGCTAAATTTGGGTATTTTGATTGTACCTGCTTTGGTTTTATACTGCAGACTGAAGCAGGTAGTACTTCTGTTGCTTTTGTGTTATGAGCTAAATATAACTTCAGCTTATATTTACAGAGCTGATCTATTGAACAAAGATGATAATGAAGAACTACTTCAGTCCTTCTCTCTGTGTCTCAAGGCTGTTCTTTGCTCAGTTGTTCAGATGAGTGTGTTATAAAATCTAATATGCTCCAGCAGTGTGTGTGTCTGGGCAGTAGCATTATTAGATGAAAGGAGTTGCCCACTCTCTGTTAACCTTTTCAAGATAATTCCTTGAGAAATTCCCCATGGTTGAAGTAGGATATTTCTAAACATGTTGCTATTTCCTTTTTCCCTTGCCTTAGAAATTGAATTGCAGTCAGCTTTTTGCTGCCCAGAGTACTGACAGCCTGGGTTACCCTGGCTGTTGGCAGAACCCAAGTAATACAGTGCTGTGGTGTTCAGTGGGCAGTGCTCTACAGGGATATTTCAGTGGCACTTTACAGATTCAGCTCAACTTCATTGAGGGTTATTACCTTCAGCCACAAGAAAATGGTGATTAGTTCTGCATAGAGCCACTCGGGAATCTCTTCATTTCCCTTCTTGGCACTCCCTGGAGCTTATTAACTGCAGCTCAGTGCCAGACTCCATCTGCCTCTGTGTCTGAGCAGCAGCATGGCCAGGCCAATAATTTAGACAGCTGGGAAGGGTGGTGTGGAGAGCCTGAGGGGTTCTGCAGAGTCACATCTCCCTGGCAGGGCTGGAGCTAATGAACGCCGTTGGAGCTGAGGCTGGTTGAGTGTGGTGCTATTAGCTTATCTCTGCAGCCCTCTCTACTCAGTCTTCCTGGTATTTGGAGCATAATACTGTTACACCTGACTGCCTGTGCATAGATCTGCCTTTGGGTCCAGCGGGCTTCTTAGCTCAGGCACTGCGCTTCATGAAAATAGATAACCTATTTCCAGACTCAGGCTCGCCCTAAGTGCTGTGCAGCTGCAGCACTCCAAAGTGCTAAATCTAAATTGTCTGTATGGTGTGCCTGTATCCACAGCCTGGTCCATCTGATGCACGCCATGTGAGCCTGGACAAACTACAGATAATTGAGAGCTGCAAATTTATTTACCATTGGATCTTCGCTAATGTTATCAAGTACACTGAATAAGATCTTCATTTTTCAGTCTTAGAGCTGCCTGCTTTTTAAACTAAAATATGAAATAGCATTATTTAGCACAGATATTCAGCTTTCAGAAACAAGAGGGTTTTGGAAGGGTAAAGAAAGGGAAAAATGGAATGGGACAAATTATTTGAAGAGAGTGGCAGCTTCAAGAACGCTAAATAGAAATGTGTTTTATAAACTGATATTCATCTTCTGTATGTGCTGAAAAACATTTTATTACATATAAGTGAAGAAGATGTGCAAGAAAATATATTAATACACAGTTAATTCCTTTGTTACTAAAAATTATTCTGGGGTATTGCTAAAAGGGAAATAAGAATGCAGGAGGTTGTTTTGAACACTCTTCAAGTGATAATTCTGTTAGGGGTGTTAGATGTGATTTTGTTTGCAGCAGTAGGAGTATCAGGCTTTTGTTACAGTGTCCTGTGGGCTTTGCATCTTCCTGTCAACTTATCTACGCTTTCTTAAATTTCAAAAGCTGCTCACAAGTCCTTACAGGGAAAGTAGTGGAAATAAGGAGACTGCTGTGACTTGAAGGTGACTGCTGATGCTCACAATCTCATTGAAGTGCCTTCTAAGAATTATCCTTGCTCTAATGTAAACTACTCTTATTTCTCAGGGTTTTGGCTCAAAAAAACCCCAAACCCAACCATACAAAAAAACCTCTTCTAGAAGTACTATAGAAGTAGTAAGATATTTTCCAGGGATTGCAAATGGATGGGACATCTTACGTTTTCAATTTTTGACTGCAGAATTTGGTGCAGAAGACACTGATGTCTGTGCATTGGAGCCTTCTCCTTGTGGTAGCCTGGCTTATTCACAGCACTGACAAACTGTAGTGTTCATATTCACCAAAGCAACTTGATGTGTAGTGGGAAACTGAACTATCTCTTGATAGCTAATTTTCTTGACTGAAAATAGACTTCAAGAATTAATGTAGAAAACAGTGAAAGCACTTTTCTCACAGTTACAATGCCACTTAAATTACTTGTTTGAGACTAGATTGTAGAAATACGGGGAATATTTGATTGTGGTTTGGGAGAAATGGATAGTTTCTTAGGCTGTTTTCAGCACATAACTCCAGACAACCAGGTAATTTAATACAAGCTTCAGATCTTAGATGACATTTTCATTGATATTTGTGATGTTGTAGGTGCAGGTACTAGAAAAAGAACTTGCAGCATCCACTTCTGAAGATACTCACCCATACAAAGAAGAGCTGGAAACAGCTTTGGAGCAATGTTTTTATTGTTTATATGGTTTTCCTAGCAAAAAAAGCAAAGCAAGGTACCTAGAAGAACATTCAGTACAGCAGGTAAGTTATGTATTGCTTAATATCAGTGAAACTTTCTGTGATGCTGGAAGATGCAGCCTTGCTTCATGTTAATGTACCTCAAGGTACTTACAAAAAAGATTTTTATTTTGTGTTTGTGTATATATGTGTGTGTGTGTATATAGTGTGTATGGTGTTTATATGAATTTATTATTATTTTTACTTTCCCCTCTTAAAACTTATGTAATTTGCATGTTGTAGAAAACAGACTTTTCTTTAAAAAAAAAAAAAATGTAGGAGACTTTTTGAATACAAAGAGTCATGTTTGAAATGAAATGCTAGTGTAGTCTCACAGTAATTTGCTGTTTCGAAAGTACTGACAAACTGATTTTTATTGAGCCATGCCTTTCCTGTTTTCAACAGAGAAGGAGAAGTTTGAGGTTGAGAAGTGTAGAGAGGAAAATGAAAATGTCAGCTTATAAGAAGAAAAACTTTAGCAGCCAACCTTGCAGTTTATGAAAAGTGGTACCGTTAAAAATACAACTTATTTTGTCAGAACCATGATGGTGTGAATATCTATTAGCTGTTTATCAGAAATATGTGAGATTCAGTTGAATTTGAAAGAAGAAAAACTACTGAGTGCCACATGAAAAGGGTTATAATCTTAAAGAAGGGACAGAAAAATTGAGATATCAGTCCTCCGCCTGAAACACTGATTTTTTGCTTATAAACCTCCAGATGAATTTATGGTTACCAAATGTAAGTGAGCATAACATTAGAAATAAAAGTTACATTTTTACATCTCTGTTTGAAAACGTTCTCATTGAAGTTGTTAAAAAGAAAATGGAGTTCTTAGCAGTACAGCTTCATGTACAAAAGCAAAATTTACTGTAAGGAATAAGTTGAACAATAAAAGGTAAAAACTTGGTCTAACAGGAGAGAACTGTATTAATAAAAATAATAGTTTGTCTAAACAAGTGGAGTGACTTTATTTTTCAGTGGCATACACTAAGTTGCAAATAAATGCTAGTCCTTTAATTGGTGAAGCAGTAATGCTGTATTTGTGAGTACCAGGTATTAGGAGTGATTTAATTGTTGAGAGGTTTAATCATAGAATCATAGAATGGTTTAGGCTGGAGGGAACCTTAAAGATAGCTAGTTCCAACCCCCTGCCACAGGGTGTCATAATTAGAGTCCTTCTGGAGTAACACGTACTGTTTGGTAACTGGAAAAGTCATATAAACTCACTTTTAGTAGACAATAATTTTGGAATTTGAGATAATTTTTCCCCTCTTTCCTCCTCCCTCTTCAGGTGGATCTCACGTGGGAAGATGCCTTGTTTATGTTTGAATATTTTAAGCCTAAAACTCTTCCAGAATTTGACAGTTACAAAACCAGCACCGTTTCTGCTGACTTGGCCAACCTTTTAAAGAAGACTGCTACTATTGTTCCTCGGACAGACAAACCTATGCTGAGCCTAGATACTGTGTCTGCCTATATCGAAGGAACATGCAGCAAGGTATAATGAGTTCCTATAAAAACAAGATTAAATTACTGTAGTGTTATTTTTGTGTTGATTTTCAGATAGTTAAGGGAATGATTTATTAAATAATACTGGATTTCCTTAGATAATTGCATTTAAATGAAATGACACCTCCAAAGCTTCTGGTCTTGAAATTTAATATTGGTTAAACGGAGTCAATGTGACATGTTCTAAGTGCTCTGTAAATCTGTGGAATATTTTCACTGTTTTCATATTCAACACCTTCATATTCTGTGATGGAAAGACTACTTTCACTGTAAGGAAGAAGCAAAAGTTCAGCTCATTTAATATGTACATTTTATTAATCTTTATTATTAATTTATTATCTCCAGGCGCCATCTCTCCCAGATGGTGCAGACTATTCTCCACCAGTGGTGACTGAGTTGTATTACCTTCTGGCAGACTACCACTTCAAGAATAAAGAACAGTCCAAGGCCATCAAATTTTACATGCATGACATTTGCATTTGCCCAAACAGGTTGGTATTGTTGCATCCTACACATGATATTCATTCTTTTCTTTTATTTCAGTATTAGGAAAGCATAAAAATGAAACTTTGTTTTTGTTTCAGGTGTTAAAAGCAAGCAACCCTGCACTCTGTTGACCTCTTTTATTTATCATGCTTAAGTATGGTATTTAGGTGCTGTTTAAACTAAATCTGTTTCTTAGTAGCATCAAACTTACTGAAATACCACCAAGATTAAGCAATTTCATGTTAAAAATTGATTAAATCTTAGGGCTTGCATATTGGATGTTAGCTGTCATTTCAGTTCCCATTGTAGACCAATTTAAATGACAAAAACTCCAGTTTAAATTACTTAAGATGACTGTTTCTAAGTTCAGTCAGGTAACAGAGACAGGAGGGAAGGTGAGGGCACAGAGCAATTTTACATGTGAAGTCTACAGGGGAAATAGACATAGTTTAATGGTGTTGAATCTTCGGTCTGGGAACTGGTTAGGAGATTGCTAGAACTTTAGCTTGAAACTTGATAAATTACAAAACAAAAAATCCAACATATTTCTCTGGAATTTTGTAGATGTCACAAATAAATGAGAGTGCATTTTGACTTTATTCTGTGAATTTTCGTTGTTCAGAATAAGATGCTTTGTGTGGTAGCATACTACTTTTGCCCTGGTCATTTTAGATACTATTTCTAAAGATTTCTGTATTATGGTTCCCTTTCCATTCCCCTCTGTTGGAAATGTCTCTGTTGAGGTCTGTTGACCCAAAAATGAGCTTTCAAATTAGCAAGAAATTAATAAGCAAAATTGTGAGAATGTTGTGATTATTCCTTTGATGTTAGAATTGTGGTGGAAAAAAATAAAAATTCCAGAACCATTAACCTCAGGTGTTAATTTGAAGTTATGTGATAGGGAATCTATTCTGACAGTTGTAAATAATATAATAAATGCAGGGCTGGTTACTGAATGTTTACTTCAGAAAGCAATCTTTCTTAATTATTGAAATTTCTCAATATGAATTTGTTCTTTGTGATATCTACATTGGAAATAATTGTGATGATAAAAGCTGTTCACAGTTCAGTCCAACGACTCAAAAAGTCTGAATGGCTGCTGACTGCTATGTCTTTGCCATTCAGTGTAGTGTGTGTGAGGGAGGTTGTTGATACGTTATTTTCTTGCTTGCCTAGGTTTGATTCGTGGGCAGGCATGGCTCTGGCTCGAGCAAGTCGTATTCAGGACAAGTTGAACTCTAATGAACTGAAAAGTGATGGCCCAATCTGGAAGCATTCTACTCCTGTCTTGAATTGCTTCAAGCGAGCCCTCGAGATCGACAGCTCTAATCTCTCCCTGTGGATAGAATATGGCACCATTTCTTACGCCCTGCATTCTTTTGCATCTCGACAGCTTAAGCAGTGGAAATCAGAACTCCCTCCTGAAGTTGTGCAGCAGGTGAGACTTGACTTAGTGTAGTGGGGACTTCTAAATCTTTTAAATGGTCTTTCCTGACACAGTAACTTAAATATTCACGTGCTGCTGCATGTAGTGGCTCCCTACTAGACTGAATGTTAGTAATATTGGAAATTCTAATTTGCATTCATAAAAGCAGTTGGCATCAAGCACTGTTTAAAGAGTTTGGGGTTACTGTTTTTTGTTGTTGTTTTGTTTTTCTTTCTGTATAAAAATATTTTGAGCCCAATCTTTGAATTGTCTTTAAGAGACACAGCCTTTGCGAAAGGTGAGTTAAAAAGTTTACCTTACCTTTCTGTAAGTGTCATGCCACTTTCCCAGGAATAGGTGAAACATATATGTGTTTAAGTAGTGAAAAGATCAGGAGTTACTCTGTCTGCATTCATGTGTCATCTCTTGTGTCTAAAGCCATCTGTTTTCTATGCTTTGGGGCTACTTACTCACATGAAATATCAAAATACGGAGCTTGATACATTTTCGTAGAAAAAGTTGCTATGAATTCATTAGTAATGAGCAATTGCAAGGTACTCTTTCTGACCTTGATGGAGTTGCAAGGAGAAATGTTTTGTCTGTCTTTTTGGACCAGTAAGCCAAATTTCTGATTTAATTATTCTGACTCACAAATATTATGTAGTTCAGCGTATGTGGGAACAGAGTGGAAAAGAAACACTGCTGCTGGGTTAATTACTGTTGTGTTATGAAACTTACTAGTGGTTGAACTACAGAGAGTGGCACTGGAGCATACTTATTTACCAGGACAGTGTACTCACAGCAGAGTGATGGGTCTTGTATCTCAGCTGCATGTGTGACTGTATTAAAGTTGCTCTCCTTCTAGCTGCTTATATGTGTTTGACCCTCTGCCCAAAAAGGTGATGTAAGCACATATGCTAAAGGGGGGCAAGTGTTGTGTTGTGGTTGGCTTTTTTTCCCCAATAACTATGCGTGCAGTGGCATCTAACAGTACATATATATACATATAAGGGTTATTTGTTAATAACATCATAAAAGCTTCAAAACTACTCAGAAAATTAAGTATTATGCTTTATGTCTTTGTTCTATTAAAGGTTTGCTCTGACTGTCTCATGGCCTCTTGGCTACAAGGAGCTTGCTAGAGATTTTCAGGATAGTGCTGAGCTTATTTCATGTTGTCAGATAAAAAGTACAATGCAGACCAACCATCTGAAGTTGTGGATTAAATCAGAATGTTTATTTAGCGCTACTTGAATTAAAAAGTGCCTTTTTTTTTTTTTTTTTTTTTTTTTTTTTCAATTAACAAAAGCTCTGTTATATTAAAAGCTAAGTTTGAACAATATAATCTTCCTTCCAGGAATATATATTTTTCAGGATTGAGTTTCTTGTACGCAAAAGGTTGAAAATGCTTTAAAGAATGTTCCTCATCTTTGCGCTTTTCTGAGCAGGAGTGTGTTTTGAGCATTTTTCATTGTAGCCACAGTGAACTCATGTATTTCTCAATGCTTCATTCCATCTCAGATGGAAGAACGCCGAGACAGCATGTTGGAGACAGCCAAGCTGTGCTTTACGTCAGCATCTCGCTGCGAGGGGGACGGCGACGAAGAGGAGTGGCTTATTCACTATATGCTGGGAAAGATTGCTGAGAAACAGAAACAGCCTCCCGTCGTCTATCTGCTTCATTACAAGCAGGCAGGTCATTACCTGCACGAGGAGGCTGCCCGATATCCAAAGAAGATTCACTACCATAATCCACCAGAACTTGCCATGGAAGCACTGGAGGTAAAAGGAGAAAGTAAAATACCTAGACTTGAAAGCAGTGTTCTTTATAAATAACAAAGTACCAGTTATTATTGATTTATATTATGAAGCATGCAGAGCATAAATGGTGCCCTGCATCTGGCAACGTTTACAAGACTAACTTAGAGAATAAAGTGAAGTCTGTTACTCAGGCTGTTCCTGTTTTAAAGACAGCTTACATGTACAGTCTCAGTATTGGACAGTTTTTGCTTTGCTGCACACAGCGCATTAGTCAGGTTTGATCAAAATCAAAGTGAGTGTTTCACAAGCTTCTCATACCTGGGAGAGCATAAGTTAATGCATGAATTGGAATGGTGGTGATAACACCTTTGTTTTTCTTTGTGTCTGGAAAAACAGGGCATCTGGATCATACCCAGCGGTGACTTCAGCCTTGTCTGCTTTCACTGTTTTATTCTTTAGGTTGCATTTATTAAAATTTTCAAGTTTTCAGATTCTGTCATTAGCAAACAAGGACACAGTCTATTCAGAGAAGTTAACGTACAAGCTGACCCTCATATACTATTTCCTGCAGTTGCTACAGTCTGTTTGTTATGTACAGAGCTATGCATTCTCTAATGACTAAATGCACTTGGGTGTTTTCTAGGTGTACTTCCGACTTCATGCTTCTATTTTGAAACTTGTGGGGAAGCCAGATTCTGGAGTAGATGCGGAGATATTACTTAGCTTCATGAAAGAAGCTTCTGAGGGACCTTTTGCCAGGGGTGAGGAAAAGAACACCCCAAAAGCTACAGAAAAGTGAGTGCTAATTGCTAGGAACACCATTGAAAGGCATACTTGTAAACTGCTGAATAATGAACCATTAAAATGAAACTGAATGAAATACAGACCAAGCCAAAGGAATAGATTTAATTTAATTCTAATATGTGCAATATCAGGCACCGTGTAGAGTCAAAAGGTCTTCTCAGTAATTGGTGCAGTGTAGATGGGAATGGAATAAAATGGAACAGCTTTGATCTTGTGATCTGTTTTGAAACGACCGTTTTATTTATTTTCATATCAACAATCAAAATTGCAAAAGCAAACACTTTTTATTTTATTTTGAAGGTTAAGAGAGTTCAGTCCTCATATTTTGTCATCTTAAAAACCAAAAGATAAATGTTTTACTGCTGAACACTGATAGGGAGCATATGATCAAACTCCATTAGTTGGAATTTTAGTAAGATTTGATAAATTTATTGGAAATGTCATGATGTAGCCTGTTTTCTTTCTCTGTATGTGTTACCGATATGTTAATGCAAGTTCTTCTCCTCCTTACTCTCCCAGGGAAAAAGCTTGCATGGTTGATGAAGACTCTCACTCTTCAGCTGGAACAGTGCCAGGCCCTGGGACTTCCCTGCCCTCATCCTCTGGTCCAGGTCTGACATCCCCACCTTACACAGCCACTCCAGTTGACCACGATTACGTCAAATGTAAAAAACCCTGTCAGCAGGCAACGCCGGACGGTACAGTCCCTGTTCTCAATACTGGCAGCACAGGGAGGTGCTTTAATCATGGGGGGTCTGACCTGAAATGATCAAACTGCTCATTTCAAGGAGGGTGATGGGTCTGTGGTATCACGGGCAATATTGATGCTTTATAAATTCAGTACTTTAAATAGAATCAATGTACAGTCAGAGCTTTAAATACAGAAGTCAAAGTTGTCACCTGCCACCATTAACACCTGTCAATTAGTCAAAATGGGACTGTTGACAGAAGGAGAATGCAGCTGCCTGAGTTTTCATTAATCTTTTCTTTCTTGTTTCTGCAGAGCTAAGTGTCTGAGCTTACTAGGAAAGAGGTGGATTCAGTCTTTAGAAGATTGAATGCTCTTTCAATGCCTGTGTGAACTGACCAGGTGAAAATTTGAACTGTGGCTGAAACAAAACAAATTGCTAAAAAGCAAACCAAAACAGTATGAAACAGTGTTTTACTTTTTTGAAGGAGGCAGATGGCAACTGTTTTGAATATATTGTGTATCAGCACGAAGTGATTTGCATGACAATCCAGTAGACTTCATCTTTTGATTTTTATCATTTGCAATGACTGGCTAGTAGCTCATCTTTATAGGTTATAAAGATATAATAATAATTGTCTTAGAGCAGCAGAAGGTAGGATGGTGTCAGCATTACTGACATGTAGAATACAGAAGAAATTAAATTACTGTTTAAGTAATTTAACATTTTTATTGGGCTTAGGAATTTTATTCTCATTCTATTCTTCTGGTCATTTGTATATCCATCTGGATCTATGAATATCAGCATTCAAGAAGGAGTAAAATATCTAAAGTGTACAGCATAGTGTGGATAGAATGTGGTAGGGTCCTGGAGAGGTGTTCTGCTTGATAGGAATTTATTTGTGGAGGGTGGGGTGCCTCCTGCTGTCAGTTTCTGAAGAACGGTCATTTGTAAACACCTTACATTGGCATTGTTTTGAAACAAATGTTCATGGACCTGGAAACTCTGCAAGATGAATTTATTTCTTTTCCCCAACAGATAATTCTTGGTGAAACTGACAGAACTTCCTTCATTTCTTTCACTGAATTGAATATCGAAATATTCATTTTATGCATGCTTACATTTAAACCTGGATTAATTAATCAGACTCTTTTGATATCATACGTGATATGTTGGTGTACTGGTCAGACTTTTATGTCAGTTAGCTTCTTTTTGAAATAGCAAAAGCAGAAGGAAGTAAATATTTCAGTATTTTCTAAACCATATTCCCTATAAGCAGCAGTTCTGACTAAGGAGACTGCATCTGCTCAGGTGCTGCAGACTTGAAGTGTCCCCAGGAGACAGATAAGTTAGATGAATTTTCCTATACTTGTCAGTACATTTGCTCACAGTGAGGTATTACGACTTTTGGCAGACTGACTGCCCAATGGGGGCAAAGCTGGCTGCTTAGCAAAGCCTGAAGGTGCAAGCTAAGGAACATCTGCACCTGTTAGCACAGCAGTTCTTGGGGCTGTTAGGACTTAGCTTTGCTGCTATCACAGCAATTCAAAATGTCAGCTACTGAAAGAAGCAGTTAAGGGGATCTTTAGGAAGGCAGTGTGCATTCATGACAAGTAGAATTGGGAAGTACTGCATCATTCATTGTGTTTTGTAAGTTGCTGGCAAAACTAAACTCTGGATACAGCACATTGAAGGGCTCCAGGAAACTGAAATAATTGCCTTGGGGCTGCTGCAGACGGAAGGAGAGCTAACGGGCTGAGCGGTGCTTGGAAGCCTCCTGCTTTTATATTGTTACATATATTGTGCTTCTCTGCATTCATTTGCATTTTACTTACATTAAAATACATACTTCTGAAGTAAAATGCTTTTGACAGCTTACATATAATCACATCACTGAAAAAAACTGGTGCCTGTATTTCCATTGTACTGTTCCTAAAAATAGCAAGAAACTATCCATCATTTGACTACTCTTTAGACTTTTTTCTTAACCATTCTGACAGTAATTGAAAGTGCCTATATTGCTGTTCACGGGCTGGATAGTTTGACCTGAAGTCAGCCTAGATATGTATTCTTTTTGAGGCTTTACAATACTCTTATTTACTTTTGCAAAAGTAAATATCTCTTGTATCAATACTGTTGATCGTATGTGACAAACAGAATGAGAGCATTGTACAGATTCTTATCCACAAAGGAACAAGTAAGTACAGCCTGTGAAGTAACTGAACTTTGTTTTTCTCATGGCAGCTCCTAGTAGAGATCCTCCTCAAGGAGACAAGTATTGTCCATTTGCAGCTTGTATTTAGTGGCTGACCAGCTGCTGTTGTGTGTGCAAAGTAGGCAGCCTCCTTTCTCTTCTCCTGTCTTTCCATTCAGGAACTCTCTTTCCTTCCTGCTGTTAATCCTGTCTTTTCTGTTGTCACCCCTGCCTGTTGCTGTTTTATAACTCTCCAAAATGAATACTTGCATTTGATACTAGAAGCCTGAGACTTAATTTTATTATTTTTTTTTAATTTTCCAAGAGCAAACTGGGGAACAAGAAGAATCAGGAACACAGTGGGGGCCGAGGCTCTCATTGCCTGGGGTATCCCCACGTTCACACAGCTACATGGCCAGCATTATATACCAGAACAGACAAGCTCATAGATATACTTATATCACCTGGATTTGTGCAGTCATTAAAAACCAGTCACACTACAGCCTTCAATCAGTTTTGCTAAATTGGGAGCTAATCATAAAAATTGGTTAGGAAAGCAAAGCAAAGCAAAAATAATAAGAATAATAATCAGAGAAAGCAAGTTTCCAAGCGTAGGCTAGAGATTGTTGTGTGGTCTTTTTTTTGCTGTAATATGCTGTTGTGGTGTTGATATTCAATTACAAATTATTGTGGTATGCAGACGATGTATTCAGTACTCATTGCTACTGCAGTGTTAAAATTGTCTTATTGTTTAAGTCTCCATCCATGTCATGTAGTATGTTGTGTGTAGTTAGATGTAATCATCCTTTTTGTGTTTGTCTTTGCCTGATTGCTTTTGCAACCAATATTGCCCGTGCTGCCTCTAACCTTTTTACAAATCTCTGTTCCCCAGGCATTCTCTTCCTGCTTTTACCTGTCACGGCTTGCTTTAAGTAATTGGCAAATCCTGCATGATAACCTCACTGGGAAAGGCTACTTGCTTCATGCTGTGGGAGAAGTCTCCCTTCATAGTATGTTGGTCCTGTAATTCTGCAAATGTTATGAAGATGCAGTTTCTTGTATGAGGGGCATCAGCATCCTGATGAGACGAAGGTGATCTCTAAGAAACTTCCTGCACATAGGCTGTCTCTCATGTTAAAGTGAATAAGTTTCAAAGATGGAGGGGATATTTCTGTGCATAAAAAGAACGTCCACATTGCACTTTGGAACATTAAAATCTAACTCTTGAAAATTCCATCTCTCCCACAGTTTGAAATGAAAGCTTCAGGTCTGCAGTGCATATCCTATTCTGGTACATGGTACTGGATGTTCATGGGGACTGCACACTGGACTCCATGAATAATGAATCAGATCCAGTTTATTGCAGTATGCTCCATTTTTACTTTTTCCCCAATTTAACCTCATGCTGATTAGTGCAGCACTGTCAAAGAATTTGACCAAATGAACAGAACACTGATGAGGTTTTGCTGCATTGCAAACATTTGAAAACAGTAATATAGGACTGCAAGTTACCAAAACACATTCAGTGGTCAGTGTACAGTGACTTTCATCTGATTCATTTTATAAGAGAACTCCCTTTGTATGTTCAGGGGATTTGTTGTCCTCAAGAAATTAACCTGCTCCTATGCAAATCTTTGCAATTCTTTTGCTTTCAGTAGCGTGCAAATGGCTTTGCAGAGTTGGATGTTGTCTCCTGTTATGGTAGAAACTGTTTCAAGAATGAGAATGGTCTGATGCATCATGTTTCTGACCACAGAGCAATAGAGAAAAATGCTCATACATACACAGAAGAAGGAGGGGGCTGTGGTGTCAGGTGGGCAGGGAGAGAGAATTTATAGGTCTACAGCCTTGGAAGAATCCACTTTATTTTTGCATGAGAGTATGTATACCTATTTATATATATATATATATTTAATACATAGTCATTTATTCATTTGCTGTGTGGCAGAAACTTTCTTTACTTTAAACTGAGCTTATATATATAGATCACTCCAAAGTAATGCCTCCTGTTGATTTCCATGAAAATTATAAGAGATACGAAGAGTACAATAACACTGTCTGATAGAGCAAATTTTCAGCTACAAAACATTTTTTTCAGCATAGTTACCACTGTTAGCTCTGCATTTTTGCCAGTGATGATGAAGAGCCTGCGTGCCGTGCTTGTAAAAATCTGCACAGCTGAAATGTACCACCCACCCCTCACATCCACTGCTGGCTCTCCATAAATGTTCACAAGTGTCAATGCTTGTCAATAGGGGCCAGTTTTTCCTCATGGAGGAATTTCATTTCATACCTTTGCTTCATTCGTGCTTCCATGTGAGACACCATTCTATCAGACTGCCCCTCTGCTGCCGTCTGCCACACAGCAGTGGAATGGGATATTGGTGGGAAGGCTCAACCTCTACTGCTGTACCACCAGTGTCCACCTCTGACTGTGTGAGCCAACATCATAAAATAGGAGGCATTACTTTTGGAACAGCCCTCCTACATAGCTTTTCAAAAAAAACCTTTCTCTGCCACTTGTTTCTGATTTTTTGATGAGTAGCTGAATGTTTCTGACGTTTCCAGGTTCCTTCTTGTTATAGCTGAGTATGTGTAAGACATTATTCAGAAGAAGTCAGTTACACCCCATTGGCTTTCTAAGCCTTCCCCCACATGCTTCAGAGGTCCTCTCCCTGCCTCTTCTCATTTCAAAGAAGTTTCAAGGAATGGAGGACAGGCAACACAATTACAAAGCTGCATAGTAATTAATTGGCAAGATGGGGTACCTTATTTATATTGGCATGGTAAAGCTGTACTTCAGCTCCCCTGAGAATAAATTATGTCAGTTTGTACCATGAGCTGATTTTACCTAGCTGGCATACTTAGCAGTAAGAGCTTTGTCATTAGAAGTGCATGTCTGCCTCTTCAGGTGGTTTACTTCAGCAGTTGCATTAAATTTTCCTTAATAACAGCAATAATTATTAAAAAGTTACGATGTTCTTCTTAATGGCTGTCTTCCAAATGGACAAATATCAACAGCTGGGAATTAGCAACTACTTCTCATGTCTCACAGATTGATGTTAGACTTGGTAATCTTAAGGGTCTTATCCTGCCTAGGTGGTGCTGTAATTCTTTCACTGCAGTGGTCTTTGGCTCGTAGGTTGAATAACACTAGTGAATATCTCTCTTAGCTACAGTCAGCTTTTAGCAATGAATGTAAATATACGTATAATCTGAGGGACACACAGCACCTGTATTTCTGAGCCAGGCAGAAGAGCACTGTTATAGGAAAAGTACTTTTTTATTATTGCTATTATTCCAATGCTACTCTGTGCCACTGCAGTGAGTTCTGCATTACGAACTGTGGCACTGAGGTTACCATAAAAGCTTTTGTTTTGTTTTTAAACTGTATAAAAGCCCATCTATGATTACCTGACAAACCATGGCTCTTTGTCCACCTGTGCTTGAAAACCTGCAGCAATTCTGTTGCTTCTGTATGCTCTTTTTTTAACTGTAAGTAGCAGTTAAACTTGAGATTCAGAAAAAGCATGGAACTTTCTTGCTGCAGTTAAAAGCTACTGCCTTTTCTGCTGCACTCAGTGACTAAGGAGAGCAATTCTGTGTGTTTGGCAATCCTCCCCTAGTTACTCCCTCTAGAGAAAAACTTCCCTGCAGTACATATATTTGAAATATCACATCATATATCATATGAATTATAGTCCATCTTCTCATGCAGAGAGGTTAGTGTAATCTCCTAGTGATCTGTTACTGCTCTAGCAGTTCTTGAATTACATTCTAATGCTTCATCTGTCATAACCCACACATCAGAACTGACCTCCGAGCTTATGGCAAAATTTGGAAATTTGCAATTTTCTTTTTTCTTCCCTAATGAGTAATTCAGCCTTTTTACTACAGATGCAGAAACTTCCTTTAAAAATTACCAAGGGAGCTACTGTAAATGTTTTGCTGATGCCAGCTGGGAGTTCAGTGGTACCACAGAATGTTATTAAGGCTCTGTAAGTGAGTCACTGAAAGCTTGGCTGACCTCTCCTCAGAATCATTCTTTTCCAATTCATCCCGATTATATCTCTTCTGTAGAAAACTTGTCATCATTATCCAACCATAAAGCTTCAAATTAAGAAACAAATACTCTTTCACCATTCTTTTTCGAGATACGGTTTTATTAGTATCAGTTAATTGAAAGGGAAGGTTTTCTTTGTGTTTTAGTGAAAAGCTGAAGAATTGTATCAAATGTGGTTTTGTTCTGCTGGAATCCTAATAAGGAAAATCTGACCTGAAAGCTGAAGGTCTGCAGAGGGATTTATATTGATAATGTAAATTCATAGATGGCCCATAGCTCTCTTGAACATAAGTGATTTGGATGGAAAAGGAGAAATTTAATTAAAAAATCAGCTCATCTGAAAGGCCTTTGCTTTTTTAAATTTTCTTTCTTGATCATACCAAGGAACTTAATGAATAAGAATGCAGTGGAAATACCTAGGCAACATATCTAGCATGTCTCTTTGTTAAGCTATCGCTCTCCCTTAAGCAGAAACTGGAAATTTATGTTTGGGGCTACAAATGTAAAGAGAATTGCCTACAATTTTGCTTGGACATGGAATTATGCTGGCACGATATTACAGAAAAACGGCCGTTTCCCATATGAGTTGTGCAAGGTTGTCTCTGATAACCCTTGATGTAGAAGAACTTGGGTTGTATCAGGTTGGTTTTGGATGTGGAAGATTTTCTCTTGCCTGTTTGTCCTGAGTGTGAATTTTGTCCCCTGCAGCTGTGATCCTGTGCTAATTGTCTTGTGGTCTGTTGTTAGATTAGCAGCTTAGTTCTGACCATGACATTGTCAGCAACCGCAGTGCACCACTCCACTCAGTGATTTCTGTCAAGGCAAATTCATTTCTACTCTTCTGTCTATTGCCTTAGTCAAAAGAGAAGTCTAAGAGCTTTCCTGTCTGTCTTAGACTTAGCTCTTTGATGGGTCGTTTGCCATATCAAACCACCTTTCAGAATGTTTGGTGAACATCATCTAACACCTGCAGGATAGGTGGCATCAGTGATCATTCCTGTAAGTCTTTTTTTCCTCTCTAATGGTGCCAAGTTGGGTTCTTTTTTGTCCTTCACAAGTAATTTTTACTATTATTGTTGTTCAGTTTTATTTTATCAGTAGACTCTAGATTCAGACGCAGTGTCAGACTCTAAATTCTACTGGGTGCTTCTCAAGGCAATTGCACAGTAAAGCTGCAAAATATTTGAGGGTGATACAGCAACTGAAATATTTTGTTCTCAACCTAACTGCTCGTCACTGTTAAGCATTGTTTCTTTTGAGTCAAATTCCAGGATTATATTCTAGGATAAAATTTGATGGGTCAATGAGCTCTCTATCACATTAGTGTTAAATAATACCAAGTGAAAGAATACTGGGATTTTCATTTCTTAACGCAAAGAAGTGAGATGAAAATAATGAGTTGAAGTAGACAAGTTGAAAGAAAATAAATACCTTTTAGACAACAGAATTGGTGGTTGTTAGGGACCCTGTATTGTACTGGGAAGATGTTTGCAGAGTGGCTGCAGTTTTACGTTACTGCTACCAACGTGCAGCTCCATAAGTACGAAATAGTTCATTCCTTCTTTATCTGTTTTGCAGAGAGGAGTCAGGATAGCACTGCAGCAGTGCTGTCTGACTCCAGTTCCACACAGGATATGTTTAATGAGCCTGCCAGTTCTCAAGACAGCCTGAGGAAGTCTTACACAGAGAAGAGGATTACTACTGCCTGTGCTGATGCCGTGATGCCCAGCAAGGAGATCCTGGGATCTACTGAGGAGAAGAGTAAGCCCATCTTAATGGATAATGTCAGCTAGTATTTTCTCATTAAAAAGTTTCTTCTGGCACGCGGAAGCACTGAAATATGCTGCACTGTGGCTGAGAATTTTAACTAGGCATTATTGCTGAATATATTAGTTATAATTTTAAGCTGAACTATGCTTTGCTCATGTGGCCATCATCCCAATTTGTAATGCCTGTTAAACCTTACAAATCAGAAAATCATGATAAACTCTTGGTGGTGGTAACCCTGTGACCTGCTTGCCTTCTGTTAGAGTATTAATTACTATTACTTCAATGCTCCAAATCTCTAAGTAATTTGAGTACTCATTTCAAAATAATCTCAATGAAAATAGTTTCTTTCCCAAATATAGATGCACTTTTTGTTCTAACCTAGCAACTGCTTGATATTCAGTTCTTAAAAAAGCAGCAGCAGTGGAATTAAATGTTTTATTCCACTGGATATTTTATGTTGTTGGAGAGTGGAATTGCTTTCTACCACACTTTTCCACATATAATAAAACTTCTGTATGAAGTCTTCTGAATTCCACTGGAAAAATTGTTTCAGAATTTTTTTAGACCTTGTCCAGAAGCTGGAATTTCCCTCTCTCCACTATTTGTACAGTTGAACATGGCAGTGGTGAGGGTGCACTTCACTAGGGAAAGAGAAACAAAATGAATGTATTAATTATGCCCACTTTTCTGGGTTGTAGGCACTTTGTGTCTTAAGGCTCTTCTGATAGTTCAGGCTATGCTTTAATTTCTTCCAGTCTCACAGAACCACAAAGCATGGTATGTGGATAGATAGCCCTGATTCACTTCACTGATTTCCCTAGGAGCAAGTGCCCACTGCCATCTTTTTGCTCATTAACTTTGACAGCCCGGTCTCTTGTTTTTAAGAATGCTTCAGCACATACCTAAGCCAGGGAAATCTGTGGTGATGTTTGCATCAAAACAAGTATACACCAATTCCTGTTTTGTTGGGTTTTTTTACTGGTATTTACACAACCTCTAAATCCAGTAACCTCTGGGTGATGGACTAAAACCAGGGCTATTCTTCAGGCTTGCAGTGAGTTAGTTGTGTTACTGTTTTCAGTTGTCTGTCAGGAAAACTGTGTTGAATTCTTGCTCTACTGACATTTATTAGAAAAAATGTTGTAACTGCAAAGTACCTTCCTAACTCGTCTCCAAATCCCATTCAATGTCAAGGTTTATTAAGGCTTAGTAAACTTAAATGTTAGCTGTATGTTATTCTACTCGTTATGTGTGTTTTACATGTACTAAATAGAAAACAGGTGCACATCTACAAGGCTGGGTTAGCTGCTGCTGATAGTTCTGAGCCTAAATTGGATTCTGGAATTGTGTTCTTCTAGGTACATTGTTGAGAATAACACATTTCACTTGGCAGGATGGCTTTAATTTTCAGTTCTTTTTTACTTTATTTGCAATGAAATTTCATTGAATTTAAAGTCTTACTTGCTTCCCTGCCACCCCATTCCCGCAGTTATCTTACTTGGTAAACATCAAGCATAGTCATAATTTTTTTCAGAAAGCATTTGCTAAATACGTCTACGTAGTCATGGAGAAAAGGATTGCCATTTGTTGCAGCCCATGTCAGTTATTCTGTACATGTCATTTGCTGTTTTGTCATTTTCATTGTCATGTTTAGTTCTCTCAATTTTCCAGTTACAGGAAAATCAGAAGAGCTGCTGGAGAGCTCAGAATCTTACCACGCTGTTGAGCCTGCTGGCCAGAAAGTTCTGGTGGACCCTCAGCCTGCTTCTGGCAATCCCTCCAAAACTGCAATCCCCCCACCCTCGCAATGGGACTGGAAGAAGAAAGCTGAAACGTGTGGAGATGGATCTGAATTCCCTCAGGGTCTTCCAGCAGACCTCGAGGAGCAGCGGAAGTTCCTGACAGAGCAGTGTGTTGCCTCCTTCTGCTTGTGTCTCAGCCGCTTTCCTCAGCACTACAAGAGCCTCTACAGACTGGCTTATCTGTACACTTACAGCAAAACGCACAAGGTGAGCAGAGCACTGATACAACAGCTGACCAGCTGTGTTTATTGCCTCAGTAAATAAACTGTGCTATCATCTCTACTGATTCAAAAGTTGCAGTGTTGAAGTTCAGCAGATAAGTTTGTTTCTCTAGTTTGGATTAGTGCAATGTGGTGTTTGTTGTTGGTTTTTTTTTTTTTAAATTATTATTGTTGAATTAAGTTATTTTTTGTCGTTCAGCAGAGAATTAGCTTTTAGATACATCACCTAAATGAAGGTGTTCTAATAAAAATGACAGTATTGCTTCTCCTCCTGAGTAACTGGGCTGAAAAGTCTTTTGGAAGCAGAAATTCTTTAGTATTGATGTAAACAAACCATGTGACCCAGATAAGCTTTCTGGCTATCTTGGGTCATTGTAAGAGTGAATGTTTTTCCAGCATCCAAGCATGGAGACCACTAGCAGTTTGGTTCTAAACATCACATGTACACATGTGCCTCCTTAATTTGAATGTATGTTAGCTGTATGCCTGCATGTAAGGTGAGAGAGGGTGCCTTAAAAAGTAAAGAATTTGATTCTGCACATTTGAAACAATTAAAAGTAATATATTTATTGTATACTATTTATGTGTGTGAATAGTAGAAATTATCAGAGCTCTTTCACTAATTGTCATAATTAAGATTTAAACTCACAAATATCGCATTTCAAATTCTCTTATATGCTGCACTGCATTACTTCCAGATTTCTCCTTCCCACCACTGAAGCTTTCACAAATCAAATCTCTGGTGTGCAGTCAGGTAGGGAAGGGAAGCTAACAGAAGCAATAACAGCATTTACTCATAGTAGAAAACATATTTCCAGTACTGCTGCAAATTGAGCAATAGCATGTATTAGCAATGCGATGAAAGGTGATGAATATTTCATACGGCTGTAGAGCGATTATCCAGACAAATATGACCATTTTTCAGAGATAACTTGTTTTGCAAACATTCTTATGCTGTTTGTATGTGACAGTTGTTAATTTTTTCATGAAACTAATCATTAAGAGGAGCTGCAGACTCCTGCAATCTGTCACTTGTTGCTGACAAATGATTTTCTATCAACATTTAACAAGAAAGGCTGTCTATTTTCAGTTCAGCGGTTCAAATAGCATGTGTCCTTGCCTGAGGAATGACTTGTAAAATATTTTCTTCATTTTATTCTCAGTGATGATGCCTCCTCCTTTGCTACTCCAGATATAAATATCAACATATTGAATTGTGATGTTTTTCTGTATAAAACACATGTTGTTTTCTAGACTTATCTTGTCTCAGAATAATTGAATCTTGCTCATGTGAGCCTAGTAGTTATCAGGTTGGTTTCAAGGAGCAATATTGGCTTTTAATATCCATTTTTATTATTTCTCTAACAAACAACTACTCAGTACTACAAAAACAACAACAAAAAACAAAAACCCAGACTTCCAACTGATACAGGCAGACTACATATGTTGATTAGGTTAGAATTCTTTTTCTTAAACAACTCATTTAAGTCCTTTTGTAGAACAGTGTTGAATATCTATGGTTTAATGGTACCTTAATATATCTATAGTGGGAGTTTCACTCCTGAACAAATTAAAATCATGACAAGGATCCATGCATTTGCAGCGATAATTGGAGTGAGAAGTGTGCTTGGATATCCTGGTGACAAGCCCAACCAAAAAAGTTAATAAACTAGATCAGGTTGAGTCGCTTTGGAGGCAGACTGAGTTACTGGGAAATTTTAGAAAGCTGAGATGAGTCTTAAAATGCATATACCATCTTGGAAAATTCAGCATTTATGTACCAGTGCCAGGAATATGTATGAAGAATGGAGACTGATGGCCAGAATTCATGGTTCGCCAGGAAAGCAGAGGATTGGCAGGTCTCCACACTGCACAGAAAAACAAGTTTTCTTTATGCAATCTGTTTTCTCCCATTTTTGCAGTATTACATGTTTTGCTGTTGAAAGATTAATAAAAATAGTAGAGAGCTTTCTTTTTAACATCTTTTTCAAAAACCTTCCATACTGTTGGACTACATATATTTAGCTTCTTCTTCCCCCCTATCAAAACCCCACTTACTCTTTGAAGGCTACTTATCTTATTTCGTTATCACAGGAAATTTTACATAGCTGGTTTTTGTTGAAACAGTTATGCAGGAAAGCAAAGGTGAATTTTCAAAAGTTACTTCATCACTAGTTTTGGGAGTAGTTTTAGTTTCCGATTCACCTTGTGTCTCTCTTGAAGTTTTCATCCTTTGTGATGTTCAGTCTTTATCTCCCAAATGAGTGTTGGCACACTTTGGAAAGGAAGAAGACAGGACTTGGCAGGACATTGTTCATCACTATTGCTAAAAAGCTCTGTGAATAGTGAGCGCATGCCTAATGGTGTCAGGGTTAAGCAGCACTTCCCAGAGTTTCCAAGTTAAGTATTGGTGGCTTTTGTCATTGTTTTCTAATGGGTGTCCATCTCTGAGGTGACTCAGATTTCCATTTGCTTGACCATAAGAGATTTTTCTTTTCCATTTTAACAATGCTAGTAGACTTTTTTTGGCAGTTTATTTTACCTTGTCAGTCATCTTGCCTTTGAATCTTGGGGTGATGAAGATGTGGGAGGCAAGAGCTGAACTGGAAAGAGTGCTCTATAATTGCCCTGAGTCAGCCAGCTAAATCCAGCAGTTCAGGCCGACAAGCGGTGTGCCAAGAGGAATAAATCCCTTCTGCTATGTCCTGGATCCATTCAGCCACCGCTCATAACTTCATCAGCTAAAAACAAAGCAGAGCAGACTGTGAAATCTAATGAGTTGGAAGAGCTGTTCAGGCGTATTTAGTGGGAATAACTGATTGTGCTGATTTAAGGAGAAGGGGAGGGGAAAGTCTGTAACTACATTTTTTAAATTCTCGTTAGTTTTGATTGTGCGAAGGTCCCAGATAATTATCCCATTTGTCTGGATGATCTTTTTGCTCTCGCCTCGGTCACTGTCATCATAGTCAATAAAAGCCTATGAATTATATGTGCCATAAACATACATGCCTGTGAACGGTCAGTATCACATGCATAGCAGATCACCAGAGCATGACACTGCCCTTAATGATCTCTTGATATTTTCAGTATAAAACTTGGATTCAGGACTACATTTGTAGCTAAACACCTTCATCAGTTCTCTGAATGAACTGTTTTTGACATCCATAAATATCTGGATAATCTTTCCTATGCTCAGCTCTCTTGCACGTGAATCCATGATCAGCATTTTGCTAAAGGGGATATTCCAGTTTTGTAAGACATTGGCAACTGCTGCATGACTGCTGTCACTAGGACAAAGCACTTATGATTAGGCAGAGCTTTTAGTGTTTCATCAGAATCTTGCAGAGAAAATCATCTGGAAAACAAGCTAAGGTTTTCGCTACCAACAGCACAAGTATCGAGGTGATATTGCAGGTGGAGTATACTTGTCAGATGGACATCATTTTAATCACATTTCAGATTCACAGAAGCATATTTCCAGTCCCTAGAAAACAAATCTGAATTGAGCACTTACTTGTGTCTATAAAACCAAATGGCTTCCTCTCTTTTGTCTGCTCTGTAAGGAAGTTAACAAACCAAAACAAACCATCCTCAGTGTGATGCAACTCCAATGCTACTTTCTAATACTGATAGAAAAAAATGTAGCAAATCAAAACTACTGTCAGCAAAACTTTGCAATTGATAATTGTCCCATCTGTTGGTAATCCTAAATACTATGTTTTGCCCAAAGCCAACAGCTGTCCCTAGTTCTCAACCAACAAGAGATGTACATGCGTCTCTCAGGTAGTGCTCTTAGAAATCTGTGATTGTTGTCTATCATTTATTCCCCTAGCAATGCTTTCTTTGTGAATCCATTCAGCAGCATTAACCAAATTTGATGATAGGCACAGAATTTTCCAAAGAGATCAAGTAAAATTACATGGAGGGCTGAGTAAAGATAAAAGGCTTGAATTAAGCAGCCCAATGAAAGAGGGCCACAGTTTTAAGCTTAGTGGTTACCTCTCGTGTTTGACCTTAATGCTGGTGGGTTTGCTGGTAGTTAACCTCGGGGAAGGTTTTAACCTAAGACAGGAGAGATTTAGTTTAGATGCTAGGAGGATGGCCACTTAGAAGGTGGTGACACACTGGAACAGGTTGCCCAAGGAGGTTGTGGATGCCCCATCCCTGGAGGCAATCAAGGCCAGGCTGGATGTGGCTCTGGGCAGCCTGGTCTGCTGGTTGGTGACCCTGCTCATAGCAGGGGGTTAAAACTAGATGATCTTTGAGGTCCTTTTCAACCCTGGCCATTCTATGAGTCTATGATGTGAGGTGGCATTCTGCAGCTATAGGGAACTGACTGATCCTCAGCTGGAGCTGAGCAGTCTGAGTGCTCACTCTGAGAAGCAAGGTGGATTGTCTTCCCCGAGGGACATCATCCCCAAACCACACATCCACAAATGCTGCTGGAACAGCAGCAATCTGCAATACGTAGGACATTAAATCAAAACAAGCGATGGCATTACCTTCCTGCAACTCACCCGCCCCATTTCTTCCACAGAACCTGCAGTGGGCCCGTGATGTGCTGCTGGGCAGCGGCGTGCCCTGGCAGCAGCTGAAGCACATGCCTGCACAGGGGCTCTTCTGCGAGAGGAACAAGACCAATTTCTTCAATGTAAGTCTGTACCGTTGATAAACATATCCTTAATTTCTCAGCTATCATTTTAACACCTGTTTCTCTTTCGAAAGACTTATGAAAGGATGGTAATGTAAAATTTGGGAAAGGCATGTTAAATGAGCTACATAATTAGTGAACAAAAAGGCAGAACTGTAGAATAGAGGTTTCTGCTGGGTTTTCTCCTCATGGAGGGCAACACATGAGAGGGTTGTTTCTGATGAGCTTGAATATGTTGAGAGGTGTCAGCACTTCTGTTACACATCATTTACCATGTACTTAATGGCTGAGAACTCTCTAAAAATTATAATTCTATCAATTGTAATTATCCTCTTGTTTACTCTTTCTCAAATGGACTTTTAGTTCTCAAGTTCAACAAGTAGTGCCAGTTGCTCTCAGAAATCTCAGGAGCTGGAAGGAGCTCTTGCATTCTGCTTTTATATTTTAGCTCAGAAAAAGAACATTTCCAAGCCACACAGCACAGCAGCAGTGCTGTCTAATAGACTGTCCCTGTGTATGTGATATATTTTAGTCTACGTGGTGGTCTCTGCTTCTCTGGGTAACGTAGGAAATCATACTTATGAGACTTTTATGTGCACTTACGTACCAAATTCCCTGCTGCAACTGAGGCCCAATGCACTGCTGTTGTCTTCCAGTATCTGTGGCTTCTCTGTGCTGTGTTCTAGTTTTTTGTGCTTTTTTGTGATAGGATTCTGTAACCGTTCTGTGGCTTGTGGTGTGTGGGAAGGACCTAGAAATGTTCTGTTTGTTTCTGGACTATGATGTGGTTTCTTGTGATTGCAGTGACAGAATTTTGCCTCTGCATACCCATGCAATGCTATAGCCTAGCTTGATATTTTGATTCATCTGAAATTTATTTCCATTTTATACTTGTTAACATCTGTCTTCATCTTTGCTGTATGTTGTGTTAGTTAGCACCTCTGCACGAACTTCTTGTGCTTTCCTCTGCTTACAGTCCCTCAGTTGGGCTGAACAACTAAGGGATATCGACAGCAGTTCAGAATGATATCCTGGATTTATCTGTGAAAAGAATAACGTCATTCTGTCTTTCTAGAAAAAAAATTTCATTAACAACTACTGCCAGCCTGATAGGTTGTGGACCAAACAGCAGCGGCCCGATTGATGACTGCATGGCGTTGTCCTTCAGTATGTGCCTGCATTCTCTCTGAGAATCCTGCACTGTGATTAGCACTTGACATCTGTGAATATCTTGACTCCAGCCCAGCTGACCAAGTATTCTTGTAGATGTTAATGAAATTATTCATCATTCTTAAGGTCACGTGTGAGTTTTGCATGATCATGGCTGACTTGTTCATCATCGCAGCATTAAGTGTCAAGAATGTATTTTCATGTTTGAGGAATGAGGAATTCAGTACTGTGTATAAGGGAATGTTTCTACTTGCAACTGTGAATTACCACATTGAGAGATCACTGGTTGACTTAAATGATATCTAGTTTTTGAATGCTAGTGCTAGATAATTTAATTTAGATTCCATTGCATCCCTAGGTGCATGTTTTCCATTGTTATTTTATAGAACAATCATTCTTTACTGCTCATATTGGTATTTTTATACTCTGAAAGATGAAAATGCTAGGATTGATAAACTCTTTGAAATAAAGGATAGTTTTCAATGAAAGATAATGCTAGCCTGGTGCAATACACCAGCAACACTGTTAGAAAAGTGAGGAAGTAAGTGACAGTGATGGCCTCAGCTTGGACATAGGTCAATGTTAGCCCCAAGTTTTGCATTTAGAATGTTGCAATCAGGTATGAGACATTTCACACTGGGGACTCGAGTTCTGCAGTGTGGCTCTGCTGTGGTGACAGCATAACCAGGGATGGCTGGCACAGCTTGTGGGGGTCCTGGTGAATTGGTGCTAACATCTTGATTACTCCTGCAGGCACGCAGATTACTCTTGCTGTTAACAGATACAATATACATAATGAGCTTAGCGTGATTAAATATTTTGGTGATGTCATTTTCTACTAGCTATATTTTCAAAATCCTCTTCAAGCAATGCTTGTAGAACATGTGGCAGTAATCCAATACAGATGACACAAACATAGCACAGTGAGAAAATCCAGATCTGAGAGAGAAATGGCAACAAGTACACATGAAAAAAACTGTTAATGTCATCTGACATTCCAGAGTGGGACAAACCTAAACCTGTGAGCAACTTGGAAAGAAAAACCTTTCTGGGTTAAACCTCAACTAGCTCGTTCCCATGCAGAGCTCCTAGGCTGGCAGTGGTAAGCAAAGCACATGTGCTGCACCATCTGGGTCAGTGCTCAGAATATAGACCTATGTGTCATCCACCACAGCCAGATGGTGGCACAGCCCACTGGCCCCACTGCTGTCTTCGCTTACAGACTCAGGTGATAAAACAAGAACTCCAAAGACTGCTACACAAGTAAGCAGTCACATAATCTTAGAAATTAAATGGCTAACCTAAGCTTATGAATGCCTTCCCTGGGGTATTTTGAACAGAAACACTTCATGTAGGATGTCTGTTTGCTTCCATATAACGAGTTTGATTTTTGGTTTTTTGAGAACTCTTTAGCTTTCATGCTACAAAAGAATTAAGTGAATGTCTAAGTGGCTTTCTGAATATAATTTATCATAGCAATACCATATCCTATACTTTATTGGAGCCAGTAGCAATGGTGGTGTTAGTCTCTTGACCAGACAGATTCAGGGTTGTTGAAATTACAGCTGGCTTGTTTTTACAAGTACAAACAATAATGTGCAAGAGAAAGCTAAGCAGCTCGAAGACGAGCAGGGACTGTGCCAGCCTGCTCCTCCCAGACATTTTATAAATCATGCATACTCCTAGTAGAATTATTTATGAAATGTTTATGAGAGCACTGTATGAAAAGAAATAAACACAGGGCAAACTGTCTCCCGTTCACTCTTACTGCAGGACTGCACGTCTGACTCTGTGTGTCAGTCTGTTGTCTAACTTGTTAGCTGTCACTCAGCTGCGACTGAAATCTCTTTATTTTTGCTGTCTTTAGAATGAGCAAAAAAGACTTTTGCTTAGCCTGATTTCCTCTTATTTGACATATCAGGAGATGCCAGGATGTGCAGAACTGGCCTTTTTATGTTTCAAGTAGAGCGTGCTCATTGCTTCACAGTACCCTGTTGCTTCCCAAACGAAAGAGAACAGCCCCAATGCTGTAGGACTGGTGCAGTGATGATTGCAGTTAGACTTGCAGGAGTTCTAGCAGTGCTTCAGTAGAAGTAGTTTTGGTTTGACCACTTGCACTTCTCTCTGTAACCTCTGTGTCAGGGTTCACTCCAGCTTTCCTCTTCTTTGTGTGTGTAAATATGCAGGAAAACGAAGAGGGCTTCAGAATGGTTTCTATAGTAACTAAATTAGAAATTAATTCATCGGGGAAAAACAAAAATCAAAAAACCACCATAACATTGCTTTATATAGCAGGGCACATTTTTATTTATTCAGATTTCGTGCCGTCATTAATAAAACAAAGTGAAACTTCATGCACAGATGATGAGTATTCATCAGTCTGTGTGTGGGTGGTGATTGTGGAAGAAGCATTTTGATGGCTGAGCTCAGTGTCTCAGTAACTTCTCCATATGGCTTAATACACTGGAGTTGTATTTTCCTGGCACATTTTCCAGTAATAAAGATCTTGATTTCCAATTTTGGTAGCTGTTCTCCACATAAGTAAATATATGAAAACTCTGCATGCACACATTCTATATAGTGCAGACATTCATGTGCATGAAATCTTGCAAGGCTGCAAACTGTTAAGGGTAATTGTTCTATTTTTGATTCCAAAAGAGAGGTGGTATGTTTATTCTCTGCTGCAGCCCCAAAGCTCTTCGTTCTGTGTCTGAATAAACAGGATCACACAAAGGCAGCATCACCCACTGGGATCCCCAAGCTGAGATAGCAGTGATTTCCTTCAGCTTCCTGTGTTCATACTGGGTGCAAGCAGGCACTGGTAGCAGACCTCTGGTGTACAGACCTGCAAGACCTGAGCACCGAGCAGCTGAAGGATGAGAGCTGCAGGTTTCTAGTGGCAGTTCTCCTAACAAGAGGGTGATAGGCAGTGCATACTTGGTTGCTTTCCTCAAATAGCTGGTTCTTTCCCTAGCTGTGTTTCAGATCCTGGAAGCTACATCTCAGTCTTTCCAGACGAAAATGATTCTGAAAAGGAGAGCAAGCTGCAAGGACTGACTGTGGTTTGGGGCTCTGTACAACTGGAGCTAGATAGGTGAATTTGAGAGATAGGAAATGAAGGCTATGATGAAGTCTCTAGTGTAAAATCGTAGGGGAAAAGTTTGTCAGCATTGTTGGAGGGGGAAGCTGGGAATTTGTATCACAGAAGTTTCACTGTATGCCTCAGTTGGTTTTATATCTGCCCTTAGACATGTTACTGATCACTGTCAGGAACGTGGCACTCAGTATATGGAATTTTCTTTTGAGCTGATACAGACCTTTTATTTTTCTCCCAGCTCCTGAAGTATCACCTCAGCACTGATGACTTCCATAACTTGAATTAAAATGCAACATTTGCTACAGCATTTTAATGTCTGTTGGCCGCATGATGTGGCAGAGAAAACTGGATGTATATCACTGAAGGGAAGAATGAAACCTGTTAGGATGGTCCCCATTATGAAACAAAGTCTGTTGGGTATTCCAGGCTTCTGTTCTATCCAGCCTGTTTGCTACTGGTGTTAACCCAAAGAAATCCCAAATGCTCCCCAGGGCCATGGGTAGCTTGACAGTAGCCTCAGTTTGTTTGGAAAAGCCTGAAACTAGAGGCAACATCAGTCCAAGATTGCTCTCCTATAACTTCAGCTGCTCTGCTTTTCTTTCTGTCCCTGGCTGCTGATAGATCTGGGTTACTCTTCTCCTGCTCATCAATTGTGTGTGTCTTTTCAGTTGGCAAATGTGTTCCCAGCTCCGAGACATCTGCTGCATGGAAAACGAGTCTCCTAAGAGAAATAGTTCCATTTGAATGAGGGGAAGAAGGGGAAGAACTCAAAGGAGTTTGCTGTGAATCTGTGTGAGCTGAGGTTCTGCCTCAGCAAGGTTGGAGTTGGTATTCAGTCATGTATAGGGGTCCAAAAGAACTAACGGGTGTATTTGAGCTTGCTCATTGGTTGCAATTTGGAAAAAAGAAGAAAAAAAAAGGAAAAAAAAAAAGGTCTTTTTAGCACTTCTATTTGTGTGAAAATGAGAATGAGAGGATGCCAAATCAGGTTTAAAAAAAAAAAAAATAACTCAAGTGACATCCCAGAAATCACAAGGGCTTTGGCTGTTCAGTTTCGCTCTTCTTGCTTTTGAGAGTTTTGGATGCCATTTTTATGCAACTACAAGGTAACAGAAATCATAAAGGACTCAAGATACTTCTAGGGTTCATTAGAAATACAAAAAATAAACTTTTGATTCTAACAGTTAGTAACACTTTGATTAAAGTTAGTAGCATTTAATTGGCGGCACACAAAGTTGTGTCTAGAAAAGGTGACCTCCACCATTGACTCTGACCTTTTGTGCAGCTGGATAAAACAAAAAAATGACAGCATAATGACAACGGATGTCATCAGTCTCATGTACTCATGCTCTGTAATGTGGTAGGCAGGTAGAGCTATCTGGTTAGAGGATGGTTAAGTCCCCACCTACTCGAAAAGACATAATCCTTCCAGGAGATGGCCTGTTCCATCTATGAGATGTCTGTTCTCACTCTGCAGGCCCCAGCTGAGACCCTTACAAAGAGCTTACTACTTAGTACAAGTGCCATTCAGTCAATGCAAATTCTTACTGTCAGCTTTCTACTGACAGTTCAGTACAAGACATGCACATTTTGTTCCTCTGCCAGGAGAGCCAGCTCCTCGCTGAAATGGTTGACAAGGTGGGAAGGAGGACTGTCAGCAGTGCCCTGGCATGCTGCTAGGAGCCCCTGTGCTGCAGGGAAGCTTTGCTGTGTGAGTCGGGGCTGTGCAGGTCACCCAGCACCCCTCCTTAAGGCGAGACAAGGGATGACCTTGCTGTTCTGCACTGGGGATGTGTTGGAGCTAACGTGCTGCCTGCCCAGCTTGCTGCCTCTGAAATTTTAACAAGTGTTTCATTGCTTTGCCTACGTTCCTGCCTAATGTCATTACAAAGCTATTGTTCTTCAGCTGTGTGAGGAAACCATTTCTGGTGTGGGTGAAGAGATATTTGTGTGGAAAGCTTCTCAGGAATAAATAACCCCATTAGGAATCCCTTCTGAACCAAATGATTCATAATCCCGTGACTTAATTTGTAAACAAAATCAGCTGTATAAGGCAGTTATTTTGTGATTGTGGTATAAGTCTGAACTACTGCAGAGTGAAACCAAATGAGTGTTTTCCCATCCATTGTTCCTTGATGTTGTTCCTGTTTGGTTTTTGTTAATTTGCTCAATCTTCCTTCAAATATCACCTCTGTGGAGCAATGCCACGGCACAGAGGTGGGTGCTGAATTCTGAGCACCAGTCCATGAGTGTGCAGTGCACCACAAGGCAGAGAACTCATCTGTGATCACAGGTGGGCATCCTGCAGGTGCAGGAAGGTATGTTTGCATTGGTTAAATACAACTCACATCTGTGAGATTATTTTTGCATTGTCACCAAGTCTAGAATATTTTTAAATGAAAATTAGATTTCTTATAATTTGGTTAATTAAGACACATAATGAGGTGACACTAACTTTTTTCTGAAGCTGTGAGTGAAATTCAATTTGTGAAGTGGGTGTGTGGAAGAGAATGACTGTTTTCTCTCACTCTTTGTTACATTTGCTGATATTGTTGTCTGTATCTGAAGCAGACAGAATGTTTGTACGTAGATAAGGCAGCTTTTAGAGAATCCACTTGTTTTAGCTAAATAAGCATAGAAATTTCCATTATTTTTGTCATCCAGTGCAGCACATAGGTTCCACTGGGAGAAGGGAAAGTGGGGGAAGCACTAATGTTCATTGCCCCTATAATGACAGCTAAGGTGGCATGATTTCTTTTCTGATAGCTGTTGTTCTTCCAGTAACCAGCCAGTCTCCTTTGTTCTCCCTTTTTTCTTTCACTTGTAATGTTAATGTAACTCTACAACTGTACTCATATGCCTCCTGTCCAGATTTCCTAATGTTTAAACTGGAAGAATGCTTTTAGTTTGCTACAGATGAATCTGATGGCGCTGTCTCTTGCTTGCTCTTCTGTGTGCTCTTTCTCTCAAGCAATCTTAACGCCAACTCTGAAAATAAAGGTAAGCAAGGAGTTAACCATGCAAGTGAAACATTTGTAGTGATTGGATTAAGACCAGAAACTGGGCAAGCAATGAAATCTTAAAGATGCCTATAAAAAGCTAGATAACTTTTTAACCTCTGCCCAACATGTTATTTACAGTTCTTCGCTCCATCCTCTTGGAAAAACAGAACTCATCAGTGAAAAATGTCCATCGTTGCAAAGTTTTCTGCCTCAGTATATACACACTGTTCTTTCTGGCTGGCTTTGCAGGCTTTCAAGGCCCAGCGAGTAAAGATGCCAATAAATCTAAATCCCTGGAGATCCAAGCATGGCGTTTTAAACTGTCGTTTGTGCCAGTGGATATTAAACAGCTTCCCCCCCTCCCCACCCCATTGCTTCCCTAGGAAAAGTTTCTTCTTTAGTTGTTATAGATATATTTTTAGACAAAAGACAAATACCAGTAAAAAAAAGTGAAGCTGTTTTTTATAGAAGAGCAATTGTTGTGGAGGTTGTAGCATGTTACAGGACATAAAGCAGTTTTAAATCTGGATCTTAAAAGGTTTAACAGCAACCATTTTACTCTGTCTGAACAGCATTTTGGATGGTGCTGGTTGGCTTGGAGAATTCTGTGTGATGAGTGTCCTTTTACAAATGTGCAGTGAATAAATCCATTAGCCATCTGCTAGCTGTGTATCAGGTATGAATGGAGAAGTAACCTTTAGGCACTTAACCACCGAACGGGGTTAGTTTTAAAATTAAGTTCTTAAAAGGAAAAAAACAAAACCCACCTAAAGGCTGTGACTGAAAGCTTTCATGCGTCCCTGTTGTCACAATGTGCAAAGTTCACACAGGCGTGTTGAAAATTGTCTGTGTGTGTCTGAAGTCATGTCTCGTTGTCTTTAAAAACCTCTCCTTTTGTTCTAAAACTGATAGCAATACTCTGGGGAATGGAAATTTTATGTGCATATGGCTAGAATCAAAACATCAGGGTTGTTTTCTGAAAGACTTCTTTCTTAGGTGAAGCTGTGAGTGATGTATCCAAGGTGAACTGTGCTTTTTCACTCTGTTTTTAATGAGATGTTTCTGCCAGTTGTGTGTTGTGAGGACTTTGTGGCATTAATCAATGCAGTTTTCTCTACTACTTCTATATCCTTCACTTTGGGAATGTTTCCAGGACTGCTGTTGAGGTAGGTGTCAGTTCTGTATCTGCTCACCCCACCCATGTTCAGATATGGCAGTGAGATTTTCATGGCTTTATCTTGTCTGTGCAAAGAGACCAACCTTACTCTGAAAATTAAAGGAGCCAAAGGCAGTCAGTGAATGCCAAAACATGTGCAGCAGATGTACAGCACACACTGCCTTCCCAAAACCCTGCCACAATTGGATGCTGCACCACAGGTGGTTTCAACTGACCTGGCATTGTGACTGATTACAACTTGCATGGCAATTAATAGTGAAAGTAATTTTATTTTATTAAAGCAACGTATGTCGTGAGGAAAATTCCTGGAGTTACAGTTCTCAGCAGAAGGATCTGAGTGTTTTTGTATTTTGTATGGATATATGTTGCCTCAGTGCAGAAGTGAAAACAGGAGAATGTGGGTGAGAGCAGTGATACAAGTCTGTGCGTACATCTGTGCAAGTGGAACGTATTTATGGATATATCCTGCTGTATCCATTAATCTGAAAGTCTTTAATTGGCAAAACTAAAAAGGTTAAGATGGAGGTGAGGAGATGAGATGGCAGGTGATGATAGGTAAGAATACGTGCTGTTGTTATGTGGATGAGCTGTTTTTGAGACGCCTGTCACTGTGTCACAGTGTCACTGTGTGGGGCTCAGATGAAGATGCTGAAGCAGGAGTTATCTTCCTAACAGTGCTCCATCTTTGGCAAATTTCCTAACGGTAGGAGAGTAAAAATGCTGAATGTTGTATAGTGTATTACTGCTTCAGACTCCTTGGCTCTTGTGGAGGAGTATTGTATTTCCTGGCATAATATGAGCACTTCTTGGAGTTTGCTTGATAGCTAATAGGTGAAACCTCAAGCACTGACTGCTTAAACAAGGTGTCATGGTGCTGAGCACCTGAGCGTGTCATACAGGAGGGAGGTTCCTATCAGAGCTCAGGTGAAAAGCAGTGCATTTCCAGGAGCTTTCTGAACTCATCTCAGCTGCACACACATCACCTTCTGCCAGTTGGATTACTTGTGTCCTGTCAATAAACAGCTTCATGAATTTGGCTTTTACTAAGTTGGTTGATTTTTCAGTAGCTTAGAGGAAGCAAAGCACAGAAGTTGCACAGACCTTTCACTTGAAGCACTTTCTAGGAGCTATTCAGAATGAATGACTAATTTTGCCTGCTGTTTGGCTTGCAGACAGAATAAAAATCAGAAACTGAAAATTCCTACCAAGTAATTTTCAATTTAAAACTTTATCACTTCAGAACTGCTCCCTGTGTGTATTCTCAGAGTGTACCAGCACTTAAACTGTGATCTACTGCTTAGCAGACTGGAACTAGTGTGAGTCATTAAATTAATGGTGTTTTCTTAAGTATTCAGAGGATTGAGATAATTTAATGAGCTTGTTATAACAGCTGAAATGATTTCTGTTTACACATACCTACTTTGTTCCCCCTGACAGACTGCACTAAGAGTTTAAGAGCACGTGCTGGTTTTTCTTGCTTGGTGGTTGGTTGTTTTTAAAATCAAAGTGTAACCATCAGATGCAGCATTTAAGGGTCACTGAGCTCCACTCCAGTGCTACTGACTCTGAAGTATTTCCTGTGGGAAACACTTGGACAAACCTGAAGACAGATGGGTGTGCTGTCAGGCTTTAGTTTCTGTTCAGCTCGTCTGTGGAGAAGTGTGTGGCTGTTCCAAACTCTGTGACACCTTGAGACCATCTTAACTTGCTTAACATAGAGTACAAATTTTGTTTATGCTCCATTTGTGTAACGCAGCTAGCAGCAAATTCAGTGTTAAAAGACATGAATAGAATCACAATCAGGTTTTAAAAAGGTTTTAAAAAACGAGCGTGGATAGAAGGCTAAAATGAAGATGGGACTTCAGTGTGAATGTAGTGCAGTGCATTTTCTTTGTCACTTAGGGGAAAGTATTCTATGGGAACATAAAGGGTAAAAGTATGAGAAAGTGACAAAAGTAGAAATTAATGATAGGTGTGTTTTTGTTTTTCTTCTGTCAGAGTTGATAGGAACAAAAAGTTGAGCAACTCTGGCTTCAGGATAAAGGAAGATTTAGGAACAATTGCAGTTCTCATATCCTTAGCCATTACTTCTAACTCAAGCACAGACACACAGCTTTCAAACCAGGTAGACTGATTTCCAAACATAGCTTTAAGCACCCTACTCCTAAGTCATGCTGCAGTAACACGGGTATTTTATTTTTAAAGGGTAACCAACAAACAGTGTTTTAAACCGAAGATTTTGCAACTTTTTTTTTATTTTTTTTTATTTTTACTTTTCTGGTGGGCACCTAAGCTGAGATATACATCAGTATTCCTATCACTGACTGATTAACCTCTCATTTCAGCCTGAGGCTCCTCAAAGAAGCTCCTATGTTAAAAAGAACAAAAAAGAAAAAACAAACCCTCCAAAGCTTTCAGTGATTGGCTTTACTATCCCAAACTGCTTTAAATTAGGAGTAGTGTTTGATTGGCACCTAAAGCCAGAAAAAGGCCTTCTCTTCAACACCAAGCAGAGTTTCTGCAGGCAGTAAATTCTTGTCCTACAGGGATTAAACAGGAACAACAGCAAAAGGACTTCCTGAGTTTCACTCTGCATGTGTGTGCATGGCTGTGTGTGTTTTAGGGGAAGGGACAGTTATGATGTTGAAAAACAAACAGATTTTTTAAGGGAGGGAAAAAATTTATCTGCAAATTATTAATTGGTGAATATTGCACTCCTGAAGAGTCTGCTAGAAATCAGGATGTTCTGGGCACAGTGCTACTGTGGCTCTGTAGGTAGGTGACCCATTCCCATGACCACCCATTTGCTGGGTTGCTGTGTCACTCTTTTCAATATGTCACTCTTCTCCCTCCAAAATCTGACAGTCCTTTGCTTGCTTTGTTGTGAATAATTGAGCCAGAATAGCATTTCCTGTCTCTGTATGGTCTCAGATCAATAAGGTAAAGCAAAGCAAAGCTTTTCTTTTTTTGCTGAAAACTTCCATCTGAGGGCTATCTCCAGTGGCAGCCTGAAGCTAACAAAATGAAAGGCCCACCAGGAGACGAGTCTGAATCGGAATTCTCTAAGTATGCAGACAGCAAGATGACACACAGTTTTCTCTTCTTAATCTCCTTTTGATTTCTCTTACTGCTGTTGCTGCCTTCTGACACATTCCTCTCTTATTTTTCCATGTGCATTTATTCTTTCTTCTTGCCCCTTTAACAAGAGTTTAAATGTAGGACAAATAATTGGGTGGTTGTATTTTATTTTACTTTTTTTTTTTTTTGTCTGTAGACAAAACAACAAATGGTCCATATGAAATCAGCAAAAGTTGTGTTTGCAAGGGGAGTTTCTAATAGTTTTGTAAGTTTGCCAGAGTATAAATGACACAGGACCAGTTGAAATATTGTTTCTCAGTGAAAGTTGTGGTTTTCAAGAAAGAGTAGTAAATGTCAGAAAAGATTTGGTTACCCTTACTCACCAAGTACTGAAAATGCACAAGTTTCGAATAGATACAAGTCTCCTGAGAGCCCGGATTTGGCACTTGCTGGTCTATATTCGTCTTTCAGATTCAAAGGAAAGTAAAATGACTCCAAAACAAGAATCATAAACCTGTATATAAACAGGAGAACATCTCAGGATAATAAAATTGGTGTATTTTAAAGGAAAAAATGAAACACAGCTTTTTCTCCTCCCTCCTTTTCTCTCTCCAAAACCTCTTTCAGCTACCTGCTGCCCATCCTGTGGTTTAGCTTCAGTGCAGATACATCTCTGTTTTCAGCAACAGCAGCTAATTCTCCTCCCTGCAGAAGTGATCTCCTTAGAGCAGTCCCAGCACTGCTAGAAAAGGGAAATTGCCCTGTAAAATAATTACATCCTACCATAACACTCGTTGCTCTGGATTAGAGTGGGTTTTCCAGGCAAATATTCTGGTCTGATAGCTACTGCTATTTGCTTGCGAGAAGATTAAAAAAAATCTGAATGAAAGGAAGCAAATACTGCTGCTGAAGGAAGAATGCTTTCTGTTTCCTGCAGGACTTTAATTGTCATGGGAGCTTGAGATTACCTTTCTCTCTATGCAAGGAGAGGGGGGAAAAAAGCCATCTCTCAGTGAAAACAATATCCTACTTCCTTTAAAAGAAAAGACATGGAAACAGAGTTCATGCGAGGATTTACGGTGCCTATCCTCAGAAGAACATCACTTAAAATGAAACAATTTCAAATGTGTATATTGACCTTAACACACTCATATGCTGTGTTTGCATGGAAAGCCTGCGTGGAAAGCCAGCATCCTTATCTCTACAGTGCAGAGAGGTCTGGAATATTTCTGAGCATTTATTATTCATCTCAGAGCACTTCAAGAAATCCCAGTGTGCGAGAGTTAAAAATGCTTAAAAGTGGAAAATCCCTTTCTGGCTTGTCTGGTTCGGAGTGTTGTGGCATTGGAAAGCATGTGCTAGAGTTCACAACCCGGTGGGTGATTCCAGCTGAGATATTCCTCAGTCTTGCTTTGGTTGCTATCGATTTAAAGATACAGCTTTCTAAAAATGCATTTGATGACCTAAGCCTTTTAAGGAAACACTGCAATATAAATTGGTCACTTTTTAATGGTCTGCAGTCGTGCTCTGCCATCCTCCTTTCCCCTCAAAAATAACTAAGAAGTGTGTTTAAGACACAGTCGTTCAGGATTAACTATTGCACCTCGAATGATTGCTCCTTCTTGAAGACTATCTGCTGAACTGCAAGTAATCATTATGAGCATTTATTCTTAAAAGGACAAATGTTAAGTCATCTTGTTGACTCTGGGCATGTTTCAAGTTTCCTGTAATTGCTCTGCCAGTGTTTCCCCATCCATTCTTCCTTGCCAAAACGCATAAAGCCATGCTGTTTCATTCTTGTATCACCCAAATTAAACATAAAAAGCAGGAGATATTAGCTGTTCGTGCAGCCCTCATTTGCACAGTGTCTCCCAAGTCATTAAGCAATTAAGAAAATATCTCATCTTTCACCCCTCATCAGCCTGAAGCCTTGAATAGCATGTCCCAAATTCTGCACTGTGTAAAAAATAATTAATGAAAAGGCCTTTGATATTACATAGTGCTGTGTGTGAACTAAGGATGCGGGCCTGATGGTGCCAGCCATCTTCTGCAGCAGCCATTTCACCAGCCAGCCCGGAGCAGTAGGCAGCAGGAGCACAGCTGTGCAAGGAAGAGCCGTAGCTTCAGGTCACGTTAGGGCTGTGCTCCAACCACTGAGGCTATGCTGACATGAGCACCCAATGTTAAATCCCTACTTGTGAACACCAGGTACACTTTAAAAAAGCAGGCTTTATCTGCTTTTTGCTACTGGGTTTATGGCATCTCTTTCCTTCTAGGTTTAGAAGGTGGAAGTCCCATCGGGTGTTGCTGGTTTCCATAGGTACAGGGAACTGATGCCTTTCTATTTTATATGTTAGGTAGCAATTTGAGTGTTCTCCCTCAGTAGCACTGTAAGTTATGCACACGTGTGTCCAAATAGCACACAGTGGACCCTGCCAGCTGGGTGTGTGAGGTAGGAGCATGCAGTGCAAACCTAGAGAATGTAATGGTGATCAATAAAAATGATTCTTTAAGAAATCATAGAATGGTTTGAGCTGGAGGGGACTCCCAAAGGCTTGTCTGGTCCTACAGGGACACCCACAGCTCCAGCACTGCTCACAGCCCCGTCCTACGGCTGTCTGCAGGGATGGGGCACCACCAGCTCTCTGGGCACCCTGTGCAGTGCCTCACTGCCCTCTTTGTGAACAACTTCCTTATATCCATTCCACATCTCCCCTCTTTTTTTTGGAACCACCCCCCCTACAAATGGGACTTTTCCAGTTGGACTTTTGCAGAATTGAAGAAAACCCTATCCTTCTAAGCTGCTAAGAGACCAGCTTGTTTCCTTGATTGAACTTGGTAATGGATCTCTAAAACAGTCTTTCTGTACAAAAGCAACAGCGAATCAGACCTAGCCTATCTATCCCATTTAGTGATGTTAAACAGATTTTGCTCATTTGTAAGGCAGTTTGAAACCTGGAAACTGAGTCTTACAATCCCTGTTTTACCTTTTATCATCATCTAAAGGTGTCTTCTTATGCTTTTCATGGTACAAGGGCAGATGAAGAGGAGTAATTAAAAAACCCAGTTCTTACATTGCCGTGCTTATGGCCCAAAGCTGCTTGGAATTTTTATGACTGATTTCCAATCTGGTGCACACCCGGTCCCCGGGCTATTAACTTCAAGCATTTTCAGATGCTTTTAATTCCAGGTACAACAAGCTCTTAATTTGCACTAATACATGACAGTACGAAGGGAAGGAGAGAGAGAAGAGAGGAGCTGTGCTGCTATAATGTGGAATAACTGAGCGGATTAAAACCCGTGGGTCAAAAAGAAAGCTCCTATTGGCATTGGTACTTAGCAAGTGATCATTGCGGGTCTGTAAGTTCTGTATTTAAAACATAAATCCGTGTTACGCAGTTAAAAGATGAAAGGTGAATGGGTGGAAGGGGGGAGCAGTCGGTGCGGGGGGCGGCGGGTCGTGCCGTGCCAGGGTGTGAGACACGGGCAGAGAAAGGAGAAGGAAGGAGGGGGGGCGGGAGGAAAAGAAGAATAAATAAATAAATAACCGCGGCAGCAGGAAATCTGAGGTATGCGGTTTCCAGAGGTTGGCCTCTCTCCGGTGCGAGAGGAAGTGCGAGCCGAGCGCCGAGGCGGGCGCAGCGGGGCCGGGCCTGCGGGCAGGTGGGGGTGCGGGGGCGGCGCGGAGCGGAGCGGGGGGGGAACGGGCGGAGCGGGGCGGGGCGGGCGCGGGGCCGCCGGGGAAGTTCGGCGGGGCGAGGCCGGGTCGCCGCCGGGCATGGTGAGTGCGGGGGCGGCCCCGCGGGCGTGGGAAGCGGCCGCCCCGTGCGGGGGGGAGGGGGCGGCCGAGGGAAAGTTCCCCTCCGTCCGCTCCGCGGGGAGCGCGGCTGCGCGCCGTGCCCGTGCGGGGCCGAGAGCCCCCTGAGGTGTGCGGAGCGGCGGGGCCGTCATCCGAGGCCGGAGGGAATCCCCGGGGCTCCGCGGTGCGGCTCCGCTGCGGGAGAAGCGGACGGGAATGGGGAGCGGAACGGCCGAGCGGAGTGCGGGCGGGGGGACGCGCGGGTGAGGGACCGCGGTGCTGGGGTCTGTCGGTCTGTCCGTCTGTGAGCGCCCCGGCTGTCAGCTCAGCCCGGAGCCGGGCTTTCCCCGCAGCCCTGCCGAGCCGCTGCTCCGGAGCGGTGGGAGGCTAAGAGGATTCCCACGGCATTAGCGGTTCGTTGGGACCAGTCAGCTTTGTCTCGTCACATGCTTATAATTTTAGATCGCGTGTCTTAATTGCAGCGAACGCTGGTGTGCACGCCGCCCTGCCGCACGCTGCTTGCGGCGTTGGCTCTGGCAGCTCTGTGGTTCGGGTTTTTAATTCGCTGCAGCGTGCGTTTGTTTGTGCAGCGGCGGGTTTCGGTGCCAGCCGGGGGGTATTTTGCAGGGAGCAAAATATCTTGGAATTGCAGCGTACGCCGGGGAGGCTCTCCTTTCCCTGGGAGGGCGGATCCTGGAGCTGCAGGATGTGTGTATTGCAATGCGGTCAGGCTGACATCCCAAAACCCCAGGTATTCGGATTGGTTTTGTTAAAATGACTTCTGTGTGTTTTTAGCATCTGTTTGAGTCTGAAATACTCTGAATGCTGAGGCCTTTCTCCTCCCCCTCAGTAATTACCCCGGCTGTCCTCAACCAAATCATTGTTGCCTCATGCTGTCCCTGGAATCAAACACCAGCAGGCTGTGCTCTGTTCTGCCGAGCTCCCCCAACACTGCCGTGCCTTCTGCCGGGCTCAGCCGCTGGGATATCGCTGCCGCTTGAATATGGAAGATCTGTGCGTGCTGCGATTTGCATTATTGTAAATGGGGTAATTGAATTACAGCCTCAGCCACGGCTTGTTCCTCCGGTGCTATCAGCGGTCAGCCAGCGCCAGCGGGGGTGCTGGGCAGGACCAGCTGAGTGCTTGCTTGGGTCTGACATTTCCACCAACTCTATCATTGGATGAGAAAGCTACTTCTTTTAACGTAAATTGCCAAGGGAGTCTCTGAAAGCAAGACGACGTTAGATGCTAACCTAAAAAATAAAGGTAAAGTGCTGTATAACTGTGTTAACGAATTTCACTTTTATTATATGAATTCCTCTATCAGAAGAGAAGCTATATTCTGAGGTTAGGGAAACTATATTCTGAGCTTAGCTATGGGTGCATAACTGTAAGAGAATTTTTTGCCTTTTATAGCCGTCGGGAGTCGCTCGGAGCCTCCACTTGCTAGACAGAAGAGGGAAGTATTCTACAGTGCTGCTGTAGTGGGGAGAGAAGAGGTGATGAAATGGGTTACCTGTCAGCTCCTAATAACTTCATTTGAGGGGCTTAATTGGCGAGGATGAAATTTGCCAGCTCACGTAGAGCTCCAGTGGGTTGAGAGGAGCATGCATTCCCCAAGACCTAACGCCCTTTTACCTCCTCAGATGTCTTGTTCTGATTCCTAATCACTCAGAGTATTTTTAACCACCTATTTCAAATAAGTTGCTTCCTATCTTCAGCTTTAGCTCAGAAACAGTCTGAAATCCAAGATGTGTACTTCTGTCGTTCCTATGTCAGTATGAAACCTTAGGCAGAGCTGTGAACTGAGTCAAGTACTTGCAAATGTGTGCCTTTATAAAACTAGCATTTAAAGAACAGGAATAGGGAACTCTCGTCAGATCTTAAGGGATTTTGATTAGAGATTAAAAGGCTTTTTAACTGGCTTCTGCTGTTATTTTACCTCTGTTGGATCATTGGAGGAGTTTAAATGTTTGTTCAGTTCAGCTCTCTTCCTTTTATTCTTCTCAACACCAATGAAAGGTGCAGATATTTCTCTGTGCTTCTGGGTTTCGTGAATATACCAAGACACCGCTCAGAGCTGGAAACATGCTATTCCTATTGCTTTCCAGTAAGCATTATAGAGATTGATGGCTAATAATGAACTGCTGAGTACTGTTACTAATATGATATTTTTTCTCATTGATAGCACTTGTTTGTTTTCATAGTATTAAAAATATTGATGTCTTCATTACATTCCACTTCACAGTTTTCCTACACTTCTGTGAATCATTTCACAGCCTTTTCAGTGGAATTTTTAACTTTCTGTAATCTCAGCTTAGCCCTACATAAGCTACAAAACCCCCACCTGTTGCTCAGAAGCTACTAAACATGAGTTTGTGATCGTAACTAAGATTTGATGTGATGTTGCTAGTACCAAGCCAAAGGTAGTCATTACAGCTGCAGATCAGCACGTCACCTCTTAATGACAGCCTCCCTTGTTCTCAACCAAGTTGCAGTGTGTATCACACATTGGGTCCCTTGAGGTTTGTGTTGCATCGCTTCAGTCTTCTTCAGAGGTGGAAGAACACATTTCTTTTCATATTTACCAGGTTGGTTGTAAGAAGCTTTGCCCAACAGGTTACTGAGAAATGTGCTCCTTCTAAAAGTCCTTGTGGTGTCCCAAAGTTAGGTGTTTCGGCTGCATGATCTGAGATAAAGGAACTCGCGTATCTGAACAGTGCAGACTTTTTGACTCCTGTTCCTTCAGGCTCAAAGATCTCCTAGAGCAGAATCCACCCCTGACATATATTTGTGTGGTTTGGTGCTGAAAACCAAAAAAGGATGAAAGTTTTCCTCTGCAGCTAACCTGAGACCCTCCAGCTTCTGATAAGCTGCTGATTTAACTTGTCCGTCTATTTGTGAGGCGTACAGGTGGGTGATGGTATTTTTTCTAGGTATGGTATGAGTGCATTGAAGTATTTTTCAAAGGCTCAGATTTTGATGCTTCTTATCTTGCTATTTTTGTGTGTCATTACACAGAAGAGAGTCTAAAATCTGAGAGCCTCTTGCTGTCAGTGCAGGACTCGTGGATGTCAGCTGTGGGGCAGGAGCTGAGAGTTCTGTTTGCTCCCAAGAAAAGGACGGGAGAAAGAAGATCTACCAAAACATTCACATTTTTATGCCAACCAAAGTTGAAGGACTTATTGACTCTCTGAGAACTTTGTTTGAAAAGCTCAAAATCCATTAAGTCTTGTACGTGGGGACTACCTCACTATTCTGTGATTCTGTGAAAACAAGTCTCCTATGTCTTGGGTGCTGGGTAAACCATTAGGTGTACAGCTTGGATGTGTAGGTGAAGAGGTGACATCCTGTATGGGAAGGAGACTTTCAGTGCAGTGTTTCAGCAAGAAGAAGCTCGGAACAACTCATAATTCTACATTAACAATGTGCTGAATCTCAATAATTAACACAGCAGTTCTTATTATGAAGCTCTTGCTGTCATTTTGCTTGTAGCATCTTGTTTAATGACCTTAATGTTAGAAGTGAACCAATCTAAGCAGCTTGAAGAAAGGTACCTATAAGAAAGGAGGGTAAAATTCAGCATTTTTCCTTTGTTGCACACATCTGCCCACCTTGACAATTAGCTGATATTCTTGTGACAAATCTGTTTTCTTTTGCTTTTAGCAGCTGCTTTGCTCCTGGTGGATTTGGAGATTCCTCAGATTGTGTCATTGAACATCTGGCCAGTGTTTGACTTTCTTTTCCATTTGAGCACTGCCTGGTTGTTACTCTCAGAGCAGCAGAGAGGCCACCTTTTGGAGACAGAGACATTTGAGATTTGGCACCCAAATTTAAACTCTTCTGTCCCTGGATTATGTTGCTGGGTATTCCTAATACTGATTTCTAACATCTTCTGTCTCTAATCTTTCTTTTTACCTAGTCTTGGTTATGCTGTACTATTCTTGGATTCATTTTAGGCAGGAGTGTTGTTAGAATAATGTTAGTGATATAATGTGCCAGGTTCTCAGGACTGTGGTAGTCTCACGATCCTTGTCCATCTCTTGGCTTGGAACTGGGGAATTGCCAGCTTTTCCCAGCCTTATGTTAACCCCACTTCTCTTTCTGGTTCTGTAGCACCTCCCCTGGTGATAAGAGTGAATGGGGACTTGGGCTCAGCGTGCCAGTAATGTCAGTCAGAACCACCTGTAGATGTTCCAGTTGAGGTCTGTCTCCCCCTAACATTTGTTATCTTTTATGACTTGCTCATCCAGGCTTTCTTTCCACATAGGGGAGAGTGGTTTCCAGAGTGTAGCTCATCTTGTCCTGGGGCAGAGCCTGTGGCTCAGGTGAGCCATCCTCCAAATGCCCTATTCTCTGTAAAAGTTTTCTAGATAATATCACAGAATGTGTGTGTCTGTGTCATGGACATCTGAAATTGAATAAATCCCATGTGCTGTCAGAAAATGAGAGTTTTGTAATGTCTGCAGGGGATTAAAGCAGGAGCTGCACCAAGCTTTGGGGGATGAGTTGTGCAGTTGCAGAGCTCTGAGCCAATGCAGCTGTGTCTCTTCTTAAATGACATGGCACCTTCAGAACAGGTTGTGTTGAGAGAGCAGCCTCTTGTGCCTTCTCACTCCTCTGTATTCCTTTTCATTGCAGCTGTGGAGCGGAATGGATGCTTTCTTTTTGCATCTGTTGGTGTGTGTGTGTCTGCCTGTTGACTTTATTGTGCAATCAGATGGTACGCAGGAAACATTGCACTGAAATCTCCTCCAGCTTCCTGAACAAGCAAACTAAAACCTCGAGATTCTGCCTGGCAGGGGCCCAAATGCAGTGTTTTGCAGAGGCTATCAGTACCCCTGCTGCTGTTGGACAGATTCCACCTGAGCTTGTAACTCAGCACCTTAACGAAGCATTTTGGTTTTAGGTAATTGCTTACTCAGCAAGGAGTTGACTCCCTTCCCCTGCATCTCAAATGCACACATCCCTGACTTGTGCTCACAAGTGTGCTTTTGTAGGGTTACACCACGTCACAGTGAAAATTCCAAGAATTAGATTTTGTGAGGAGAAATTAAGGGTGAAAATGGTCCATTGCATTATTTTTTTTTGCTCAGCCTATGATAATTGGAGCATGTGGCGAATTTTCATTTATCACTGTTTTCCAGACTGCTATATTCATGCTGCAGGATCCCACAGTTCTTCCAGAAAGCATACATGGAGCATCATACTCTAGATTTCTAGACTGTTAAAATGTCATTTATTGGTTATTATATTGTGGTTTTTTTTAATATTCTGTTGCTGTACAGTGCGAACAAGACTAAACCAGCCGAGAGGGATGCTCCCTAAATGCTCTGTGGAAGTGTGTAAGATCTGAGTTTAGCCCTGCTGACAGTCAGGTTGCTGACTGAAGGCAGGAGCTCCTTTTTTCTCTTGATGGTGCAGTTCTCTTCAGCTAATAATAATATTGTGAATGTAACTCTCACCTGCAGTCCTATTCGCAGAAGTGGAATTGTTCCGCTATGTTCTTCATAACAACGAAGAAAGGAAAATAATGAATTATCTGTACAAAGTAGGAAAAACTCAGATCAGGTGACAAAGCAAAATAATAAGCAAGATGGGAGCATGTTAAGATGGGGTGGGGAAAAGTTGGTGTAGTAATTTGCTAAACGAGGTGGGGAGGAGCTTTTGATGGTTACACTCAGAGCTAGCAGGAAGTCGTGAGAGTTGCTGAGCAAACACACACAAGAAGTTGAGCAGTAAATAAAGCAATGCTTGCAGGGAGGAGCAGAGATATTCTTCATTGAAGGGCTGTACTGTGCTTTCTTGAGTTGAGAAGAGCCACATTTAGAGTTGTGTGTGTTGAAACCATTCATTTTGAACTGTCTTCCTTTCCTTTTCAGGTCTTCAGTGCATGGTCTAATGTTGACCTAGAAAGCAGGGAAGGGATGTCACAGGACAGCTAGTATTACTCCACTGTGGTGTGTTTAACCCTGGAGTAAAAAGGATTTATAAAAATACACATGTTTAGGGAAGTATGGGCTTTCCAGGGGTTTTGCAGTTATGCTTAATTCACCTTTGGATTTTAGAATACTGTATAGGCTTTTTTATGAGTTGGTGGCTTCTCTGGGTCATTTTGTCTGGTTGGTTTGTTAGTTTTGTCATATTTTATAACAATTGTAAAAAATACGAATTAGATTTGCTTTTAGTAAAGTGCCTTTTCTTGATAGGACGCTACTCAGACTGACGAGTTTTGGTCAGAAAAGTGGTTTTGCTTTGGTCACCTACAGGTAGCAGCAGTGGAACTGAGATGGTGCTATCTGATGCAGCTTTCACTTCTGGGGGCCTTGTAATAAATTGGGAATTAAGTCCAAAGTGATGGGAGATGTTCCTGTGCAGCAATACTTACTTTATGTATTTGCTTGTCTTATGTGAATTTGATCATCTGGTGCGTGACAACTGTTGCTTCATTTCGCTGGGGGAAATCATGCAGTGCTGAAGGAGTAAAGTTTGACCTCTGCTTAGAAAATGGCTCACTCTGAAACACGGCAGTTATCTGCAAGGATGTTTGGGGTTTGCTGAGAACTGTCAGCGTTTCCTTTGCATTCCTAAACCCCAGGGAATCCCCTCCCTTCAAGTTCTGAAGCGAGCAGTGTGGAGGAATAACGAGCACTTCCTTCCTTGCTATTTTCAGTGGCTGAACTAGAAAGTACTGCTCTTGCTGTAGCTCCTGCTTACAGAGCTCTGCACAGTGTGCTTCTCTTCTCACCCTCCTCGAGTCTGGAGTTCTTGTACATGTGAAAGTTGTGCAGAAAGCTCTGAGCCGAATAAAATCAGCTAAGTGTCATGGGCAGTGTCGTATGCTGAGTTCAGCATTCAGCTTCACATTCAACGTAAAGTTCAAGACGAAGCTGTTTCAGAATTTTCACTTACAGAAAATCCCAGATTTATCGTTCCCAGCAGCATGTATTGGGTTTACTTCTCCCCCCCCTCAGGAGCTTGTTTAGCTTAGGGAGGCATGAAAAGCAGCTTGATGTTTTGGATCCTGAGAGCCGTTCTGGAGTTGTTGGAAGCATCTCTCGCTTCTTCCTCCCGTTCCATGTAAACAACCTTGCTGGCTGTTGCAGAAGGGAGGAGAACCTTTCAGCTGCAGAGCGGAGGCCAGCAGCAGGAGCTGCACTGCAGAGCGCTGTGCTGCAAGGGCCAGCTGGTGGCTTGGGCTGGAGATGCTCTGTCAGGTGGCCTGTGTGGTGACAGTCAGCACTAAATGCCTTCAGAGGAGTTGAAGATGTTTGTCCTGCCATTGTGTGATTTCAAGGGAGATACTTTGCTAGCAAATCTGAATTTTCAGATGATTGTACGAAAGCTTTAGTGAAGCTGAATAACTTTTTCCAGTCTCCTCCCCAGTTACTCTGTTTCAAGCTTTGCATTTCTGAAGTTTTGCTATAAAAGCTGTTTGGCCATTTTTAAAGGAGAAGTTCCAGTATTTCATCTAAATTCAGAACTCTTCTTCCTGAAGGATTCTCATACTTGGCAAGGAAAAATATACGCCTGATGGAATTAGTTAAACCTCGGTGAAGGTTGGGATGAGACCATTTCTTTCTCCTCTGGCTCAGGCTGCAATCTTGAAAAGAATTCAGCATCGCTCACAAAGTAGAATCTGAAAAACTCACTTGAGCAGAATTGTTCTGCATATTGCTTAATGAAGTCGCAGTGGATGGAATGAAGGTTGTTCTGACTCCCAACAGAGGGCTTCCTTTTGCTTTGGCTGCAGGCTGCATATGAGCTGGGCAGATGTGGAACAGGACAGCAATCTTCTGCTGTGCCGTTCTGCATTTGTAAAACTGCAAGGCAACACAGGACAAGTCAGCCTCTTTCCTTTTGAAATCAGGCTTTCTGTTGAAATGTTAGAATAAACATAAAATGTGAGTTGTAGTTCAAGCTCTTCTGATATCCCTAGTGTTGGAGAGAGGCAGAAGAGCAGCACTGCCCAAGCAGGTAGTTTTGTTTCTGTCTAGCAGATGAACTTTGTCAGGTTAAGGAGGCTAACGTTTTATGCACAGGGTTGGTCCTTCCTGCACGTTCTTGTTGCACTAAATCTGTTGATTCAGAGATTTTTTTTCCTGATCTTCTCCCTCACATTTTCCACTTAAAGGAAAGAAAGGATGCGTGGATATTTCCAAATCAGTGATCTTTAGTACGTGGTGATTGTATACACAGAACATATGGGTGAGATCTGCAGAATTAATCTCATCTGATCTTGGATACGATATTCTCAAACTCACTCCAAGTGAGCTGCCTAACTCAAGTAAAGGATGAGATAATGCTGAAAAAGACCAGGAACCTACATGCTGGCTGTCTTCCATTCCTGCAGTGTGCATCTAAGTTGACCATAAATTGTTTTGTATAGTTAAATTGGCTGAGTGGGTTGTTGCAATATGGTGCCATTATGATGCCTTCGGTTGTTTTAGGATTTGGCAGAAACCCAGCCTACATATGTGCAGACAGGCAAAAATATCCACGCTAGAATGTGTGTGTTCATCTGTAGCCTGAGAGCAAAATCACTGTGTAGTTCTGGGGAAGAAAAAGACTCTCTGTTTAAAGTTTGTGCTGCTTTATGGAGCTGTTTCCTATGAGGTGTCTGCCTAGGTGAGTGTTCCTGAGCTGTCTGAGCAGGTAAAGCTTTTGCAGCTGCCGTGGGGGGTACTGTGGATGTTGGCATTTGGGGGTGGGAGGTGACAGTTGTGCCTTGGGGGTCGATCATGCTGAGAGTTTGGGTACTTTATGGAAAAAAAAGCTGCAAAAAAGCTTTAAAGACAGCTTCAGAGAACGAAGAGGAAATACGGGTGTCTGATCACTAGGGAGCAAGAGTAAGGAAAGTTGGCAGAACAATCTGTGCACTAAATCTAGCTGAAGTCACTGTGTCCTATTTAAAAACACTGATATTTGTGTGTGGTTTTGGTTGTTGTTTTTTTTTTGTGTGGTGTCCCCCAAGTTCCCATACGTGGGAACTGCAGATTCTCTGAAAACATGGAGGGGCTCTGCAGACAGACAAACACATATCTGCTGTTTTTGTGCTCAACTCCGCTCGTGATTGCAGCATTCATTTTATTTGCTTTCACATTCTATTAGGGTCTGAAGAGTTTTGCTCACGCTGAAAGTAAAGCTAAAAATATCAAAGCAAGACCTTTAAGCAAGGATAAAAGAGTAAATATTTGTATATTCTGCTCCCTGCACGGGCTTGGAAAGCAGAAGTCATTTTCGGTCCAATACTCTTATCAGTGAGACTGTGGGTTCCTGCGTGGCAACAGAGTGTACAAAAGACCCCAGAGGATTTTCATCGTAAGGAGCTGCAGCAGAAGAAACGAGGGAAGGGTTTGCACTGCTGTAACAGCAGTGTTTTTGTGAATGGTCCCAATATAAGCTACGTGCACGGTGTTATTTGAATTTCATTCTTCAAATACAGTTGCCAGTTGTTGACAGCAGCATCCTTATTAAACATTGGGGGAATGAAAAATTGCCTTCGACTTTATAAGACATTGCAAAATCTGAGCTGACTAACTATAATTAAATTGTATTTTCTGTCCATCTCCAGCCTCGCTCCCCAAACATTCACTCCACAGTGGATACTGCTGAGGAATCTGGTTTTTCTTATGGGGCTGGTTAGTTCTCCAGTGAGCACTGCTGGCATCAGGGCAGCAACTCAGCTCCCAGTGCCTTTAGTTATAGGTTGTCTGAAGATGCAGACTTGCTGTGGCTGGGCTAGTTGAAGGTCTCAGGCCTGGAAAACTTATTTTAAGTAACTTGTTTGTTTATGGTTGTTGACCTTTGGCTTAGGGTAGGTGTGATTGCAAGCATTTAAGAAAGTTGCCCAATATAATGTAGGCTTTGCTTGCTTCTTTCTGGGGATCACTCAGAAACATATTTAGGTGTGTGGAGGCTTCTACAAGACTCCTCATTTGCTAAGATTGGTATTAATTGGTTGGATTTAAGTCGACATCTCTGTGTTTGAAGGACTGGGGCATTGTCCTTTAGCCCTTTATTCCATGACCCTCAATGAAAATCTGTTAAGCTGAAGGACCAGCTGCATTTTTTAAGCTTTTTCTCCTTATCAGCTGGATTCTTCTTCAGGCTTTCCCTCTTCTCTGCAGGGAATCTGGCGCATCCCCGTGGATGAAATCGACCGCCCGGGCAGTTTTGCATCTCATATGAACCGCTCTATAGTCCTGCTGCTCAATGTGCTGTCACAGCTGAAGGATTACAACACCCTGCTGAAAGTCTCATCTATGCTACAGAGGACCCCTGATCAGGGAAAGTACGATGCATTTATTTTAATCTGCTGCTGCCTATGTTTTGTTCTTTGAATAACCATTTTATTTGAAGACGTTCTTATTTTAGGAAAAAGTCTATAGGCAGACCTCCTTGGGAATATAGCGGGATGGTGGTTACATTTTCTCAGGATTATGATTCCAGAATAGAGTTTAGAGCTCTTCTTCATTTCCCTCGGAACTCAGAGCAGCCACACAGCTGCCCTACCAGATATCCATAGGTCTGCTGTCACGTGAAGGAGTTCACTGGTGGAACAGAGCATCGCATCCCTCAGGGCCTCTTGTGTAAGAGCTGCGTCCACTGAGAGAGGTCAGAGCACAGGCATCCTGCCTTCCTGTAATCCCTGACTGCCTGAACAATGGTGCTACAGGCAGCTGATGCTATTTAAAAAGCTTATCCTATTCAGGAGTGAGCTAATTTTAATTGTATTAGCCTTATTTAAGAGGAAAAAAAAGCCATTTAACGTGAACTATATACAGATATGTATCAATGGGAAGACCAAAATAAACAGCTGAAGAAAACATTGAAGCAATTGCAGTAGTTTGAAGTTGTTTGCTGAGGGGGATTTGTTGAAACTAATCTGGCAGATACTGAAGAGATTGAGCTGAATGATTGATGGCAGTAAGTTGAAAGCAGTTTTCACATGTTTTCAAGCGTGAGTGCATATGAATTTGCATAGATCATAGTATGTCTGGGAATATGTCACCACATGTCCAGGAAACTTGAAGCCAAAAATAATTGACTTTTAACATATCGGAAGAACTGGACCATAGAAGGCTTAAATTCTGTTCTAAGCAAGCCTGAAGTAGTACTAAAAATATTATGTTATTTATAAGTCTGGTCTGAATTCAACAAACAAGTGATTTGATGTGTTGGACCAGCCAGTGCCAGCCATGATGAACTGCAGTCATTACAGGAACTTATAAATACTGGGTGTGTCTGGTGCATGCCTCAGCATCCCAACTTTTATGAATAATTAATTAGAAGTAATGATAAGTTTTTATATATGTTGCCTGAAAGACAAAGCAAACATTACTTTTCAGAATGTTATAGTGTAGAGATAAAACGTTCATTAAAAATGTTGGCTTTCTGACCAAGTAATATTCTTCACAATTATTTACTTGATTTGAGCCCTTTTATAAAAACCAGCCTGTTTGAAATTTAAAACAAAAAAACCCTATTTTCTGTCAAACTGAATTGGGCAGGGTGGTTAGCTGGAAATGTTTTCCTTCAAAGTGATCTAGAGTGTAATACTGTGAAGTTCCCATGTTTTGGTAAATTAAATGAAGCCATAGAATGGGTATATTCTGTAGAGGTAGAGTATTAGGTTTTTATAATAGTGAATGGAAAAAAAGTGTTGACACACCAGTGTTTTAGCTTTAAAAGCCTACATTCAAAAGTAACTAATTGGTGAATGAGGAAAGGTTTGCTGATATCCTTATTGTCACATTACAGCTTATCCAGAACATGAAAATCACCTGACAGTTCAAGATAGCTTTGTGTGATTAATACTCTCTTTCAAGAAAGTTTTGATTAGAAAGCTAGTATTTCAGGGGCTCCAGAGGCCTGACAACAGAAAATTGTAATCCTGGTTGTCTGTTTTATTTTGTGGCTTTAGCATTTCTCCTCTTTCCTTTCCTCCACTTGTAGATAGCACTAAATCCATCTTTTCACAGAATCACAGAATGGCCAGAGTTGGAAGGGACCTCATGGATCACAAATCTCCAACCCCCTGCCACAGGCAGGGTCACCAACCTCCCCATTTAATACCAGCCCAGGCTGCCCAGGGCCCCATCCATCCTGGCCTTGAACACCTCCAGGGATGGACGGCGCATCCACAGCCTCTCTCTTTGTCACATCTTCTTCAGTGGTTTTGGGGATAGGAGTGGAGAGTTGGAAGAAAACATGGATGAAGTTTTATGTTTCAATATACTATATTCACATACAGTACATTTTGTTTGCGTTTCATCTAGCGTGTTTAGAGCTGCTTTGAAATAAATCTTAGCATTTGCTGTTAAAGTCATACAGCTTTTTGGCAGTTAGCTTCATTTGTGTTATTTCACTGTGGCACAGGAAGTACTTACGTGATGCAGATCGCCAGGTTCTGGCCCAGCAAGCCTTTGTGCTGACAGTGAAGGTGCTGGAGGACACGCTGAACGATCTGACACAGGTAAGGCAAAAGTGTTTCATGGTCATCGGATTCAGTTTGCTCATTCCTTACATCTATTGAGATTGAAGGATGCTATTGCTTCTAATACTTTTCAGTTATATGCAATTACATATAAAACTTTCTTTTAGCACAGTTCTTCTTCTATTTTTGAAATTCAGTTTTAAATACAGTGATTGAAAATGGATTACAGTAAGTTTGACGTGACTCTCCCTTAAATTTAGAGTAATAGTAATTACGTGGAATATAAGAACTGCAGCATTTTCAGGTGGAGTCTGTTGCAACTTTATTACAAAATGAAGTGAAATTCCTCTTGCAAAACAAAACCAGACAACTAGATATTGCATGTGTGCCAATTTTTAAATGCTAGTCCTTGACAGCACCAGATCTGTTGCTACATTTAAAGATTTAATTTTTAAATGTCATTTAGACACTAATCATCTTTCAGGTTAAAATAGCTAGAAGTTGAAAGTATTTTTTGGTAAATACTGTCAAGGAAGAACTCGTTCCTCAGGCTTTTCCAAGTTAGCATGTTAGTGTCAAGGCTTAACAAACTAAGGAAAAAAAAAACCTCAAGGACACTGGATCTCTGTATAAAATAGTTCATAAATGAATAGTTCATAAGCCAAGAAAGAAGGGATGGTGTGCTGATGTTTTCTAGCTTTAAACCATTACCAAAGTAAAGGTACAAAATTTCAAATGTTATAGCTGTGTTTTGCATAATTCTTCATGTAATAACAAGAAGAAAGTTATGCAAGAATGACCAAAAGGAAGATTCTGAAATTAGAAGTTGATCTCCAGCTGCCGAAAGAAACAGGTTCATTTTTGATTGTAATACATTGGAAGTAAAATTCGTGCTACTCTAACCTTGAATTTCATCTTTTTGGATTCCATAGCATGGGATGAAGTACTGGGGCGGAGGGGAGGCAAAGATTGCTGCTTTGGTTCAACCTGTGCTGCTGATTTCTCTGTGGTGTTTTCACTGATTAATGCACTTGTGGCCTAGACTAATTAATACTCAGGAACCAGCAAGAATGAAACTGGAGTAAATGTGTTTTCTTCAGCAGATGCAGTAGTGTAAAGGTACTCGTTGTCATTACTCGGCTGTGCTGAAGTGCTTTCTGAATTTTATATATATAATAACAGAGGAGAATGATTTATTTTATTAAGGTTTCAGAAGATCAGAGTGCCAAGACTTCTAACCTCACCTCAGGAAGGATGACAACAGACGTTTCTAATAAAACTAGTGCTGAAGAGGGCAAAGACGTCCTTCCCAAAAAACCAGTTTTGTCTGATGGAGTAGTGCACAGTACTGAAAATGGAGTGAAAGAAGTGACTCAGGGACAAATCCCCAGTGCTATGGACATATTGGAACACGAGGACAAAAATGCCAAGGAAATTAGAGAGCTCCCTAGGCCTGGTTCTGTTGAGCCTATGGATTTTGATGGATATTCCAATGACCCTGAAAAAATTGATACTTTGTGTAAACACAGTGAGCCGGACCGTCTTCAGTCTGGCAGGAACTCAAAAGAGAGAGTTCCAGAGAGCCGGACTGCAGAACTGTCTTTGGAAGAGCTAAGCATCAGCTCAAAACAGCAACAGCAGGCAACTAAAGTTCAAGCAGTACCTACAGAAGAACCTGTCCAGAGATCAAGCAGGAAGAGGAAATTACTGGAAGATGTTGAGTCTGGGAAAACACTTCTGCTTGATGCCTACAGAGTGTGGCAGCAAGGTCAGAAAGTTATGGCCTACGACCTGGGTAAAATTGAGAAGATCATGTCTGAAACATACATGCTGATTAAGCAGGTATTCTATTACTAACTTGTATTTGTGACTTCACAGATTATTACAGAGTAACAATAATCACCAAACTAAGCCGTATGAAATCAGCCCTGTATTTGTTCAGAGGTTGGGGAGATGAGTGTCTCCTAAAGATCCCACTCTCTTGACAGGAGTGCTGCTAAGGTGTGTGGGTGGAAAGTATGCTGCTCCGTGTTTCGTAATTCAAGAGTCCAGTCCTAAATTACTGAAATCAGTTCAGAACTCTTAACACCAATTGTGTGGAGTTTGTTCATCCCAAATGTTAGTTTGAAGAGTTATGTAACTTTAAATTATAATCCTGAATAATTTAAGATCGCTCTCTGCTGCAGAAGTGCATCTTCTCCCACTTACCCTATGCCCCACATCCTCATTTCATTTGAATTTAATTGGATATATAGACGATCTAAGTAATTATGACTTCATTAATTGTGGTTTTCTGTTCAGGTGGATGAAGAAGTAGCACTTGAACAGGCAGTCAAGTTTTGCCAGGTGCATATGGGAGCATCAGCCCAGAAACAGGTAAGTTCTGTGAAGTCTCTGCTTAAAACGTGCTTTTATTAAATTGTCTGCAAAGACAAATGTGTGGTTGAGTATTTGCAGAAATGAGAAATATCTGATTTTCTTGTATTGCTGTTGTCTAAAGATAACTGGAACCACATTAGTGGAGGGAGCTCATCCTTTTTTTGGTTCATTGCTGCTGTATGTCTAGCTTGACAATGAGTCTGTGTGCCTAAGAGTTTTTAGGAAAATAATCTTCAAACTGAAGTATTTGTGGCACACTACAATTTTCTGAACGTCCACGTTCTCAGAATTTCAGGATGGTGATTACTTCTCTCTGATCCCTTGAAGTTGACAACCTCATCATTTGCTGACATTGCACTCTCCTCGGATACCAAATATCTTTTCTCTCAACTTGCACCATTGAGAACTCTGATTTTTAACTCTTTAAGTTACTGAGTTTATATTGGCTTATAGTTTCTGAATTTCTCCAGCAAACAACTGTTGAGCTTTAAAGGGATGGTTATTATCAGTCTTCAATTGTAAATAAAGCCAAGAAGAAATCTGAAAGGAATCACTGATATCTTTAGAGGTGATTCATTTTGCCTAATCTTCCCAACATCTCCTGTAACTTCATCTCCCCATTGCATCTTCCCTAGTAGAAGTGCATGAGGGGGAGCACACACAGTTGACTGATCTAGAGATGTGCACTGAATGCATCACAGCTTCCCAGGCAGCAGTTGCCAGCTTCTCCATTGCTTGGTTCTTCCCCCTTGGCTATGTATTGATTTTCATTAAAATGGACAAAAGAAGTCTTGGAGAATTTCTGTCCGTGTTTGAAATTGGCTGAGGCCTTTGTTCTGTAGGATATAGCTGTCTCTGCTTTGCAAAAACATAACATTTTCAGGAGGTGTATCTCTGATGTTAGCAATTTTTTTTGTCTTTATGTAAAATAGATCCGAATACCTGATTCACCTGTGCTTCAAAACAAATACGTATCTCAAATTTTCAGATAATTCTTCAAGATTGTGAAACAAATCAGATAACCATCACCAGCACACACTGCCACTGTTCTTTATATGTCTTCCTCCTGGCCTCAAATAATGTATATTTCGTGTTCCTTCCTTCAGTGTGTTAGCACACATGGCAGATGGGTTTTCAGAACAGAAGCGCAGTGGCGTTAGATGCTGGTTAATAGGAAGAGAAACTTGCAAAATGAACGCTGTGTATTATATAGAGGTAGAAGCCTCCCTTTTATTTTTTTTCTTTCTACTAAAGCTGTACAAAATTGGGGCTATCAGGTCCTGCCATGAAGTTAGTCCTGCCTGTTCTGCAACTTCAGGAAATCCTGATATTTCTGTGAAATACCTGAAACCTTTCAGAACTCTTTTTTTAATTTCCATTTTATTTCAGTACATGTGCCTTCTGTTGGAGTATAAACCTTGCATTTTCATGCACCCCTCTCTTAAATCTCTAGGTAATTTTTTCTCATCTCATTTTGCTGAATGTTGTTCTACTGATTATCATGGCCTTGTTGAGGTGGCTAGAGGAGCTTCAAACCCTTGAAGCAGGCTCTGTTACACAGTATTTGTTCTGTACAAGATTACCTGCACACTAAATTTCTTCCTGAGATGGTATGAATTTTTGTTTGTCTGGAGATGTGCCAGCCCTTTTTTTTTTTTTTGTCTGTACTGTGTCTGAGTCCTGAGCATCCATAAATGTTCCCAGTTGTTAGTACTAAGGTAAGAATTACCTAACAGCACATCTAGTTAACATGTGCATTTAGACAGTGCACCTCCTAGCAGGAAAACAGAAGAGAATGTAAGAGTAAAGGAAGCTTTTCTTCATTGAGATTTTCAAGGAACTAACATTTTTCTCCAGTTTCTGCCCCTGAGGAAGCCTGTAGCATTTTTCTGTTGAACCATGGAAATGAACAGAAATGTCAGGAGAGGTGTGCAGTGGAAATCTTTCTTCGTTTGCAGTCTGGTATTTAGCAGGTGGTTGTTGTTGTTAATAAGTACATCTTTTCTCAGACTATTAAGACTCTTTTAGTTATAATAATTTGTTTTGGAGGAAAAAATACAAGTCGTTGTACTGCGATTTAAGACTTCAGAATAAAAGGAATTTCCTAATAAGCTTCTTTAGATGGTAATAGAACTGTTTGCTGTTTGGATTTATTTTCCTTTTCAAAAACTACTTAATAAAGTCTCACATATCAGCCAGATTTCTTGCTGGGCCTTTATAAGGGTTCTTAGTATGCTATGCCAGCTCTTCCAGCCAAGTCAACAGTTCCTCATGTGTGCAGCAAAATGTTAGAATGGTAAAAAACCTGCACACAGATAATCTTGAAATAGATATAATAATGGAGCTAGTATTTAACTGCCCTGGAGGCAATGACATTTCATGTTTAATCACTTGAAATAAAACATATCTCTTAATGTGATGCACTACAAAGCTTGTAAGCATTCCCTTTTAGGAAGCAGTCCCAACTAATGAGATTATCACATACTGCAGTCTCGTTTTCATCTATTTCTAGCAGATCTCGTTAGCAGTGTGAGGCTGTCCTACTGTTTCTCGTATAACCTGAATTAGCGTGGAGACACAGGAATGGCCGCTCTTGTAGACATCTGTCTTCAACAGACTGGATCCTGTTTTATTTAAAATTGGCAAGTATTTGCCTTCTGTAAACAAATGATGTCATGCGTAAAGCTGCCATAAGCTGGAGAAGCTCTTTGCTATTGGAGAGTTTGAATAGGATTAGAGGGCCTGTGGTTCTTCAGTCCCTTATCCCAGACCAAAAAATGAACACAAAACTCACCTTGATCTATGTCTTCCTCTGCTGGCTTTTGTATTTTGCAGTTCCAGACAGTGTACGGGGTTCTTTTAATGAAAGTTGTCACTTCCTATTGAATTCCGAGATGCTTGAATTGTGACTTCTCAACTCTCTTCCAGACCAGTCAGTGTTTTTAACCTAAATATTTAGCAGCTCTGTTGAAATCTTTTTATATCCCTCTTCAGACATAAGCAGGAAACAATACAGCAATCAGTAAACGGAATTTGACAAAGTGGGTTATTATACTTTTGTGATGAGATCTTTTTAATAGCTTGGCACTAGTGTGACACTTCCACTTCATTTCAGAAACCCTCTGTGGTCTTCATGACTGAGTCACTGTTAAGAGGCTCTCTAGCATCTTCTCCAAAGTCAGCTCAGTACATGGGGAAGTGACTTGGAAAAGCTGACTGCCTGCTTTGAAGGAGGCAGAAGAGAATGATGGTGCAAAACCATCATTATGGCACGCGTAAGCTCCTGTGTTCATTCTTTTGAAAAAAAAGACAAATCAACAAAGAAAGTAACGTAGATATTTTGGCATGAGGTGTTTGTAGGGTAGCAGCATATTCTTCTCATGTCAGGGACAGAACATTCGATTTCAAAACTGTGTCCTTTTCCTATTCACAGCAACAGCATGTGTAAAGTATTGCTAGACATCTTTACAGGATGCTTAATGGTGTGCTTGTGCTTAGGCCATAATACCTTTAACAGAAAGGTGTACCTGTATTGACCCAGTACAGAGTTAGATAAAATGCTATAGCCTTGGGCTCTAGTGTGGTGAGGAACCTTTTCAGCTAAACATCCGTGCAAGCTTAATGATGTCCAGCTCTTACTTTTAAGAGTAATTGATGTTTTACCATAGCAAATACAGTTTTGCTTTCCCATGTCCTGCTGGTGGGTATTTTGTTCTGCACAGTGGAATTCAGTGACACACTTCTGCTTCATACGCACTTCCATGTCAAACACCGCTTTGTCAGACTGCCCCACTGCTGCCATCTGTGCTGGCACAGACATTTGTGTGGCCACACAGCACTGGGATGGAGAATAAGTATTCCTGACAGTCGTTCTTCTTTTTGAGCTTTTCTCTCTAAGTTCACTGTGAGCAAGGTTTTTGATAGACACGCATCAACTGTATTGAAACTGCAATCCAGCAGTAGTCCCTGTGTCATTAGTATTTAATTTGCTGAGATTATGTGATAAATTAATTTAGTTAAGGGTCAAACAGTATTTTGAAGGATACTTGTTCTCATTTAATTTTCTCAATCTGAGAAAGTTATTAAAAAGATTTGCAGGCATCCTAAAAGAGTTGGCTATTGCTCTGAGTTATGAGGTGTATTTTTAGTCTTGCCAAGAATGATTTTCTTATGGAATTAATGGTCCCTGAAAACTGAATACCTAGGAGGCCTTTTTGAGGAAAATGAAAGATTGAGGCAGACTGGATTGACCTTGACATAGCATTACACTTCATTGTGTGATCCTAAGGACCAGGAGGGGACACGCTAGCAGAAAGCACTTAGAAAGCTTCTAGATAATTAGAGAATTTCTAACATGCCTTTCCACTGACTACCTGAAGTTGATGCTACCAATTTCTTCATTTTATGTATCATACTGATGTCTGTGCTGCTGTTTGAGACATGCATGCATGGAAAAGTTACTGCAGCAGAAGCTAGGGAAAGATTCATTGTACACTAGGTATTCTATTAGTGCGCATGGAAATATTTCAGTGTAAGAACACACCTGCCTTCTTTTCTGGACCTGGAATTTGAAAAGGTGTTTTTATCACTGCAAACTATACATTGAGTGCCATAATAGTAAAACTAGAGCTTTCATCCACGTTAAAACCATCCTGACAGGTAGCTTGAAGGGGACAGGTGAAACTTCCAGGCCGTGTTTTAGCATATGCTATATCTTACCAGTCCTGAGAACTGAATTTATAGAAAACTCTGCAGACGTGGACTTTGCACAGAGGTCTAGACTCAACATCTAAAAATACAATAATGTTCAAAGGCAAAGTTCCAAAATGCCACTAAGTCTCTAGTCCTATGCTGTGACCCTTGAGAATAGGGAACTGTATGTAGAAATTCCTACTGATGGATAGCATTGTAGCAGCTGAAAATTTCTGTTGGCTCCTCACAATATTGTATATCATCTAAATGTCATGAGAAGGGACTATTTCAACATTGCTGAGTTATTTAAGAGTCACTACTGCCCTTGCCAAAGCATCCCTGCTCTGGGACCAGCTCTGTCCCTGAGGAGTGAGAGAGAGAAAAGCAATTTTTCATTCCCCCCCCCTTTCCTACTCTAGCTGCCAAACTTGAGCTCTTCCCGTGCTGCTTATAGATGAGATCCTCCCTTTGGCCCACAGCTTTGCTCACCTTTACAAAAGTACCACATCTGTGCCCACCTTCTCTTATCTACTGGTGCCGAGCTGAGTTTTCTCCTTGTTTCCCTTCCTAAACCTGCAGTCAAAACTCCTCAGCACTTTTTAATGTCAGACCTAATTAAACGTGATGCTTCATAAAGAAGCTGCAACTAGAATCAATCAAAACAAGTAAATTTTCTTATAACACAAAGGCACAATCAGGTTATGCAAATGAGACGTGTCTCCAGGCTCCTGGCAGGCTGCCAGCATGTTTTTTACTTCTGTGAACTTCTGCTGTAATAGGAAAAGCAGTGTTTAGTGGGGAAGGCTGTGTGGTAGTGCTGCCACTCCTGCCCACGTCTAGTTCTGGAACAGGTATCAGAGGTTTTGGATCCCACTTTTGCCAGTGCTGGCAGTGGGGTCGTCTTCACCCAGGGGGGTTGGTCTCGATGATCTCTAGAGGTCCCTTCCAACCCCTACAATTCTGTGATTCTGTGATTCACTTGCAGCCTAGCAGTGAGGAATTGTAGGGAAATGTAGAAAATGGGCTTATGGAACTTGGGGCTGGAACCAGACATGGCCTGGAGAGCAAAGTACTGGAATTGAGTCTTGAGTGTCAGTATAGTGATGTTACAGTCTCTGTGCTGGAACTTACAGGGAATGTGACCTCTTGTTTGGAACAGAAGAAAATCGTCTACTGTGAGTAAAGCTGGAGGGCACTTCTGTGGACTTTTCCCCTTGTGCAGTGGAATGCTGTCAGCATTGCAGTGATGGAGTCTTCTAGGCTTTTTTTCTTCAGGGGGAGAACTTGAGAACGACTTGTGTGAACTACTTCAAATGTCTAGAGCATTTTCTTGAATTCTCGCTTCAGGAAAAAAAAAGCAACCCACAGCAAGCTGTTCTCTTCAAGAAAGAGCTAAAAGCTTTCTGTAAAATTGTTCTGCTGGAAATTGAAGGAGATAAGGAAAATATTAAATAATTAGAAAATAATAATCTCTGGTTCTACCTCATGTGTTTCCCCTCCCTTTGTTCCACCCACATGCTGCTAATTTTCATCTTCCTGCACATCAAGACGTCAGAGGCTGCTTACAGAGAAAGTTGTTTTTCTTGAGTTGTATGCATGCTTTATTAATGCCTCAGAGATGGTGAAGGAAGGGAAGTAGGAGGTGGGGGGTCAAGGGGACAGAAGGACAGTTTTTCTTATGGTCTCACTCCTACCAAAGGGTGACCATTTGTTCACTGTTGCATTTGCCAGTTGCCATGGCATCCCCCTCTCACTCTATCCTGGAGGTGTATTCTTGATATAATTAACAGCTCTCCTCCTTCTGTCTGCTGCAAAAAGCAATCATTAAGTGAACATGAAGGAAAAAGTCACTGTTTTATCTTTTAGTTTGTCTATCCATGTTTTTCATCATTTTCTCTCTTGGTCCATTTTGTGTATGAAAGTATTGCTGGAATGTTGTCTGCGTTGGACGTTAAGTGTCAACAAAGGATTTTGTTAGGCTGGAGTGCAGTTAAATTAGATGTATATAACGTTCACTGTGTTCTGTATATAAAATCGTAATATTAAGAAATAAAAGGTTCCTCAGAGTCTGGATTACAGATGATGGATATTGCTGTTCTAATGTACTTGGGAGAAAACTTCCAAAGGAGATTAGCTTCAAATATTGCTATGGAGAGACTGAGAGGAAAAAATGTGAGAAGACATGTAGTAATTAAAGCACAACATTGAACGTAGCCGGGTTGTCATTCAGGCTTCCTGGTGCACCTTTCTATAAAGTGGATGCTGACTTCAATCCCACCACGATCCCACACTTCCAACATGAGACCAATTTAAAAAACCACCACCACCAAACGTTATGTAACAGTTACAGTGCCAGCATCTTTCGTTAGGAAACTTCTGTTGGGAAGACTGTCGCTTTCCCATTTTATGGAACATTGGATCATTGCTTTTTCCCACAGCCACAGAGCAGTAAGGTGTTCCAGAGGCAGTATCAGTAAGGTGCCTGTAGGATTTACTTGTTTTTCAGAATGTGTTTTGAAAACAACAAGGCAGAAATAAAACCTTGATCAAGTTGTCAGCTCGTGTCTTGGCAGGTAGTCTGTAAAGTACAATTTTATCATAACTTGACTTAATGCCCAATTTTTTTTCTTTGCTTTTGTTGTCTCATTACTGAAGTGCCTCACTGGGAAACTACAGGAAGCTATTTTTTTCCACTAACATCTTTGAAAAAAATCATTTATTTTTACCACTACCTTTCCTGGAGGTAGGCTGTCCTAATGCCCATTTTCCTGAATGTTCTTTGTTTACACCAGCTTCCACTGTGATAAAGGTTTCCTCATAGGCTTCCTGAAGCTGAATGGCCTCTTTGCAAGGAGTATGAAGAAACAATCAAGGTTTGAGCAAATACAGAGACTTATATGCACTCCTGTATGTGTGTAAATTATAATCCAAGCAAATATGCATGCTAAGTGTTCATTTGAAATTTGATTTTATACAAATTTCACAATGAAGAACGTTTTCCTAGATATTTGAAAGGACAGGAAATAAGATAGCAGGTATTTCTGGAAGTATTGGGCTGTTTTTCTCACAGCCAGTGACACGTTTGGATATTAACGTCTTAAATGTTTCTTCTATCCACTTTGATAGTATAGTAGTTCAGACAAAAATAGAAATACTTCTGTATTTCTATTCTGTAACTCAACTTATTTCCAGAAAAACCAAGAAAAAAGTCCAGTCCTGACCAGATGAATGTGGTATTAGAACAAAAGTTAGGAAGAAAGCAGATAAGTTTTCATCTTACTTCAGCTGTATCCACTTGTTCTCTGAATAGCATCCTTGTGAACATAAGACATGGTAACTAAAGCCAATTCATGATCGAGCTACTGTATTTCAAAAGCAGCAGTGATAATGGAGAAGCTCAGCACGGTGAGGTAGGTTGGAGAATGAGGGAAGGTGAATTTTTGTTCTTTTAGCAATGGAAAGGAGAAACTGAGAAAAATATCCTCATGAAAAACCACATAAAACACTGGTAGAGGGGTTGTCACTGCTGCTCAATTCCTGCTCTACTAATCTTTATGGTGCCTTACTGCCTGTATAGCAGTAGAACTAGATGAACATAACGTGTTTTTGGCAAATCGGAGACTTCCTGTAATGACTTTTTCTGGGTTTGTTTCTCAAATACAGTGTTAAAAGTTCTGGTGTTTTCCTGGATGCACTCACCTGCATGGGGGTAAAAATGTGGCCCCAAAATTCTTGGTGAGCAGCATAGCTAGCAGTCATACTCTAACCTGGGTTTTGTGAGTAGCATCACTTACTGATCAGAGGTGCTAGAATTCTTGCTGTTAGATTAAGAAATTCTTTAATAGGTCATATCTGAAAGGCTCCTTTTAAATTCTTAATTAAAAAATCTATGGTTGCTACTCTTCAGTACAGGATGGTACTTTTTGACTGTGCATAAGGAAAGATTTTATTGAGACAGAAACATACTAGTTTTGACTTTACTTTATGTGCAATTAAAATTTTACTGTCCTTATGAGGCAGGCTGATTTTCTGTGGAAAAAATCTCTGGAAAAAAGAAACCCTGCAACTTCTTCTGGATGAACCAATTAAAAATAGAATTTGTTTTTTGTTTTGCCCCTGATAGGACATTTGTATTTTGAGAGAAATAGGAATATGAATTCATTCAATCTCTGTATACCAATAAGGGTTATTTCAGTCTCAACTTTTTTTCCTTGTGTGCTGATCATCTACAAGTTACAGGAAGGCCTTCCTCTCACCAGTGTTTGTTGGTGCCTCTGTTGCCTAGTGAGATGTGATGTGGCAGCCACCAGCCTTCTGCTCAGCTGCCAGTTCCCAGCGGTGTTCTGTGGCATCTTCTCTAATCCCTTGATGGAATACTGATCCTGTGGGGAGCTCATGAATTGTATCATCTCGGAGGGCATAGTAAAAAAGCTGGAGAGCAGGGTTTGCTTTGCAGAGGATCTGTAGAGGCTTGCACTGACAGGAACTGCAACAGAAGTGACAAACAATAAAGAGAAATTCAGAGTCCTGCACCTGAGGCAGGATGACTCCTGTGCAATGTAACTGGCTGTAGCAGCTTTGCAAAAGAGACTTGGAGTCCTGGGGGATAAGAAGTTGAACCTGGGTCTGCAGTGTGGCATTATGGCAGTGAAGTTCAAGAGAGCTGAGTTGTTCATCCTGGAGAGGAGAAGGCTCTTGGAGGGTGGGAGCTTGAATTGCCATCTACAGTAGAGAGGAGGGAGCCCGATGAGAGGCAGCAGTCACAAGTTGCAGCAAGAGAACATTGGATAAGGTGATAGGAAAAAAATGTTCAACGAGAAGGTAGCAAAGCACTGGAACAGGGACCCAGGGAGGCTGTGGAACCTCCATCCCTGGAGATGCATGGAACTGAGCTGGACACAGGCCCTGAGTAACTTGAGCTAAGTCAATTTTGCTTTGCTGGGAGTTGGACCGAAGAACCTTTCAGAGAGCCCTTCCAGCTGGAATTACTCCGTGATGCCGTGTTCTTTCTGTCAGTAATCGTTTTCCTTCCGAGTTCTGTCCCAGTCTGCTGAGTTATTTTCCAAATATCCTCTGATAATAGTTGTACTTTGTTAGAGAAATGCCATTTGAGGTGCAGATATATTTCTAGCAAGCAACTAACTAGTAGTACTCTCGTATATTTCTGCTGGGGAAAAACAATGAATACAATACGAGCACAGAAATTACAGGTTCTATGTAATGTATTATATGAATTAATGAAATGCATGGGTGTGAGGGGTTTTCCCTCTAAATCACAGCTGAGAACATTTCCTCTAATGATTTCACTTCTGGCATAAAGCTTCTGCAGTATAATATCCCTCAGCTTTATGTAATCCCATTTGTGCATCTCGAGACCTTTGGTTTTGGAACTGATGCTTTATACATCAGGAACTTGCTGGTTTTGGAGGTAGAATAGACCTTATTGGATCCTGTGTGGCAACTGATTTGAATGTAGCTGCTTTTTAAATTTTTCTGTGTGTGTGCACATAAGATCTCACAGATTTAATCACATGCTATTTAGAGATTAATTAATTAACTTCAGGAATTTTAAAAATACATTCCACTGTTTCTTTCTTTATTTTTTAAGTGTATGCTTTCCAGCCTTGAACTGCAAGGCATCATTTTTCCATATGATGTTTACTTTGTTCTCCTAGTTAAATTCTGCTGATTCTTCTGGCGTTGTAATAAATCTAAGATATTAGGGCTTAATGTGATTCTACATCTGACCACAGAATTCCTTATTTCTATTCCAAACATGCTGTAATCACCACGGTTAAAATCATTCATGTTAGAGATATGAGAGGTAAAGGTATAAGGCAGAGAATAAGCAGCTGAGGTTTCACTCAGCTGTATCTTTTATGGTACTATAAGTCTCCATTTAATGAAGACTGGAAAGAACATGAAATAAATACATCCTGTGGCCTCACGGGCAAGAATGCTTTATTTTATTACTGATAAAAGTTATAGAGAAGATACTCATTCTGTGGGTGCTTTGATTTCCTTCCGTGGTGAATTTATGTCACTCTTCAGTCTACGTAACTGACAGCACTGCATTGAATTCTTGGTTCTGGCTTTAGAGGAAGGTGTTGCTCTTGGTGCAACTGTTAACTTCTGTAAACACAACCATTTTCCCATGTGTTGTTCTGAATAGGGCACCAACATTGTTCAGTTCTGCAGTTACTGGAAATTTATGATTTAGGATTAGGCTGATTGGTTTTCTGTGTGCAAATACATATTTCTATTTTCCCCATTTCTTCTCATACCACCTACAAAGAATAATTTATTTTAATCATTTGCCTGCTCATTCAGGCCAAGGGTTTGTCAACATATTCTTGAATGAAATAAATTAATTTTTGTTAGTAAGAGTTTGTAATTCATGTTTACTGATGGATTTGAGGAAAGTATGTTGTTGGGAGAGATTTGTTAAGTAAAGCACTATAACTTTGAATATGAATAAATGCTCAATTGTTTGATAAATAGATTAAGGAACAGAAAAATCTGTAAAAAATGACATTTGGAGGTTCTCTATTTTATTTTGATAATAACGATTGATTTTATATTTGCTTTATATATATTTATAGTGTTTCCCGTGTACAAATAATTGAGCTGCCTGCAGGTGTCACTCAAACAGGTAGCACGTGCAGAATTACTGGCATGTATTTTCTCATGTCTGTCCCTACCCTCTTTTGTTTTACACAGTCCACAGCAGAAACACCCACAACCCCAAAGCATACGAAGGACAACAGAGAGAGCTTCTTCCCAGTAACACCAGCCACCCTGCATCCTGCCCCAGTGAATCCAGACACTGTGACTCCTGAAAATCTCCTGAGATTGAACGATCTGCATTCCAAATCCAAACCAGCCTCTTCCTCTTCATCGTCCTCCTCCTCAGCATCTTCTTCAGTGCCTCCATCCCAGGAGTCACACAGGGACACTGAACATCTCCGGAGTCAGAATGCAGAGACTGCTCCCAGCATGAGTGATCTTGCACGTGGTAAGTCTCAGGGAGGCAGAACATCTTGGCCTTCTCTGATTTGTTTGCAAAGGCCACATGGTGAGTCAGTGCTTGAGTTCTGATTCTGTCTCATTTTCTGATCACTAGACCATACTCAAAAGGCTGCACAAATAGAGGTTTTGTTTTGGGGTGCATGTATAAAACAGAGATTTTGTTTTGGGTTGCATGTATAAAATTAATACATCTTTTATTTACTAGGATACAGTAAAGAGCACTGAATGTAACTTGCGTATGAAATCATGGAATAGCAGCCTAAAAATAGAACTATGTTTAGATACATAATTTAAGTCTCTAGTGGCATTAAAGGGTTTGTTGTTTTTCTTCAAAGAGGTAAAGATAAACTTCTTCAAAATACCTCAAATGTTTTAAAAGTGATTGCAATTGAAATAGACTGGTGGATAGCCTACATCTGACTTGTAAGTGACTGATTAACATAATTAGATGCATAGATACCACAGCCACTTATATGTGTGTAGAGATAAATAATACTGTGAAAATTCCAAGCTTCTGCATGACTCATAAAGTTAGTATATCACCACCATTATGCTTCACATTTGAGAAAAGAAGTATTTGGCAGGACTGGAATGCTGGAAATATATTTATAGTCCTAGTATGGCTATGTGCAAGGTTAGGCTACAGAAAAGGATTGAAGAAGCAAAACAAATGTTATTTATTCTGTAGAAAGATGATGTGATGTGCTCAGGATGGTGTTATGTATTCGGTCCTATATAGATTGTCTAGATGACAAGAGTTAAATGAGAATGCCATCATGGCAGGCTGACACTGTTAGCAGTAATCAAAATCACTGTGCAAGGCAGTGTTGTTGCACTTCAGGAATGAAGTAAGATTAGCCCCAGTTAGCCCCAGACTTCTCCTGGGTGCCCAAAGACGCGGCTGTGCTTATCTGTGGGATGCTGTGCATATCAAGGTGGCAGAGCACCTGCTATAGCTTGTACTTTTTTCCATCCTTAGCAGGAACACTCTCTGAAAAAGCTTCTGCTACTTTTCGTGCTCACTCCATCTGCTCACTAGCTTGAACCTTAAACCTACTCAAAATGCCATAGGCAGGTTAATAAGAGCCCAGATAAAATTTTGAATGAAGCATTCACATACAGGTACTAGGGAACGTGGCATATGAGGATACAGTGGAAATAGTACCTATATTTGTTGGAATCAATGTTGCATAATATCATTTCATAATTAGCAGAGTGATCTACTCTGGATATTTTGTTAAAGTAATCTCGCTTTGTGACTTTTATTCATATACTTATGATTTTTTTTCCTCACATAAGCAGCCTTGGTGTCTAAATGCACATAGTCTTCTGAATTCATTGGCAGTGAAGAGCAGACGAGGGAGAAATCAGTTTTCCCAACTTGTTGGGCTTTGGGTACAGAATGACATTGAAATTTAATATCCTATATTAGGAGTTGCATTATAATAATCTATAATAATCTCCCTTTTCACAGAACTAGGGAGAAATCTGTCTTGAGAGGAAGAAGGAAAGGGGAATGATAAGGAAGGGAATGACTGAGTCAATGTGTAAAGCACATTTATTGTTGTTCTTATGTTGCTGAAGGAATGGTGTTGCAGGGTGTTGTAAGATATCTTGGCAGGCTTGTTCTGCAGGGATTCGCTCAGATTTGTGCCTAGAGAACGAAGAAGAAAATCCTCTAGATCATGCAGTTGCTGTGCATTTACGAAGGAGACTGGTAGGAATGACAGTGCAAATAAAGAGCTCTCACATTCTCTCAGTTTTCAAACAAAACTCATGAGCATTTCTGACGTGCTTTCCTCTCTGCAATTTCCCAGGCTGCCTTGCAGTGATTAGAACGTTTATTTTAATCTTTTGACTTCCTAGGCTTTGTTAAGGTGGGGAGGTTTCACATTGTTCTTTCTTCTTTTATGCTTTCTATACATCATCTTGGTTGAGGGAGATGGAAGAGCTAGCTGCCATAATTATAACCCCGAAACCATGCATCTGAAGATCAAGAGGCTCTCTCTGCAAAGCTCTGATTCCAGTGCGGGGTGTGTGTGTGTGTTGTATCTGGCTTTCTGCTCTCAGACTTACCTGACAGGTCATTTCTCTAGCTGAGAAAGATACCAATTACTGCTGTGTCCTTTCCTTTTCTTCTCTTTTAAATTCTCCTACCTTTGCTCCCACCTCCTTTAAAAAGGATTATTTCTAATTCAGTTTTACTCCTTTTTCATCTGCCTCTCATTAGCTCTGTTCCTGATTCAGAGTAATCTGTTTTCATCTTTTTTCTCTTCTCATTTTTGTGACCTCCTCTTCTATCTGTCTGTTTGTTTCTGTGAGAATATTGCACGTCAGAGTATTAGTTGCTATCATTTTCTGTGCCTTCACCTAGAAAAAGTAATGGCTTTAAAATCAAAAGTATTCACTCATTTCTTTTGTGAATGTTTTAGTGGGATTTTATGTCTAATATAACTAGCTAGGGCAGAATACAGCATGATGAAATTCAGCATCAAAGTAATAGGAGTGGTAGTTTTGATATGAGAGGTTCCTGCAGGTAGGCATAACTGTATGTGAGACTCTGGAAATGTGAGTATTTTGACGCAGCCTGTAGTTTTTTCTGGGGAAAGTAAATAGGGTAATCAGGATAAACCCTCTCCAGTGCGTCACATTGCTCTGTTGATACACTGTTCTAAATTGTTGGAAAGTCATGACTTTTTCATTTTTGTTGTCCTTATCCAAATAATGATTCTTATAAGGGATGGACAGGAAAACTTTCATATCCTATTTTTGAAGGTTTGTTTACTTGGAATTAATACCTGTTTTGCTTAAAAGAATCAACTCAGCAAATTGTCATTTAAATTAAAGGTAGAAGAGTAGCAATTTTCCCCTTCCTCCATTAAATTCATGTGCACTGAATTCACGAAGCACTAAATGTTTTGATGGAAAACCAGGAAGTTCATGATATAGGTGTCTGGGCTTAGAAATTCAGAGCTAAGGAAGACTACCAGTTCTTTCTGTAGTGTGCAGGGAAGCCGCAGCCCATAAGCCATGTAAGTACTTTGCTGTAATTTCAGATGTTTCTTATGCAGGCACAGCAGGGCAGTAGAGGTTTGAATGTTTTTCAACCTGTAGAACTTTCAGACTACAACAAACGAGCTTGTGAAGAAAGTTGCATGAAAGGGTAAACAGCAGTGTTGTTGCAGTGAGAAATGAATTTCAATTGCTTTAATTTTGTTTAACCTTATTTTAGCTATGGAATGCAATTCAAACTTTCGGTTTGAAAGGACCTGCAGTAGTTCAATCTGATTTATGATCAGTCTCTTCCACTGTTTTTTTTTCTGCTGAATTCAAAATTGTGCATTAGAGTACAGAGCCGATCTCAACAAGTAGCTCAAAAAAGCTGAAACACAGAAAATGTTATAGACTGACCATAGGCCTGGGGCCTCACGTGAGCTTCATTTCACACTGCTCTTCCAGCAGTTACCTGCTGTAAGGATTTTCTTGTATGTGCATGTCCTTTGACTCGATGATCTTGTATCAACTTGACTTCTGTTATTTCCTCCTTTGTTTTCCATGTTGGCAGCTTTCTACCTCCGTTCCCCAGGCTGTTTTCCTCCGGGGCTTTAAAGATCTCACCTTTAAGCACTTGTAACCTCATGCCTGTTGTAGCATCCTTGAGTGGAAGTCATCTGTTAGTGACTGTAGGGCTGCTAATAGAAATCAACCAGGCAGACCTCAGCCAGCTCTGCATTGTCTCTGTGCTCTCTTTCTGCATCTGCCTCCTGTGCTGGCATTGGCATTCTCACTTCCTCCTATCTGATCCTTCCTTTTCATGAAGCTTTTTATTTTTCACAGTGGATGTGCTCTGAAAACAACTTCACCACTGAATGTCAGCAGGGGTTTTCCTGTTTGTGAATGACTCTTTAATTCCCTTTTGCCTGATGCTTAGGCAGTTCCAGTCAGCTGTGTCTTCTCCTCTTCCCTTTGGAAGTAACTGATTCAGTTTGCTATTGCAACAAATTCATTTCAGAAAAGTTTTTCACTACACTTAATGCCTATTTCTAATCTTTACCCTTTGGGTTGTTTGTTCTTTTTGTTTGGTGGATTTTGTTTAATTTTGTTTATTCAATCCAATATTGTGCAGAATTGAAATTAAAATTGTTGTTGGTTGTATGTACCCCTGTTAATCAGTAAGAACAATTAGGGCAGGAACAACAGCTTCCAAACTGGCCTGTGAGGTGATGGTAAGAAGCCTGGTGCAGAGTGTGGGCTGGGCAGGCTTGGGGTCAGAGAGAAATCCTGGAAATCCTGGGAAAGCTCTGCCATATGGATATTTGCACTAACAGAGAAGATGTCTTCTGGAGACCACAAAGATTTGGAAAAGAACATGGTAATGATGCTATATTGTTGCAGTATGTTTCAGTTGCACTAGTTTTAGATCGCTGCCAGCAGAATGAATGTTTTACACACTGCTGCACAAATGAAGACTGAAGAGAGATGTAGTTATAAGCCTACTGCACAGGTTTTGCATTTACAGATTTCTTAGGAAAATTCTTTTGAAATAGTATAATGAAACTCACCTGTTCTAAGAGCTGCTTTTGCCCAGTTGTATTGTGTTTAATTTGGCTGTCAGGTCAGAGGAGGATGAAAAATACTAGCAGAGGAAGAAGGGGCTTATGGTTTTTGTTGAATAATCAGTCTATACAATTCACAAGGAGCAGACCACAGATGAGTGACTTACTGTCCACAGGTACTGTGTGTGATGCTCTGAAATGATGTACTCTTGCTAAATCCAGTAGTAAAACACAACTATCAATTAACTATTTCTTATAATGCCATTTGAAAGTTCACATAATTGCATACAAAACTGTTATCTCTTTGATCTAGGCCCACTGATGTTTTTTTTTTATTGAAGGTGTTGGGGATTATTGCTATGTTGTTTGTTTTGGTTTGGGCTTTTAACAAAGAGAGAAGGAAAGTTACTACTGAACTTGAGAGCGTATCTTTACCAGCACGTCCTGCATCTCTAGGAAGCTTGAGAGCAGCAGGAAGTGTTCTCTGGACACGAGAATTGCACTGGCAGCACTGTTAGCCTGCCCCAGCATGGCTTTTCCATACCAGGGGCCTGGAAGCCTGGGAGTTACTGTGGGCTGGGGGCTATTCCCAAGAAGCAATTTCAGAGCAACCACCTGTTTTTTTACTACCATCAGTGCTGTCCTGTCACAGCTGACCTTGGCATTAGGGAGGAGCGTTGGGTATGTCTGATACCACTGTCTAATAGCCAGGACCACAGTTATAAATACAGCAGTATGCCATCTTATTACAGTGCCAACTTCTGTTCACCAGACTGTTTGAATTTATTTCATTTCAGGGAGCCGTAGAACTTGTGCTGCACAGCTTTCTGCTTCCAAAATTACTCTGGTGCTTAATTTTAACACATGGCTTTGTGTGTCAGCTTTGAATGTAATTTCCTGAATTTGGCATTTCAAGTCAAATTCTTATCTCTGCAGCTATGACTTCGTTGTTTGTTGTTGTGTGATTGTGTTTTGTTATTTTTAGAAATAAACATCATGGCAGGAAAGTGGGAATTAATATGGAGAAGGTAAATGTGTAAGGAAAAGAGTATACTTACTATACGCCTTGGTGAACTGACTGCTGCCTGCTGTGGTGTATGGTGTAGCACCTCATCACAAATGCAGTTACTTGATGGCTCTGTTGCTTCTGTGGGTCAGCATTCTTAACCGAGCTGCGTTCAGCTGAACCAACCTGTGTTCCAGCGCAGTCTTTCCATTGACTTGGTAGCACAGTGTATGAGGAAACTCTGAGCTCTTGCAAATTCAAGCTTTCCATGCCCTTTTGCAACTGCTGTATGGGAAAAAAACTGTATTAAATTCCAAGCACGCCAGAGGGTGAGGCAGATGGAATATTGAAAATTAATTGTTTACACATTAGCGCTATTCTTTGGAGGTGTGGTAGGATATTGACTTCATCGTGTCAGGGAGCGACAGATTAGGTGCATTTCCATCAACATACAAATATCCACCTGTATGGTAAATGGGTGACACAAGTACCTGCGTAGCCATTTAAATATAAAGTAAATCCTTTGTCACTGGGACAAATAAAGCATGTATTTCTTGGTGTCTGCAGGCACACAGAATGCAGTCGTTACTCTTTTGAAGTGGTTGGAGGGCAAGGTGGTACAGATCTGCTAAATCATAGTCATGTATTCTCAGGCTTTTTGTCTGACACACAGAAGTGCTGGGGAAGGTGCTTTGCAGAGGGGTGAAGCCAAGAGGCACAACCAGTTTGTGTAAGCCCTTGAAGCTCTTCTCTGTTCATTTCTCCAAGCATGCTCTTCTGAAATCGTGTTGGTGTTCTGTTCTGGAGTTCAAAGCTCAGTTCCTTCCTTTTCCCCATAATGAAATGATGCTTTGTGCACGCGCCGTGAGTTGCTTGTAGCCTTTCACATATCTGTGCTTTAATACTTCACACCACCTCCCTCAGCAACTGGAAGGCATTTTTCCAGGTGCCAGTCACATTTTCTGGGCTTGTCTTCCAGCCCTCACGTAATAGGTTGAGTGCATGACTAAAGGGTTTCTCGAAAACCCAGCTAAAATGTTTTATAACACTGGGATGTTAATGTCTCCTTATAGCTGACAGCAGAAGGAAATTGAGCAATGAAGTGCAGGGCACAGCACACAGACAGCAGAGCAGCTGCTTGCTGTTACAGTGCGGCTGCTTTTAAACTTTCTCCACATCTGCAAATTGCCGAGTGAATATTTTCATACAGACACGTCCAAATAGGACATAAATTGTCGTCTGACTATAATAAAGGTGGGGGAGTTGTATAATCTCTGTGTTTATAGTGTAGGGATGTATGTATATACTGTATTCTCTGTCTAAAGAGGCAGCGAGAGAATATTAACTGTGATGAAGTCATGAACCCAGCGCCCGCTATAGGCATCTGCAAACACTGGTTGCCCTGGCAACAAGTGGAAAGAGGTTGGAGAGGAAAGCTGGAGTAGGTTGTTGCATTGAATTGTTTTCAGCTTGTTTCTTCCTCACTAAAGCAGGGAGATGTTGAGAGGTATGATGTCCTTCTTTCTATGCGTATACTATTTTATATGTATTTAGACAGCTGTCGGGAAAGGGAAGGCTGACAAAAATACTTATAATTCAGCTCGGTTGGAGATGAACTTTTCCATGTAAATATTCATATGCATTGCAAATCCGTGGGTTTTCTCTATGCTTTTTTGTGTGTTGCGTTACGAGGTGAGAGTGCAGAACCTGTCCCATCTTCAGCCTGGAGACCAACGCATATTACATCTTCCCAAACTGGTTTTGTTTTAACCTGGGATTGTAGAGCTAACGTTGGAAAGCCTGCAAGAACAGTGCAAGTACTGCGTATGTATTACCAAAAGATTTCTTAACTGAGATTAAATCCGAGCTTCAGAACACCTTTGGATTGTGCTGTAGTTATATTCTTGTGCTCTTGCACTTGTGAAGAATTTTGTGGCTCATGAGTTAGTGAAGTCTTTCCCTCCCTGGGGAAAGTTTTTATTAGGAAAAACTAGGACGTTATGTTCGGGGCTGTGGCAGCATTGTCCACATGGTAAATACCAAGAGATACTCTTCGGAAATCTGTTGCAGACAAATGACAGGAGATTCAGCTGTGTGTTGCTTCCTGATTATCCTTCTGCCTTTTGCCCTGTTTCTCTGTAATGAAAAAAGATGTATTTGTGCACTGTATTGAAGTAGTGATAGTGCAAATTATAGACACTTGGAACAGCCAGATCTTATTAAAAAAATTTAAAAAATGTATTTTTCTCATTAACTTAATGTTTAACTTAGAAATAATGCCATGAAAGCGACTGTTACCACAAAAACAAATTTGCACAGTCATAAAAGAATAAAGTGTATCACCCAATCAGGGGATAAAATTCAGTCACTGTGTATTTGGCACCTGACAATGAAGGATTCATTACCAGGCAGTGGCTCTGGATGTACTGAGAGATGCAGCCTGATAGAATATTAACAAGTGCTGTTTCTAGAAGTGTAGTAATAGAAATACATGCTTGGTGTGCCAAAGTCCTGCCCTTTCATTTCCATTCACTTCTAGATGAAAAAGGGCTGACACACCGTTTTGTTCTAATTAAATCTAGTTTTACTACGCTACAAATCGATACCTTCAAAAGTAAGAAAAGCAAATATGATGTAAAAGATGGAGATTTGTGTGAGAAGCTGCTGCCTCGTAAAAGAAAGTAGACTTGTATCAGTCTTGCAGCGTCTGGTTAGAAATACACTGCTCAAAAGAGCTTTGTCAGGGGGCATAATTTAGTTAAGTAAAGCTCAGCAAATCAGCTTAAGCAGTGATATATCTTATAATTAAACAAAGATTATAATCAACATAAGAGGTAGAGTTTAGTCATTAAACAATAATGCAAATCAGAGCTTTTATTCTGAATGGTGAACTATTAAGTCCCCAGTGTAATTTAGCAGTTGAGTACATAGGAAATAGTTCTCAGTTAGCAGTGTAGTTAAAGCTACAGGATCTCCACTTGATACGGCTTTGTATTTGCCAAATGAATTGGTGTTTTGTCTCCTTGGTTAACAAGTGGATAAGGAAGGTTCTGTTGGTACTTACCCTAGATTCTTTAGACTCTGAGCCTGTAGCGATGGAGTAAGCAAAACAGAGTTGCTGTCTTAGCTGCCTTGCAGGATGATCTGAAGACATCATTTTCATCTTGCTTTTCTTCAGAGGTTGGTGTAATGCTCTGTCTTCCCACCGAGTATCTTGTAGCCATTTCAGTGCGGCAGTCTGGGTTTAGACTCCGTTTGTTGTCAGCTGCTTGGGGTGTAGTGGGATGTGTGTTTATTGGCTTTGGGCCACATGAGGGCTGATCCTTCTTCATATGGTCCCTTGTATTTCTCAGCACGCAGTTAAATCATGCCTGTCTTATGTAAAGAGCAGGCACGTACATAGAGTCATCTTCAGCCTCTCTTCTGTTTCACAAACAAGGAAACAATGAGTTAGAATTCTCCTAATCCAGATTCCTGTTGTTTTATTGCTTCCTTCTCTGTCCTTTTAAGCTGAATTGGTCAGATGCAACTATTTTTTCCTACTGTCAGGACCATGTTTTGTGCAGGAAAGAGAATGAGAACTGTTCTTCTGCACTAGACCGTTCCATTTTGTGCTTGATAGAGAGTGGAACATCACAGAACAGAGGCTGCTGTGATTTGTGCTGTAGTGTGTGACCTTTCCTTTTTGGGAACTATAGGAGAATTCTCTGCAAGCAAACTCATTTATCCTAAGGCTTGTATTGGCTGCCAGCTACCAGTTTAGACAATGGGTTCTTTTATTTTACCAATGAAAATTAGTGAATGAAAGAGCTGAACAGCCTGCTTTGGTAAGCTTTTTTGATGCAAATTATTCAAGAACCCTAGAAATACAATGCATTTAAAAAGTTGTATCTTTCAAACTGCATCTGCCTGACTTCCACCAAGCTCTTTCAAGAATTTCAATTTTAACTCTACAATGGTGAAGTGTTTTCAACGCATAGGGAGTTTGGGGTGGAGAGCAGTTTTCCAATGAGGAAAAGTTGAAAAATAATCCCTTTTAAGTCATTTTGCAGATAAAATCCTAAATTAAATTAGAATGTGGACATATGAGGATTTTAGAGAAGTTAGGCTGTGAATATATATTGCATCTCCTTGTCTGCAGTAGCTGCCTGTGTACAACTTACCCCGTGCTAATGTAAGATAATTCATATTTGTCTGAGCAGCCCTTTGTTGTTGAAGGATGTCTTCATTTCTGTGAGAGAATGAGAGCTTGTTTGTGTACCTATAGCCTTGAAATGCTAGCTGTTTCACTCTGCCCTTCCCAGAAAGGGCTGTCATTAGTAGCTCATAGTAGTTCAGTGAAAATGACTCCTGCTAGGTACAGCATGTAGCCCTGTGTGTAAGAAAAGCAGGTACAGCGGATACATAATGATGAGACTGTGCTCATACACACTAGGATATGAGTTGTAAAGATCCCAAATTCTGGAGTAGCAGAAGGTGGGAACATTAGATTACTTTTTTGGGCTGATTGAGTCAGCCTATCACTGAAAACTGAGCATTTTACATAGCTTCATATTGATTAAATAAAGAAGAAAAATAGAATAGATTTGGCCCTGTTGCTGGATGTTCACAGTAATTAATCTTTCTTAGCAATGAGCTCCACTTCAGTCTAGCTTGTGCCCATGATTGCAGATCAGAGAGACCCATCGATCACACATCTCATCATTAAGGGCGATGGATTTTGTTTTGAATGTATGGCAAGTGATCACCCCTTGTGTCTGCAAAGGTTAATGGTCAGTTGCATGAATTTGTTTCTTGCAGAGGTAACAACATGCTGTAGAACAGATTTTTTTCTTCACCTTTTTAAAGAACATTTTTTAAGAATTTGAACTGATGGCAGCAAGTATAAAAAAGTTGTGATTGCCATCTTAGCTCCCTAGTATTTAATTATGCTCAATCATTTTATAGTTAAGAAATTAAGATTAAAAAAAAAAAAATTCCACAGCAACTTCCACCAGGTGGTTAGACAGCAGAAGGACTGAGGCTTAGGAAAGAGATCAGCATGTCTGTTAATCTGTGAATTATCTTTCATTAATAAAGAGGACGAAGAGCTTGAAGTGCCTTTGGAGGGTCTTGGATTTCAGCAACAGGAGTCACGGCTTTGTCAGCAGATGAAAATGGCTACTGTTGCACCATCATCAGAGCCTGTTTGTTGGCAAGTGGAATCAGTGACCAGCACAAATTCGGGACATGTTTGTACCCAAGGTAGGAGCTTTTTGTGCTTCGGTGCTGAAAATTTGTTCTTCTTTGAGTATCAGTCTGCAGAGATTGATTGATTAGATATGCATTAGTTGTGATGCATGTTACAGAGCTTTTCTGCTGCTTGTCTTCCAGTAAAGTATTTCAGAGTATAGAGGCATTCTTGGCTATGTCACGGCTTCTTGGAGAAGTTCCTTGTAGCCCTTAATGGTTATTCTTTTTGGTGCATGACTCACATACCAAGTACCATAGCAGCAAAGCCAAATAAAAAAACCTCCCAGTACCAGGCTATTGTGCTATGTAGGTTGAGCTTCTTTGAAAGTCGAACTTTTCTTTTAATTGAAATCTTAACACAGGGCGATATGACAACACTCGATTGTTCTGTTGGAATGTTTAGCAGAAGGAAATGATTTTTTGTGATAATCAGACTGAGTCAAATTAACATAAAAAGCAGCATTACAACAGTTAATGCTTTCTATCCCTCCTCTGCCCCCTTTCCAAGAGAAGTAGGAGTTGATATTTAGACTGGAAAAATGTAAAATTTGTATTTTTCAGACAGGCATAAACATAGATATTCATGTTCAGGGTATCTCTCTTTTTTTCTTATTTGTGAGAGTCAGATTATCTTCTGTCTGATTACTGCAGTGTTTCTGGTACTCTGCTCTGAGCTGATTGTCTCCAAATGGAGATGGGTCACTGACCTTGTTGGAAAGCTTCATCTGTTGTGGCAGTTCTTACATTCTTGTATACTGCTGAGAACATACAATTCAATTTCACATCCCTTAGTAGTCAGTGTAATGTTTATTTTTCAGGATAGCATCAGGGATCTGGCATTTTATTTTGCCATGTTTAGGTAGCTTTGTCAATTCCAGAAGCCTTCAAAGAAGGATTTAACAAGACTGAATAAAAAAAAATGTATTAAATGTATTAAAACACCTGTTATTATTATGCATCTGGGATAATCTGTTTTCATTCATACAACTTTAAAAAAAAATCCACTTGAAGCATCATTATTAGTAAAATATCAATAAATTTATGCTAAATTCTCAGTTTTTAATGTGAAAGCATTGTTCCTGCTGATTATTGTTGCATATGTATTGTTTTGTGATAGTGCCTAAGAAAGGGCCAGATCCTTCTTTGCCTCATGAGATGAGCCCTTTCTTAGCAACCTTGGCTGGTAAAGACAGCAAGCATTGCTGAGGAGTATGTAGAGATTACATGATGGTGCTAATCAGTGTGATGCAGTAACATGAGCACACCAAAGATCTGGCTTCTTTGCTGACATTATGCCTAAAATTTTTTATGACAGAATTTGAAGAGAGTAATGAGGAAGTGTTGACAGATATTACTATGTATTTTTCTTAATTTGTGAGGACAGTAGTGGAAACTACAAAGGCCTTGTTTGAAAACGTAGCCAACTGATGGGGGATCTTGACAATATGAATTGATAGGAAATAGGAGCTGACATTTCAATTACTAAAAAGACAACTCTATAGTGGAGGAAGTTTATAAAAGACTTAAGTAAAACTAAGTAGCTTTATTTGGTGCATTACAGAATGGGGAACCAGTTAGAGAATGCAAAGGTAAGATGATTGCATCTGCAGTGAGTGGGAAAATGGTATTTGGGGGAGCCTTTAATCTAGATGTTGGTGGGCCAGTGCAGTACTACCACTTTAATGCTTGGTTTAAATAGACTGAGTTTCTGCTGCCCAGAAAGATTTTTTAAAATTATTATTGAATTCCAGTTGCCATTATAGAATCTTCAGGCGCTTTGTTCTTCTGTTTCTGAATCATAATTAAAGCAGAACTTGAAGAAAGACCTTTTGAGCTAGCCATATGTCTGACAATCAACTGCTCGCTCTTCTTTGACATCTGAAATCCTACATAGCTTCCTAACATGTTTTTCTTATTATTTTCTGTTTAGCCTCCAGTTCCAAGCCTGAACTCAGCTCCAGTTCACAGACTTTGGGAAGTCAGCAGAACAAGACAGATGGCACCCGAGTAAAAACTCGCGTTCTGCCCAACATGCCAAAGCTTTTCATACCTTCATCTGTCACCAAATTTCCACCTGAGATCACTGTCACTCCACCCACTCCCACCCTCCTTTCTCCAAAGGGCAGCATTTCAGAAGAGACCAAGCAAAAATTAAAGGTAATAAAAGGGAAACAGTAATTTTTTGGCTTATTGTTTTTATCTTAATTCGCCCCTCAATAAAATACTCGTGCGAAAGGAGCAACTGTTCCTGTCCCCAGTTCATAAGCAGAAGTAGCATAAATAGGGGAAGACCTATGCCTGTCACTGCTCAAGAGGCATTTGGATAATGCCCTTAATAATATGCTCTAACTTTTGTCAGCCCTGATGTAGTCAGACAGTTGGACTTGGTGATCTTTGTATGTCACTTCCAGCAGAACTATTCTATTTTGTTCTAAGAAGCTAGCTATTACTAACAAGATTCAGTTTTTAAGAAGTGGTGAAATTCCTGCCATGGGTGGCATCAGAGCTATCCTAGTCTGTTTCCCTTTCTTGGGAATTAAACAGAATTATCAAAATGTGTGAGGGAGTTAGTGCAGCAATTGCAATTCTTCCATTAGTGAAAGCTACCAGAATAGTGACTATGGGGAAACCTACTGGTTAATGTTAAGTAGTTTCACATTAGGTTGCCATATCTTTTATGGAAGTAAGAGGGCTTTGGAATGTGACGGAATAGCAACCAGTTGGCTTTTATCCCTGTGATCATGGGTTTATCCTGATTATTTAGCAATATATTCTCTCTCTCTCTTTTTGGGATCAGTCTGCTATTTTGTCTGCTCAGTCCGCAGCGAATGTAAAGAAGGAGAGCCTTTGTCAGCCAGCTTTGGAAATCTTAGAGACCTCAAGCCAGGAGTCCTCACTGGAAAGTGATACTGATGAAGATGATGACTACATGGACATATGAATGAATTCTGGCCATCATCAACACCAACCATATAACCATTCTTGTTGCCAACATCTCTGGCAGTCCAAACATCCTCGTTGGCATTGCTCACCATTTAATCTGCATCGTGTTCTTCACTTTCATTACCTTTGTTACCACCACTACCACTTGTATTGCCTTCAAAATCTTCGCCATTCTCCCCATCATGGTGCTTAACAGAAGAAAAACGATTGTTTACCAGGCAGTTAATTCATTTGGACCACACCGTCACCTTTAACTTCAGTAAATGCAAGGATTTTTTTTTTTTTTAGCTGCAACTGGCATCTCTGTACTGTTTTTGCTTCTTCAACCAGAGCCTTGGGATTCAATCCAATAGCTCTTTTCTATATCGTTTTCTTCCTTTTAGTTGTCTTTTTACATTTTTGCCATTAGTTAAGTTTTTCTCCCAATAATTCAACAGTGGAATCTCTGTCTGGTCTTGCCATGATTAGTCTAGCTCCTTTCAAGGTGAATGGAGTAGAAAAAGTTTGCTGAGCTGGTAGAGGATTTAATTTTATTAAGAAAGTCTGTTGTGGGGTGAAAAGGGTGAGCGGACAGGCTGTCAGCTGCTTGGCACAGTTGTGTGCTTTGCTGGAATTTGTCTTGGTGTCAGTAGGCAAAGAACCAGCTTATCTAGGCAGACAGAGGGCTTGGCCTCCTGTTTGTGCTCATTTCACACCAATGTAAGGTCCAGCAGAAATTACCAACCTGAATGTTGGCTTAACGAACTGATCTTTCCAGAATTGTCTTACAGTCCTTTCTCTTCTAATGCCTTGGACAAGCATTTTGAACTGGGGGCTAGATGATATTTTTATGGTGGTATTGAAAAAGACTTAAGATTTCAGTACCGTTTCAGTAATGTCTGTTTTTTACAGAATGACATGAAAAGGTGTTTTTTATCTATCTGCAGAGGGACTGCTCACAGTTATTTATATGAGAAAATAATGGTAACAAAGATCTTTTTTTTTTTTTACTGAATATTACCTTTGTAAAATAATGAATGCAATCCATGCAAAAAAAACCTACGTCACACTATATATACACACACGTGCTCACACATACATATATATGTCTGTGTACATATATATATGTATGTATTTGAAAAAAGGAAATGCATACAGCTTGCCATGTTGGATTTCTTTGTGTTTGAGGGAGGTGGTTTTCTGTAAAATGCAGAGCTTTGTATAAACTTTTGTTTTTTTCTAATAAAGCTGAAATGTACCTACTGCTTCCTCTATTCATCTGAGAGGGCAAGGTGCCATGGTTCTGGCAAATGTTCTGCTCCTCCCTTCCTTTTGGAGAGAGGGTAATGGAGGAAGGGGGTGGGAGAAATCCTCTTTCTTTTCTGAAGACTTCCAGAAATCTTAGGATGGATTTGGTCTTGAGTGACCCTGAGCCGAGTCAGGCAGTGCTGCCAAGAATGCATGCAGTGGGCTCACTTCTCTACTGAGACATGATCTGAATTCTTTTTCGTCTGAATGTCTTTGAATACTGATGAACGTAGGGAAGAAGACACGGTGAATATGATGACATGGGAAGAATACTTCAATGTACAGCCCAGCATTAAATCTGTTTTTGCAGTGGTCATTCATTTGCTGTAAGAATAATGAATGGATCCTAGATAAAAAGAAGCATTGTCAAACAACATACTGCAACTTTATTCTCATACTCAGTGTCTTTGTTTTGAACAAAATGTAATTTGTAGGGAAGTGAGTGTTTCCATCTTGAGCGTGTTAGCAGTTGCTCCTGTGACTTGTTCACTTACTGCAAGTGATAGGTGAGCTGGATGCAAATGATGTGGGGAAGATGCAAAAGATGTGGGGAAGGGTAACTGAATGGTAAAAGCAAATGGGTGTTTTCAGCAGTAATGTGTTTTCAGTGTTTGTTTGCTCGTTAATTTGCTGTAAGTTACTGTAAACACGATGTATAGCATATTGTGTAGTCGTTGAACGGTTATTGCCTAAGGTAGCATTAGAAAATCAGGAATTACATTTGCTGTTGCAGAAGATAGCATGGAAAAAATAGAAATCAGCTTTTTTAAGAGCAATGGAAGACAACATGGATACCTCGTTCTAAGTAGTTCTCTTTCACTCAAATTAAGTACATTTACTGACTAACGTACATTCGTCAAAGTGTAAGGCTAACACTGTGATGATGTTTAAATTCATAGGTCTGTGCTTCCAGCATTGGTTTGAGGTATGAAGACTGAACATTTGATTGTCTTAAATGAATTTGCCCATTGAAAATGATAGTTTTTCTTTATTCTTCTAAACATTTTGCTTTTTTCTCCCTCCCAGTGCTTCTTAATATGCATGATCTTGTTCTTTCTTTGATTTCTAGTCCTTCTTTTTTGAGAAGGTTTAATGTTTTGTTGAAGAAAAATTAGAACAGCAAGTGAAGCTGTTCAAGTCAACTAAAGAGCTGATGAATGTTGTTGATCTACTCTTAAATTTTTGTCATCCTATATTCAAAAGTTTTATCTGATTTTCTCTTTTTTAAATCTTGTATTCCCATTATGTGTCAGGTAGCTGGAGGGCTTTTTGTCAATCTCAAGTTACTGAGATTGCCATGACTGTACAAGCCACCTCCTTCAGATCTTGTTCTTCTGCCAGTGGCTAATTGGTGTGTTGTTTGACGTGACAGGGCATCTTCCACAATGGGAATTACTGCTGATCTGTGCTAAAGGAGCCATTCATTTTGTTTATGTGAAATTGTAAAATGGCTTGGATTGGAAGGGACCTCGAGGATCATCACGTTCCAAACAATCTGCTGCAGGTGGGGTTGCCAACCACTAGGTCAAACACTAGATCAGGTTGAACAAGACCCCATCCAGCCTGGCCTTGAACACCTCCAGGAATGAGGCATCCACACTCTGGGCAACCTTTTTCAGCATTTCAGCGCTCTCTCAGTGAAAAACTTCCCCTGATGTCTAATCTAAATCTTCTTTCCTTGAGCCTGAAATCATTTCCCTTGTCCTGTCACTAACTACCCATTTAAAAAGTTGATTTTCCTCCTGTTTATAAACTCCCTTTAAATATTGGAAGGCCGTAATGAGGTCTCCCCACAGCCTTCTCTTCTCTAGGCTGAACAAGCCCAGCTCCCTCAGCCTGTCTTCATAGGAGAGGTGTTCCAGACCTCAGATAATCTTTGTGGCCCTCCTCTGCATCCTCTCTAACAGCTCCACATCTTTCCTGTGTTGGGACCCTGGACCTGGACACTACTCCAGATGGAGCCTCACAGAGCAGAGAAGAGAGGGGCAATCACCTCCCTTGCTCTGCTGGCCATCCCTCTTCTGATGCAGCCCATAGGAACCATATTCTGGAGAGAAGATGCCAAGATGCTTGGATGCACTGCATACGTAACATATGTTTGTCTCAAGCACACTGCCTAAAGTTATTTTGGAGAAAGATCTTCAAATCCTATGCAAACAGAAATATTCACTTAATATAGCACCCTCTGAAGCCTGACAGTTTAGTTTTGTGAAATTTTCAAGGGAAAAAAAAAACAGCCTTATTGTAAAACTGCAATGAATTAGTGATGAGTTGAGTAATTTCTTTGATTTCAATCTAATTCTAGTTGTTTTAGCTTGACATCCAAGCACAGGCAAGATCAGACTTCTAACTCCTTCCCTTCAGTATTGCAGATCAAATGTAAACACCACAGCTATCTGCAGGATTTACTGGATAACCACTGCTTCTGAAATTTGTGTTCCCAGATGTCTTTGTGATGTTGTGCCAGACAAATAAATGGCTGCTACTGAAGTATACTGCTCCTGTATATATATATATGTGTGTGTGTGTGTGTGTATAGTTGTTTTTTTCCTGTGAGGCTGAAGGGAAAAGCATGTCTGGTGCCTAAAGGAAACATAAAGGTAAGTTCTGTGTTAAGTTTAAGAAGCTGTTTTTGTCACATGCAGCCAAAAGTCTATTATAGGTTAGTGCTCTAACATTGGAAGACCTTTAAAGATAGAAATGTTTGCTAAATAAAATACATCATCCAACTGAAAATTCATTTTTGTCCAGAACACTTGCAGCTAGAAAACTGAGCAGATTTGCAGGTGCTGTGGTTAGAAACAATTTCCCACAGAAACAGATACAGAAAGAAAAAGCAGTTTTCTTATTACCTGCTTCCTGCATGATGGTTTTTGTTTTCTTATTTTATCATAATAAGTCTTGTGTGTGTATCAGTGAAGTGACTGTCTTTTTCAGGTCAGTCTAGAATTGTAAGCTTCAGTGCATCCTAAATCATCTACAGACCAACTAGGTGGGAGCAGGGGAAGGCTTTTACTTCTCTTCTTCCTTCTTCCTTCTTCTTTTTTTTTTTTTGCCAGTAATTAATTTAAAATCAAATCCTGTTGGCTACTGACAACCCAACCATTGAGACATCTGGGCAGACAGCAAGGAAACGTTTGTTTTAAAAAGTGGGGGAAAAAAACAATTTCACTCAGATGTTGAGAGTAACTTGTGTATGGTTGTTATGTTCCCTGTGCTGTTATTGGGCACTGGTTTTACACACAGTAAGGAAACTTGCACTGATTGGTTTTCTTAAGGCATGTAGCACCATGTTTCATTTCCTGGCACAAGAACTGCATAATTTGCAGATGATTGAGAGCATCAGGAATTTCTGACATGGGGACTGGTGTGGTTTTTAAAAATCATTATTTATTTATTTGGGGTGGGGTTTTCTTTTGTTTGTTTCATTTTGTTTTTAATTAGAGTGAAGTTTTCTCATGAATAATGAAATTAATATCTTTTGCATCCAAAATAAGCACCGTATGGTCAGGGAGAAAGGGACCAGGAAAAGATGAGGAAGGCATGGCAGCAGAAGCTGGAGACAAAATGGACTGACTGGCAGCAGAGGAGCTAGGTGAGACAAGAACAACTCTTATTACCGAGGGTGGGATCACGCTGTCGTGGAATTCAACACCCTGCTTTTGGTATTGGTGATGATATTTTTGAGGATGATGGGAGAACCAATGGCATATGCAGCTTGCATGCAGCTCCACACAAAGTGCATAGTTCATTCAGGCACTGACAGTCTTTAAGGAGAAGGGTGGCAAAGAAAGTAAGCTGGGACACTCAGAAGAAAAGGTAGCAAGCATAATTCTTAGTTATGTAAAACTGGAATGAAAGAGCCTTGTTCCTGTCTCTGAAGACAATGGTAAGAGCCTTAGTGTAGATGCTGAGTGCCAGCTGCCATCTTTCTCTAAGGGAGTAGGAAGACACAAAGGCAGTTCTGAAGCCTGTGTTACTGTTTTGGAAGTAAGTCTGGGGCACTTGTGCTGCAGGCTGCACTAGCCCAAATTAAGCCTTTGTGAGAGCTGCCCTGTGGCACAGTACAGCAGCGTTGCAAAGGGACACAGAACAGATCTGAGCTTTGTTGGCTTCTGGAGAACGATTTACTCACCTGTGTTACTGTTCTGTGGGAACCTTGCTCTGGATTTCTTTTGACCACTGCTGACCTTTAGGAAGAATCAGTCTTAGAGCACATATATACAGAACGCAAATGCTCACTTTTTATTTTTTGCTGCACTACCCACAAGCCTTCTATATAGCAAGCATATGAGCTGTTTGCCATGCCTTCATTTCCATGCCTGCAGAGGCTCAGATGCAACCTCACGGCGCCGTAAGTATGGATGCAAAAGCACTTTCCTGTATATTAACTCCAGAATATTTTCTGTCCTATGAGTGGATTTATCCCTCATAAAATGTTGTGTGTGAATTAAAACAAGACACGTGGCAGGCCTGGCTGGAAGGCCATCCAAGGGTAGCAGGGCATCTCTATAGACGTGCCCAGCGTTTGTCCTGTGCTGCTCAGAAGTTACACTTGCTGCTGTCTTAGCGCTAGAGGGTGCCCTAGGACAGGGAAAAAATAAAGGAAGGATCTGTCCTTAAATTTCTGAGAAACGGATTTACATTGCTGGTTTTGACCTTAGGTGCTTCCAGGGCCTTCCACAGTTCTACTAACCCATATGTCCTCTTTGTACATGTATTGTCTGATTCCAAGCAAAGGAACGGAGAATCCTCATAATTTTAGAGTATCCTGTCTCTCATTCGTGATCATTGCAAAAACAACCCACCACCAATAATACTGATAATACAGTTAGCAAAAAACACCCAGAAAGGTTCATGCTCACTGTGTTACTAATATGACAACTCTAGCATGAAAACAGATGCACTCTGTGCTTTCTTTTCATATTAAATCTGTTGGTTTCCTATTTTTTTCCCTTATAAAAAACCTACTGGGTATTTCTCATTATCTTAACATTCAGTACACTATATCAAGAAGAAAAGAATATCTTTTGATAGTTTTGTGCTAAAAGGCTCAAGTAGTGCTTTTAGCTTTATCATACTCAGTCCTGATTAATTTCACCTGGTTCATTACAGTAGCATGGGGTTTGTGTCACTGTAACCAGCACCTGGGGGTAAGTGATAAATGTGTAGCTCAGATCTGTAAACTGTTTTGAGTTAGTTTCATGAAAGCAAATCTTAATTAAGGGCAAAAGCTCATGTGAGAATGAGGAAAGAAATATGGAGCTTTTAAGCTTGAAAAAATCTGGTGTAACGATCTCTGTTACCTAAAGCAGTCAGGAGTTGAGATCAAGCACTATAGTCGTCTTGCAGAGGTGTGCATGAAATAGGACAGAGAGATGTAACTGGGGCTGACTGACTGCAGAATCAGAAAAACAATCTTCTACCATGGGGAAAAGGAAAATCACACTTCTGCCCGCATTTAGGAGCTATCTGTGCAACTAAATGATTGTATATATATCTTAGTACAAAAGCATTCAATTATGTAATCCCAGTGGGAGGAATACTTCACAATGTCTAAGCACATTGTCATATTAAAGGAAACTGCCTGTCTAAAGCTAAGTCAACAAATGTGTTAAAAAGCAGCTTTTGCTGTGAGATCAGTCACTGATACCCCTTCCACTTCTTTCTCAGCCTATTTTTTCTCTCCCTTTTCAAAGACCCAGTAAATTAAAGAATAAATTGAATCTAAATCAGTAAACATAGAAGCATATGGGAAGCAAACTGGAATGGGATTAACTTTATTTTAGTTAGTAATATTATTCTGGCTACAACAGTAAGGTCAGGGGTCAGTTTTTTAAACATAGTACTTCCTGTGTGAATACTTAATTCTTAATGTATAACTGCAGTTAGCTTAAGAACCTGTCTGTGTATTCACTTTCTTTTCTTTTTACTTGTTAAAGGTTTTTACCAGATATGGAGGGCTGTTCACAAGAAATGATTTACAACTGAGTTCAATTTGCAGATAGGCATCGCATGAGTCATTATCTAATGTTGCACTGAACACATACTGTTCAACAATAATTAGAAAGGATAATGTATGAACAGCAAAGCCTCCTTCTTTACAAGAGAATCAGAGAACACTTCTAATAGAAGTCACACTGGAAATAAAGTTTCCTTAAGTTATACACCCAAATGCTTAAACAGAGTAATTTTCTCATCTAAATGTGTGCTTCTAATACAGTGTTACTCCTTCAGTACTGTTGCAGTGATCATTTTCATTTTCTCTTAAGAGCTGAACTAGATGTATTCTCAAAGAATAGTTAATTTGTTAATTGAATCAACATGTAAAAGCACAGTGCTATTTGAATGTTGAAAAGCTTTGGTTTGAATATGAAAATGTGTCAGATAGGAATGTCTAGGTTTACATTAGATCTCCATCAGATTGAAGTGGGTGAGAAAAATATTAAGGTTTAGAAATTAATAGTGAAATTGATTGAGCTTGCAACATCAATTTGCAGTGCTCAAGTAGTCAGTTCAAGTTCAAACAAGAGTGCTGCTATGGCTCTCCCAATAGATATCGCTGCTGGAAACACTTCCCATACTCAACAGCAGATGGGCTTTCCTGGGACCACAACAAAGCATCTGATGTGTTGTCTTACAGCAAGTAGTGATGCTACAAGATGGTATTTCAGTCTGGCTTTCATGAACGTAATAACGGCTTGGAATTACGTGTTGAAGTATTGCTGCAAATAGAAGTTAAAGAGCTTTAAATTGGTAACATGGATGCCATTACCTTTTGCTTGAAAGAGCACAACCTCTGGTCGTTTAAATCCCTCGATGTCGACTGCTGCCTGCCCCATGGCTTCAGATACGTCCCCATTCAGCTGGGCTGACAGGTGCTTAGCCAGCCTGAGCCCTGCAGCTCTCCCTCTGCAGGACATGGGCTGACTTGGGCTGAGCTCCACGGACGTGTATTGGCAGCTGTTAGGAGGCAGACACAAGGTCCTTTAACAACTGCACATAATTCACATGACTGCTCTGGAAATATTATTATCTAAATTAATGAGTTCACTTTCAGATAACTGAAAATTGAACTGGAATGTGAGACAAATAGTATGTTCAAATATGCATTGCCATAACACCCTGCATTTACCCCTTTAAACAGAGAGCTTTGTTCAATTTCAGTGAAAATCAAAATATTTACAACAGTATTAAAGCACTCCACTTGTACGTGTGGTCATGCTTCAGCAATAACTCAGATACAAAGGCAGCACAGTGCATCAACTGCAAAGGCAGCATCAACTGCTGTGTTATCTGAAGACAAATGGAAAAGTAGCTGCAAAGAATATGAAAATATTCTTAACGTATTTGATGAAACATGAAAAGAGATGATACTTCCAAATCCAAAGAATCTGCTGGGGAAAATGAAAAGAGGAGGAGGAGAATATTTTGTCTGATTCAGCCATGTACTTAAATATAATTCCAGTTGATTTCAGTGAAGATAGCAAAGATTATCATCAGCTTCTGTTTGTCCATCAGTTTACTCTGTAAACTCCAAAGCTTTACAGAGGCATTTCTGCAGGTAGAATTTCCCTTGAAAACAGGTGCTTTAGAATGAACAGACTTCGCTTCCTTAGCACTGGCAACTCAAAAGTTTACAGTTGCCTGCTGAAAAATGCCAAACAAAAATGGAAATGTACGTGCTGATTAAAACAGAAATCAGCCCCAGTGAAATATGTGGGAAAATGAGTGCCTACGAAGAAGAGGACGGAGTGTGGTAGGGTGTGTAAATAAAAAGGGCAATGGAACATGAGGTTTTGGTAACAAATCAATCCGAATAAACAGGAACAAGCTATGATTTTGAAATTGTTCTGCATTAATCTGGAATTAGTACTAAATTTCTCCCTTCAATTTTCATGGCTGTGGCATATAGATTAGCATTGGAGAGCTAATCTACAATCATCAGCAACATAAATTCCAGAAATGAAATCATAAAAGGAGGTTCTACTTAGCGATACTTGTCTTTGTGTGATCCCTGGAACAGTGCCTTTATTGGGAATATCCTTTTCTTGGGCAGTTCTCCCCCATTCTCTGTGGTTGGTGTTATTCCTGCAAGGAGATCCTGCTTTTCATATTGAGTGCATAGAAATTCGACTGCAGCACTCCTGCAGCTAATCAAGAGCAATAGGGGAAGCCACCTGAGTTTTGTCCCAGTGGATAACACACAACTTTCATGAGTAAAATTCTGGAGAAGACCAAAAGTGCCCACTCCTGTAATCTGAGCACGGTGAGTTTTTGGAGAGCCGATTCCTCCATGTTCCCCTTTCCCTATCTGAAATTTCCTGTCTTGTAACCATTTAACAGTATGTTACTACCATCCATTATGTCCTGCCTTATTCTCTTCTAGATGAAAGAGATGTTTCTGAACTTCCTCAGTCCCTGTGACTGAATTTGAGAGTTAATGCCAATGGAATTAGCACATTGCCACTGTTGAATGGTCTCCTGTGGCTGTATAAACATCCAGGTGACACATTTCCAAAGCAGATGATGTTACTGCTGTGATACCGTTATTTCAAGAATATTTCTTAATGCCTAAATATCCCTGTAGATTTGATATTTTATCTGGTGGAGGATGATGTATTATATATATATATATGCTTAGCAAAAAGAGGTGATTTTGCTACTTCTACTTAATTTTTGCTGAATTTTGATTTACTTACTGAAGAAAAACTGTTGCGTTGGCTTGACGTGGAAGGGATTTATCCATGAGAATGGAAATGTTTTGGAGTTTATTTAAGCTGACCTCTTATTGGCAAATATATTTAAATGACAGTTCTATTAAGAGACTAAATCAGTTTCTGAAGTAGATCACCTGAAAAAGCTGGAACAGAACAAACTCCAGGAAACTGGGATCCTTCAGCCTGGGGAGAGTTTGCTGGAGAAGTCATTTCCCACACCAGCTCCTTCCATTAGCATAACTTCCATCTCTGAACAGAAACAGACTGAGGCTTAGATGCCTTTGGTACGTTGCTGGGTAAAACCTTGGTAAGATGACATTTTGTTTTAACTTTGAGGTTTGCAAACAAGTGATGAGACCAAGTTAGATGGCTGTAATCCCACTGTAGGCTCATCTTAATCTCACCTAATGCAAGTGAGAAATAGCTAAACATGAAGGTTGCTCAGAAAGTATTTTGGGTTTTTTTTTCCCCCTTCTTTCACAAAATTACTGATAATGGCTACTCTATAGAAGACTTAGTCACTCAGTACGTACAGATAACATTAATGATTTGCTTTATTACCAGTTTTCTGATCCTCCCTTCAAATGGAAGAACCTGTATTTCTGCAATTGTATTTTCATTTGTCTTCAGGTAAGGAAAAAATTCATTCAGTACATGAATTAAGTACATGAGTTAAACTAGAACCTTTAATCTAACATGTTCCCTCCCCAGTATCCCTTATTATGTGAGTTTTGCTTCTCTGCAGTCATCTTTAATCAATGAGTCAGCAGGCTTGCTCTGTGTCTGCTGGTCAGAGCCCAGAACTCAGCTGCTGAAACGTGGGAAGACAGTCTCAAGTTGAGCCCACTTAACAGGCAAAGAGAGACACATCCTGCCCCTACATTGTGAAACTGCCCCTCCTAACTGAGAAAAAATGCTTCTGGAAATAAAGGACTGCCGTTTGCAAAATTGAACCTGGAACTTTTGTGAACATTAGGACGGAAAAAGAAAAGAAAGAGGCGTTATCCATTGCAGCTCTTTGTCAAGAGAACAGCCCTGGGTTGCATTCCTCAAAGAAGACCGCTTTTTGGCACAGGGTACGGTCTGTTTCTGGATGGTTCAAGGGGTAGAAAAGAAAGTTGTGACGGAAGCAGGGAAGAGCTGCCCATAGCAGGAGTTAGTCAATACGTAGAGAATGACTCCGTGAATCATGGATGCTGTGCATGAGTTGGATATCCTAAGTGGTGGGTATGTCCTTAGTGTAAACTGAAGTGCTTTTTCTCCCTTGAGGGCTGTTAGCAGCTCTCTAAAAGCAGAGAGGAGAGCAGCTAGTAAAGTTGGTGCTTCAGAATTGCAGTGAAAGTGCTTTCATCCATGGATCAATCTTTTGTCAGCCCTAACACAACGCTGATGGCTTTAGTGTATCTCCATGTCACCACAAGGCGCTTGTTGGGAAACGAAGCCCTGAGGCTCAATAACGTGTCACCTGTCCCGTCACTCTAGTCTTATTCTGCAAGTGGGGAGAAGGACTGCTCTGCCAGCCTCAGCAGCATTTAGACTGCAGGCATGCCTCTCTTGGGAGTAATGTCTGGGCATTTGTGGAATATGATGTGTGGAAATACAGGCTTTTATTTCTGTAAATGCTTAGCTAGGTACAAAAGCTGATGGCAAGACCCCTGAGCCCAGCAAGAAGATACCAGTGGTGAAGCACACACATGCTTTCTTTTCTCCTCTGTCTTACCTTTTATGTTTCCCCTTCTTTCATTCTACCCTCACTTTCCCATACGTTTCTCCCCCATCTACCCACTTTTTCTTCCTCTCTCTTTTTTTTTTTAAACAACAGGAGTTATGGAGCCCTTCTTTCCTGGGGGTCTTCAGGAAACGTCCACACATGGCTCACAGCACCAGTGCTGAATAGGCACCAGCCTTACAACAGCTGCAGCTCTGGCCACCAGCAAAGAACACCAGTTTTAATGCCAGGTAGGATAAAGTGGTCCATCATCTGAGTCACCTAATACGCTCGAGGTTTTGTCACCTCAGATTGTAGTAATCTAGTTTTATATATACATTGAGACCTAAATATGTAGCAGAAAACTCTGTGGGGAAAATTCAGTGTTATTGCCATAGTTTATTTCCAGTTAATTGACATGTTTGGTGTCTCACCTCTGGGGTCCTCTTAAATAACTTGGGCAGCTTTGAAATATATTGGTGTATGATGTGAGCAAATTATGTCAATGGAGAGACAGAGCTAAGGTGCTAGAGAGAAAGGAAGACGAAGGGAATGGGAGAAGAGGAAGGTTAATTTCCCTCCCTGCAACTGCCAGCTTCAAGCCTGGACCCTCACTCTGATGCCCTGCTGCGAGTGGGGATCCTCACTTCCCAGGCATTCTTTGCAGATTTTCCTGGTTCTCTCTGATTGCAAGGCACTGGGAAGCCATTCATGTGCCAGTAGAGCATATGATGGGCCCAGAACTCATTTAATATTCCTGGGAATAATATGCTTTTTAAAATAGTCATAGGAATAAGAGATGAACAGATATGCCAGAGCCTTCCTTTCTGCTCTTGTCGAGACAGAATTGTTCTCTGCAGTAACACCGATTTGTGCAGAAATCATTAATACAGTATGAGCTTTGCCAATCATTCTGTAATCGTGCTGCCCTTGCACAGCTGATGTTTTTTCCCAGATATTCTAATTGCATTTTTCATTTTGATCCCTAATGATGATGGTTGTATCTCCTTGTAGCATATTAATCTCTTTGTCATCTTAGTGTTTACACCCTGCAGACACGTTCATTTCTGGAGCCACCAGTCAATTTTTTCATGCTCAGTCCATCCAGCTCCACTCCAGCTCAGCAGTGGCTGTGATAGTGAGGTGATAAGAATTAAATGGAGTTTTACAAGTTTGTTTTGCAGTAGATGATCAGAAAGAAGCCATGCCAATTCCCTGCTCAATTATATGCTGTTTTCATAAATGCATCCTATGATTATATTTGGCTTAGTTTCGCAGATGGAAACAAAAGCTTTGCATTTGCTGCAGAAAACCACGTACGCTATCTCTATAATGTAACCTCCTTAGTATTACCACATTTTATAGATGGAGATGGCTGAACATTACATTGTTCCTGAAATGATCTTTGTGGCCATGACAGCACATTTCCAAGGTCACCTTTTTCATTTCCTTTCAATCCATCTGTCTTCAGCTTTGCATGAGACAAAGGAGCATCTCTCAATGCAGAATGTACATAAGCAGGAGAAGAGAGACAGGCAGAAGTTTGGGCTCTAGCACCATTCAGTTTGCCTGTGTTCGTTAATATAATTGATCATTTTCCCCTCTTTAGACATAATTAAAAAAAAAAAAAGACCTAAAATCCTACGGTGAAATTTTCCATGGCTTTGTTTCATGGAAGCCTTTGAAATCTCAGACCATGCAGTAGCTGACTTTAACAGCAACAGCTACATAGGGAGAAGCACTGGAGCATCCAGTCTGGCCTTCTGCTTATCACATGCCACTGGATTGCCTTCAGACAAGGCCTGAAGGAGCCTGTAGCTGCAGTTAGAGAAAGGCAGTGAAATTGTCAGATTAAACTTGTGTGTTACTGACAAAGCTCAGGGAAATATCAGGTGCCCTTAGTGTGTATCTCCTGTTGTAATGGGATAGACTGGAATTAGGTGAGGTCACAGACAATAGGGCAGGCAGAATCCCATTCTGTCAACATGCTTGGCACTGATTTTTGTCCTCTCTCTCTGCACAGCATATAGGAACAAGGTGTTGTGTCACCCTGCTGTATCTGCTGGCACACTGATGAAAAAGTGCTGAGAACACATGGTAACTTCACAGCTGTTTCTATCGTTGCTGTCATCCATCCCTTTTTATGAAATGTGGAGATTCCTTCTGAAAGTAAGACTAAAATATGTACCACACATTGTAACAGTGTCTTCAAAAAGAAGCTCTGCTTTTATTCCAATGGTAGAATGTAGTGACAGAAACAAGAAAGCTGGTGGGGTTCGTAAGGGTAAATGAATTGTTTATTACCCCAGAAGCCAGTGTATTTGTTCAAAATGCTGGATTTGATACAGAAATTACCTTTTTTTCTATGAGTGTCTGGGCAATAATGTTTCCTGATTTCAGCAGCTGATCTTGTACTTTGTCAACAACAGTTACTGTGTGCTGCTTTGTGCTATCCATTTCTGATCAGAAAACATTAGCATGTTGCTTCCCTGATGCTCTCTCTTCCCCTATCATCAGTTCATTTTCTTTTATTTCCATTTTTTACCTTTGCTTTTCATCTTTCACTTTTCTGACTCCACCGATCCAACTGTTTTCTTTTCTGTTTGTCCTTGTATTTTATGTGCTGCTGTCCCAGGTTACCCAACTGAAGATGGGCAATGATGCATTTCTAAAAAGGCTTCCAGGAAAGTAGATGCAGCTGTAAGCATCTATCAGTAAGTAGTTTTTTAACTACAAGTTCCAGTTATACCAAAGGTCTCGGCTGCTTCTGCTTCTCACTTCAGTGGAAACCACCTACCCTTTTACTTTCCCAGCAGCAGTTTGATCAGCAGTGGCAGGAACGCTGTTAGAGACAGGAGATGCAAGCAGTGAAGAGTGTTTTGAGACCACTCTTGACAAGAACTCTAGAAGTCAGATAATAATCATGATAAAAACAACTCCAGCAGCAGCTCTGTGTAGAACCTTAAGCTTGTAACAACAGTATAAGGGGATGGCAAAATGAGCAGAGCCATAATTGATATTATTTAATCTGTGCTCAAGAGGAAGGCTTGCTCTTAAATATGACTCCCTTTCCTCCTGCACACTCCCCAACACTCTTAGAAGAACTTAGGTATTTCTATGGAATTTACATTACGTGGTTTGTATCTACATTTGGTTGATAGGCATAGATTGGCTTGTGAGTTGCCAGTCATTGAAAGAAAGTTTTCCCATCACAAAAGGAAAGACTGTGATTGTAAGAACGGAACCTGTTATGTGTGCATTAATGACTGTCAAGCTAGAGGGGAAAGCAATTCTAAATCATTTATTCCTCAGTAGATTAAATCCAGTATTTTCAGTGTAATACAGCTCCTAGACACCAGTATTGTCCTCACTCCATGTGGAATTTGTCTGTATAATGTTCACGTAGCTCAAAGCCATGGGTCATTCCTTGGTCTCTCAAGGAATTGCAAACAGTGTATTTAAATCATTCAAGTACCTGATGCTCTTAACAACTTAAAAGCAGTTGTCCACTATAGGAGGGCTGATTTTTAATTTTTTTTTTAAAAACACATCTATCCAGAATGATGCTAGGCTTTTATATTCACAGCAGGGAGCACTGTGAGGTTTAAATATCCCTTTAATCACTAAGGATGTAATAAAAACAAGAAGAGTTCTTTGAGCTGCAGAGTGTTACCCAGGGAAAAATCTACTCTGGAGCTTACAAATGTGAGTTGAAGAGACAAACTGGGCAATAAAATCCACAACTACGGACCAAACCGGCTCAAAGTTGGTCTGTAGCTGCCCATCAGGAGCTGAGACTCGGAGGGGGAAAAAGGCCATTCAGCACCTCTAGAGCCATAAGAGCCAGGTCGTAAACATTTCACAATTTGCCGGGTAGGGGGAGGGAGCCGTGGGTCTGTGATCCTCCCTGAAGTTTGTACCGTGGCCCATGGCTGCAGCAAAGAATGAGTATGAGGAATTTGTTAACATGAGAAGAATGGAGGAAAAATCTAGGCAGATAGAGATTGCAGCAAAGCAGTGAAGTGGGAGCTGTGCTTGGTCGTGTACATGAATGTGGGTTCATGACAGCCTCACTGCAGGCTTGAGGGATCCTGAAATCTGACAGGTACTGCTTTATTGTTACTGGTGATACTGGTGATTATTACCTGAATATGCATGTGGGCACCAGTATCATTTTGCTACCAAGTGATGAACAAGTTGGGTGAGAAAAAGCACAGCTTGGATTCTCTCCAAGGACTTCCTACTTAATTGCCTAGATATTCCCAGCTCTTTGTTACTGGCTTCAGACTTTCCTACAGATTATATGTCCCCCATCATAGTACTCTGTATCAGCTTTCAAAAACAGCCTTGCAGGATATCTTCATAGTTTGGTTAGACATCCTGTGGGCTCAGCTCCTTTCTTCTTGTGAGATGTAGGCTGTGGCCATATAACTTTATAATTATTTCTAAGGAAATGATAAAATTATAAAAGGAAACAAATGCATTTTACTTTAGTAAAATGAAACAAAAATGCTTTGAATCAAAATCTGCTGCATATGTTTTAACTGTTCTGTTCTCTCGTGCTTTCTGGTAGTGCTTGTCTTTCTCAGCATTCTTTAGAGTCACTGGTGCTGCAGGAACTCCGCTCTGCAGAGCTCACAACAGTCTCTCTTTGAAGATGGTCCCTTTGATAGGGAGTTATACAGTTTATTGACTTCATGTTTTGATTAGAACCTTGCTGTGATAAACAGTATATGGAAACTTTCTTAGGAAACCGATGGAACAAATCTATGTTGGCAAAACAAAGCAGCTTGCAAAATGCCTTGCATTAATCGAGTCTGGCTTTTTATCTGTTAATGTACTGACTCTATCTTGCACACTAACAGAAAGGATCCTTTGCAGAAACCAGAGTAGTATTAGTGTGTCTGCAATCTCAGAAATCCAAAAGTCTGGCTTTGGCCTGCTGCTTTTCTTGTAGAAGGGGTTTTTGTCAGGTTGCTGAAGCTCTGTTCAGCACAATCCGTCCTGCTCAGGAATTTTTTCTGACCTCGATTCATGGTTAAATTGAACTGCCAGCGGTTTTTAAGCTCTGGATAATGTTTCTCTTCTTTTTCCTGCATGCACATGTGTATCCATGTAAAAATACTGATGCACGGTGTTTGCCCAGAACTGCTTGCTGCGTCTTCCTGAGGCAGACCCTCCATGCCTCCTTGCAGGACCTCAGGTGTGTGAGGACAGACCTTCCCCGGGGCAGAAGAGGACCCACAGCACCATCGGCATTCTACTGGCTGGCACTTTGCTGCACTGCAGAGCTGTCCTTGCTGCCCCTGAGCTGAGAAGTCCTTACAGAATGTGCTTTTTGTGGATTTGAATGGGACAGAGTGCTGAGCTGTGTCTGGGAAGCACAATGGGCGGACAGGAAAGCAGTGCACCTAACATCAGGAGTCTGTGAAAACTTGAAAGAGCTCCAGACAGATATACTTTGCATTTGACTCTGGACTGCAGCCTTTGAGGCCAAACTCAGCCTTCAGTGTTAAGTGGCTGTTAAGCATTTCCCTTCTTGTCTCAATGCTAACTAACTGCTGGGTGCATATTCCAGGATAGCTGGGGAGGGCGGATGTGATAAAGGGGAGACAGAAGAGCATCTTTTTAGTTCAGGAGCCACAGCTTTGTGGCCAGATACCTCAATCCACAAACCTGCAAGAGGAAAAGCCTGTGTTAAACATCTCATGCGCTACTTTTCATTTGCATGGGTCACTTTCACATGTTCCCTTCCAAAAGAGATCCCCATCCCTGCTCAGGGGCATGGGCAAGCAGCCAACCCTGCAGCACACTGTGTCCAGATGCCCGTTGTGAGTTCACATTCAGCTGCTACCAACAGGTCCTCTCCATCCAACTGTTTTGTTTTACCAAATGTGATTTTGCTTTCTGAGAGCACAGGGAAGATTTGGGGGGTAATACGGTGTGGGACTCAGCATGGGGCTTTCGGCCTTACAAAGGTCAGCCTGTTGTGGGGCCTTGTGCTGGGGTCCTGGGAGTGGAATGGCTGAACACAAATGCGGTGTAACACACGTGAAGACACCAAGCAACTTTTACCAGGAAAATCTCATTTGAACCATCTGCCACCGTGAGAAGATACTGTGCTGTGGAAGCTGAAATTGGTCACTAACAAGGACAGGCAGCTGCACTCTTAGGCTGGCACAGCCTAGGAGCAATACTTCCATCAGGTTTTTTCCTCTGGATAAACACTGCTTTTCCCCACAGCCCTCCCTGTGCGTAGCCAGACCATTTGCTCGGTACAGGTTAAACCTGTATTTAAGGTTCAGACTGGTGGGCTCTAAAGACAACAGGAGAGTTTAAGGCTGCTTCTTGTTTTTTAAGTATGAAAATAGGTAGCTATCTATTTATTTGATTCTGAGTCCTGTTAATGACATACTTTCTACATTTTTGGTGTTCATCTTCTGCAGATCTGATGGCAGAGTGTCCTTCATAAAGAGTTGCCAAATGCTCTGATGCTGTGGCCTACATACACCAGGTGAAAATCTGCTGAGTTGCATTTAAATGACAGTAAGGCTATCCTCATGTTCAGAGGGAAGTATTCCTCAAACGTAGCTAGCACTTCCCTGTGTTACTTTATCTGGCTTGTACAAACTCAGGCAAACAACACTGCTTCTCTTAGAATCATACATGTCCCAAGCTGGAAGAGGCCCATAAGGATCATTGAGTTCAGCTGACTGCCTGACAGTAACTTTTACACCTTGTGCTTGATGCTTGATCCTGTTCTTAGGGCAGAATGGTCTCCTAGAAATTCTGCTGGATGGAGCTGGTGCAGCCACCTGCAGACTCAGATCCCAAAAACCAAAGCCTCCCCCCACCTGGCACACATGATCTGTTCTTCTGTGGCTTGAGAGCTCCCATCACCAGCCAGAGATGGCAGAGATCACCTCATCTCAAAGGGCTCACAGTTCAGAAGGGAGAAATGGGGGAAGGAGTGCTAAGGGTTAAAGCTTCACATGCAGGAGAACTGTCAGAAAACATTTGCCTTACTACAAAACACAGAGGGGAATGTTTCTTTCCTATCACCTCCTCAAAGAGATGCAAAGCAAAAGCTCTTGGCTTCTGCTTTTGTCATCACTCATCCTCTCCCTCTGCACTGCCCTAGCTCATCCTCTTCAGCATAGCAGAACCTCCTGTTAGAGCCAGGCAGTGCAGGATTTTTGCCTGCTGCTTGCAATGGGCTTTGAGCAGAGCTGTGTACATTGCTGACTTGTCACTGTGGACATCGCACATCCCATGTCCACTCTCTCTGCCTTCCCTTTCCTCCCCCAGCCCTCCAATTTGCCAATGAATTGTTAGACACCGTTCACCTCTGACTTCCCAGCAAACAGCCCAAGGCATTCTATGGACAGACAGACAGGAGAGTAATGTGCTAAATTCCCCTTTGGCTAGTAATGAATTTCACGGAGATTACTTCTTTAGCCATGCTTTCCAGCAATAATAACAAATTCACTTTTTTTCACTTTTAAAACCTCTCCAGTGCAACTAGAAGGGCTGAGAGATAGCTAGTTCTTAACTAGTCATGGGTAATTATTGGCTCCACCTTCCCCATCAATCAGCTGGAAAAAGCCAAAAGGATTTGAGTGCTTGCAGCAGATGTGCGTTCTCCAGACATGTTGATAGGCAGTGTGCAAATGAAGTGGCAGCAGGGGACCATCTGATGCCTTTTCATGAAAGAAACAGTAAGTCATGATACATCCCACGCTCCTGTCAGGTAAAGTCTGAAATTCCCAGTGCTGCTGCTGCTGCTGTGTGGTTTCTGACTGTGTGGGATGTCGATCCATCTCAATAGTACCTTGAATCTGACCCAATTTTTGATCCATTTTCCCTTTTCAGATTCTGATTACAGGCATTGTTTCTGCTTTCTGCAGTTAAAATACTAGCATTGCAAAAGCAGGACATGGGAAGCAGATTGGATGCTGGCTTCCCTTCTGTGGCAGAGCAGAAAAGCATTTCTGCATCCTGTTCCATTTGTGTCTGGTGGTGACTCTGCAAGCAAAAGCAGAGGAGATTTGACCTTAATACCATTCACAGTTGATCTTTTTCCTTCCGATTTGTCCTTTGACATATGTAATAAATAATCTTCAGTTGAACTACGAGTTGTGTTACCCCACTGCATGACAGCCTCCACCTCAGTGGTACTGAAACCCCAGGTTTGGATTTAGCTGAGGAAAAGTCTTCTGTGTTGCCCGGTACTTTAGAAGGGAGGTCAGAAGGCCTTTGGAGGATGTGGTCCCACAAAGTTGCCAGGAGCCAATGGACCATCTGCAGCTATAAAACACTCCCCAGGACTTACCAAACTCTCCAGCTTCTTTCTTGTAAATGTTCTTTCTTGCCACAATAAACAGTGGCCTTTCTTGTACTCCCTGCACAGAACTGCCTGAAATTCAAAGTAAGGATGAAAAAGAGCCATAATGAAAATCCTCTGAATAAATTCTTTGTCCTCGTTGCATGTTGATGCATTCCCTACTCCAGAAAGCACTACATGCAGAACTGAAGGGATCTTTTTCTATAGGAACTGACTGTAAACAAATTCAGAATGCTTTGCATGTCAGTCTAAAAATCAAATGTCCCAATAATGTCATTAGCTGAATAAAAAGTGCTTATTTTATTGTGAGCAAAACGAGACCAGGAATCAGCTGCAGCCTTATAGTGATGCTCTTTGAGATGAAGCAGGGAACTCCTAAGTTCATTGTGCAGGATCCAGCTCTGGCCCATTGAGACTGATATCCTGCTTTCGACCTCCTCTTTTTAAACTCTATATTTGACCTATAAATGTTAGTATAGCTGTTTCTATACGTGAATGCAGCTCTTCATCGAGGTGTAGTGGCTGGTTTGTGACCTGAAGCATGAGGCTTGATTGCTGTCTCTTAGCACTTGTAAGCACTTGTAAGTACAAAAGCTAATGGTCACACTTGCAGAATAAACTAATTAAGGGAAAGCACTGCAGTCCTTTGGTTTGTGCGCAGCCTTTCATTCAGTCAGGGCAGGCCTAAATAAAACCTGTGCCTGATCCACGCTTCAGATTTTTAGGTCACTTCCACCAGTCCTGGAAGGTGCCAGCAGAAGGAGGTTGGTGCCAGTAAAGTGGCGTGCTAGCATAGCTGTGTCGTTAAAGCCGTGCAGCTTTCATTGGCGAGGCGCTGCTGAAAAGATAAGTTGTGAGCTTGAGGACGTCTGATGCAGCAGTGAGAGCCATGCCTGTAAAAAATGGTAAAATAGGAAAATTAACTGTAGTTAAAGGCCGTGAATGGAGAGATTGGCGAGGTAGGTAGCCTTACCTGATGCACTTCTGTTAGTGGAGAAGGCATCTTTCGGTGGATGCATGCGTTACTGCAGTTTCTCAGTTTTGAGATGGTCTCAAAGTTTTAAGTTTTCCACAAGCTGTTAATCGCTCGGGAAGGAAACAGCTTCCTGGTTCTTACACCTTTCCTGATTTGACATAAAGGGATTCTGTGCTCTGGACATGAGAGTTTTATCAAATCCTTGGAATAGCCAGACAGAATTATTTCCTTGCTGGTTAAGGGGCTTTTAGGTATTTATTTATTTGTAGGTAAGTCTTCCAGTAGTGATTTTAGTCTATTTGTTTAGAAGTGTGTTAGCAGTAAATCAAGGTGCATTTCCCCCGTAGGGTTTCCTGTATGTCAAAGCCATGTTAATTCTCTTTGATTTTCTTCCCTTAGCCCCAGCCATTGCTGCAGATCCTTCCTCTCTTTGTCCCTTTGGACATCAAAGGATTGCAAGGGGACAGCCCTGGCGAGAAGCTCCTCCCTGCTCATTAGCCTCCATAAAACAGGAACTCACCTTGGCTAGCTGTGTTTGGAGTCCCATCCGCTTCTCGGTCACTCTTGACACTGGAACTCAGATGGAAGGGCTTTTTCTTGCTTCAGGACATCAGACTGGACTATTTTGGCTCCCTTATTGAGAACTCTGGTGGCTCTCTCGGCTGTGTGACTTCCTAGACTCCACATTTCATGGAAAAATGCAAGTTTTACCAGGTAGGTGCGGCTCTCCCTCCTATTCTATCTTGTGCAGAAAGATCCTAGATTTATGCCAAAAGTGTACAATAATTTTAGACAGAGAGTAAGTGCTCCTAGGGATACCAGCACTTGTAATTGAGTGACTAGAGATAATAATAATTATTACCATTATTGGAGTTTTGAGTGTTCATTGTGAGCCTTGGAAGATGTTTTGCAAGGTAGTAGGTGTCCACTCACAGCCCAAAACTCCCTTATTTGTATCACCTTGTACAATATAATCCTGAAGGATAGAGGTTTTATCTGCATATTGTCTGTCAAGTAGTGTAAGTTCCTTTGGTTTTAAAGGCCACAGAAGGTTTGGAAATATTCCTTATATTGCTAAGAGCAATTCAGATGCAAACTATCTTTTTTGTCTATCCCTGTCTTTCTTCTGCCCTTTGAAAGTGAAAACCCCAAGGAGACATAGCCTACAATTTCTACCATCTTTTTATGCCCAAACACAGTATTTTTTGTTTCCATAGGGTATTATTTATGTTTTTCTTCATCAGTCCTTCTCATAACATGCTATTAACCTCTTCTCTGTGGGACATGATCATACTGGGCACGATGACAGATGTGCACTGGGAAACTGAGGACCAGACCAGAGGCACCGCGTTTGTCACTATAGCTGAAACCCAGATTTAACACAGTGTTTTCCAATACATTGCAAGGAAAAGACTGCTTATGTAGCTCAAGCATGCAGTTCACCTACACTGAGAGGTGGCTGGGTATTCTCAGCTTTTTTTCTCTGCTGCTGTAGTGGTGTTTCATAGGCAGAATACGCATACAGTGACTCAGAATCTAACTTCTACCTTCACCATGGTTTTGGGGTTTTTGTCAAACCTTCCATAGGGTACTGATTCGTACTGGCACATCAAGAGAATTTTGACTTAAGAAGCAACCGTGCAGTACCTCACTGTGTTAAAGATTCCAGCTGTTTCAGAAGTTACCTCGTGTTCTTATGGAGTCATTTCTGGTGTACGACCCTACACAGCAAAAACAGGACTGCGTGCCTTTGAGAGGTGAAGCTGTGGCACTAGTAGAAACACAATCCTTCTGTTAGAGCCCAAATCCTTGTGTGCTGGGAAACAAGGTGTCCTCCAAAGTGTGGAGGTGTTTCTGGCGTTTATAAGGTCAGAGAACATGGGTTTCTTCGGCCGTTGGCAATATTAATATATCCAGTAGCTTTATATACGTTTGTGTGTTCCTTCCCTGAGGATTCTAGATAGCTGTTCACATTAGGCTTCTTCACTGAGACAACTTCAGCATCACCCAGTTTACTCTCATTTCCCTTCCTCTCCTTTCCATCACCAAAATAGGAAAAAGATATGCAACCTATTCTAGTCAAAAAACAAAGCACAAACTGCTCTTATTTGTATCAGGACTTTAAAGAGCAGCGTGGTATTGAGTGAAGATCTCTTAATTTTCAGTGCTGGCCTTTATCGTAGCAGCTGTCTTCCCTTACAGCCTCATGAAGTGTGTGTTTTAAAACGTGCTACATGTGAGGCTACCACAAGAGTGGTGATAACCATGATTGGTTTTAAGGTAACTTAGAACTAAAATTCTTGGAAGATGTTTAAAGCTCTCTCAAGCCATCCTTAAAATAAAAACTAAACTAAACTACATAGAAGGGGAAACATCAGAAGTACGGAACTTAAAGAATGCAGTTCAGTGCTTGGACACCCCACTGCAGACCTCTTTGTGCTGTAATTCCAGAGTCTTTGTGGATCTGAGGAGGCTCTGAGGTTAGCTGAGTTGGCACCGATCTGGGAGTGAATTCAGAGCACCTTGCAGGCCAACTTTTGGCTCTGAAATCCATCCTGCAAAAGGATCCATCACTGCAGACTCCCATTGAAGCCAACTGATGTGACTTTGTGGCAGCTGTGTGCCTCTGTTAGCAAGATACCTTTGTATGCAAACTGTTCATATCCTGTTTCCCAGCCTCAGACAGGGCACACAAAACCTGTGACAAGAAGGACGTCAGCAACATTTTAAAGTCTTTGCTGCAGTGTTGATTGTGTGCCTGGCTCTTTGTCATACAGGTTCAGTGGTGAAACCAGATTATAACATCTGCCTTTGATTTTTAATCCAGTACAGAACTTTTGCTTTAATTCCTTTTGATTTGTTTGGAAGTCTCTCAGTGAGGACCCCCGAGATCTGCCTTGTAGGCTCATTTAATGGCGTTGGAATTTGCTTACAAAAATGTTAATTGTAAAATTCATTTGGGGGAAGGAGTGAGCATCTGTTGAGCTAATCAAAATCTGTTTGCATGTATTTGTGACTGGATGACTCCTGTGGGAAATCAGCCCGATTTTATTGTAACTCCTTTTGATACATGCGCTGCGCTGAGCTCCCAATGCATCGTCTGGTGGCACTTTCATGTCTTTGCAAGAGGATATGAGGGAAGCTTTAGTAAGAAGATGTTAACAGGCTAATCTTAGCGAGCAGACTAGGTGTCACTTCTTAGCCAGTTCATTAATGTCGGATCAAAGCAGAAAAAAGGGTAAAGGGTATTTTTTTTAAGTGCCTGAAGACCTTTACAGATTGACAGAATTATGTTTAAATGTTTCTTAATTCCTGATAGAGGAGGCTAACATCGGGTTGCTTTTGTGGACATGTATCACTTTCAGGATGAAGCTGCTTTCTCTGGAAATGGTTGCCTTCTTTCCATGTCTGTTCTCTTAAAGGTGTTACCCAGGGAAAAAAAAGAAAAAAGAAGAAGATAAAATCCCTTATTTCTGATGTGCTCTGAATAAAATTCAATCCAAGCTAACAGGCAGAGAAGTTTCTGTTTTTAACAAATAGCCAAGTGTGGCTGATAATGCATGGCCAGGAAAGCTGACAGCTGTGTGCTGCTGAAGAGGCACCTTCCACACGAGCACCCTGGTGATCTCCATCTCCAAGTCTGGTTAAGACTTTTTTTTTTTTTTTTTTGGAATATTCAGCTCTGTCTCCTCCCTTTCTTGTCTCTTCTCAATGTGAACCTCCTGTCTGGCCCTTCATAGTCCTCTGCAGTGATTTTTTCCCTCTGCTGCCAACTAACTATCTGTTGTTTTCTCCCCTTGCCTGCTACTACACTTAAAATATTTCCAATCCTTTCAGCTTTCATTTTATTCTTTTGGTGAAGTGTTTTGTGTAGCCCTGCTCATACCAGAACAGGAGAAAAAGCAGATTGTGGCTACCCACCTGTCTGACTTGTAGGATAAAAGAATTAGGCTGGGTTTGTACAACACACAAATCTTTACAAAAGAACTTACCAGCTAAAGCCAAACCTGTTGAGTAAGCCTTTATGCCTTTTGAATCTTCTAAGCAATAAGAATAGCCTTGAAAGGAAGATAATGGATTTTGCTTTAGAGAATTATTGTGGCACAGGTTCTTGGCAGCCTTCCTGGGTGAAATCACAACACTCACTTACCTGAGCTGAACCAACGCTGTACGCTGCGGTGATTTGGGGCTGACAAGTCCCATAGGAGCATATGGCCAGAGCCCATCTGTTACAGCAACGTGTGGAATTCGGTAGCTTTGGGTACTGGAACTGGGAGGCTGATTTGGGTGCTGCCTCCCAGAGCCAGATCTGAGCAGGAGAAGCTGTTCTGTGCTGGTGCCCTCTTCTCCATCTGAAGTCCCTGTTTTCTCTCTCCCTGGTAGACATTAAAGCACCATGTGAAGCACTTGCTTCCCCCAGCTTGGAGCCCTACCCGCAGAGCTCCATCACGGTCACCCTGGAGGACATGGGTCTCTGGATGAAGTTTCATCAGATAGGGACAGAGATGATCATCACCAAATCCGGCAGGTGAGGGGACCAGGACAGCTGCCCACACCACACCCTTCTGATCTGTTTGCAAAACTCTGAGCACTCTTATTTCACTTGGTGACCCTCAAACTTGTAGTCAGTTGGGTGCATCTCCCTGCTTCTGGCACATTTTCAGGCTGTCCCGGAGATCCAAACTGCAAAGTGCAAAAGGTCATTGCGAGGCTGATGTGCTGAGAAATCTCCTCTGCTCTTATCTCAGTACTTAACACTGATGTTCTTCCTGTTGCTGTGCTGTTGCTCTGGGAAGTGCCCTGGGCTTCCTTTGCCTGGGTCACAGGCAGCAGCATAGGAGTAGTCAATATCTGGTGTTGATTCTGCATTTGCAGATGAAAACATGGCATATAATGCTAAGCAAACTATTCTAAATCTGAGTCATATTGTGGAGCTTGCGGTGAAAGGATATGAAATAGTAATGTCTTGTGTCAAAGCTGCTGGGAGCTAAAGTAATCCTGCTGGTAGGAAGGGAGGTGTTGAGGCTTTTCTGCAGAGTCAGAAGATGAAAGTGGCGGTAGGGAATGCTGGAATGGAAAGCAAGATGTGCTCCTAGGTGTGCACAGCCCACACTAGAAAATGTTTTAATCTGTGCTCCAGATCTGTGGTAGCTGCATGAAGCTAGCAGCTGCATGCAAATTCCACTTATTTTCTTTAAGTTTTCCACTGCTGCAATGCAGGAATTGGAGGCACAAAAGCAATAACAATGTCAGGCCATTAAAGACTGCTGCCATGTTAGTGCCTATTCCACCTAAACCCATAGGACTGGATAATCAATACATCAATGAGGTAGTAAAAACATTTGGTAGCTGGCCTGTACAAATACCACTACCAGAACTTTGTGCAGCAGTGAGTAAACATGACCTGCTGCTTCTGTAGGTCGTTAAACAGCGTTTGCTAAGTACAGAAATTCTTACATTCATTTCTCTTTCAGACGAATGTTTCCACAATGCAAAATCAAAGTCTCTGGCTTAATCCCATATGCCAAGTACCTCATGCTGGTGGATTTTGTGCCTGTGGACAACTTCAGGTACAAGGTAAGCACTTTAGATAATAAAAGCTATGCTTTAATTCCATTTTTGTTTGAAATAGATTAATCTTTATGCTTCACTGGCCAGGCTGATAAATAAATAGTCTTTGGACAAAGTTCAGAAGTAATTGGTGGATTTTCTACCGCTCTGGAGCTATTTGTCACTTTTGCTTGGGGAGCAGCTGGAAAGGTAACTGATCTCCATTGTAACCGGTACAGTTTTGATCATGATTAATGTCAGACTTCTCTGATGGCCACTGGGAGAAAGGGAGGAAAAATGAGGCCTGAGCTTGGAGTTGTTTTGGTAAAACAATCATGACTCACAAGAGATAATCTGCTGCTTGTCAGGAGTGCATGCCTCAGAGGAATCCTACAGAGACATCCTACATCATACAGAGAAGCAGAGTTGCTAAGGCTATTTAAAATAAGTCATTTTTTTTAAGTTCTAGATTTCCATCTTTCTCTTCATAGTGGAATAAAGATCAGTGGGAAGTTGCTGGAAAAGCAGAACCCCAGCTCCCTTGTCGCACCTATGTCCACCCGGATTCCCCAGCTCCTGGCAGCCACTGGATGAAGGAACCTGTCTCTTTCCAGAAACTGAAGCTCACCAACAACACTCTGGATCAACATGGGCATGTAGGTTGTTGCTGGCCTTTGTGCCACACTTTCTTGGGATTCATTGCAGATAGGAGTAAAGTGAAATAAGTGTGAAACATCAGATCATGTGGAAATTAAAAAGATATCCAAGTGCCCTCTCTTCCTTCCTCAGTCCAGCCCTCTTACCTGCCTGCTAGGGAAGGTGCTAGCCCGTGCTGTCCGTATAGCTTTGCTCAGCGTGTTAGCAGTAGTTGCACTTGGAAACCTTTGCCTTTGTCTCTGTGCCAGATCATCCTCCACTCCATGCACCGTTACAAGCCTCGCTTCCACATTGTGCAGGCAGATGACCTCTTCAGTGTTCGCTGGAGCATCTTTCAAGTCTTCAGCTTCCCTGAGACTGTCTTCACTTCTGTTACAGCCTACCAGAATGAGCAGGTAGCGTCCGAGTCCAAAGCATTGCTAAATACTTTGTCCTTAGAAATCTTGCATAGGAAGGTATCACCTCCAGAGCAAATTAATATGGGTGTCTGTGATGGATAAAGGAAGGAAAACAGACAAAATATGGTTCTTGCAGAAAACATCTAGTCAAGGATGACATGAATTGTGCATAGTAATTGCGTTAAGTGCACTGTCAGTGACTAACAGAACCCCAAAGGTAGCAAAAAGTACAGACAAAAGTCCAGATATTAGGTATTCACCCTTTATATTTCTCTAGTTACATGAATCCCACCCAAATTCCCACTGACTCTGGGAAAGTCACTTCTCTCTACAACTCAGTCATAGAAGGAACTGCTGGGAGAGCTCAGATACTGTGCCAAGGGCATCCCCCAGCCCCCTGAAAAAGCTGTTGTAGTAAATACCAAGAATAAGAACTTGAAATAATAAAGATCCCAACCAGAACTGAATCCTGGTCCTTTATTTTAAGATCACAAAGCTGAAGATTGACAACAATCCATTTGCTAAAGGTTTCCGGGAGCATGGGAAGAACACTCGAAGGTAAACTGTTTTTTCATCTCAACTTATGTATAACGTGAGTATATTTGAATTATATCCAAGTCCATTGAACAAAATAGAGCAGATAGCTCTGCAGAGCATTTTGCTTTGCAAATTGCATTTATTTGTATATGGGAGTGATGCTGTGTAGCAGCCTCCCCAGAGACTTGGGGAATGGGAGGAAACAGAGAATTTCTTACAGAAATATGAGAGATGTGACAGATTTAAGACCTGCATTCCATTGCAAATTGGGTCTCGACTGCAATCTGATACATTAATAGCAGTGATAAAGAGAGTCCACAGTAGATCCTTCTGTCCCTGTGAGATCAGCTTAACTCTGACGTTGGAAGGCTCTCACATCTCCTTTCCTCTTGTGTGGAAAGGTGTCTCTACCAACAGGAAATTTTGTCTGTGAGATGGAGGTTGGATGCCAGTACCCTTGAGATGATCTGTCTGCTCCGAGGTTAGCCACTAATTAAGGCTGAAAGAAATAACCCTGAAAGAAACCCTAGACTGGTAATAGAGAGTTTTCCAACCAGAAAATGGTATAAAAATATCTGAGATTTTGTTTTGCGTGCCTGAAAAGAAAATCTTATTTCCTGATGAAAAAGCCAAAGGTGTTTCTTTTTGAAAATGTCAGGGATGTTCTTTCTCCTCTTAACAGGACTGTTTCGGAGTAAGCTTAGAGTTATTGTCCACTTTGGAAAAAGACTGCTTTCAAGCAAAATGCCCACCATAGATATGCCTGTATGTACAAAATGTGCATCCAGCTTTCGAGTACGCTTACAAACTGTGCTGAAAGCTCCAGTGCTGAGGTTTCCATGCTATTTTTGACTTTTGTACAAGCAAGAAAGGGGCAGCAACCCCCTTACCAACTTATCCTCAGTAGTCTGTGGGGTGAGGGCTCTCCTGGAAGCACATACAGCATTGGTTACCTCCATGATTCCACTCTGGCACACATTCCCTGTGGACCTGTCGTGTTGTTTTGCAAGGGGATATAACATGCAGAACATCAGAGCTGTTCATCCCACCTTTTGTCTTCCCAGGCCTTTGTCCTGCATCCCTTGCATACTTATCTAGATAGAAAGCTAACTTACGACCTAGTCCTGTGCACTGTTTCTTTCCCAGGGAAGGACGAGCCAAATCCCAGAAGCCAAGTCCAGCCAAGGGCCAGAAGAGAAAGCTGCCAGAGGAAAAGGAGTCTGGTGCTGAGGAACGTGGTAATTTTAACAAGAACAAACCCAGAGTCAGTCACAAACTGTGCCTAAGCCACAGGGGGGATAAGAGGCAGTGACATACCTCTGCTGTTCCTCACTGGGGAGAGTGCTTTGGGCAGAGTCCCTAAAGGCTGCTGTATACATCTCTACAAAGCTGGAAAGTGGTGCTGACTCCCTAATTCAGGGAGACAGCTTTTAGGAGAATGAGCCAACAAATGATGACTGGGAACCCTCTGCGAGGCCTTTGCCTCTCTTAATTTCTGCCTGCAGTCTCCACACATGCATTCAGTTTGTCTGTCCCAGGATTATTAAGTCTCTGCATATGGTCCACAGGAGCCTGCTCACATCTCTTGTCGTTAGTGACTCCGCCCCAGCTCCGCTGCTCCAGCCTTGCTTTGTGACTGTGGAGCACAGACTGAGGGCTGTGCTCTCGTAATGTTTTCTCTTCAACAGTGACACCATCTCGCAGTGTCACCCATGGCTTTCTTCTGCCCATCTGCCTTGGTTCTTGTCTGTGCAGTTGTGTCAACCCTGGTGCTTGTGCAGCTGTGTTGTGATGCAGATAGGGGAACTGATACCATTTAAAAATAATCTTTACTCTTTCTGTTAGGTTATCTTTAAGCTTGATCATTCCTTGCTAGGGTGAGGGAATGGGGCAGAACTGAAAGCCACAATGTAAGAGCAGAAAAAAGCAGCAAAGGGCTAGTCTTTTAAGTCCTTTAAGACAGTGTGGCTGCAGAAGAGGTAATGGTGTCTTTCCTTCCCCCATCCTGCAGTTAATTCAGCTGCTAATAGAACACCGTGAGCTCCAATTCTCTCTTCCCCATTCTCACTTTTTTCTGTTCTTTCTTTCCCTACTGTGAGTCAGATTTTGAGAAAGATGAGAATGTGGATGTGAAGGAAGAGAGTAACCCCATCGTGGTCAGCAGTGGATATCCCTTCTGGATCTCAGAGCAGAACAGCAGCCATGCCTTTCCTGCAGCATCACCGGTGCCAGCTGAACAGAGGGAGGGTCCAGCCAGGGAGCAGCAAGTGCCTACACCATCCTACCAGACATACCGGTGAGTCCTGTCTCCTGGTGCCCTTGTCATAAAGCCACTCTTTAACTGATGAGATTCCTCCTCTTTTATAGGTTATTTCCTAAGGAAAAACTGCCAGTGTGAGTGAGAAGGCTGTTTTTCTTTTGTGATAGGTGCTAGAGCAGTGTGGAGATGTCTCTGTAACAAAGCCTTTCTGTTTTACATGCATTCTGAGCATATTCATGTCTTAGTAGTACTCTTTATTTCCCTGTGCTGAAATGCTTTCCTACCCAACTCTATGTAACACAGAACTTGCCTGTCCTTCAGGGGAGTGGAGGACTCCAGTGATTGTTTCTTCCTTCCTGAGTTGTAGTGACTGGGCTTACCTTCTTTTGACACTAAATTTTTCTGAGTGAGTGACAGCAGGACTTAGACTAAAATCCATTTCTACAGTAAGACAAAGCTGTGGGTAAGGGAGAGTTAATGTGCCATAAACCAACATGTGAAGTTGGGGAATCCTTTTCAGTATGTGTGTAATTCCATTGGAGTACAAGATGGCTCACCTGGCTTTCCTGCAAGCATCTTCACATGATGAATGAGTGTGAAATAGCTGACACATTGTAAATTCCCACCCCAGGCCAAGTCTTCTAGGTACAAGGCACTCACAGGGAATACAGAGAGCTAGGTTGTCTTTGTAAGGTGCGCTTGTTTTGAATGGAAAGCGGATGTTTGAAATGGCAGAGGAAGAGGTCAAGCTCTTAGCACGCCTTTCCCCGGGGATCTGTGTGGGTTTTCAGTGGTTTTCTGCTGCGGTGGGTTTGACTCGCTGCTCTGTCTGCCCTTGGGGAACAGGTTCCACGAAGCTGGGGACAGCCAGCAGCTCCCCAGCCGCGACGTCACCGCCTTGAACGACTTCCGAGCGAGGTGCCACCCCTTGGATCTCACCTCGGTGCCTGAGCACGACTCCAAACAGCTCCCAGAGGGCTTCACCAACCTGCCTCCGCTGCCCCCACCTCTGCCCCCTCCCCAGGACTACACCGGAGTGGTGAACATGGCTCTGGACTCAGTGGGGAAACCTGGAGCTCGAGCGCCCATGTACAGTCCTTATGGCACTGAGCAAGGCCTTGGGCAGTGGATGGTGCCACCCCACAGCCAGTACAGGGCGATGAGCTACTCAGCCTTCTCCACAGATTACAACACACAAGGGGCTTCAGGACATGCCCACGGGACCATGGCAGAGTGGAGCCAGTACCCACTGTTCCCCTATGCCTGCTGGTGAGCAGGGAGGATCCTTCCCAATGAAAAGACTGAAAGAAAATTGTAAATGAGAACAAATTTGTTCTGGGGTGTTAACCTTGAAGCCTTGTCTGTAGAAGGCAAAGAGGCATTGCTGCAGATGGTGGCATGGGATGCCTTCACTTCCTTGTCTCCTTGCACAACAACCCTCATGGTACTTCACAAGCAGCAGTTACACTGCTACAGTCCCAGCTGTGTCAGGGCACGTCTGGCTCAATCTGTGTGTTCTGCAGTGCTTTTTCTCCAGCAGGAATAGGAAACCACAGGAACTGTGAGAGCAGCAGTGAAAGAGCTGTTGACCTCTGTCCCAGGTGCTTGCATTTGGCAGTTTCCAAAATCCCTTCTTCCCAGGACATGTGTGCAAGGAGATAGGGGCTGAGGAGTTTCAGTAAGCCAGGCCAAGAAGCTGTAGGGGATTTTTGCAAGGATGAGCCAAAAAAGCAATTCCAGTGACCCCTTGAGCAGGTTCATCAAACTAAAGTCAAACTAAAGTCTTGCCTTCTTTTCCAGGAGCATATGACAGCAAAACATGCAGTGGTACATGTGGCTGTGGATCATGCAGGCAGGGAAGAGCTTGTCTTCTGCACGAGAACCAGCAGCAAGGCTCTGTGTTGTGTCTGTGTCCCTCATGCCCACCCCTATCCCATCTTCCCTAGATTCGAGGTTAGTGAAACACTTTTCCTTCTGCTGGTGGAGGAGGGACATTGTTCACAGAATTCAGGGCTGTTCCAGGGGTCTCTAAAGGCCTGTGCTTGCCAGGAATAGCAGTGCTGCCTTTGACACTCCAGCCTCTTTCTTTTGAAGGGAAAGAAATCTTTCACTGTGAACTTCTTCCACCCCCAGCCACCCGCAAAGAATATAATTTATAGCTGTTGTTGCTGCGCTACGAAAGCTTTGCCTATAGATGCTTCTGACCAGTCTTGTGTCATTCATCAGCCACATACTTTAAAATAATGAACACCACAGGCACCGAGCCACAGGCTGCACTGCTCCCTGATGCAGTGCTGGGTGCCTCCTGGCTGCTCAGTGCCATCTTCTTGCGGGCTCAAGGATCTGCTTCGGTGTCACTTCCACTGTCAGAGCAGTTTGACCTTTGTTACTGCTGTGGAACCAACCCTCTTCTGGAGGAGCTGTGCTGTCAGTGAGCAGCCCATGGCCCTGCTCGGCAGAGAGATAGTGTCCCTATTTGCCAAGTAGCCCTGGCTGTGTGGTCCTTTTTGAGTCCTTTTGCTTCTGAGGGAGGACAGAAGTGTTCCTCACTGTTATGCAGAGAACGTTTTCTTGTAACACTTCAAATAAACTGCTCTGTAGTTCACAGCCATCAGCAGGCAGTGAGGTGTGTGTGCCAGATGGCATTCTCTGCATGCACTCTGCAGCAGTGTGTGTGAGCAGAGCAGGGCAGGTTTGTGACTGCTGGTGCAGCAGGAGTGGTGTGCAGGTAGGTGCATGCTGCTCTGCCTGGGTGCCAGCCCTGCACAGCGTACAGGTGTGGAACTGTGTTTATTACTCTTAAAATGACTTTGAAAAGTAGCCCTGCACGTTTGTGAAACTCAGCTACAGCGACTGCTTCCTTATTTAAATAGAGTATTGCTAATTGGTCTGTACTGCAGTGATGATGTGAGCAGAGCAGCCGAGTGAGCAGAGGTGGTCGGTGAGGTTCCCCACAATGATCACTGCCAAGAAAACCTGAACTAACACCCCCTGGCTGGTTGGTTAGCTCTGCTTCTTTGTCTTTGGAGAGCTAGATCGTATTTCCCTCTGTCATAGGCTGATAGTGAGCATGGCCAACTGAAGGGAACAGGGCAGCACAGGGAAACCCGGGTGCCAGCAGGACAGCGAGGTGCTGTATCAGATGCCAGCATGGCTTTGGGAGAGCTGCAGTTGGTGGAGCTGGTTTGACTGTGCAGGGTGAGCCTCAGCCTTGTGCACAGGATTGCTGTTAATTACTGCCTGCTGTTGCAGCAGGACTCCTCGCCCTCCTTCGGTGAATCACCCACCTTTCTAGCCAAGTACCTTTGCTTCCACTCTTCTGTCTCTGGTTAGAGGCTGCAGCTCTGCTGTTTGCTGAAGCCCTGACGCACGTTGCCTGTAGCTGTGTGCTGTGGGCTCTCTGCTGCCGCCGCCTCCCTTTGCAGCTTCCCCTGTCTTGTTTTCTTCAGCTGTGGCATTTAAAATCTGTATGAGCTCGACTGAGATACTGTTTTTGCACGCATGTGAGATAATGTAATGCGTCTCTGACAGCTTCAATAAAAGGAAATGAGACGTGCGGAAGGCAGGCCATTAAGAGCAATAAAATAAACTCGAAAGTGTGGTTTTTTGTGCATCTCTTTCAAGCACACTGCTGGCTCCACTTCAATCCTGTTACCTGGGGCTAGTTCCTACATGACACATGCTGTTGATCTCAGTGTTCTTTGTTCTCTCAGTGTATTCGGAGAGCCCCAGGTTGCCTGCTTGCATTGCTAGATATGACTCAGTCTCTTGTACTAATTCTTTGCAGCAAATACTTTATTTTCTATACATTTTGACTCCTCTTCTGCAGAGGAGTTACGTAAGGATGAGGACAAATGGACTCTAAATGGGATCTAGGTAAATTTCCTATGGGAAATAAAGATCCTGATTTACATTCCATTGTCCTACTGGTTTTTGCAACCTTAAGCCTTGTTTGAGGCTGTTTCAGTGCGGGTAGGAATGGCAGAAAGATGTTTTCTTGCTGCCATTCTCCTACCATAGACAGGCATTGCCTGGTGGCAGCTGCAGGCTCAGGGGGGGCACTGCAATGCTGCTGCCCCATAACCCACACTGCGTCCACTCAAAAGACTCCATGGGTCCTCCCAGTGGAGCAGTCCCCCCTCACCTGGCTGTAGCCCATGCATTCAGGCAGCCCCGGGCCCTGCAAAAGGAGCAGCTTCCAGTGTGAGCTGCAGTGTCCATCATTGAGTCCTCTGTGAGTATCCTGCCATGTGTTTCCTGCATTCACCTTAAAAGATGCCAAGCAAGCAGCATCCATCCCATTCCAGGAACAACAACATTCTTTGAGTCAAATGGTTTTTTATTACAGAACTTAAAAGCCACTTAATTTGCAAACACCAGGCTGGGGTCCCATAAGGAGCCTCTTAGCAGGGGGGAGCGCAACATTTGGCTGACAATAACAACAAAAACAGCAGCCATCACCCACCGTGCAAAGCTGTACCAGCACACAGCCCACCACCTCCCTGTGCCCACAGCTGCAGTAGTGCTGATGCTGATTGCCTCCAGGTGCACAGGGTGCAGGTGTCTGCTCTTAGCATCCTGCCCTCACCCAAACTGTGCAGCAGAAGGGAACGTAATGGGTTTTCCCTGAAGGATGAGGAGTGGGTGTTCTGCTGAACTTTCCCCCTCTGCACTGGGTGATGTTTGCTCCACAGCCTACCCTGAGGCTGTCTGGGCTCCTGTAGTATTCAGAGAGATGGTTTTGCTGTTGTTTGTTGTGCCTGTTTCTGTTTTTTCTCCAGGGCTCAGCTCTTGGTTTTCCAGCAGGTGTGCTCCTGACTCCTCCTACAGCTCCAGGTAAGCTGGTTTAGCTGCTGTGCTTTGTAGAGCTGTAATGAGATATAAGTGTGGTTTCTTGGGGTTACAGCTAATAAGAGAAAGTCAGGCATGAGTAGCAGCAGCTTGTAGGCACCCAACAGAATGCTAAGCAAGTTGGAAAGCATTTCTCCTCTACAACCCATGCTCCTTGCAGCATGCAGAGTGCACTGCGCAGAACCAGTGCTGTAGTATTGAGCTCTGGGCCTGAGCAGCAGCTTTAGACAACACCTTAAACAAGTGTGAAGCTGTTCTTTAATGCAGTGGTAACAAGAGGCCCTGCAGCCATGATAAGCAGCCAGTCACCATGTGTGCTGCTCTGCTTGATTTAGTGTTGTTCCTGTTTTGTTTTTCCAAGTCATGTGAGTTTTATGGCACTTTGCTGTAAGGTGCTGAATTGCCTCTGACACTTCTGTAATACTCCTCTTTTTTTCTTTGTATGTGCAGGTGTATGACTGCAGCATTCCTGCCCAGACGGTGCCCTGCTCGGTGAGTGTAATGGATGGGTTTAATCTCCATCCCCTACAGCTCTTTGGGGGCGTGCTGAGATTTGTATATCTTTCTCTCTGACTTTTACTGAAGAGGGAAAACTTTGTGCATCTGGAAAGCAGAATCAGAGAGGGCAGCTAGTAGCACAGGGAGGCACACCACAGCCACTCAGCTGGACATAGGACATGGCTCAGGTCTGCTCTCTGTGCCCCCTGTGTGCTGGTACTGCTGCTCCTGCAATGCTGAGCTGTGGGCCTTGCAGCAGCTCAGGGAGCGCTCTGCAGTCTGGCTTTGGCTCTGCCTCCCCGTCTGGAAGGGGCTCTGTGGAGGGTGAGGTGTTCAGGGTAGCTCAGCCAGCCAGCAGCATTCAAGTGAGGGTGGAATGAGAACTGCTGCAGACTCAGTAGATGTTAGTCTGCACTTTGGGGCATCCCCAGCTGTAAGGCTCAAGGGAGTAAGAACAACAGGCAGCTGAGCAGCAGAGGCATCTACAGCCATAGGGGTATTCTCAACATGGTGCTGAGTGATGCTGATGTGCCTGCCATACAGCCCTTAGGGGCAGGATGAATGACTGTAGTGTCACTAAAAGAGACAAGCCTGAGGCCCCAGTGCCCAGGCTGTGCACCAGCCCTGCAGACACACTTCTACCCTCCCGAGGTTATAGGGTAGAGGCAGTGCCCTGCAGAGAGTGGCCCTCCTGCCCACACCAGCTGGTTTGGCTGCTGCTCCGGGGGTGCAGCCAAGGGGAGCCTCCAGCCCGAGTGTTTCCTACCTTCACTTCATCCTGCCCATATGTCTGTTAATGGGCCTGCCCTGCCTGCATCCTCGGGGACTAATTGCCTCACACTTGAGCAAATGTGCTCCGGGTTTAAAAGGAGTCTATCGATCTGTGCATATTCCTGAAAGCCTCACAGGGCCCTGTTGCCTTTGAAGTGTAAAAACATCCATCTGTCTCTCTGCTTTTCCAGCAGTCTCCTGCACCATTTGCATCTCCTCCCCATTGCATCTCCCTCACTACCTGCAGCCCCACGCAGTGCCTGGCTGTGGCTGCCCAGGGGCTGCAGGAGGATGGGGACAAAGGTGCAAAGTCCAGATGAGAGGCTGAGCTATTTCTGAAGGCCAGTTTCCAGTCCTCCCCAGACTTTAAGAATGCTCTCACTGTGCTTGGGGCAGAAGCTGGAGGTGCATTCATCTGTAGCAGGCACGTTTATTAAAAAGGAGAGAGAACAACCCCTGGCTTCTTCCCATCACAGTCCTTAGCTTCTCGTGCAGACAGTGAGGAAATAAGGTAAGACTTGGGTTGCTTTGGATGATCCACCCTGAAATATGCAGGGGTGACCAGAATGTGTAGTGGTTCTCTGATGTGGGCTGAGAAAAATCCTGTTGAAATGCAGTGGTGTGGGCAACGTGGCTGTGATTCTCCCCATCCCAATTCCCTGTACGCTGGAACTGGGCAGGCCAGCCAACCATACAGAAGTGACTGTGCTGGTACAAGTGAGACTCCTTGACTGTCCCCGGGGTTGTGGAAGGAGGACAACACAGCTCAATCCAGCCCCAAATTCCAGGGCTACGTGTAGCCGCACCTCCCAGATGGTGCCTTGGGTTTCCTATTTCAATGGGGATTCGGCAGCGCAGCGGTGGCACCTCGCTGTTGGAGGCAGTAAATGGGCTCCCATCTGGTTGTAATGATCAGTAGCACTTTGGTGCTTGTTTATCCTCATGTTTTATGCTTCGGCAATAAAATACTGCTTCGGTTTGTTCGATCCATCCCGGTGCTGGATGGAGATGAGTTCACAGTCGCTGACAAAGCGCGGTCCCTGTATGCATGCAGGGTGTTGTGTTTTTAGACAGCTGGGCAGGATCAGATGATGTAGTGACAATCAGAAGGTGATGGGGGGGAAGGGGAAAGCAGCTTGTGTGCACCTAGCAAAGAAATCATACCTTTGGATGGAAGGGACAGGACCCAGCAGGGTTTGGCTCTGGCGCTGGAGCTGTGCTCATTCCCTCCTGTCCCTGCAGGGCTCTGACATGGAGCCAAAGGCTGTGGGTGAGGGCAGGCACAGGGATCACACAGCACCACCGAGAGGGCAATGGGCTCCTGCTGCCCCTCTGGCTTACGGGTACCTGGAAACCTTTGGCCTTCTCATCTCCCGTTCCTGCTGTAGAGGAGCACGATCTCCTCTACTTCATTTCCCAATTCTGTGCTCGTTGGAGGCTCTTTAACTCTCATCTGTGGGGGTTGAAACACACATTTTTCTGCACAGAGATCCTTTTTCCCAACTGCCTGTCGTGGCACGTAGCTGCAGGAGGGAGCCAAACAGAGCAAGATCTCAGCGAACGAGTTAAGCCCCTTCCGAAGCGCTGTGGCTCCGTTCCCTGTTCTGCTGCCAGGCAGCTCTGGCTGGCTTTACGGGGGTTAATGGGAGAGGTGCGGTGGGATCCCGTCTTAGGGCGGTAATAGGGCTCACAGTGCCACCCAGTGACCGCGGGACCCGAAGTGCGCAGCTGCGTTCCCAGCTCTCACTCGGTAAGCGAGTTCCCTGCCCACCGACCTCCCCATAAAAGATGTGACCCCTGGGGAGGGTCCCAGCAGTTTGCTCTGGGAGTGCTCACTAATCCCAGCAGAGCTTATGGCAGAGCACGGCCAGGCCTGAAGCCCAGCAACCCAGGCTGTTCAGCCCCTGCTGGGGGAGTATCCCCGGCTTTAGGTGGCAGCCACGCTCGCTGGCTTTCTGACTTGCACCCCAAGGTTAACGCAGGACCTTCCCTCCTTCTGCCCAAATCCTGCCTGCATTCCTCTCTGGGTTGAGCCCTGTGTCACGTTCCCAGGTGAGCAAGTGTCAACAGGCAGCTTTAATGGTGGGGCGCAGGGAAAGCAGCCAGCTGGGTGCAGTGTCAGCAGATCCCGAGGTGGCTCCCAGTGCTGCAAACTGCTGCCCCAGCAGTGCCCCGACATGTTTCCAGCAGGGACTCTCATGGAGAGATGCAGACTGAGGCTCTATTTTGGGTGATGACTGCAGAGCCCACAGAGCTTTTGGCAGCAGGGAGGGGTTTAATCTGCCTGTCCTTCTCCAGGTACATTCTGTCCTTCCTCCACTCCCCTCCATTTTCTGTAGCTGTCTCGGTGCCACTGCCTTAGGGCTGCAGGGCTGCAATACGTGGCTGAAATGAGGCCACTGCAGCGAGGGAGGCACGAGTCCCGCGCTCTTGATGGATGAAAGTCCTCAATCTTCGCTGCCCTGACAAGGACTGCAAGCTTTCTGCTCCTGGGTTGCTCCCCAATGTGTCTTTATTTTTGCCTGTTTAAATTTAGGCCAGCATTGGTAACAAGCTGCCATTGCTGAGCAGCACAAAGCCAGCATGCTGCAGTCAGAGCCATTTCCATCCCATCACCTGCCTCTGGTGATCAGGTGGTTCCTGATGACTGTTCTGATGGAAGTGGGTAACAGCCCCTTATAGGCAGGAGTTGCTACTGAGTACTGGAAGTAACCCTGATGTTGTTTCTGGGGAGCATCCTGCAGTGTGGGATGATCCATCAGTGACAACGCACTGCTTGTGTTGATCAGTCCTGCCTTAACCCATCCAGCAGAATCCCAGACCCGAGCCAATTTAAGCCTTTTTAGTGGCAGACTCCCCCCAAGCTGATGTGTCCCACGGACCATTCGGGGTGCTACTTCTAGCAGAGAAATCCTCTTTGTTAATTTTAGAGCCAGTTCTCCAGTGTGCTGAGCAGTCACGGCTCCTGAAGGCAGTCAGGGCAGCGGGAGGTATTTGGTCTTTGAAGGCTACGGCTTTTTCTTACATGAAGAAGCCCCAGTGAGATGAATTGCACTGCCTTTGTGCCAGGTGCTGTGCCAGGCGGGGTGCCCAGGAGGCCTCCAGCCCACATGCAGTGCTTAGCAGCAGTCAGTGCCAACAGAGCCTGTTTCCACTGCTTGTCAGCTGTGTTACCTGGGAAGAGAAAAGCTGTTCCTCTTCAAGGTCGGTTGATTAATGGTATCGCTGGTCACAAGATGAGTGCAGAAAAGAGGCAATGCAAAGCTGCAGAAATAGATTCAGCAAATGAAAGTCCCAGTGCGAACTCCCTGAATTACTTCCTTATGCAGATCAAACTAGTGAAGTAATAGAATGTAATTAAAAAAAACCCCTTGGGTTGGGGTCCAGGCACCCAGGGGCCGTAAGGCTTGTACATTAGCAGGGGTGCTTCACAGAGATGGAAAAACAGGCAAGTTTGTTTTGTGTGTGTTTTTAATGACAAGGTATGGATAGTGATGGTGCACTCCAGGAGCTAGCAGGGATCCTCGCTTCTTGTCAGGAGCATCCCAGGGGTCTCATGGCAGCGCTGGGCTGCTGAGCAGCAGAGGGCAGGAAGGATAACAGGAGCTGAGCACCAGGGGTTTCCAACCAGCTCCTGTTGTTCACTTATGTCTGTCCCTTCTGTCTGTTTAAAGCAGCACCCTCTCCTCTGACTCGCTCCTCTTGCATCAGCTGCATCTCTATGGCACCCAGGGGAAGGGAAAGCTGTGCACCCAACCAGCACTGCTTTGCCCCCTGTGTGTGAGCAGAGCTCCTCCTGCCCCAGCCTTCCCGGGGCTTCATTACGTGGTCAGACTGGGAAACAGCGTATAGCACAGGAGCACTGATGGTCACTTGAGGGTCGCGCTTTCTCTTGTGTATTTGTTCTTAAATTCCTGACCAAATGCACAATTACAAATGAAGGATTATTCAGCGCTGACTTTCAGTTGCCCTTGTTGGATCAGCCAGGATGTACAAAGCAGGAGCTGGGTCCCCGCAGACACCCCAGATTTAGCTCTGATCCCAATTGTCTGGTGCGCCAGCGGCGGGTGAGACTGATGGCGTGTGCAGGGAGGGTTCTGGTTACAAATGCCTGGAATGAAGCAAGCAGGTGCTGGGAAGGTTATCTGAGGAGAGAGCTGTGCTAATTCTCTGCTGTCTCTCACCCACCCCTCCCCGGGTGGCACTTCTGCAGGTGAGGCTGCGTCCAGCGTGTGAGGTGAGACGACATCACCCCCATGAGCAGCAGCTTTTAGTGTGGGTCGTGTCCCCAGAGAGCAGAAGTGGGTCTGAGTGACAGCGGTGGGCGCTGGGGGTCCTTCCCTCTCCCAGGGAGGGCGGTCATGCAGGAGCAGTGCTTGCTGACCTGATTCAAGCTCTATGAGTTGATGTGATTTCTGCTTGAAGGTGGCATCTCCGGGCTCCAATGTCAGACAGGAGGCTCACTTGGGGACAGCTGTGATGGTTTCTCTCCTCACTGCACGCCCGTCCCTCTCAGGCTGGTAGTCCTGCTGCAGGACGGCTCAGCTGTCTGCACGATGACTGTCACAGTTTGCAGCTCTGGATATTAAGGTAACCTGAAATTGGAACTGCTTTACCTTAATACACTGAGCTGTGACTTGTGGTTCAACAGCTGCTGTGAGAGCAGCTGATACGTTCTCTAAAAAAAGGGCAGAGGACACAGTGTGGGACAGAACCCACTGCAGCTGCTCCAAGGTGAGTCATTGCTGCTGCTGAATACGGACCTGAAAAGCCTTCCTATGTGCACAATTACACTGGTTATTGTAAACAGTGTTTTTTTTAAAAAAAAAAAAAAAAAAAAAAAGGAAAACTCTTCATATGCTGTGTCAGCATTTTATTTTAGTGTCTCTAGGTATACTTGCTCAGGCAGGTTTACATTGGTTGAATCTGTTAAGGAGTGTTTTACTACTGCATTGGTTCACAAAGGAAACCTTTTAATTAAACGAGGGTGACCAACATGTAAGCCCAGCTCATTCCAGAGAGCTTGTGCTGAAACTTAAGGCTTATGCTGTTTGGGCTGGCCTAACTCAGCTCATTTGAATTTAAGTTAGCAAAAGCTGGTGTGCAGCTAAGCTACAAGCAAACCCAGCTTGAGCTGCTGTCATGGACAGCTGTATGTCAGAGAACACAAACTCAGTGCACTGTAATGAGAACAAAGAGTCCAGAGACACAATGCAGGCTTTTAAGACATCCCCCCTGCAGCATCTAAGAGCCTGATGTTCGCCATAAGTTTCTTTTTTCCCCCATAGCTCACTTGAAGTTTCAAAATCACTGTTAATGATTTAACTGAATGATCCCAAATATTAAAGAAAAAAAAGTTACAGCTTTATCCCCGCTCTTAATTTGCAATGACTGGAGAAAGGCAAAAGATGACCTCCCATTCTTGACCTGCAGAAGCAGATATTTGTTACCATCTTATGCTGACACCATTACTGGGACTGGAATGCCACGTGTCCCACCTGCACTGCTTCAGGTGTACTAAAATAAAAGCAAAATTAAAAGCCTATGTGTAAATCAGTCAAGATGCTCTGTCACAGTAAAGGAAAAACATGGAGTTAAGCAGAGCGACAGGAAGAGCACTAAGGGGCAGCGCAGGGGACGGAAGCCGTGCTATCAGTGGTGCTGGAGCCTTTTCAGTCTGCCCCCAGAGCAGTGACAGCACAGCGGGAGGGAACGTGGGAGCATGGCTCAGCAGCTGCTGCTTACCTCTGGCTGTGGTTCCAGAAAGCTTCAGCTGGCACACGCTCACACACAGAGCAGCAGCGAGGCCGTTCGTGTTCTGCTCACGCTATCAGGGGTTTAAGACTGAAAACCACAAATACTGGAAGTTGAGGCAACTTTTATTGAGACTGTACAAGCAGGACACGGGGAAAAAAAACCAAACACGACGACAGTGGCTTGATGTCGGGGCCAGCTCTGTGGAGTGGAGTAAGAAATTAAAAAGGCACTAATCTTAAGAAAAGACACTCCGTATATTCTAAGAATATAATTCATTTAATACTGTTAATTTTGTAGCACAAAAAAATAAAACAAGCCGTGATCCCCAAAATAAACTTTAAAAGCTTACACTTTAATATTATTGCCTGAAGATCATGGTCTTTAAATTACATATTGTGTTTTAAAGTTTACACAGTGAAGACTGTCTCAAATACAAGGCCACCTTTCCCACTGCAGTGATTGTATCCTTGTCCCAAAAATGCATTTTCATGTAACACAACAGCAGAGGACAGCTGGAGGATGCTTTCACTGGTCCCCAAAGGCAGTCTTTTAGGCAGGTCTCGCTTTCAGATGCAGGTATTGAGAAAAATGCTCGAAAACTGGACTAGAAAACAAAGGCAGCCCCACTCGTTCCCAGGATGTTAATATAATATAAAAAAATTACTTTACAGGCACATGAAATGGCACAAAGAATGCTGTTTTTTCCCTTTACAACAATAATGCTCAGGCTCCTCGGAGCCCCAACCCAAACAGGATATTCCCTTTTGTTGATGCTTTCCAATTTGTAAACAATCATGAATTAAATTAGCGCTTCTCCAGTGATGGACACGGATTGAAACAGTTCTCATTGAAACTTCAGTGTCTGCACACACACGTGCACAAGGGGAGGCAGCGAGCCTTCATGGCGGATAGCTATTGTGGCACCACTTGCACACCGTGCTTTGTGGGATGGACACCTCACAGCCCAAGGAGCATTAATTTACACCGATAGGTTATAGCCCAAATGGAAGAGGCTTTGTATAGCAACAGACGGCACACACGGCAGCGAGCGACTGAGAAGCCAGGCAGTCCTTCCCAGAGAAACACACACGGATCAGCTGCGGTCATTGTATGAAAATATTTGTCTTATAGCAAAATGGCAAAGACACGATTTGAAGCGAGGTTCCAGTCGGCGTCGGTTGGGCAGCGTGCGACACTGCAGCCACACCTAACATCACCCAACTGACGCTGTAACACAGAAATGCCGCTCATCTGGGGCCCAAAATCTGGTTCACAGAAAGTTAAGAATTCTTTTCTCTCCATCAGATGCCACTACACACCAGTTTTGCATAGTTTTGAAAGAAAATCTTTTGTCTTTCTGCACTATCAGAACATAATTCAACCTAAAACAACGCGGGTGTTCAAGGTGTACACCTTATCCAATGAGGAGATGAGGCAGGACGCTTATTTTCATGAAAAAAACAACAGGTTAAAAGCTACGTTCAAGATCTCAAATCTCACAGTATTTATTTACGGACTCGGACATGCAAAGGAGGAATTCCACAACCAGTCTGAAGAGCTGCCCAGAAACAGGGCACGTCTGAAGTAAGGTTTCTCTGCAGCAGACTGAGCTTAGTGCAGTTGCTGTGTTCACAAGGTGACTTTCAGTAGTACAATCCATGTAGTAAACGTACAGGTGGAGTCAGGGCACAGAAATTCATGACCTCCTTTAGTTAAGAGAGCTGCATAGTTTTTGTTGCAAGACAACCTGTCGATGCCTATTGTCAAGAGTTACTCTTACAGCACCAAACACTTCAGTCAATGCTACTCTACTTCACAGTTAATTTGGTAGTAAAATGCTCTACAAGAACTTCTAGACTGTCAGCCACTTGATTAATACTACAAAAGATAACTAACAGATGAACCGAGGGTTTCTTTAAAAAAAAAAACCAAACACAACAGCATTTTACATCTCTTGTTGGAATTGCCATTCTTACACTTCTTCAGTGTCTTCCATTCAAGGATCTCATGGCACTTTTAGTTGAGTGAGAACAATGTACTTTTACAAGGATCAAGTGACACAATCAACAAGAAAATGCATTGGAACTGAAGACAACGATAAAATTGACACTTGTAGGAAGCAGTGAGGTTTTGCAGGTGTCTGAAGTTTCTCTTTTTGCTACAACAGACAGCTTCAAATGCTGAAAAATGAATGCATTGGGGCACTACTGTTTTCCTGTCAGATATTCCTGGTTTTCTGCAGCAGGTGTTTTTCTTTATCCAGGCTGTATTCTGTTAAATCGGTCCTCAAATTATTTTAAAAAATATGTTCCAGTTCACCTAGAAAACACATTTAAAGAAGGCAGAAGGTACTACTGTACCTAAGCTTTCACATCCTGTAACAGGCTAAGGACTTGACCTGCATGGCATTGATAACATTCACGTAGCTACAGCCATACAGTTCCTACCAAAGGTGCAATTACAACAGTACAGCTTGTGTACAGAAAAGGGGAAAGAAAGCTGTACTGATAACAGACACCTGTGTGACCCCCTCCAGCCTGAACATTAATTATAAGGTGGGAAAACCTTGGCAGCTGACTCCAATTAACCATTTTCTAGAGGATGCTGGGAGTAGGAGGGGCCTGGGGCATATATAAGCCAGAGCCAACTCTTTTGGAAAGGTAAAGATTGTAGCATGAAAAGATTTGTGGTATGAGGGGAAAAAAGAAGAAGAAGAAAAAAAAAAAAGTACTTCTGGAAGAGGAGCAAGCAATGTGGAGATGCCCTGGAGAAAAAGGTACTGTGTTCAAAGTCTTCAGCAAGTTGGGGCGGGTATAGCCAGGAAACTTGGGAGTGATAAGTGAGCCTACAGAGAAATGGGTACAAAAGGCTTATGTTTAAATAATAGGCTTTTATCAGTATTTATCAACATCTTCTGTCCTGTTCCTTTTATACTTCTTCATGCTGTGGCAATCTGATCATCTCCCTACCAAGTAACAGCTTGGTGACAAGCACTACTATGTTAGTAAAGCTCTACTTCCAACACTGCACAAGGGCTCTGTGTAGACCAGGCCAGAGTGTTTCCCTTTAAAGCTCACTTACTACAGTTAGTGCTTGCAAAATCAACAGAAATACTTTAAGTATGTAAAAAATGGGTTACGAGTGTGAACCCCTCCTAAGTTTCCTTATAAATAAATGCCTCAGCTTCAATGCAGCTCAATCAATGGTTATTTGTATTTAACACACACGTTCAGGAAGGTCAACAACAAGCTTAAGAGTTAACAGAAATGAGCAGCTTCTAATGCAACTGCTTAGAATACATAAGCTTCAATTAATGTCCTTTAAAGAGACCGTCGTTGTAAGTGTACTACCTTAGGGCAGGTTCTCTTAAAACTAAGTCTTCTTCAGTCCTAAAATTGCATTTTTGTTGTTGCTTTTTGTTGGACAGTAACAGATGAGTTGCGTGTTTGCTCTAAGATTAGGGCTCTTCCTATTGAGCAGGCCAGAACAAGTCCATGGAAGTCTCAAGAAGGGTTTTCTTCCCATGCTTGCCTGCTATATGCTTCAGTCTTCTCCAGCATAAGGCCCAATACAGTTTTAAAAGTGAAACCAAATTCTGGTTGATGTATCTATGGTATGAAGGTCAGGCAGTGACTTCAGTTGTATGTATTCCAAATGTGTATTAAAAGAACTGTCAAACTGCAGCAAGCTGGAAAAATGGGCAATGCTAGCAATGTGCCATTTAGCCATCATCCCACCTCAAACAACACTAATGAGAGCCAGGAAAGGGAAGCAGCAGTGTAAATCGGATCAAGGGAATCATTCGTTCTCATCTGGGTTTTGAGGGTCAAATATTTTGACATGTGTGAATGGGAAGAGCCCTTTTCGCCCGTTGACCTCTCCTTCCCACTGACCGTTTATGTTCATCCTTGTAACCTTCACAATATCTCCAACCTGCATCATTAAAAAAAAATCCGTTAGCACACATGAAAATCTCACCTTTGATACAAATCAAGTAAACAAGAACAATAAATACAGCTTCAGAATTATAAATATAATAGCTTTGCATAAGCTTTAAAGGGAAAGCAGTTATTTTTATTTAACTGAAACAAACATTTTGTTGCTGGAAATCTGCACCCTTGTTGGGAAAACTTAACTATATTTACATGTTGCAATAAATTGCTGAACCACACCTTTTCCTGTAGAAAAGCTTACTTCATGCTACAGTATATTTAGCTTAGACAGGCTGACATCACTAAAGCTACCACAAGTAATGAGATGCAAGAGGCATTCTAAAGAGCACAGTACATGTTTTTAGCATTAGCAGGTTTACTTCAAAGGAAGATTCTTTTTCCAAGAGATTCCTGTAGCAAACAGACTCGAGTTCCAGTTCTGGCTGTCGCAGTCTAAGAAATTGGTGTAGTTCTCTAAAATCCTGCATGCTTCCAAAGCAGACAAAAGCATTCTCAAACAGTTGTTTCCAAGTATGGGATGCACAAATTCTAGCTTGGTTTGCTGCTTTCACCTTCACTTCCTGTCAGAATTTGAAACAGGAACAATGACTTGTCGAGCCTTTCCTATCACAACTGTGTCTCTTCCTATTTGGCCAAAGATGAGCAGAGCTAAGCTATGATCAAGCAAAAAGAGCCGTCAGCCCAAGTGGCAAATTACTCTGTTCAGTGCTGAGTTTAATTTGAATCAGGATAATTCACAAAGCCAAACGTGTGCCACAGCAGGCAGTGCTGAGGACTACCTACAGTCATTTCTCCCTGAGCTGCTTCAGAAGAGCTGAGCACGTGGCTTGTTGCAGCAGCCCTCTAAGTACACCTCCCTTCCTGTTTACTGAACTGCATCTATGTGGTAACTATAGTAAATATTAGACAAATGACATTAGCAGCTAATAGCTAAGGGCACAAAAGATAGAGCTGTGCTGTGACCACCAGCAAGCACCTCGGAAGGTTCTTCCCCAAAGGAGATCCAAGAACTACACAGCTGGGTTTCAGATCAGCAGCAACTTCAGTAAGCTCCAGAGGTAACAAGCTGTGATCTTTCTGAGGGGAAAAAACTACCTTTTATTACTGATATAGTATGCGTAACAGTTTGTATGCATTATCTAAGTAACAGTGCAGGTAGAACGGACACGGGTGGTTTCAGGACCTTGGCAAAGGACTTTGAATTTAAACTTCTCAGTTAAGATGTGTGCATCTTCCATCAAAGAAAAAAGCTGACTTTAGGAAACATTCCTAGGCCTACTGAAAGCAGCTCCCATTACTGCAATAGGTGTTATCTGAAGACTGCTTAGAAGCATTCTGAACCCTTAAATGAGATTTAAGATGTTACAGTGAACTCTGGCCCTCAGTGTTGTGTAGCTCTGAAAATTTCTCAGAAATGTGAGCTTGATGTTGTGCATTAGAATGGAGTTAGACATTAATTAATACGTTTGCCCCCAGTCTCTTGCTCTGCTTTTACCACTACTTGTAGTTTTTTTCCACTTCCCACCCAGATGTTCCAGATGTCCCACATGGAACACTCTTCATCTTGTACTTTCCAGATAGGAAAATCCCCTCTGAACTCCTATATGTTTCTGTGATAACTGTGAGACTTTCTTCAGTTGTCATCTTCATGTGTGCTGCTCATAAACTCAAAGATGAAGCCTGTGTATCCTAGAAGTAGTTATGCACTGCCTGATAGTTAACATGCTCCTGTAGCATCAGTGTGGCTGGTCTCCATCTCTTCCTGGAATGCTGCAGCTTGCTTTGATGGTGTGCACAATTTGTCTGACTTCTCATTAAATGGAAAGTCTAGAGAAAGCTTTATATAGTAACAAGATGACTTAAACAGGAACCTAGTAGAAGCCTCTTTAGAAAAAGGCTGATAACATCTATAAATAACTCGATGTTACTCTGCTAGATTTCAGTAACTTTTAAGGACAGATTTGAGTTCCAGGATTCAGACTCAAATTCAGAAAGCCTCACTGCAACAGTCAAAACCCAACAGGAAACTGTTATTTGCACCACTCCATAGAAACAATTCACTTGGAAGCATTTTAATCTTATTAATGGAAAAAAAAAAAACAAACAGTAGTACACAGGCCCAAAGAAACACACAGACTCATGTTCTGAGTCAGATTTAATTCTGGTCACGTGCTGCAGAGTTCCACCCAAAGTTTGTGCAGAAGGCCTAGAAAAATATCCTTCAATTTGACTAATTTCTACAGCATGGATGGGCTTAGGAGTCTGACTTCAGGTGAGCAAAAATTAAAGATACAGCAAGCGTATTATCTTCCAATAAACTGCCATGTAGATTAACAATCCAAGAAGTTCTTTAGACTGCTGGGCAGGGGGAGTTGTTAGATCTGTAGCAGCTGTTAAAGAATGGTAGCTGAGAAAGGCTTCTCAAAAATATCATCTTGTACACCAAGGACTGCGGGATGTCCTCTGCTTTCAACAAAAGGCAGCTGCCTTAAAGACTGAATGAAATGGCGTGCTGAAACAAGATTCTGGGGAAGGAACCTTGATGTCATGAGCAAATTGTTGCATCTGTGTTAATGACCTCTGGATTAGCAACACCTGAAAGAATCCCGTCAAGGAGTCCCTCTATGCATTTTCTTCTCCCCAGCCACTCACTAAGCACAGTATTTGGTAAATTCTCTTTAAAGCCTCTACAGTAGGGTCAGCTGAGGTGGGATCTCCCATGAAAGTTACTTAACATGCTGTTGTTTTTAGAGAATGTTTCAGACCAGTTGGAAGGGTTGCCTTATGATTAGGAACAGGACAGTCAGGAGATCTGGTTCTATTCTCACTGCTGCCACAAACTTCCTGTGCAATTCTGGACAGCTCATGGGCACTTATCTGTAAATGAGGATAACACTTCCTTAGTGTCAGCATCCCTCAGATAAGTAATTCACTTGTAAAGCATGCCAGCATCACTTCATGGAAGCATCAACTGCTGACGTGAGTAATACTTCTGAAATGCAGCCATCTGGTTCCACCCAAACGATAAAAATCAAAATGCATTTTAGATAGCATCCTTTCATTATGTCCCTGTTACAGCATGAATTCAAAGCCCTGGGGAAATGCAAGTTGTGGAACATGCCAGTCAGAAAGCTTACTTCATTCACTCTAAACTCTTCCATACCTGTCTCCGTTTGAAGCTGATTCATACACCGAAAAGGTTTCCTGCATGCCATTTGAGTCACGTACTCAGATAATTTAGCATGTTCTATAGATATTCCAACAATGAAATTACTCTATCACACTGCCCCCAAAAGATATAAAGCTAAACAAAGGAGGCAGAGTTTGGTTGAACTACAAGCAGGACAAAATGAGACTCCGAACTTCTAGATACTGGAAGACTGAAGAAACCAAAGGGCTGATAGCACACCTCTGTTACCCTAATTTTCATGCTCTGAGCCAGAAGAATTGCCCACACCAGAGCATGCAGTCATTCAGACCTGAAGAAAGATCATTCTGGAGATGTTAGGACAGGTCAAAGGGCAGCACAGAATGCTGATGGCCTATAGATACAATTAATCTAGCCTCATCTAGGAACAGAGTGATGTAGTTTGGCAATTGTCATACCTATACTTGAAGTGCAGAGGTGAGATTGTAGTAGTACAAGAAAGCACAGTTTTCCATTAAATTATGATAGCCTGTCTCCTGCTAAGCATGTTGTGATTGCATGGAATTTGGAGGCCACAAAGCTTCAATAGATGAGTGCTCCTGAGCCATGCTAAGTCACAGCTTTACACAGGAACTTGTCTAGGTTATCTCTATTGCTTTCAGTTTCAATTGAAAATAAGCTCTGCAAACAGTTCTGAGTGTGAAGATGCACTGAACTGTAAGGCACTGAATGCAGTCACGATGGGAACAAACTCTGACTGCTAAAGGAGGTCAAAAGATTAAGAATGCATATAATCTCCAATGTAATTGTTAGCCTTATTTTCATATGTAGCATACTGGGAAGTTAGTACATATCAGCACAGACACAGAAATCCTTCCACAGTGTCATTTTCCATTAATAGCTATCAGAACTAATGCTCCAAAATCAACTTTTAAAATGCAGGACCCGTGCTTGTACAGTTTAAGCAAAACTGTCATCCTTGTGCTTGGGTGCATTTTAATATTTAACATAGCAAGACAAAATTTCCTTAGCTAAGAAAAGCACTATGCTTGTTGTCAAGTGATAGCAGCAACCTAATTTCCTAATTAAGTCCTACTACTAGCACATTTTGCCCTACTTGTCTCAACTTTAAAATAAAGAGGGAAAAAAAGTTACCTGTAACCTAATTGCAACGAGCTTAGGACAAATATGGTGTCAGTTATGCAAGTGTGGTGAACAGGTATTCATTTCACCAATATATTTCAGTGAAACTTTAACTCTGTACTAGCAAATTAATACATCTGTATGTTTGATACAGGATGTGCAGATACAGCTGCTTAATGCTACACAGTGCTGGCATAGGTGTGGAGGAAAAAAGGTACTTATAAGAACTGCTACCAAAAAAATATAATTAAACTTTGTGTATATATGTCAAAAATAACCTTAAGATACCATATTCCAAATCTGGATATGAGCTCCAGGACTGCTACTGCCCTCAGAATGGTGTGTGACAAATACCTCACAGGCACTGAGAATAAAGGTAGGAACTGCTGTTTTGTCCCCTGATAGACCAAAGAGTGGCAGCAGCTGCTGCTCTCCTGTTTTCTGGCTCCTTAAGTTATTCCACTCTGTTTTATAAGGGGGAAAAAAAACCAGACTGCTAGTTTTTAAAGGAATTATGTATCACTGGTCTGTCTGCTGACTTTGCTAGACATGAAGAACTTTGTTGCATAGATCCAAGCAGAGTACTCAATTCCCTGCAGATAAGCTGCTGCTTTAAGGTAAAATGCAGCAGGTCTTAGGCTGCTGGGCACTTAAACCTGCACATCATGTACTGCCTTAAAACAAGGCTTCAGCAGTGTATTACTGTGATCAGCCTGGCTGTACAACTACAGATTGTTAATGCTGAGAAACCTGAAGGCAGGCTTTGCTGCCCTGTACCACAGGAGCAGTGCCAGCAGTCTCTGCTCTTACAAAACCCATCACCTCCTCAAAGCATTATCTTGTGTAACCTCTGAGCACAGGGCTGCCCTCCCAGTTTTCTCAAGGAAAACCGAGGTTGAAGAAGAGCAGTATGTAACCCTGTAATACAGAGTTCTGGTTCCAACAAATACAGGACACTGCATCCCTGTCCTTCATATTCCTTCCTCTGGAGCAGCAGAAAGGAAGGAAATTGCCTCTTGGCGAAAGCACACAACTAGAGAAACAGATCTTGGCTGCTGCTTTTATTGTGAGGGTTTTTTTGTGTGTGTGCAGTATCTTTGGAAATACTACATGTCAGTGATAGAACTCAGTAGGGTCACAGTGAGAAACTGCAAACTTCAATGATTTTATTAAAAATGCTAAATTTGTGCTGCCAGTGTAGTTAACTGAACTGACCACAGTGACATGTCAGTCTTAGAAATAAATGCCATGCTTCCTAATGAGTATCCTTATAGGGGAAAAAAAGGACATGGCAATTACCCTTAAACTTGCTTGCCATTAAACTTTCCCATTTTATAAACTATTTCAAAGTTAATCCTACCAAACATCTTAGCAAGGATTTTCAATAGAATGTTCTCTTTATAAATTGTATCTTTTCATGGGAGAAACTTTAAAAAAAAAAAAAATAAAAAATCACCTTACCAAACAAGTTTTTTCTCTGTAAAGGCTATGGCTCTTTATCTTGTCTTACATTTTGACAGCTTATGTAAACAACTGCATACAACAGAACAATCAGACTTGAAAGCAGAGAGCTTGTCATTTCCCAGGGTTCAGCTTGAAAATGGGACATCTCTCCACTTAAAAGGAAGTTGAGCAGATTACTATGCAACAGCTTTATTTACTCCAGATGGTATTCTGCTTCTTTCAAGCACTGTGTGCTGACCACAGAAAGCTAAAGCCAGCAAGCAGATATTCTGCTTCCAGACTGTTGTATCAGTTTAGATGAGATTACAAAATGAGTATAACTGTACCAAGGTGTTCTTATCCACACAACCTGAACTGTGACTGAGGCTGAATACTGCAATATACTGTTATCTTTAAAGAACACTGCTAACTTTCTTCCCCCAAACGTTTCCATAAGCTGTTCTTTCTCTCATGCTAGTGACTGACTGTGCTCTTACAAAACTTCTAGTCTAAGTGAACCCTATCATTTTCAACAGTGTTTAACTGTGACCTCCAGTAGTTTGGATTAAGGAATGTGCAGAGCCCTGAGAAGGTTGAACCAGCAAAAGGTGTTAAGCAAACAAAAGGAGGATCGTGCCAAGAATTTGGAGCTTTCCTTAGAAATGGTACACGTGACAAAAAATGTTGCTATAAAAATGAGGTTGCTCTCTTTCTCTGTGCATGGATAGAAAAGCTATAATCACAGTTCAAACCTGCATGTTGGACAGAAATGAATCCTAGCAGTATATCAGGGCAGTTAAATGACAGGATTAACTAGGTCACTAAATAGCAAATAAGAGAAAATTCATTAGTGAGAGCCATCCTCCCAAGAAGTTCTGCTACCTTGCAGCAAAGCAGGTTCCCTCAAGTTGTTTTATGACACACTGATAACATAAAATCAACTGCTTGCCTTACTGTCTTCAGAAGCATGAATAGTTTTGGCAGGAATCTTCTGTACGGTGCAGTTGGCAGAGAATTTACTTTTCTTTCTATGCTAATTTTCACACACTGTTCACAAATGACAGGCTGCTAGCTTTTCTAAGACTCAAGGAAAACAGTGATACGTTTAATTTTTAACCCTCTGCCAATAATCACCTGTAGAGATTGTGTAAGAGGGCAACTTTGGGAAACTTGTGAATAACCAAAAGTGACAAACAAAACCTTTTGAATCTTAGCTGCTTTGGTAGCAGCTTCATTTGCAAACTGAGAAAAGACAACAGGAAAAGTTCAAAAATATTTTTTTAAACCCCTACTCTACTTGCTAAGACGTCGTTGCTTCCCTTGCTTGTTTCTCCTTGATTGTATTTGCTCCTTGAGCCCCCCCATCCCACACACCCAAAAAGCTACAGTTGAGAATCAGAAAAAATAACTGTTTATCAGCAATCCTTACCTTTCTATTTCAGTTCTCAGCCTGGAATGATCAATTAAACATCCCTTCTCTAAGATTAAGTAGAGAAGCAAAGTCATTCCTAGCACTTCCACAGAAGGGTGTATATATTCTACTGCCCTTATAACATATTTCACTGTTCCATAGGTAAGACAACAGTGCATTAAGCCTAGGTTCTGAAGTAACTTAGTCACTTTTCTCAAAGGAAGTGGTATGGATGAAGCAATTTTTGTACATCTTTCTTCAGAACATAATAGAACTTTTCAGTCCTTTGGCATAGATAAACAGGCTCCACATAAAGTCATCCACACCTGCTCTGTCACTAACAATATTCAGTTTATTTTTCAAAACCATTGGAGAACTGTAAGACAAAGGAGAAGACTCACCTCTAATGCCAGTGCAGTCTTGTCATAAGCGCAGGGTACTCTCTTTTGGATAGCTTTGGCATAGACTGGTCCATTCTGCGTGGATGGCAGAGGATTGATGACTGCTCCAGGTGTACTGGATACTGTGGGAAGGGGACTCGTGGTCTGAGGCTGAGCATAAGCATGGGCAGGTTCTGGAATACCGTAACTGTTGGAATTTCTGTTGCCATGCTTCCCGATAGAAGATCTGACTAGCTTTTCTACATAAGGAACAGGAATCATCCCAATCCGACCATCCTTGTTTCTGGCACTCCACCACTGTTCTTCTGGCTTCTCTACAATTACCAGTATTTCGCCCTTTTTAAATGGCAGATCCTCAGCATCGTTGCCAGGAAAGTCATAGAGAGTCCGAACGTATTCCACGTTTTCTTCGGCAGTAGACATAGTGGGGGCAGATCCAGATCCCATTGGTGGGCTTGGATACCTAAGTTTTAAAAAGTTCCAATTATCAACAGCTGTTGTTTTGCATTTCCAGTAACAAAACTAGCCACCAGCTGCACACAAGGAACACCAGGTAAAGGAGAACTACCTACGTTCACCTATGTAGCAACATACAATAAAAATCTATCATAGATGTAAAAAAGAAAAAAAGGTATAAGGCAAAACCTTAAGTACTGCTTTACTTTCTCTTTTGGATTACTGTGAAGGTGTTAGGGTAGAATAAATATCTCCGTGGCTTAAGTTATGAGAAGTTGTGATATATTAAGAATAAGTGAAAAAGTTTTGCTTGACTGGGGAGGAGCTTTTGGAGAGCTAAATAATCCTCTCCAGTTCATCACATTTCCATCTTTAACCTCAGCATCCACTTCTGTCAAGAATCCAGTAACCCTGAATGGCAGACCTAAGGGAGCACAGTGGGAAAATGGAAGCAATAGTAAAAGGAAGAATATGATAAACTCTTCAGTCTTTCTGCTTCTGTAGGCAGTAGAGCATCCTTGTACCAGACTGCTACTGTTTATATGCAGGATTTGAGGGACAGCCGTATTAATACCAAGAACCCCTTTGTTTAGGGACAGAGACACATCTTATGGTCTTAGGAGACAACACATTTCCCTTCCATTCTGGAAAGTAACACGGAATTAAGCTCCCTGATCTTACTGTCATAACTTCAACTCTATTTAAGAGTACTCATATTCCCTGAACATCTAAATACCTAATAGCATCAAGGGACATTCTTCATAAAAAACAGGATGAAATACTAACATCTGCTGGAAGGAACATACCACAAACACTGCTTTCTACTATATATATATATATATATATATATGCACATCATGAAGTCAGAAGAACTGAGAGTCTGCAAAAGCACCTGAGATGTTCCACTGAAAAGGCCAAATTTTAAAGAGAAATGAGGACTAGCAGTAACAGTTCTGGCAGAAACTCCTGTCTACCCCTATTCTAAACGTAGTCCATTGATTTAAAGAAAGTAAATCTGGAAGTGCTACCTCTCATTCTCCCTCTTGCATCATGAAGTTTCTTTTATAAACAAAGTCCAAACCATCAACCATGTCAGTGATTTTTTTCTAAAACTTCAGAACAAGAATTATACTGTGGATAACCACTTCCCCCTTTTGTAGCTTTATAAAAAAGCACGTCAGGTCACAGTATGCCATCTGTCTCTGTGTGCTGAGAGCACCACCAAAATCTGTCTGCAATGAAAGCCTTGAAAATAAGGTGGTACTAAGATGTTCAGGAAATGTTTCATGAAAAGTATGACACAAATACCCAGAGAACAAGTGGAATCAACTAAGTTGTGAAAGCCAAGTCATTGCTGTCCATGATTAAGAATGAGGTTGTTTGTTTTCAGAAAGGTTTGACAGTACCCAGGTTAACAAGAACAGAGATGAGCAACAACATCACTGCAGTATAGACTTTTTTCCTCCAAACTGTCCGTAAGTTTAAACACACACATAACCCTGTGCAGCTCCAGTTAAATGTTTCAGCACCTGTGAAAGATGAGGGAATTTTTCACCTACCCATTTCTTTAGCCACAGCACAACCACTACCAGAAGGTTTCTCAACAGCTTTAGCTCTTGAGGGCAGAGCTTTGTCACGCTCCTCCCACCACCTGACAGCTCTGCAGAGCTTGCTGACCACTTGCCTTTTTCAATTTGATGCTATCGTCAACTTTTGACAACTTACTGATTGTGATTAAGAACTGGACTACAGTAATGTTAAACTGTGATTCTAAAACTCAAAAGTTATCCCCCCTCCCCCCACCAATAACTTGTTAACCAGGAAGAAATCCCTTCAGCTGCAGAATTTAGAATTTAAACTATTTTTTTTTTTTTTTAAACTGTGTCACTATTTTAATAGCTTTCCTCCTTATTTTATCTAGGAAGCCCAAAGGATGAAATATGTTCCAGAGTTACTGATAAGCTGGTTACTGGTAAGTGATGCAGCCTGCAGGTATGCCCTGTGTTGGGTGCAGGACAAAGAATGAGCTCACAGCCAAGTCACATTTTCCCATCCTCCTAAAAGAGCATTTCTCAGTGTATGCATATGCAGAGACAAAGAGTGCCATAACCAAACAGAGATAAATGCTTTTACCCTCTCCTGGGGGAACGTCTGGGAAACAATGTCTTAGAATGCATGAGAATTCAATCGGCACTACGAAGCAGGAATCACAAAGACACGACCTGTTGGAATCATCGAGGATGCGAGGCCAGAGCAACTGAGTTCTGAGGCCATACTTCAACCAGGGAGGGGAAAACTTCTGAGCCAGCTTCTCTCAGCCGTCCCAGCAAGGGGACAATACCAGAAGGCTGATACAAAGCAAGACCACACCCTCCTGCAAGACAATTACAGTGGGTGGCAGGGATGTTCCCAGAGCCTCCGCATCTGCCTATATTCATCACAAGGACGGGCCCTACTCGCTATACTGATGATAACCATAACGAGCAACCCACAGCCATCACCGACAGCCCTGTCCGAGAGTTTCAAAGCAGAGGAACCCCACACAGATCCCGGAGCTGCAGTACTCACCTGGGCGCGGGCTCGATGAGGGTGGTGGTATCCAGGTAGTGGATCTTGTAGAACTCCAGCAGGGCGGGCAGGTGCTCGAACTCCTGATCGCCGATCTTAAAGCGGCGGTTAGGCAAGGAGTTAATGATGTAGTGGGACACCCGGGAGTTCTCGGATACCGACAGCACGTAATCCCCCGGGCAGGTGGACGAATCCCGCACCAGGAACATGCCGTGCCGCTGCCCCTGCAGCCGAGTCTGCGCCTCCGCCCGCGACACCGGACCCACGTACCAGCTGGAGCGGTCCGACGAATCGAACCGGGCGGCGGAGGACATGGCTCCGAACGGGAAAGGGCGAGGGAGGGGAGGAAGAAGGCCAAGAGCCCGGAGGCCCCGCGGGAAGAGGAGAGCAGGGGAGGGGAAGGCCCGGACGGGCAGACGGCGGGGCTGGGGACGAGGAGGAAGCGCCCAGCCCGGCGGACGGGCGGCAAAGGGACGGGGGATGCGGAGGAGGAAGCCCCGTGCCGCCGAGGCGGAGGCCCGAGGATCGCCGGGCGGGGCCGGCCGGGCGCGGCGCTCAGGGCCCCGACGTGCTCAGCGGCGCGGCGTGCGGGGCGGCATCCTTCCCGCCTATCTCAGGCCCAGGCGGACTGCGAGGACGGGCGGTCTGAAAAGGTGGCGAGGATATCCCGCTACGGTGCCTCGGCGCCGGATGAGTGGGAAACGGGAGGGGCGAAGTACCGGGCTCCCGCTTTCTTCTACGGGTTCCCTACCCTCTCAGAGCCGAGCACCAAAATGGCGGCGGCGCCGGGCGGTGGGAGCCCTCCGGAGACACCGCCCCGCGCATGCGCGCTGCGGCCCGCTGAGAGGAGCGGGGAGGCGAGAGGGGAGCGGTCCTAAAAGGCCGCCTGCTGCCGGACTGGAGGTGCGCGAGGGGAGCCGCCGATGCGCCTCCGTGTTCGTAGGGCCGCTTTCGTGCATCCCTGGCCTCTCGTCTCTCACAGCTCGCTGAGCTCCCTGCCCGCGGGCAGTTGGCGCCCATGTTGCTTCCTCTGAGGATTTTTAGTGATGCTTTCCTGTGCGTTTTGAGTTTCACCTCTTTCTCACGTTGTTCCCGCACGAGGAGGTCAAAGCCCTTTGGGGTGATGGCTGAGGAGGAAAGAAGGAGCTGATTTTTAGGTCAGCCCTCTTCTAGGTCTGTGATTTTACTTGATTTCGTTTCTCTTCTTGTTTTGCTTTTGAGGCCGTCAGCGTGAAGCAGAGCCGTGTGAAATAAGCGAGGTCTCAAATGGAGAAGCGGGTTGGAGGTGACTGTCACAACCTGCCCGGCCTGGCTGCTGTGCAGGCTGAACTGCAGTTTTGCCTTCTTCCCTTCACACTGTTTATTCCAAAAGCTTGCTCACAGCATGGTTTTCTTTTCACTTTATTTCCTATGTTGGCAGCCAGTGCCAGCTGAGGTGTTTGGGTTGGTGTGGGCTGTCTCTCTCCAAGCATGGAGTTTAGATAACAAAAATGGAAGCCTCACCTAGCTCAGATTCTTACATTTTAGCAAAAAATATTCAGGAAAATCTTGTGATGACATGGCTAATACAGAAGGATCTTAAACTAGGTCCTGAATAAGTGTGCAGGTATCGCTTCACCAGCTGCTAAGTACAGCCATCTCCTGGGTGGAAAACAACAGCTGTGTAATCAGGCAGAGCAACAAGTAGTAAAACAATAGGGCCAGAGATGAATAGTTCCATCTGAAAACTCACATCCATGCAAACTTCTTTTAGGGAATCTTACCTAATGGACGTATCATTGATCCATTCCTTCTGGTTGAAGTACTTTTATCTGCCAGTGAGACTCATTTTTAAGCACAGGTAAATAGGTTATAATAGATTATGAAGGTTGTTATGTTTCTCTTTGTCATTTGAATGGGTTTGAATCATTTTCTGTGCAGCTGTGGCCAAACTGTAAGACAGTACTTGAAATAACAAGTCAAATAACGTTTAAAAATAATTATAAGAGCCCCAAGCTAGCAGCAGAATCAGTAATACGTAGTATATGAAAAGGAAATAAAAATTCATGCTGCATTTTATTGAATTATAATTATTGTTATAGCATGATAAAAATCAAATGTAAATCAAATATGTAATTATCTTGCCTCCATTTCATGTAAATAGCACAACTATCTCTAAAGAGTTGAAACATGTCAGGAATAAATAGCTTGATTATAAACCAGTTTCAGTGCAGTGCTACAGAGGGCTCGAGTGATAACTGAGAAACCAGCACAGCCACCTTCCCTTCCTGAAAAGACACTTAGCACAGAAGAGTTTGGAAGGAACTGCCGCAATTATCTGTTCTGACTTGTGCTTGTGCAGGCTGTGTGCATCTTTCAGGTCATTCCTCTTTCAGTTTCAATAACTGTGGTTGAATTAGGTGAGATCAGCTAGGTAAAACGCCCCATCTTCTACTTACATTAAGAGAAAAAGGTGATATATTCAAGCTCGTTACCATTATCAGGTAAGACCGGGCAGCAGCTTCCTAGTCTGTCTCATAAAGAGTGGAGAGATGTATGGATTTTTAGGGCTGTTTAATGGTGCCACTTTACCTTTTTATTATATATAAATGAGTTTATGCTCTTTGTGTTATGCGTTGGCAGCTTTTGTCCTCGGAATATTCTGCCAAATATTTGCTGCAGCACGACTGATGAAATAGGGATCCCTTGAAGTGCATCAGCTGCTGCTAAAATACAAACTCAGCTGGCAGAATATTGCCTCGAGTAAGTGCTGTCCCTCTTACCCCATGCCCAGCTGCTTCTTCCTCTTTTTGCCAAAAGCCCCCATCAGTAGTGCTGAATGCCAAATAAACTGTGCATGTGGCTCGTTCCTGTGTAGGGGGAGTAACCTTGTATCAAAGGTTTAGAATGAGAATCCTCATTTCTTTCAAATCAAGAGCTGGGTATGCTTCCAAGACAAAATTAACAATCCTAATTGAAATGAGGAGGAAGTGGGAAAGGATGTGTTGGATTTGGAGGTAGACAGCTGGAAAAGAAATACAGTAGTGAAAGAACTCAGAAACAAAACCTGAAGCGATTACAGTCACTTGTGCAAATAGGGAAGCCTCAAATACTTCAGGATACAAGTCCACTAATTACAAATCTAGTAAATATGCCCCTATAGCTTTACCTCTGCCTGGTAGGAAAGATGAAATAGATTATTAAGAAACAAAGTTGTTATTCTTCTGAACTTCCTAGTGCATCGGCTGTTAAAGCTTTAGAATTGTGGTCACACTGTTCTGGAAGAGCTGTTTGGCTCATATCTTACAGACCAGAAGTAACGTCAAGTTTTCTTGGTTCATCATTCATCTGTCTGCAGTGCCTTGTGCTACACTGTGATGCTTCTTACTGCGAGGTACAAGACTGACATATCTAGGAGACTAGAGGATTTTTTAATCAAAACAAACAAAAAAATAAAATAAAAAAACAGAATCAGCCTAAAGCCCCCATGAGAACAAATTTTCCTTGAGTTAACACAAAGTTTAGATGTGCTAATGAAGGCTAATGAAGTTCCTGGAGTTTCAGCCTTAATAGATTGATAATAATCACACCTCAATCTGTAATCTCTCCTGCAGTTTCTTTGTGTGGGTAACTGCACTGAGCAAGAACAACAAAGCTCTTCGTATGATTTAGATATAATTTTAGTGCAAAGTGATTTGATTATTGTTAACCTGGGTGTTGGCTTGAAAAGGAGAATGCTGGACCAGAGCATGCAGCTGCTAAATGATTAGGATGGTTTGACCTAAAGGAAATGTGCTTGTTTTTTCACTAAAACAAATTGCATGCAGTTAAGATGGTGCATATGGTAACTTTTAGCTGTCATACTGTGCTCAGATGAAATTTTGGGAGTGAAAGCAAATGAAGATTTGTTTTTACCAAATCAAAATAGAGAAGATCTGCTCATAGAATTGGTTCATGTAATGTGGATGTATTATGCTGGCAGCTTAAAAAATAGAAAAAAAAGAATGCAACATTCCTAAGGTATATAATGTGTTTTGAGGACAGGTTGTTTCCTCACAACTGCATTCTAAGCCGTGTACTGATTTGCTTTGCACAGCATCCAACTGCAGCATTTAATAAATAACGCAGTCACTAAATTGCCTATGCTGATGAAGTAGAAAAATGGATCTCCTGACTATCTGAAGATCAGTATCCAAAATCTGGAGGAGCGATAGGAAAAGGCTGGCAAAAATAGAAGTGTGAGTTTCCTCATGACATTTCTTTAGCTTAATAATTACATCTTGCATTCCCTACATAATTTAAGCCTAGCTTATTTAAAATAGTAAGTAATGCCCTCTAGTGGAATACATAGGAAAAGGAAAATAAGCCAGACAAAGAATGATCCCATTTTTAATTGTCATGAAAGAGGCTAAAAAACATTTTCCCTTGAAATACACTGCTTATCACTGGTCTGTTAAGACATGCTAGTTAAAATGTGAAACACGCTGCAAGCAGTGCAGTCAGATGTGTGCTAAGTGCCAGGGTTAGTTGGCACATCTGGATCTACAACATGGCTCAGATCACTATGAGTGTGGAATCACTTGGTCAGCGTGCAGGCACAACAGATTGCCACTGCAGTGCCTGCAGTCTGGAAGGAGTGTTTTTGTGATGTCAACATCTGAGAGATTTGTCATTACACGTGAGAGCTGCACTGAATTCTTACACATTCAAAATAGTTCTGTAGGCTAAAGATGAATACACCTCAGGCTCCTGTATTGCAGAATAACAGTCAGAGTTTATTATCAAAATGGATTTTCTGAGGAAGCTCACGTATAGGGTTTCCTGCTTTGTCAGGTCTTCTGCTTTGCCAATTGGCAAAGGGTCCAAAATTGAGGTAAAAATTGACAGCGCTGAAGAAAAACAATCTGACCCTCCAGCTGAAAAAAAACCTGGTTCAAATCCTTCTAAACCTTTTCCAGAAACCCACTGTACTCATGTGGAGTCAATGAAATCCATTTCAAAATCAAGCAATGGAAGAACATTTCTCTGAAGTAGCAGGCCAATGATTATTTGTCATGTGATGATTACTGAGCATCACCCTTCCTCCTACAGCCCTGCTACTCTAGAAGTTTTAAAGGTTTTTGGCTCATGATTTTCATGTGGCACCCATTAGTCCCTGCCCCTTCAGGAGGGAAGGAACCCATAATGTCTCATATCACGATGGTTTGGACTTTAAATCAGCTTCTAAACTAATGTCAAGCAAAATTGCAGTCAGAAGTGAATCATTTAAGCTTCTTAAGCAAAGGCTTTTCTATGTCTTATCTTTTTGAGCTGTGGTGATTCTGTTATTTTCCTGTCATTAGTTCAGCTACCACAGGGTCTTGGATGAGTGGCTTCTTCACTACTGCTTGTTATCCGCCTACTACTTTCCTCATCTGAGGCAAACCCATTTCTTCTCTCTTTATCCTTTTGTAAAGTGTATATTAAAAGAGTGAATAAAAAATCAGCCCATTCCCCAAGCTGGTGTATTTTCACTGATAATAATGTAGTAACATGGGATCTAATTGAACTCTCCATCTTTTAGATTCCACATCATGGTTAATAAAACCGTGACAGTAGTTAAAAAGAAAAAAAAAAGTTCTGACAAAGATTTATTAATTAATTTATGCTTGTGAACAAATGTGTCTGACAGTTGAATGATGAGATTGCCATATTCTGTACAAAGAGCTGTTTCTAGAAATCTTTCTGCTGCGTCGTCAGCACCTGTAGTACAGAAATTCAGGAGTGGGTGTCAGTTCACAGACTCTAACCCAGCTATGAGGATGGCTGCATGCCCAGATGAGATGAAGGTTCAGATTTCTTGCTACTGTTCCTGCTTCTGTATGTTCAGTCTGGCTAGAAATGATCAAGCTGTCTGATGCCCAGCACAGGAGAGAGATGCTAGTTCTTACCTTCCTATGTTAGGCTTGCTGGAAGGTTTTATTACCAAAAAAAAAAAATCTCCCTAAACTCAAAAAGCTATTTCACATTAAAAGCTGGAAGGAAAGAAGCCAGTCAAGCTGAGCTTTCTGTGCCTTTTTTTTTTTTTTTCTGTCCATGCTGAAAGTTGAGAGAAACCTCCTTCAAAGGAAAAGAACCTCTCTACTTTATCTGGGGGGAAATGGCAGTTCTGTGGTTACTTCAAAAATTCTGCTTTCTGGCAGGTGAGCAGATACTGACTGGTAGTGGCATTTTGTGCAAAACACTTGCAGATGAGCAGATAATAACAGCGAATGTCATTTTGTGCAGAACACTTATTTTTCAAACTTTTAAATACATATTTATGGATATAAGAAAGACATATAAAATCTTTTTTTTTTTTTTTTTCTTTTTTCTTTTCTTTCAAGACTTAATTTCCTCAACTACTGGCAAAAAATAAATACTAAATTTTTTAATCTTCACTTGAATTGTCAAATTCCTCCCAGTCTGATACGCTCATAACTTCTGATGGAAGGTCAAGGTGATACTTCATGCGGTCTGCATGCCATTCTGAGAACCACTTCTCTGTTTCCATTAAAATAGCCCTAGGCAAGGTGAGGACACAGGCAGCCATCCCAGAAATATCATCCTCCAACTGGGGTCCATCCTCCCAGCAGTCTCTCTCTGCATCATAAATGTGGACATAGTCCATGCGGATTCCTCTGTTGTGGGATCTGCCTCCCAGGACATAGATCCTGTTGTCTAAGACAGCAATACCTGGCTCTCCATGTCCTGCAGGAAGTGGACACACATTTGTCCACTGATCAGTGCTTGGCCTGTAGCAGGCAACCTGTAAAAGGTAAAAAATAGATTAGCCAAAATTGAACTTGGATCTTAGTGACAGAGCCTGGCTGTATGGCAAACTACTTAAGTAGCCACATCGATGGGGTATTGATAATGGAGAGCACGTATCCCATGCAGTAGAAGTATAAAGCTCAGTGGAAAACTCTGTGCATATTTGCCATGTAACTCAATCACAACATTTGACCCAGCTGTTGTGCTAACAGCTGTATGTCATTCAAAAAAGTAGCTACAGAAGTGTGAGATGGGGACACGTTAATATGAGCTCAGACACAGTGCACCTGTTTGCATTAGGAAAAAATGTGCTGGATCACACAAACATGACAAACCTGCTAAACCATCTCTGCACCACATGCTGGAAAGCTTTAGATTTCACTGGGTACCTACTTTACTAACTCCATTTATTTGTAACCATCTTTTTGTAACTCAAATAAACTTTAGCTTGAATTTTGCTATCTTCATTGGCTTTAAAAAAGCAATTACTCTTTTTTTTTTTTTTTTTTTGGCCTTTTGTCACGTCTTTAGCAGTTATAGGAGTCAGAATGAGACACAAGAAAATTCTCCAGTCATCACTGCCCATCAGGTACTGTACATTTTATTGCATTAGACAATTCCATCCAATCCATTGATTGTGCTTTCCAAACGTATCCTTAACAAACCCTGTCCTGCAATTGTACATTGCTGATTCCAAAGTTCTTAACTTAGGAAAAAATGCAATTAAAGGAAACTCAGCTGATGTGCTACTTATGGGCTATATGCATGGGAGTGAATGTCATTCAGCAAAAATACTTTAAAATTTACATGAATCTCAAATGCTACAGCTTTAATGCTTAGACAATGCGTTCAAGACAGCAGCAAATAAATCATGGCAAGTTCTGCAATTAAGTGGAAGAGAGCTGATGCTAGAGAGTTTTACTTGTGTACTTAAGAGGAGAAAGACATCAGTGTGCAAGCATCTGTAAGAAACAGACTCTTCTAAGACATAGATATGATATGCTCTCACCTGGTGAACATCCCTTCTGTATCCAGAATCATTGTTGCTTCCTCCAATTACATAGAGCTTTCCCAGCAGTGCAGCCATCCCATGCCAAGCACGTCTCTCTGGACCATCTGCTAAAACTTCCCAGCGGTCAGTCTTTGGATCATAACACTGCAGCTCCTTCAAATAATCTTCTCCTCTCCTCCCACAGGTAATATACATCTTCCCATCCAGTGCTGCTCCAGCGTGTGCATATACCTGTATCACCACGTGGGAAAGCATGAGTTTGAGGTCTGTGTTTAAATATTTCTCCCAGCTTCAAAGTATGGAATTGACATTAAAGAAGTGACATTCTTCATGAGTTATGCATGAAAAATCTGGAAGGATTTTCTATTTTTTTTATAGACAACTCTTTCAAGGTGATGATATTCAAAGTGTGAATTTCTAAATTAATTACCCCAGAATTTCCAAAACTTCCAGAACTGCAGTGGGTTGTCATTTCTTACTATTTCTTAATTAGAAACTCATCCATATAATTACTTTTCTCCCTTGCCTACTTGGAAGTCCGTGAACTAAATAGTATACAGAAACTGATGTACCCTCATTTTAGAGGGTGGTGAGGCACTGGAACAGCCTGCCCAGAGAAGTTGTGGATGCTCTATCTCTGGAGGGCCTGGGCAACCTGATCTAGTATCTGATCTAATGCCTGATTTAGTGGCTGGCAAGCCTGTCCATGGCAGGGGGTGTTGGAACTAGATGATCTTTAAGATCCCTCGAACCTGAGCCATTCTGTGATCTTATGATATCTTCTTAGTATTTGTTGATTTCTTCTAATTGGGAATAAAGCATGCTTATCAGGACTGTAGATAAGAAGCTTGTACTACTCATGGTTTACCTACCCCAGGAGGAATGGGGAGTTCCCTGACTTACATGTTCAATTTGAAATGGTTTTAAGGATTAATACAACAGAGGTGCAGGGGAAAACAGGAAGAGAACAAGAAAAATAAGCATTAAACCTCCAAATTAAAGTTCTACATTATTATTATTCTTTACTGGTATGTTTATCTCAAATACAGAAGCTACTGCTTCCTATGTGAGTATCAGCAAAATGAAAGCTATGCATGAGAAAAGCACCCAAAAAGATGAAATTAGGAACTGGGGAACGGTATCAGTGCGTGTGGCCAATGCACTCCTTACCTCCTTCTTCAGAGGTGTCACATATTCCCAAGTGTTGCTTTTAGGGTCATACCTCTCCACTTCTCTCAGGTCTTCATGGTAATCTCGGCCTGCGACGGCATATATATAATTGTCCACAACACAAACACTGAGGTCAGCATGCTCTTGCTGTAGGGACTGGATCTGGAACCATTTGTTGTGTCGTGGGTCATACCTTGTAAAAGAATGGGATCAAAGAAAGTGATTCATACATCCACAGAATCATTGCTGGAATAGAAGACAGCACCACACATGGGGTTATTGTACTGCCTTTGGTTGAAATTAAATTCAGCTGTAAGTGGAGTGAAATACAGCCTTGTCAGCATTTTATTATTAGCAAAGTTCTTTTTGTCTATTTTTAGAAGATGTATTTCAGCTGATACAATCATGCTACAAAAGCCTAGGTCTTCTATTATCCTATACGTGCCTTCAGATTATGCTTCAGAATCTGTCAGCATAAAGCCATTCTAGAAGGTAGAACATTCTAACAGTAGCACAGACTGAATCTGGATCTTCAAGACATCAAGAGGGTGTATAAGCATTTCGTGGCTTCTTTGATTCTTTTTTTCCAACATATGTGCTGCTTCAAGCAAGCCTCGTGATTAATTTTCAGATATAAGTATCTATCTAATCTGGAAACTGTAGTTACAGTGACAGCTGATGGTGAAGTGAAGATGTGCGTGGCATGAAATCAGGGCAATTACATTAAAGATAAGATGATTAGATTATAAAATCAAAAGGGTTTATATCTGTTTTTGCAATGTAATGGGCATCAAGATCTAAAACTGTTCCTTTCTCCAGTGCATTTTTTTCTGGCACAGAACTGAAGACAACCCTGGAATGCTGCTACTATGCATGCATTTTCTCAGTAATTAACTAATAGCAGTATTTTATTTACAAATCCTTTCTGGTGGCTAAATCCCTTTGCACAGGGATGAGAACTACACACAGAGGACTTTTGGAAAATCTCATTTCAAGAGCATCTAGACAGTCTAGGATTCTGGAGAATTCTAGTTCATTACCATTTCCCACATCTTTAATACTTCACTCCCTCCAACAAAGAAGAGAAGGCTGCACATGTAATACTCCTGAATAAGCAGCTGTTTCTACCCAGTCAGGCTTGGCTTTGTTCCATAAGCATTGCCTTCTGTTGCTATGATGCTAATTTCCTTATTTCTTGTGATTTCTTTCAGTGAGAGGCTCCTATCTTTTTTGCCAGCAAGCATACAGACTGCGCTAAAGGCTTACTGACTCAGAGATGGGCAATGGGGTGGAAATGAGAATAGTAGCAGGATTATCCTTATCTTACCTCCAACACCTTGACTCTGCTCGAAAACCACTTACATTGTTGTCTCCGCCAATTAAATATACAAAATTATTGAGAACAGCAATCCCCTGGTTGGACATTCTGGGGGCTAGTGCAGCTGTAAAATGCCTCCACTCTCCCAACAGGGGGTTCAGATACTTGGCTTGATCACTGAGAACAATGGATGGAGTAGAATGCATCCCTCCAAATCCCACTACACACTGGAACTCTGATCTCAGCTGTGTCTGGGAGCTCTGGAGCATTGGCTGAAGACATTCATTCTTGTGGTACATTAGTGCATCTGCAACTGTATCTTTTAAAGGACATGGACTTAATTTGTCGTGAAGCCTTTGCAGGATCTGGGGTTCCATCAGAGGAAAACGAACTGTCTCAAGTAGCTTAAGGGGCTCCATCAGGGAGACCTGATCTGTCTCCAGTTGCTCTGGAGAATAATGATAAAAAAGTGCACCATCATAAACTTCAAATTCATAGTTAACCTCCAAACGGTTGCTACTGAGAAGGGAGTAGACCTTCTGCAAGGGTAGCTGTCGGTACGCCTGTGTCCTTGAGAAAGCTGCAAAGTTCTTCAAAATGTAGGAGTCCAGCTGATCGCTCAAATGTCTCAAGTCATAATGGTCAGCTAGTTTGTATACATCCAGGATGTTCTCTTCATCTACCCACGACATTAGAAAATCACAACAGAACTTAATGACTTCTGGAATCTGCAAGAGAGAGAGATCTTTTATTTCATACACCATTTGCCTTACGTTCCAAGATACAGATGACAGAAGCATAGAACAGGAAGCTTCCAAAAACTGTAAAAAAGTTGTTGACAAGAAAATTGCTCTTCTCACAATCTGATCACCATGTTCACCTTTCTCCAGAGAGAAATCACACCTCAACTTGGGTATGCAGATGAATATAACCCAGATCTTCTAGCCACACTATACTGCAAGCCTTTGAGTTTTGCTTCTCATGTAGCAGCAATGGGGGCACGTGGGATACTGAACAGCCAGGCTGCCTCATTTGTTAACATGAGAGATGAAGGCTGCCTGGGAGGCAGTCATGGAAACAAAACACGTGAAGGACATGGCAACAGCCCCTCCTTCAGTTGCTCTCTCAGAGCACTACAGACACACTGTATCACAGATTGTAAGTATAACAAAAATACCTGCATCACTCAAGTGCACAAAAAGCCATTTGAGAAGAACATTAGCATTTAGTGCTGTCTTCTGAGTATAATCTGAAGTTGTATCTGGCAGGAGGACAACTGGCAAAGTAACAACTGATCAAGAGTCCCTCCACTAATAAACTGCTGCTAAGTGTGTAGCCAACCAAAGCACCCAGAAAGTTTAAAGATAGTACCAAATCCTGTGCAGGGATAGCTGCAGGATTAGAGAAAAAAAATTAGAGAAAAAAAACTGCCTTGAAAGCAAAAAGCACTTCGTGCAGAAACCATGGTGATAGTAATGAGGTCAGGTAAGGTTATGTGCCTGTGGACTCAATCTGGGGTAGATCTTGGCAGGTTTAAGCAGCACAATGATTTCTGAGCAGCACAACTTGTCCTTTATCATAGGTGAGCAGAATTCCATGCTAGGGAATCTCTTATATGCTGATTAATGAAAGTGAGTGCTTCATAAAATAATCTTTTAGACAAAATGGTCTGTAGGTGATGAAACCATAGCACAGATCAGACATGCAAGCACTCATTCATTGTTCCAGCCCTTCCAATGGTTACTGTATCCCAAAGAAATTCTTTTCATTGGAATCATGCTCTGTTTCACTCCCTAGCCCTCCAGCCATGTTTTCTGTTTCTTTTATTCCTGCTTTTGTTTCTTGTTTCTTTTTCATCATACCTCCCAGCACCTCACCTGAAGCTGACAGGCTGCAGCTAAGGTTTCCTGTACACTGTTGACACTGAGTTCCAGCTCAGAAGTATAAATGAAATTCAAGATTTTACACATTGCGTTGTAGGAGATGCCATGAATATGAACTTCTTCTTGTTCCATCTCTCTCAGTCCTCCTGCAAACATTCCTCTGTAAAAAAAAAGATTTGCATTAAAACTGTATTTAGTTTGCTTATCTTATGCTATCCTGAGAAATAACAAAATATTCAAAAAGATAAATCCTAGTCAGTGTCTGGGATTCTTTGTTCTTGGGATTACCTCTTTTCTAAGCTGATACACAAAAAGCACAGACTTTCAGGACCTAAGAAAGGAATACCTCTCATTCTGCAGGAAAACAGTGGGGACCACCTGAAAGGTGTAATTCACAATGGAAGATTTAAATACAGACCCAGTACGTAGGGATAGCCAGTGGGTGAAGGCAGATACTCTAGGGATGGGGGAAGAGAAAAACAGGAACTTGAGTTTTTTTAAGCTAGAGCAGTTCTTCCAGATTTGTCTGGACTGCCTTCAGATTCATTTGTTTACAAAAATAAAGTGAGTTCTCTTCTCCCCTTTACATACCTCCAAGTACCTCCAAGGCTGTGAATGCAGTGGAGGTAAGCTCACAGTGCACTAACAGGAGCTTTATTTCTACAGACACATAACAGAGAGATGAATAACACATAACAGAGAGATGAATAAAGCCATTCGTAGCATTCTGAAACCCATTCAGCTCTACCTTACGGATCTAATTCTACATCAGGAAGCAGCGTGCAAAGTGTGCTAACAAGATTTGGAAGTTGCAGTGTTGCTTTACTCTCATACACGTACTTGTTACTGCTGTACTGAAAGTGTACCTGAAATAGTCACAAGATGCAGCTAGCAGTATCCGATGAGCCTCAATAGGTTTCTCTTCCACTACAAGAACTACATCAAAGAGGATGCTGCTGTCTCGGAGAGATACCAAGCCACTGAGCAAAGCCTGAGAGTGCTCCGCACTGCGGTACGTGTTGCTGGTGCGCTGCTGAAGGGAGGACTCGAGTTGAGCTTTGTGTGGCTGAGTCAGCTCCTGATCCTCCGCCATCCCAGGCAGAAATGCTCAGCCAAAAGCTGCAGCAGAATGAAATCTGTGAGACAACAGAATCAGCAAAGGTTTGTGTCTTTTGCTTACAAATGGTTCTCTGACTCATCTATCACAGTAAATAAATCAAAATGACTCTTCAGTCAAAGGAGAACCATCAAAAACAATTCTACCCAAGAGAAATTATCCCGAATGATACGGAAAATAGGCAGGGATACGTCAGCATATCAACCTGGCAAAACATGGCATTACTAATGATTTTTTGACTCCTGGTTTTCCAGTCCAAAAGTATGTTGCATGTGGGGATGTACCCATATTTTCACTTCCCAACCTATTGCCAAACCACTTGTTTCCTTTGCATTTCTGTGATGTCTGTAACAAACAGCAGATCTGTCACAATTTTTGCCAAGTTCCACATTGCCTAATATCCTCAAATAACTTTGTTGTAAAAAACAAAACAAAACAAAACTGCACCTTCAGTCTTTCGCTTGATATTCTATCATAGAATCTGAAAGCTTTATTCTCTCCTGTTTTTTTGCTTTATCTTCCTTAGCTGAGCACATTTCCATTCTATACAATACCATCTGGCTTTGCAGGGAGCTTCTTTATTGTTCTGACTTCAAGCTAGCTTGTACAACTCCTTTTGACTTCACTGTGGGTCTCTGCAGAGGGAATATTTCCTTTGGTGTAGGCACTGTAGAGGGCTATCCCCTACATCTTTGTACTGCTGCCACTGATGCTATAGGAAGGTCCTTATAGCATATGGTGAAATGCCTGTAAAAAGCTAGCTGGAAGTCATTGTTTCATGCCTGTGGTTAAGCTCTCCAAATCTCACGATTCCTCTGTTAGCATCCTGTAATTTACCCTTTCTATTGTCTTTGAAGAATGTGAGAAGTTGCAGCAGTTAGATCTAATGGACTATGCCTAGTTGTCAGAGCAGACACTCAAAAAAACACATTAGCAAAAGGAAATACCTTAGCTGACATGGCTGCTTAAGGCACAGTTATAACAGCCTCTCCTCCAGTGGCTCTGGGAAATAGCTTAGTGGTGTGAGGGACAGTCACAAGGGACTATCAGCAGTCAGAAAAGCAAAAGCAGAACAAATCCAACAAATCCAAACAACCAAAGAAGAGATGAAACCACTGCTAATTGTACCAGCCAGGGACAGGGAATGCCATGTTAGAAATCTCCCAAAGTACTGCGAGGTATTCTGTGCGTGGTCAGTGAGGAAGAAGCTGTCTGGATGGCACTAAGAAATATGAAAACAGTTATTGCACTGCCTGAAGGAGGTCACCTTATGCTGTCCAAAACAAAAGGAAGCTAGGTGGCATTGCTTGCTGGGTGGGATGGAAAAAAATTGCAAATGTATATTAATGGTTGTCTGCTCTTTGCCAGCAAAACCAGGGCAACGAGCTCAGAAGAAAAGCTCTGATGAGACTGCCTTCTAGGAAGCACATTCAGGTCGATTATATGGGGAAGCTATCCATCATCAGCTGAGGAGATGAATAATGGATTCTTTTTCATGACAGGTAGACGTTTTTCCTAGAAATAAGATGACTGCCTTTGAAGCAGACAAAACATTACTGTATCATTTTATTTGCTCCTGGGAAATACGAGTGATAGATTGAGGCAAGGCAGATAATATTAAAAGAAAGGCAAGTGAAGGAGTGAGCATTACTAGGTGTTGATCAGAAATTCACTAAGAGAATAAATGCAGCAAAAACAAATTAGGCTAAAATACTGTCCAAATGAGGAACAAATTCAAACAAACCACATGTGCAGAGTTGATGTGTTTTAATGTGGTTCATGCTCCAAAAAATGTACCTTTTCAACAAATTAGGAAGATGTATCAAAGTGAGCTTCTAAAGATTGAAATAATTGCAACAAAAAGCAGAAGTACATGTAATAAATGAGCTGTTTTCTGAATTCTTAGACTTTTGTTGAATAGAGAAAACAGCATGACCTTTGATGCAGCCTTAGTGTGTGTCAGTGTAGGTGAAAATGAAGCTAGAGAAGAAAAGAAGCGTGATGTGCTACAGCTAAACTGGACGTTGCATCTGCACAACAAATTTTAGCAAAGGCATATGTTGTAGAAGTAGCTTAATTATATATTAATATATATTATATTATTTTCATGGATTGTTGCCTACTTGCCATTGAACAGTGAGTGGGGGATGAGCAGAAGGACTCAGCTGATATACTGAGTGCCCTCAGCTGTATAAGAGGCAGCTGGGATTGGGTGGGTACAGCTGTGGAAAGCGGTTGCTTGAGCGAGGGTGGGGGAAACTGGGTTGGTGTTTTGGTTTTCTGAACTAAGTGCAGTGCTCTTGGTTAACTGATAATGTTATGCATGTCTCTACTGTGTTAAATATAGACTACAAAGTTGCTACAGAGGAATAGCAGTGCTAGCACAACAGTATCTTGCTTTGCTGGCTATGTGGTCTAATTGCAGTTTTTCTCTAGTGTGTTTTGTGCCTTTGTTACTGCCTAAAATCTGATAGCCCAACAGTGGAAGTGTGCTATTTCATGTGCAGTGTACCAGCTGGGTGCAGGGAATCACTGCTAATATATCTAGGAGTTCTTGTGCCTTGTCAGTGTCTGTCAATCTTAAAAATGACAAGGGACTTTATTGTAACTGTACATTATCTAGCCCCATCTCAAATCTGCATTTTGCTCAGTCTTCCCTGTAGAGGGAGGAATAAAAGGGCTAAATGTAGTACAAGGGGTACAGCTGTGAATGAACTTGTTCAATTTCCTGCATGCTGCAGAAAACCTTCTATTTACTATTTTTCCTTCCTGACCATACATGAACTTTGTTGTCTTGTAAGCCTGGAGACACCATTTTCACAGGCTAGCATATCCACCCTTGTCAGTGAAGGAGCTGTAGGCAGGCCTTTGCTTGCCATTACAACCCCTTGAACCATACAGCTGAGTCTCTTCTTTTGTGGGCCTCTCTAGCATCAGCTTCTTGATAGCACAGTGTTCTTGTGGCATTTCTGTTCTACTTCTCTTACTGAGAAACTCGGTCCATGACTGAGTAACGTTCCTAGAAATTTAGTATTTTGTCTCTTTTTTTTTTTTTCTTTTTCCTCTTATGTGAGTTTATCGATGTTGGGCAGCTGTTAACTGTGAGATTCAGGGGCTGAGAATTGCAGGACTTCAGGTGGAAGTGATGAATTCTTTAATAGCAGCAAAGACAAAAAGCATCTTCTCACGTGCTGTGGGATCCTGTCTCCAGAAACAAGGCAAGGCAAGTCCTGTTCTAAATCTTGTTCTAAGCACCTTAAAACTGTAGATAAAATCAGCCTAGGGACTTTCTTAGCTGGCTGCATAAAGTCCTACAATTAGGTTGGTTTGTATTCATCTTTCAAAGGGCATTGGTTAGTGGATTGACTAATATTGGGGTATTACAACTGAATATCTAGTGCATAAAGAGATGAGGTATATGAGGTCAGTAATTGCATGTGCACTTCTACAGACAATGCTATTGTGGGAAGACACATACTGCTTGGTCACTTCACATCAAGGAGATATAAGAATAAAACAATCACCCCTAAAAAACCTAAACTCAAAATCTTCAGAGCTATCAAGCACAACATGATTGCTCTTATTCAATAGCCTGAAATTTTCTCTATTTTGTGCCTGGATTCTATTTAGAAATCAGGAGAAAACAACCATGCCTTGCAACCATAGAGACAGAGGAAGTATCCGAAGGAAATGAGTATTTCCTATACTATGTTCAAAATTCATTTTATTATTAGTGGTCTCTTGAAACGAGCACTGGAAGCAAGTATTTTAGAGGCTTGCTGATAACTCTGTGATAATCTTGTATTCAATTTTCATCACCACAGCATGCTTCTGCAGAACACTTGTATGGAAAAAAATACAATTATTCAACTAAAGTAACTGTTTATCAATGTATGAATAGAACCGTGGCTTGGTGTTTTAACAAAGTCTTCTTCCTGATCAATGACAATACTTGCCTTTACACTAAAGGTATGTAGCCTATGAGGGAGGAAGTTGACAGCGGGACAGGAAGAGTTGAGGGAATACATTGTAGCTTGATCATTCCAATAGCAAAATGGTGAGAGACTGGGATGCCGGCTTGCTCTTGTGCTCACTGAAAAACTTCATCTGTTTAAGAACACAGGGTACAGGAGTGGGGTAGCTCAACTAGAATGGGGAAAGGGAAAATTAAAGGTATGCTAAAAAAGATGTGGTATGGGACTGTAACACAAAGATGTTCGCTTACTGCTCTACTAAAGACCAACCTGAGGAGAGGCAATTTATCTGGTTACAGTATATGCTTCCTGAAACTGAGAACAACAAAAATAATCTGCGTTGTGCCTTCCAGCAACTGGGTCTGGGCATGTTCTGGGTACATCCTGATGTCAGTATAGGTATATTCAGCCTTTGCTGAGATTTGCTATGCAGTGATCACATGCTTTAAGCAGACTGTTGATGATTCAGTGTGTTGAAACCTATTATTGATATTGCTGGTACAATAGAGCCCTGGATTCTGTGACTAGCATCCAAGTCACACAGCGATGCTTACCAGTGTGTGCTGGGGGTGGCGGGCTGTTCTGAGAGCTTGGTTACAAGAGGGGGAGTAGTTAGTTTCTATGGAAACTCAGACATTTTTGTATCAAATTGCTTCTGGCTGTCAGTTACATCTCTGTATGAGGAGGTATCTTACGCAGATCATGATATTTTCTTCTGCATCAGCTGTGCCCAAAATAAACTAGAACTTGTTGGTGTCGGGTATCCTAATGCTGTTTAGCTTGCTGCCATATGGACAGGTGGTTCAAGCCTGGTGGGGGTCCAACACTTTCTTAGAACTGTGGGATAATTCAGGCTGGAGAGAACCTTGGGAGGTCTTCTCTAGTCCAGTCTCCTGCTCAAAGCAGAGAGAACTTAAAAATCAGGTCGGGATGCTGATAGCTGTGTCTAGTTAAGTGCAGAATATCCGTCCTTTGTGATATTTGGAAAATTGAGTGCTCGACCATCAGGCTTGTTTTCTTTTTTATCCTGTCTGAATTCCGTTCCTGCAGTTTATGGGATTTGCCCTTTCATTCTCACCCTGTGCATTGAAGGGAATGTAACAGCCATGCCCTAAGGCTTCCCACACTTCCATGTCTCCCAAAGGAGTAGGAAGAATTAGGATCTAAGCCAGCCTTCAGCTGACAGCCTGATATGAGACAGCAAGATACAAGACTAGAACAAAATGCTAGTTATGCTGACTCTCGGGGGTTGCAAATGTGAATAGGCAGAACCTGGCGAGGTACCAGAATTCAACAGGGCAGAGGGCATGCAAACAAATAAATCAACTAGTCAGGGAGCATGTAGAGTGGGGAGGCAGCTGGGTGCCTGCCAAAATAGCTGAGAAAACAGATGTAATGCCACAAACAATGTAAACTGAAAAGCAAAACTATTGTTCAGCATAACTGGAGTGCAAATACTGGAATGATTTACCAATTATACCATCATACAAGTGCAATGGGCACTTCTAAGTTTGTTTGCTATGTAAGAATGTGAGTATACCATTTTGTGTAGAAAGAGTTAAGTTCACTGCATGGCTTTTGAAGAAAATTGAAAGAGAGGAGGTATGAAAGAAAAACAAGCTTTGTGCAGCAGTGCTCCTTTCAGAATTATCCCTTCGTGCAGTCACAAATGTGCGAAAAAAACATATATCTTCCTGAAGTACCTTTTAAGTTAGGGAACCTTCTACAAGTAGGGGGAATAACCCAAACAATTCCTTTAGTCTAAGGTCCTCACAAAAAGAAACAATGACACCAGGTACCACACGGCATCTCAGTTTTGGTTCTGAGCACTCAGTGATGGGAGTTATGTTTTTGCTAGGCCTACACACGCCATCTTCTCTAAGTCACCAATGCAGACATGCAAGCACATCCCTCCGAGCTGAATTTCTGAGTCATTTTCAGTTTCTAGCATTAGTAGTATATTTGAAGTGTGGGAGGAAACCTAAAGGTGTGGTTTGGGAAACAGCTTTTGTAAATGATGCTGTCTCACAAATGTTGATATTCATTCCTTTCTGAAACAAACGTTTGGTTTTTTCCCCTATGCTGCCTTTTACAATGTATTTCTAAGACACGCTGAGACTAAAACATCTCATTTAACATAGATATGGCAAAACTTCCATGAAATATATCCATATTTGGGCATACAAATACTTTAAAAGATAATTTTTTCCCCACAAACAGCAGCATAACCTAAAGAGCATGAACTGTCTAACTTCAATATTTTGCCTTACCCACAAACTGATCATGTCTTTCTTGTAGCCTGCCCAGATTCATGGAGCTGTGAAGTCTTCTGATGGGTATTTCTGGGAGGTGGCCCGTGGCCCTAATAACTACCAAAGGGAAGTTGCAGTAAGGGAAACAAATTCAATATAGTGTTATCTCATACAGTGAGATAATAATCTCAATACAATGCTTTCTCCAGAGGCTTCATCATTTCTTTCTCTCTACTTTCTGGTTTGGACAGAGCTGCTGTTGTGTTTGCAGGAGGAACAGCTATGTTTAGACAGCGTGTACCTGCCCATCCTCAAACCTATGTTAAGTCTTCAGCTTTCTCCAGTCTGAGGATGGAGTGCGGTCCTGAACGTTTAGCTCTACATCTACAGAGATCTGTAAACCTTCATAGAACCAGGCATAGTTACTATGCCAAAACACAGCTTATCAGTTAACCAATGGTACGTGCTCTGGAACTCTTGAGCGGCTTGGCAAGGCTGCTTTGTTGAACTACTTCAGTCACATCATGCATTTTTAATTGCCTAAAGTACACGGAAGAAAAAACGTTAAAGAAGTAATTAGTTCTGTGCAATTAATTGACTGGGTGGAGAACAGAGGGCACTTCCAACACATAACAGTTCTGCTTTCTGTTTTAAACAGGAATTCATTTGCACTGCTCACCATGTTTGCTTGTTTCTTTCCTGCAAGGACCTGCGTTGTTTGGCTGTTATTTCCCCCTGTCACTCACGTATTTGAACGCCAGGAAAACAGAACGCGCAGTTTTCTCTGCAGGAGATGCTACCTGGAGCTCACATTTCGCTTTGATTCTCCCCCAGCCGTGTGACGGCGGGGTGAAGGACAGTTCAAGCACAGCTCTGCTTTTGCTTTCCCCTTCCCTGCCGACACCGCCTTCGGGCCCGCGTCCCGCATTCCCGGCTCGCTCACCCCACGTACCCCGCGGGGCCGGGACGAGGCAGCCTCTCAGCCTGCGCCCGGCCCCCCCCGCGCCCCTTCCTCCAGAGTCAGCTCAGCGCAGCCCGGCGCCGCCCCCTCCCCCGCCGCCCCACCACCTACCGAGAGCGGCGGCGGCGGCCTCCGCCTGCTGCTTCCGCCTTCATGCGCCCCGGAACCGCGGCGCCCCCGCCTGACGCGCCCGCCCGCCGGGGGAGGGGCGGACGGCGGCTGGAGCCAGACGTAGCGTGCGGGACCCGGACACCAACCGGCACGGCGGCGCCCCCGGGCAGCGGCACTCGGGACCGCCGCTTGCACAGTGCGGCTGTGCGCTGAGCGGGGCCGGCCGGGCCGTTCCCGCAGACGGGTTGCGTGTGAAACGGGACTACAAATCCCTGCGCGCCCCGCGCCGTGCCGAGCGGTGGCTCTCGCGAGACTCTCCAGAGCTAACGCCTGGACTTCATTTCCCTCCGGCCTTAGCGCGCCGGAAGTGGCTGCGAGCAACTTCCGGGCTGCCGTGTGGGGGTGGGGAGCGGCGGCGAGTAGCGCGGCGCTGGGGTGGCGGTGAAGGCCGGCAGCAGGCGGGGAGTGCGGCGGCGATGGACGTGACCGGGCCCGAGACCGACTGGCGCAGCACCAACTTCCGGCAGAAGCTCGTCAGCCAGATGTGAGTGCGCGCCCCGGCCCGGGTGTTGGCTAGGCCGCGTCTCGGCCGCTGCCGGAGCGGCTCCGGCGCTTCCCGCTGCCCCGGGGTTGCCCGTGCTCGAATGGCCGCGGCTCGCTCGTCTCCGCGGATCCTTCGCGGGTCTCTGGCTCTGTCCGTGGTTGTTGCTGTCCCTGTGTGGGGCCTTCAGCACCGGCTCCTGCTCTGAGGTCGTGCGGGGGGAGCCGGCCCCCGTTTGGCTTCGCTTCTCCGATCCCCATTCCTTTTTGCCTTCCTCTTCCCCGGGCATAGCGGCTGCTTGGCCTGCTGGGGAGCCTCTGGTTTAGGGTTTCCACTTTGTGATGCTTAGTGCTGCCCAGTCTCACATGCTCTGTTCTATGAAAACCACCGTCGTTACCTTGTATCTGACTTGTAAACAGCAAAAACGAAATGAAAACGTCAGCGACTGAATCTATTGGCTGTTTGGTACGGGGGGGTCACTGCGGCAGTTCTAGACAAGTGTGTTCGTTGGTGTCTGCCTGATGTATAAAGGTTGCTTAAAAGAAATAAAGTTCAGCCTTCTTGGTTGTCCACTGAAGCAATCTCTTTACTTGAATGACTTTGCTGCTCTACCTGATACTCCTATTACAGAGAAGGTTCTTTTACCTCATGAAAGCTGGTTATCATAGAACTGAGAGTGCTTTTCAAATCCTTATCGTGAATGCTTGAAGAACTTTGAGTGTGCCTCGTGCCTTTTGAAGGCTCTGAAACATCCTGACTGATGTTTCAGAGTTAATTTTATGGTATTCGTGTCAGATATGATGTTTGCATGTCAAAGCTTTTTTGGTGTTCAGAGCTGATGTTTTACTGTCTAAACTCTGTGCAAGATAATTTATCATGTCAGGTGAATCTCTTGTGTTTTCGTCTTCTTTTGTACGTCTTCATCAACACAAACAAACATAACTGCCTTGCAGTGCCCTGCAACTTATAGGAAATGAATACGAATCAGCTGATACAAACCTTAATGCAACAAGCATTTGTTGTTTGTGTGTTTGCTCTGCAAATTGTGACTTTTTTTGTGAGCTGTAAGCAGCAATGATAAATGTTTGAATGGGAAGCATACAGTAAGAGACAGAGATTGAATAGGACAGTAGTGGAGAAAGTAGAATTAAGATTTCTTCTGTTTCCTTAAACACTTGCATATACACACAGGCATCTTTTTATGATCTGTGTACTTTTTGTTGTAATTGTATTGATGCAGCCTTTTTTTTCCCCAAAGGCTGTGTTCTGCAAGCAGAACTTCCTTGTACTCCACCCTGCTTTGTAGTAATACTTCTTATGATTTCATTCACTAGCTCATTTTGAGAGCAAGCAAATCTTTTTGGGATAAGCCTGCAGTGGTTGCAGTATTTGGTTGTTTTTTTTTTTAATCTTTAAAGTGTATTACTATGTGTTAGATATCTGAAAATAAATTTCATGTTGGTACTTAAAATAAAGCAAAGCTACCCCAGAAGTAGAGTTTATAATAGCTAGGTTTATTGAATGAGAAATAGAAGCAATATATTAACTAAAAAGACTTGAACTCTGTGTAGCAAGTTCCAGTTTTCTTCCATAAGTGTCCAGTGAAGCTTATGTAGTATTTGGAAGAAATGAGTCATCTGAAAGTTTTCTGAGCTTGTGAGAAGGTTGTTCATAACAGGCTTTTGTGTACGTATG